>NC_064931.1:298989982-299614982 GCF_023897955.1 Schistocerca gregaria
TTGGGACTGGATGAAGCGTCGTCTCACGCGGTCTGCACGTCCAGCACGAACGCTGGTCCAACTGAGGCGCCAGGTGGAAATGGCATGGCAAGCCGTTCCACAGGACTACATCCAGCATCTCTACGATCGTCTCCATGGGAGAATAGCAGCCTGCATTGCAGCGAAAGGTGGATATACACTGTACTAGTGGCGACATTGTGCATGCTCTGTTGCCTGTGTCTATGTGCCTGTGGTTCTGTCAGTGTGATCATGTGATGTATCTGACCCCAGGAATGTGTCAATAAAGTTTCCCCTTCCTGGGACAATGAATTCACGGTGTTCTTATTTCAATTTCCAGGAGTGTATTAGCAAAGCCGAATAAAACAATAACGTAAGCACTAATTACATTTAGCTACATGATTGAAACCACCAAGTAGTGGCCCATAAGTAGATGTTTTAAATCCTTTCAGTGATAGTAAATTACATTGCCATTATTTTACTGACAAGGGAAGAAACGAAATGGCGCAGAATTAAAAGATCATGTAGCTGTGTGCCTATGCTCTAGGTTACATGTCTACTACAGTGCCGTATCGAGAGAAAACGGAGTGCCACTGACCCCCCCGCCTCCCCCCCCCCCCCCCGCCCCTCCCGCCCCCCACTGCTACTCGAGATACCTGGATACACACTAGCTGCAGCTTTTACTCATTCCACTCTTTTTACTCCATACTCATCCATGAAAGCACTAATCCAACCGACACCGAACAAACAGTAATGCGTTTACCCACACCTACACACTCTAAGAAAAAAAAAAGAAAAAATGTACACTCCAATCAAGAAAGAATTATCCAAATGGGATGGAAATCTGTAGAGGGGATGAACATGTACAGACGAACAAATGATAACACTTTCAGAAAAATTGGGTGAGTTATTCAAGAGAAAGAGTTTCACGAATTGAGGAAGTCAATAACGCGTTATTACACCTCTGATCCTTATGCAACGATTTATTCGGCTTGGCATTGATTGATAGAGTTGGGTGTCCGCCAGAGTAATATTATTATTATTATTATCATTATTATTCTTGATTGTTATAATTATTTTCATTGTTATAATTATCATTGTACTACTGTTATAATATCTATTTTTTTCTTTAACGTCAATACTGCATTATAGGCTATATGCCCTTAATGTTATGTAGAAACTGTAACTTGTTCAATCTTAGTATGGCTGGTTAGGTGTAAGAGAGGGCCTGAAGGCCCTAATCTTGCCAGGTAAAATAAATGCATAAATAAATAAATAAGTAATGTCGTGTCCAAAACTGTCCCACTGGGACGCTATATCGTCAAAATCTCGAGCTAGTTGGAAAATCCAGCCCAAAAAGCTACAAACGTTCTCATCTGGCGAGAGATTCAGCGACCATGCTGGCAAAGGTGGGAGTTGGCAAGCACAGGGACAAGCAATAGAAAATCTCGCCGTATGCAGGCGGGCATTATCTTGCTGAAATGTAAGCCCTGTACTATTTGCCATGAGGAGCACCAAAACTAGCCGCAGAAAATCATCGACGTACCACTGTGCTGAAAGGGTGCCGCGAATGACAACCAAGGAAGTCCTGCTATGAAAAGAAATGGCACATCAGACGACCACCCTTGATTCTCGGATCGTATGGCGAGTGACAGTCAGGTTAGTATCCTACTACTGTCCTGGGCGTCTCCAGACACGTCTTCTGCCTGGAATCTCGTTGCGTGAAGTAGAATTGTCTTCAGTGATGAGTCCCGCTTCATATTAAGCCCCGATCAATAGCGTAGACGGCCCTTCATGGCAAGCCGTCCTGGGCCTACATTTCGCCATGATAATGGCCGCCCGTACACGGTAAGAGTTTCTATTACTTGTCTTCGTGCTTATCTAATCCCATCTTGCCCAGCAAGGTCAACAGATCTCTCACCAATTGAGAACGTTTGGAGCATTATGGGCAGGGCCCCCCCACTACCTCGGAATTTGACGATCTAAGGCGCAAATTGGATCTCGATCCCATTCGGATAATTCATTCGTGGTGTGTTTTTGGAATTTCTCGTACTTAATTGAGAGGAGAGAAAAGACACTAACACGCCATCCCCATTGGGCCCTTGCCAAGAAATCAGTGTGAGGATCACCACCTTGGTGACGATGCTCAGCAATTAAAATAGGACTGATTTTGACTTTTCACTCCCATTATTCCCTGACATTGTGAATTCCCGGACAGTTTCTTTTTCAGGATTCCTGTGGTAAAAGTTAAGTAACTTTAGTCTCTTAGTTTTTTCGTTTAGTGACAGAGGCAGGACTCGCCAGTTTCTAGAGCTCTATACGCACAAACTGGAAAGAAAGAACTCAATGGAAAAGCACCTAACTCCGTGAACGATTCCAGGTTATTTAGATGAAGTGCAGTAGGTGTTGTCGTGTAAGCTCAGAATGTAGGCAGAATTCTTGTGAATAAGTGATAAGTCGTGTCAATTCAGTAGATTCCCACAGTTAATTTGCTTTTACTGTTGATAATCTTGGAAGGAAGGGAGATAGAGTTTGATGTTCCATTGATGAAGACACCACTAGACACGGAGCGCACGCTCGGGTGGAAGAATAATAGAGAAAAAAATCAGCTGCGGCCTGACAAAGAAATCAATATAACGTTTTTACTTAGCGACCTTGGAAAGGCACATAACTCCACATCTGGGTGACGGTTACCATCTGGAATGTGTGTCAAGTGCCTTACCGTAGCGCCACATTCGTACCTCTCTCTACTTTTACCCACCAATATTCTATGCCACTGATCGTAACTTCTCCGATTAAATGTAACTCATAAAAATGCTAATTGTAATCTTTGCTGTAATTATATTATTTCAATGAGGAATGCCTATTTTCTCAACGTGAGAAAAAAACTAGATAGCATTAACTAAATTGTTGATTGTCTTCCAGCATTAGTTCTAAAGGAGACTATTATCGCTTCCTGTGTCGGATGGTAGTAAAGACTGCTAACAGAGACTAAGGTACGGTGAAAAAACATTAAAACTCATAACATAGATCTTAACGCACCTGCCACAGCCTGTGTGGTCAGGAGTTACTAGCATTGTTAGGCGGTTTCTGGCACAGCCTGCATTGCTGCTAAATTTCTACCTCCACTTGGCGTTACGACATTGACGTCATGCATTGTTGCCAGATTTCTCCCCCTCCCTCACCCCTCTGACATAGGCCTATTCCTCACTGTGTGAAATGGTTAAAAATTCAAAAAGTGGTAGGAAATTCAAAATAGGAAGGGTTTTTCGCCCATTCCTATGACGTCACTGTGGAGTCAGGGTGATTATCCTACTTGTAAACTGGCAGGAAATCCAAGATGGGCAGTTATCCTTCTGGCTGAAAATACAATATGATGATGCTATGTGGCCATTTTTCTTTGACGTTTTCCACTAACAGATTTAACTAACAAATTCCCCTGATCAAGAAGTCATTCAGTTACACTGCCCTGTAACTCCAGAGCTGGGCAGCTTCAGCAGTGGCTGCTTTCATTTCGTTGTTTTTCTTCCCTTCTTTCAGTGTTAAGCTGGAGTTTTAAAAAGTTGAGAGTATGGCTGGAGAGCAAAAGGCGTTTATTAAAAGGACATCAGCAGGGTTGTAAACTTGTTGAGTATGCTTCAGAAGGCAGCCAGATCGGCATTCACCTAGCGCCCTTAACATCCCGTACGACCTGTGGCACCGAATGTGTTCACTCTGAAAGACACAACATTCTGGAAGGAGGTCCCTTTCGAACGGATAAAAAACTTCTAAAGAAGTGTTGCTTCCCTTAGCCCTCTGTGGAAAAAGGCGTTGAGTCCATGGCCATTCCAGCAAACATCTGTTCATAATTTTCAGAATGCAGAAGTCGTAATGGTTCAAATGGCTCTGAGCACTATGGTACTCAACATCTGAGGTCATCTGTCCCCTAGAACGTAGAACTACTTAAACGAAACTAACCTAAGGACATCACACACATCCATACCCGAAGCAGGATTCGAACCTGCTGCCGTAGCAGTCACGCGGTTCCGGACTGAAGTGCCTAGAACCGCACGGCCACGGCGACCGGCTGTCGTAATGGCTTACCCTCTCTCTCTCAAGGTTTCGCGCATTTTTGATTTCAGGCCTATGTGCCAAATTTGCCATTTGTCGGCTTCCAAATCATGCCATGGAATGGGAGACGTCTTCTGGCTCCATTTTCCCTTCCGATTGATTGGATTAAGAATAATGAGATAGAAAAACTTTGAGTATTGCTTGACTCAGTTACCTATTGTTCATTTATCGGAACACACTATCTTTGGGCTCATTGGGTGGCAGGTTCCCGCTCTGGCGAAAAGACAACCAAGCCACAGAGCGTTAAGGTCTGGAAGAGTACACTTCACTTTAGAGATTCAAAGAGTAAACAACTTCACATTAGGCTTTGTCAGAGTAAAGACTTCATGTTGGGCTTTTGTAAAATTTAGGATAGGAGAGAGACTTCTTTAGAGGTGAGTGATGAGACGAACCTAGCTCCCACCATAAAGATGTTTGTTCTTTAGTACAAAGTGAGGGCTAAACACATAATCTCCAGCCGCTGCTGCCACCGCCTTCCTTATCATGCTCCAAAGTTCAAATGGCTCTGAGCACTATGCGACTTAACTTCTGAGGTCATCAGTCGCCATGCCCGAGGCAGGATTCGAACCTGCGACCGTAGCGGTCGCTCGGCTTCAGACTGTAGCGCCTAGAACCGCACGGCCACTCCGCCCGGCCATGCTCCAAGGGTTTGGCAAGATGCGCTATCATCATACCTGCCAATGGCGTTCAGACGCTCAGACGTGAAGTTAGTTAACTCCCTTCAGTAGCCATCTGGACAGTTTTAAAGTGATGCATGTAGATTGTTGCTCTCAATGGACATTTTAGTAATCTTATGGTATTCAATCCTATATTTCCGTGTGATTTGTATATTTAATTAACAACTTCTGCAATCACTGGTTGTGTCTTCGAATTATTAGCATAACTGTCCTTCATCTTCCCCACCCACCAGTGCCAAAGTCATGCTTTAGAGCTATAATCACTTGTCCACTTGTCAATGATTCTTTTTAAAATATCAGGTGTTACAAAACGCCACCAAACAACTTCGATGTGTTGTAGATGGTGTCGTGAGGAACAAAATGAGAATAGGAATCCGCATTTGCGAACGTCATCCAAAGACTCTACAGCTCGTTAAAGCTATAGGGGCCAGCGTCAGTCGCTAGGTCACCGCTTCAGCAGAAAACGTGACCTTTTATGCTAATGGACCGTATGTGGAACGTCTCGCAATGGCGTTTGTTATTCGGTGATCATGACTGATAGCCACGATCGGCGGCGGAGAAGATGCAGCTAGCTTCTGTGTAGACAAGTCTTGTCTCCTATGAATGCTCTGTTGCCTCAGTGAATGACATTTTCGGACACGAGTTTCCATCTGCAGTATATTTTTCTCCTGGAACCCTCTAAAATCTTCAATGTTTTTCGGTATACAGGAGAAAAATAAACTGCAGGTGGAAACCAGTGTCTGGAACCGTCACCCACCGTGTCAACACAGCATCGCATTCATATGAGACAAGGCCTGTCTACGCAGCAGTTACTTCCATCTTTTCCACTGCCGATCGTGGCAATCAGCTGCTATCACTGAATAACAAGCAACATTACGAGACGTTCCGCCTACGGACTGTCGGCGTACACAGTCAAGTTTGCTGCCAAAGGGGTGGCCTACCAGCAGACGCTGACGCTTGTAACTTCAACGCTCTGCAGTTACAGTGACCATTTGTTTCTGGACATGGGTTCCTATCCTCAATTTGTTCATCACAACACCCTATACAACCCCTACAACCCTTCGAAGCATGTCTTTGTCGTTTCGTAAGAGAATAAATCTAACTGTTACAGCGACCATTTGTTTCCATTTATAGTCTCCCATTAATATATCTATATGAGTGGTGTGGTACCATTTGTTTCATGCTTAATTAGGCCACCCCTATTAACTTTCATTCAAATCAGACGTTTCCATTGCGGACGAGTATCCTTGTTTTAAATTTATTGGGGTGGTCATTTGGAGTGGTTCCTCAGTCTGTTGATCAGCAGAGATTCGTATCGTATATAATACTAATAGGGGTATGCTCCAACCACAGCCGACAACCCACGTAAGATTTTTTCGACACTTACCCAGGTTCTTCGAAGCCTGGACACGCTAATGTGTGTAGTCAGATTTTCTTTTAACTGATTTTAACCGGAAAAGCAGGACTAACACTCAATAACAATTGAACATCACCAAATCTAAACTAAAATTAAATACAAGCACGTTAGTAATTTGTACTTTTTTGTACAAAACAACAATACGTTGGTGAGTGAAAGTCCGTCGTTGTCCAGAGTTCACATCGTTGGACTTTCGGGGAAAATATTTTTATGTGTTTGCGAGTGTGGCTAAGAACTTCAATTTAGGTCTGGCTTGTAGGTCAGAATTTTGGTTATTTGGGAAAAACTGCGTGGTTTATGTGTCAGTATTTGGTTATGTCAAGAATAACTCATGCGCGTGCACATAGAGCAAGAGAGAATGAGTACGGTAGATATGAAGGAAACGAGTCAACCAGTAAACCGTTAACACAGCATGGATATCCAACAAGGCAGTTCGCACAGTTCTGAAGTAATGGGTAGTCGGGAGAGTAATATAGGCGAGCCATGCACGTAAATAGGGAAACAAACCACTTACGTAGTAATATAGAACAAGCAGAAACAGGGGTGTTAAGTGAAGTGAATGTGACAATTTGGCAGGCAACAGAAGATTCCTCAGCCGGTGGTCGCGAGAACGTAACCAGAGTGTTGCCTATCGCCACTAAATTATTCCCTATCATCAAATGCTTATGTATAGTCACTATTATATCGGGTGCTAGTAACTAGCCAAGAACAGGTCAAAAGGACAGACTAAAAGGCAGATAAGCAGTACTATAATAGAGAGAAATTTTTCAAAAGGACAGACGAAACTTTTAAAAAGACAAACGAAAATTTTAAAAATATAGACGAACATTTTAAGTAGGCAAACGAGAAAAATGTGGCGCGTTTTAAAACTATTGCAGATCAATTTAAGAAATACAGTGATCACCTTAAGAAATCAGAACAAAAGTTAGGATCAGAATTAGGTTAGCAATTGCAAGAATAAATCCGGCAGGAAAATTCAAGAAGTGAAGAAATCGGGCGTTGAGTTACGAGAGGATTTTGACAGCATTAAGGAATTGATGGATGTATTCACCGACGTTTTCCATGTAAAGAAACAAGTAGAAGATATTGGCATCAGGCAGTAACGCCAGTTCAGATAGGACCATTCGTGCTGATTTAAAAGATTAGGAAGAGAAAAAAGTACCCATTAAATTCAAGAAAATCCAGGCAAATACTAACCGTCGCAATCGGGAAGAGTTGGTCGAATTATTTAAGCGGGGTCAACGAAATAGTGGTTCAATGAACAGTACGTGATCCGAGCAAACATTAATGAGCGAAGAAAACAGGTGTAAAGAAGAACAAGAATTGCAGGAACTAATTGACAGGTGGTCCAATGAACATAGAATCAGCAGTAACCGTAGAAATAAATTGTCGAGACGTGGAGAAAAATACAAAACGAAAACAATTCGTCAGCTCGTTTACAAAAATTCACTTCATAGTAGTCCACAACGTGATTGTGAGTATACTTGAACTGCATTAAACTGTGCTTCTCTTTCCTTGTTGTGATGCATCTTTTGTTCATCCACGCTACAGTTAGTCAATCTACGTTTTCCCTGTTTCTTATAACTGATGTTAAACTGTCAGAGCTGAAAAAATCATTTTTTTTTCCATTTCCACCATACATAACTTCTGTTTCTTGAGTCAGCATGTCTTGGTTATGTTCTGATTTAGCGACAGTACCTAACTGTTACTGTAAGTTTAGTTGCTCTCGCTAACAGCGTCCCATGCGAGCAAACTAGCTGCGTCTTTACTGTTGTTATTCGTACTTTATGTGCGTGGGCTATGTACGGCTCTGTTTAAAAAGAATAGCTCGATGTAGTCGTAGGGTCTCGCCGCGTACGTCTGCTTTAATGCCCCGCAGCTAATTCGCTGCAAATAATAATCTGTCGCTGTGATCCTGCAGTCAGATAGTCATGCATTGGCTAGAATTGCGAATTAATAAATTACACAGAAATATAAAATGAAACATAAATTATTAACAAGTACCTTCGCATGTTTCCCTCGAAACACCACAAAATTTATCTCCTGCTGACACGACTACAGCTTTGCCGCCTTCACCGATAGGTGAAGATAGCTTCATCTAATTCCTCCGATACAAAATCATCTAGATTACTTTCGCCTACATTACTATAATTTTTGCTACTGTCTATTGCCTCATTAGAATTCGTCATACATTCCACCTCTACCAAATTTAGATCCACTCGAGTTATGAATTTAAAAAAGCCTATAGTCAACATTTTTAGTGTTTTAATCAGTACACTACGCATTTCGGAACCTGCGGGTCCATCTTCAGGTGTAATTCGTCTTGATATATGTCTTACTTGTTCTCTTGAATGAGATGAAATGCATATTCCTGTCACGGAAAGGTTAGATATTAGGCTAAGAATTTCGTTATGTCAGACGCGGAAAACATTCGCGAAATTGTGGAAAAGATGAATAGTGTAAACTTACCAAATAATCCAAGAAAAGCGTTTTTAACGTTTTAGTAACATTATAAGTATTTTCCACCATCGTATTCAAACATATCACTTCATTCAAGAGGCACATTTGCTAACACATGTTTGTAAACACTTCACAGTTGTTTTTGTACATGGTGCGGTCAAAGATGAATTTTTATAGTGCTAAAGATATAATTATTAAACAACTGACATATGCAGGAAACAATTGACATACGCAGGAAATAACTTTAGAACATATCTTTAAAATTACTGAAATAGCTGTGGCTTGCGAAATCTGTTTGTTCATTTAACATCGATTCTGGTTTTTTGATTTTGTGTAGGTATATCTCCAGCTGTTCTAACAGAATTAGGGTCTTACCACTGGCTTCATTGTGTAATACTACCAGATTGTTTTCTAGATTGTTGATGACATGTTTCGTTTCCACCATATGTTGTTCAATGACTGATTATTCAAAGTGGTTGAGCCTGAAAGGATTTACATGTTCTTGAAAACGGGTTTTGAAGTTTCTGCCTGTTTTCCCTACATAGTAGGCAGGACAACTGGGGCGTGACACTTTGTACACTCCACTGTTGTTGTATGTTTGTGTATTTGATTTTATGTTATGGATGAGTAAGTTTCTTAATTTATTATTAGTTGAGAATGAAACTGTTACATTTGTTTTTAAGAAAAGGTTAGCAATTTTTTGCGATATGGGGCCCAGGTATGGGATACTGGAACACGTTTTCTCTTTTTTCATAGTGTTGCCATTCGTTGTCTTGCTTTTGTGTATTTATCTGTCTAAATTGTCAATTGTTTTGGCTGTGTAGCCATTGCTTATGTAAGTTCAAAATGTTCTCTATTCCTAAGCACCTCTTTCTCACATTCAGCTACTGTAAATGACAAAATGTTAACCGAATTTGTGGTCACTTCCTCAACAGTATTTTGCCTCAGGATGCAATTATTAAAATCGCTATCCAGCTCGTCTAGTATTATTTCCGCCTTTTACCTGAAACTTCCTGTACTGTATCGACTCTGGTGTTAACAAGGAAAACCTCCCCGGAGATTTTATCCATTCAAACCTCTCAAAATAAAAAGGCCCTTCAGAAGTAAAACTAAGGAAGCGGCCATTCACCGTCGAGAGTCAACCAACTAGATTTCAGAATAGCGCCTGTTACTCTAGACAGCTCTGTCTTCTCCCAGAACTCGAATATAAGTGTCAATAATAGCTCCCTTGAGCTCTTCACTCGAAAAGTCCCAGTCTCCATTTGATTCCTGTAATGTTCCGCTACTGTCCGCATTCCCATTCGCTGAAGGCCGTCCCCGCCAAAACTATATCTCTTAAATTCTACAAACTTGATTGTACTCACCTTGATCACTTCCCCACGCCAATCTAACATATTACAATAATAGTTAAATAAATAAGTGTTATAAACATTCGGTCACACTTAGAACATTGACAGTAAATATAAATATAAGTTTATCCATAAATCAATAGGCAACTATTCTTGCCCAAGTGCGCTCACGTTAAATGACAATGAATTGTCGTTAAATATTATGCAAACAGTTAGTTATGCCTTCTTGACTGATGCGTCTTTTGGTTCTCTTTCCTCTTGTGGTATCTGCTAACACATGCGATTGGCCACTTTTAAATTAGCACTGTTTCTTTTAATAGCACTTGCAGTTAACATTTAAGTAAAGTTCAAAAATGGCTCTGAGCACTATGAGACTTAACATCTGAGGTCATCAGTCCCCTAGAACTTAGAACTACTTCAACCTAACTAACCTAAGGACATCACACACATCCATGCCCAAGCAGGATTCGAACCTGCGATCGTAGCGGTCGCGCGCTTCCAGACTGAAGCTCCTAGAACCGCTTTGGTCACAGCGGCCGGCTTAAATAAAGTTATCGGCAGAATAGTTATATGTCAATTACATAGCTGCATTGCAATATGAGGTACTGATGCTGTGTTCATGTGCTGTATAAATGTGGAGAATACGATGTTCGGACAAACATTCGCTTAATGAAAAAAATATAAAAGACATCGTAAATCAGTAATAAAATAGGTAGAGGGGCTGAAAGTTGTTGTGCTATGCTATCACTTGAGGTATCGTTTGTTGAAATGGCAATGACGTGATTAAAAGTTCCTAATTCAGAGATTCATGTGTAAAAGTTTATTCGCTGTGAAACATTAACTTCTGTAGTTTTAAAGATATCGAAATATTGTTGGGTTCTTGGATGCAGGTCATTTTTCTGAGATCGTCGATGTATTCAGATTTGCTTTAGTACTTGAAGTGAATTATTATAGTCTCTCAAAAAGCCGTAAGAAGCTATCTTTCAGCTTGCGTGACACTCCGCCATGTCTTGGAGCATTGCCTCCTGCACAAAGACCAAAATTCCCCATACTTTTATTTTTCCCTGTTTCTGGCGACGCTGCAGTCTTTGTATCTGGAGTCGGTCCTACCGATCACCTACTCAGATGCCAGAACTGCAGCTGCGCTCCTTGAGACATAGGCTCGCAGAGTGTTAATGCATACAACAAATTCATCTTACTTGTACCAATATTGGGCGGCCGATTAGTTCGCCTAAATATGTGTAACTTTATGATTTCTTGCAGATGGTAAATGATTTGGTTACAGCTCATGTTGCTCTCAGTGTGACTGAAATCTGTACCATTAGCCAGATAACTGTGGCGTGGAATCAAAAACTTTAGAGTGATCTCTGTGCCATGCTAGGCAGGAACTTGATCTAAGCGCATTAAAATTGTTACAGATAAGAAATTTCTATTTTGGCCATCATGTAAGTCTGACAAAATTACAACATTTTCTATGGTATTATTAGAATTTAGGTGTTTCAACAGACACCATCCTGTCTCATCAGGTCCTTGACCTACTGTCCCTCATGCCAAAGATACATAGTTTTTATGGACATACCCACAACGTGGCTACCAAATTTATGCAAGAAAGTTGAAGTTGGTAGTCCTCAGCAGCAGTGGAAAGTTTGGGAATGAAATTATCTTTTGTTTGTACTTTTCTCGGGTCTCCAGCCGGGTGCAGCCGTTTTCAAACCACGAGATTTCGACAGCGTTCCTTGCCGTCATCTTCAGGTGATACCTGCAGACTAAGCGTCTCCGCTGACGCTGACGCTGACACTGGAATGACGAGCCTTTCCTTGGCTCGAGGTGATGCAGTATAGACATACATATGTCGTTCCTGCAGTTCCTGTAGGGGAGAGAAATATTAATTAACAGTCTAGTCGAATGGTCCTGTCTGGTTTTACCTGAAAAAGAGAAGACACACTCTGTTGAGGGATTAGTAAAAACTTAATCCCTCAGCAGGTCAGGCCAACGCGTGGTTGGCCTGTGATGTGGTTGTTGGCCCAGTCCACGGATGAGCCGGTTGCGGGAGTGTTCCGTCCTCTCGTAGAACTTCCTGGCGATGGCGCGGAACCTTTCTCGAAGAGGCAGGATTACGGTGTCCTCGTGGAGTTGGCGCGTCGAAAAGCGCCTCGGAAGATGCATAGCAGTCTTCAGGGCGCAGTTCTGTATCCGTTGCAGAGTCACAATGTGAGCATCTGCGGCTTTCCCCCAAACCACGGCCGCATACTCTAACAGTGGGCGAACCAATGTTAGGTAAAGCGTGATGCCTTGTTGCGGTAGCAATGTCGACTGCGGGTTTAGCAGTGGATACAGGGCGCGGAGGCGTCCAATTGCTCTCCCTTTCACATCACGGATGTGATGCTTCCAGGTGAGCCTGCGGTCTAGGGTAACCCATAGGTTTTTCGCCGTCCCACTCCATGGGATGGGTTCTCCCAGGATTTCGAGCGGCATAAGCCCTGGCGGCAGAAGTCTTCGAGTGAAGACGACTGCCTGGCTCTTTGTGGCGTTGAATTTCAACCGCCACTTTGTTGCCCATGAGCCCAAGGCGTCGCACCCGCGTTGGAGTCGGTTTCTCAGCACCTGGGCATTCATGCTGCGCGTGAACAGGGCTGTATCATCAGCATACAGCGCCAGTTCGACTCCTGCCACTTTCGGCGCGTCTGCAGTGTACAGGGAGTACAGCGAGGGGCCGAGAACCGACCCCTGCGGCACCCCTGCACGTATCTGCCGGTCCGTGGACGTACCGTCGTCAGCCCTCACGTGGAAGGTTCGTTCGGATAGGTACGACAGCAGCAACGTCATGTGAGACGTCGGTATCCCTTGTTCAAAGAGTTTGAACTCGAGACCGTCGTGCCACACCGAGTCAAACGCTCGGGAGACGTCGAGGAACACTGCCGAGTGTTTGACTCTCCGCTGAATCTCCTCCCATTTATACTCTGATCGCTCCCTACCCCTTCCCCCGTGTCCTGTCACACGCGGCGCTGCGTGGAGTGGTGGTGGGGAGGGGTGGGCTGCTGGCTGCTCGCTGCGAACTGTGGACCATCAGATGTCCTGTGGCCTTCGGCGGGCGCTGTGCTTTTAGTTGGCTTTGCTCAGGTTGAACCCTGCGTCTCTGTTGATCAGCCCATCACCTACACATATTTCAGTTGCCTCCTTCAAAACACAGTCCCAAAAAGACGAGGCCTGTCCTAAAATTTCCGTTTTCGCGTACTCCATAGTATCGCCAATATCCATGTAATGTTCCGCAACCGCAGATTTTGTAGGCTGCTTCAGTTCAGTGTGCCTTCTGTGTTATTGGCATATTTCTTCGATTGTCCATACAGTTTGCCTGATGTATGCCTTACCGCATTTACACGGAATACGGTAAACACCCGGTTTGCGGAGCCCCAGGTCATCTTTTACTGTACCCAGCAGGGCACGCGTTTTCGGAGGTAGGCGGAAGACTCATTTGATGTTACACCGAGCCAGAATTCTGCCGATTTTGTTGGATACTTTGCCGGCGTAAGGAGGTACGCCATTGTCTTCTCGTCCTCTTCGTTCTCTCTCTGCTGGCCTTGTGCATTCTGCCTGAAAGCACGTCGAATTTGACTCTCGTTATATCCGTTCTTCTTGAAAACGTCCCTAAGGTGGTTAAGTTCTCCTTGTAGGCTTTCCTCATCCAATATTGTGCGGGCCCTGTGTACCAGTGTTCGCAGTACACCCTCACGCTCTGATGGATGATGGCAGCTGGTGGCGTGGAGATACAGATCAGTGTGGGTTTCTTTCCTGTATACACTGTGTCCCAAGCTTTGCGCTTGACTAGGACGTCCAGAAACGGGAGTTCACCATTCTCTTCCACCTCCATGGCCAATTTGATGTTAGGATACAGAGAATTCAGATGTTGGCGAAACTCTTGAAGTTTTTCTCTTCCAAGTGGCCATATCACAAATGTGTCACCAACATATCTGTAAAAGCACATAGGCTTCAGCGCTGTAGTTTCCAGTGCTTCCTCTTCGAAGTCCTTCATAGACAAGGACCTCTCCTACCCCAGCCATCTCCTGCCCCTTGGTGTGCCTACCATCCTACTTTTTTATTCCAACCTCCAGCTCCCCTGCCCCACTACCCCCTCCACTCCTCTGTCTTCCCCCCTCTCAGGTCTCCCCTCCCTCAGCATGTCCTTCCCAGCAGTTTTTACTCTTTGTCATGAGTGCTCCATCTCATGCAGTGGCTTTACGGTGCCATTGGCGTGGTGTAAATTTTTAATAGTGTGGCCAACTTTTATCTTGTGCATATGACTTTGGTGTAAAAATGGCTCTGAGCACTATGGGACTTAACATCTTAGGTCATCAGTCCCCTAGAACTTAGAACTATTTAAACCTAACTAACCTAAGCACATCACACACATCCATGCCCAAGGCAGGATTCGAACCTGCGACCGTAGCAGTCACGTGGTTCCGGATGGAAGCGCCTAGAAAGGCACAGCCACTCCGGCCGGCCGACTTTGGTGTATTTTCATACTAGGCACATCCTCAGCTATGTTTTTATCTTTATGTGGACCTTCTTTAAGTTTGTCCCACGATGACCATCTCTGTGTAAGCATATATTTTAACCTCCATTGTCTTCCCCCTTCTTATATACTTATGGCGCCCTTCTTATCGACTTTTTCTATGTTTTGTTTTATCTTCTTTTGTCACTGTATTGTCTCTCGGCAGAAGAGCGGAGGATTTTGCCTCTGAGAGCCCTCCCCTGCCCTTATGAGCCCAGTGAATGCAATTACTATAAAGAAGAAAGAAACTATCCACACTGGGACAGTGGATCGCTGTTTTAATGCTGTTGCCCACCCTTATGTTCCGCCCAATAGCTGTTCACTTTTAGATCGGCAGGAAGCTGTTCCCCTGTACTGCAGTGACAGCTTGTTATCCTGTTATTATTACTACCCATCTTTCTTGTAATAGGGCTATTGGCTAGGGTGGCTGGAGAAGACCAGCGCTAGACTAATAGCAAAAATATGATCTCTACATCTAGCAGTTATAGGTGAGACTGGATGGAGCTACTGTCCAGAACTTGATCAATGCCAACTACTCTTAGACAACTCAAAATGCTTAAATAAATAATATTCCTCACTGCATACAAAATACTTATGTCTGTCCTTTTCTGGCTACTCAGCACAGACTGCAGCTCCCTCACATGTGGAGGAGGAGAGGGGGAGATGGTGAGCAGGCAGCAGGGAGTGGGGAGTGGGGAGGTCCTCTGGTAGTGGTATTGTGAACCAAGTCGGTTGGTGTCTGAACTTCAAGATGAATACAGAAAATTTTATGTTCCCACCAACAGACTTGAATTCCCCTCTGGCTTTTCCTGGGAGTGGTGGGATGTCTTCTGGTGGTAACTTTTCTAATTGTTTAAATAACTAAATAAAGAGATAAACAAAACGCTGAAACTGTTTAAATAATACTATATTTATCCTACCAGTGCAGTAGTTCTAGACAGACCGAACAAGTTTCCCACCATTTCTCAGTGTTTGTGGGGAAGAGCGGAGAGTCCTGAAGAGATGGAAAAGGAATGGGTAAGTGGTGATGGGGGAAGGGACCCACATGCCAGCTGGTTAGAGCACGTGACATCATCAGAGGGTGGGGTAATTATTAGATCAATTAATTAATTTGCATTATCGGCTATAGTAAACAAACAGGATGGGAAATGTGGCTGGAACAAAATGAGTATACAGAACGTACTCCCATTGGCTCCCCTAAGCAGATCCTCACATGTTCTTTGTTGCATTATCGACTGCGATATCTATTACAGTCCACCAGCCCATATTCGGTGATGTCTTTCCTATCCTTTGTCCATGGGAGAGCTGTTGATTATCGCATAGTGCCAGACGCCTGTACGTTACAACATTTGTTTAAGAGACTCTCTGCAGGATGCTGCCCCTTTCGGAAGAGCTGAGGAGAATCGAGACAAATAGTCGATGTGAGTGTGGACACATCGTAATTTTTTAGTTGTTCACTTTTAGATCGGCAGGAGGCTATTCCCCTGTACTGCAGTGACAGGTTGTTGTCCCGTAAAAGATAATCGGAAATGTGCATGTGTTAGAGTGTAAAATTACTGTGATCAGTGTTCCGACATGTGTAAAGAAAATGACTATGTCCGGTCATAAGGGTGGTATGGATACGACATTCTTTAGTGCATTGGTAGACGTAAGGGTATGAAAGATTTTCCGTGGAAAATTATATCCGTTCATAAGGAGAATATAGATATTCATATTTCGAAAGCCACAGACGTCAGGAGATATTTTCGATATTTTGTTCACTGTCGAATATCACCATATTGGCGCTACAATCGTAATATTTAATTACAATTAAACTGATAAATACGCTGGTGTCCAGAATTGAAGCAACAGACAGACATTTTGCAAGGTTGTGTTTATTTTACCACAAATAGAAAAAAGTAAAGAATACAGAATGTATAAAACTGCAATGTGCATAATGCTAGACAAAAAGTTTTTCGTTTTTGTTTTTTTTTTTAATTAATGGATCTGCACGTACATTCCGACAGATGGTTAATGTGCTCAGTAGGGGTTGTAGTCACCTCTGGCAGCAATACAGGGCTGACAACGATGAGGCATGCTGTCAATGATGTCATGAATCTTTTATTGAGGCAATAACGCCCCATTCTTCCTGAGGAGGTGCTCGCAAGCCATGGAGAGTAGTTGGTGGATGCTCACGTGATGCAGCCCATCTCCCTAGTGCACCCCAGGGATGCTCTATGGGATTCAAACCGGGAGAGGAGCAGGCCACGCCATGCATGCAATATCTTCCGTTTCCAAGAAAACGTCAAGCACCTGGGCTCTGTGAGGTCAAGCATTGTCGTTCATTACTATGAGGTCTGGTTCTACAGCACCTCGCAACAACCGCACACAAAATCCCAAGATCTCTTCTCGATACCTGATTGCAGTTAAGCCTTGCCAATTCACCCTTAAAGTTTCATAAAGAGGTGTTCTAGTGGTCAACAAAATCTCTGCACACACCATTAGGGATACTTCTCGATACCAGTCTCTTGCCACAATGCTTGCTTCCAAAAATCGTGTTCCACGTTCCCTTCAGATTCGAATCAGTTGAGAATCACTCTGCAGATGAAATCAGGACTCATCTGTGCAAAGAACTTTGGCTCACTCTTCGACCGTCCCGGTGACATGTTGACGACTCCACTCTAGACGTTCACTTTTGTAAAGACGCGTCAGAGGTACACATACAGCAGGTATCCGACAATAAAAGTAACTCCTCTGAAGCCTTCTGTACACCGTTTTCCTCGTTACAACACGTCCAGTGGATGCTGCAGTGTCAGATGCCAATTGCCTTGCAGTACTAAGGCGGTATCATCATGCCCTTACAGCGAAATAACGGTCCCCTCTTTCTGATGTCAGGCTGGGTCGGCCTTGCCCTGGTTATCGTGATACAGTTTTGGTATGTATAAACTGATGCACACCCGGGAAACAACAGAACGATACACATTAAGCCATCGAATCAGATCAGTTTGCAACTGTCCTGCTTCCATTCTTTCTACGCCCTGCACCGTAGAGAGTCCATTATGCGTCTTTTCTGTGGCATACTGCACCATCTGTGACGGTGTACAGAGCGACTGCGGATGTGAGACTAGGCATTCTATTTTTCATACAGAACACAATCGTACGGTCATCAATTGACAGTTTGTACAGTTATATCACGAATTAGATGCAGGATGGAGTAATACTGGTTTGTTGCTTTAATTTTGGTCACCACTACATGCAGCTGGTTTCCTAGGATGGCTCTGTCTGAGTAATCGGCGAAGGTAGCCGGTAGCGAGATCATTTGTGGCTTAAGACAAGAGCCTCCCGAGTCGGTCATGGGGACTACTGCCGTGTCGCTCTCTGGGCAGGTGGATAGTGAACTATACTCAGTCTGTGTTGCACTTTCTCCACGACTGTGTGTGTTGCAAGTATTCTCCACTGAAAATTGAGCGATTCAATATGACGAATTTTGGCGCTAGATGTATTGATAAAATCTGAATTCCCACCGCCCTGGTCATCCTGGACACCCTCCACGGCTGTACAGTGCTCTCTGATGGGCCGAATCTGGCCGCTGATCTGGTGCAGTCACTGAGATGCACAGCGGCAACTAACTCAGCACGACTTTCTGGCCTGGAGCGCTGTGTGTGGACACGAGAAAATGAGCGCACAGGATGTGCAAGTGTTTCAGTGACTTCCGGCATCTAGCAATGACTACTACTACGGATTGGATCGTGGTTTAAGTATGTCGTGTTTACTGTTTCTCAAGACATCGCAGTGGTATTCGTTGTTGTTACTATCCTATCATCAGGTACACCCTTCCCCCTCCACCTCCTCCTCCTCCTCTTCCTAACCATTCTCTCCCCTGATGTAGTTGATAGAGCAAACTTAGGAATTCTATGGTGCTTTAAAAACCGAATCATAATGTCAAACTGCCTGCCTAGCGGTTCTAGGCGCTCAGTCCGGAACCGCGCGACTGCTACGGTTGCAGATTCGAATCCTGCCTCGGGCATGGATGTGTGTGATGTCCTTAGGTTTAAGTAGTTCTAAGTTCTAGGGGACTGATGACCACAGATGTTAAGTCCCATAGTGCTCAGGCCGGCCGCGGTGGTCTAGCGGTTCTAGACGCTCAGGCCGGAACTGCGCGACTGCTACGGTCGCAGGTTCGAATCCTGCCTTGGGCGTGGATGTGTGTGATGTCCTTAGGTTAGTTAGGTTTAAGTAGTTCTAAGTTCTAGGGGACTGATGACCACAGATGTTGAGTCCCATAGTGCTCCGAGCCATTTGAACCATTTGAACCATAGTGCTCAGAGCCATTTGAACCATAATGTCAAATTCCTGCTTGGCCAATTTATTGCTTACAATAGTGGTATTACGGGCATGCATCTGTCCAGCTCATCCTGCAAATTGTTTAAGGCCGTAGCATGCAACTGACCTGAAATTTGAAATTTTCAGCTACCTCCAACCTAATGGACTTCCTACTAATGACCTAACTATGCCAGTATCCACCAATAGGAGGCAGGGGAAATATCCAGAAGGGGGAAAGTAGGCTTTGGAAACCAGGCATTTGCAGTATCGAATCCTGCCGAATGGACCAACAGGATGCAAGGAAAAAGTGGCTGCTCATGAAGGGCATCAATTTAATTGGTTAGTCACTCAGTCTGATAGAGTGAGGGAATATTTCGAAGAAATCCACAGCTTGCGGCGTGGAAGAGGGTCATAAATCACTTAGCAGAACAACAGGTTATCATAAATCAATAAGCTGTCATAATTTAATGATTTTGCATATCAATTTGATATCGAATATGGCGTAGAACATACATTTCCCTACTACTTGTCATGTCTGTATTAACTCGTGAACTGTACACTTTCCTATTAAAATATGATCTTGTCAGGCTATATTTTAACCGGGAAGTGTATAGTTCGCATCTTAACACAGACATGACATTCGTCATTAACAATGCTCTTTTTATAAATTGAATGTGGTGTTTTATCAAATGAGGAGGGCTGAAAACTTAACATAGCCATAACAATTGTTACTCTGCGACATTCTGTAACCTACGACATAGCATTTCCATTTTCACCAGAAGATGTAATTTAAAAGATGCGAAACCATTTGTGTGGGTCTGTAAGTAATCTGAACAAATACAGCTACAGCGGATAATTGAAAATTTCATCCAGTTTCGTTTTAATACTTTTGGCAACTAAATTTAACAAAAACTGTTCACTGTAAGTACTTAGGGATTATAATTAACGAATAGCTTAAACTTGAACGATCATACAGGTAATGTGGCTGGGAAAACGAACCCAAGACTGAGATTTGTTGGAAGAACATTTAGAATATGCAACAGGTCTACTAAAGAGACAGCCTACACTACGCTCGTCCGTCCTTTTCTATAGTACTGCTTCTCGGGGATCCCCATCAGATAGGATTGACGGAGGACAACCGAAAAAGTTCAGAGAAGGGTAGCTCGTTTTATATTACCGAGAAATAGAGGATGGAAGTGAAACGGATATAATAGGCCAATTGGGGTGGCAATCATTCAAACGAAGGCTGTTATCGTTGCCGCAAGATCTCTTCATGAAGTTTAAATCACCAAATTTCTCCTCCTAATCCGACAATATTTTGTTGGCGTCCATCTACATAGGAAGAAATGATCAGTACAATAAAATAAAAGAAATTAGAGCTGGCACGGAAAGATCATACAGGTGATGTGGTTGGGAAAACGATCCAAAGACTGCGGTTTGTTGGAAGAACACTTAGAATATGCAGCAGGTCTACTAAAGAGACAGCCTACGCTACACTCGTCCATCCTTTTCTATACTACTGCTTCTAGGAGATCCCCATCAGATAGGATTGACGGAGGACAACCGAAAAAGTTCGTTTCTTCGGCCCGCTGTTTGAGAGTGAAATGGCAGAGCAACAGCTTGAATGTGGTTCAATGAACCCTCTGTCAAGCACTTAATTATGAACTGCCGAGTAATGACATAGATGTAGACGTACATCACAGGAAAGGCAGATGCCAGGCTGAGATTCATTGAAAAAATCCACAGGAAATCTTGTCCGTCAACCAAGAAGATAGCTCACAAAACGTTCGTTCGACCAATACTTGAATACTACTCGTCGGTATAGGATCCGTACCAGATAGGACTAATGGAGGAAATAGATAAGATCCAATGAAAATCAGTGCTTTGTACTATAGGTTCATAATCGCGAAAGCGTCACCACAACGATGAAGCAACTCCAGCGGCAGACGAAGCAAGAGAGGCTTTCAAGTCACAGTGTGGTTTACATTTAATGTCCTTAGCACCTACATTCCTAGATGAACCAATAAATATGTTGGTTCCTCCTACCAATATTTCACGAAAAGACCGTGAAGATAAAATTAGGGCGTTTCGAGCCCAGAGGGATGCATACCAGCAAACGTTCTTCCCGCGAACCATTCGCGACTAGAACCGGAAAGGAGGAAAGTGACAGTGGTACGCAAAGTACCCTCCGCTATACACTGTAAGATGACTTGTGGAGTATAGATGTAGATATAGACATCCAAAAATTCCGTTGTGTGAACAAACATTTATCAAGATCTTTGGCCAGTTCTCTGTACCTGATAGACCCAGTTCTTCGTAATTATCTACTCATGGCGATAATTTTCTTTAAGTTAAGACTACGCCTATTGTAGAGTTCCTGTGCATTTGTTTCTCTTTCCAGAAACAGCATCCTGCTGCGTAATACATTAAAAGGAATATCTTACGTTTGTTTAAGGAGTAATCCCTTGGCATCGACAACCAGTCATGAATTGTAAGTACCGGTAAACACCGTGGATACATCACAATCAATGTGCATACTATCTCAAGGCAGCCTTACAAATTCCTATTGGGCAAGCATTTGTTTGTTATGAAACATAACCAGTTTACAGACACGTACCTCACCTGAATTTCTCATTGAAGACTACGAATTCTCTGAAATATTCATTTCCGACCATTGGTTCCTTATATGAATATAGTTCAGCATCGTCTACCGGCTGTATAAGATACCTTCCTCGCTTCTTAGAAAATGTAATTGTTTCGGCGCCGTGCGACGTGTACCTAATACCTTATTTATAAACACGCTTCTTCCTTCCTCAGCGCATGGAGTCACCTTTAATGCGTCGTTTAGATTGCCGGCGGGTGAGAAAATTTACGGCTCACGGCGCACGTACAATGAAGTCTCTGAGTTGGTGTTCATCATTTTTTTCTCCATAATGCTGTCGCGTTGCAACTTTCCAACGACGTTGCTGTGCACCAGTGTGATACGAAAATAAATGAAGTGATGGGGAGGCAATACTGCTGCTAATATAACTCGAAATTTTGAACTTCCAGGTGTCATTTCGCGCTGGGCAGATAGCGTAGTAACACTACGTGTGCAGCATGTCGGAACCAATACCGCACGCTTGTGAGCGGATATGTTTTCCAACAGACATGCTCCACATTATAAGACATTATCAGCAATTCAGAGAAGACTAAGAGATTCATAAAACTAGAAAGAAATGTGTTCACCTGCAGTGCTATGCTATGGATCGTGTGTCTATTGTTCTGCATTTATGTCCTGAGTTAGCTGTTAAAAAGGACATTGGTCGTCTACGCTCAACTACAATGTTTGCCATTCAGCAGCAGGTATCGAGACTGCCTGATCACGATTAGAGCCCGTCCCACAAAATATAAGAAACGTTGTTAATATTGTTTGACTACACCATTCATGAAGGAAGCGATAGAAGTTTAGTCATTAGCAATTATCGAAGCCTGACACCGACGAGGCCTTGAGAGAAATAGAGGGGGTCGAGGAAGGGAGGGAGACGAAGAGATTTAGTAAAGTTTAACTAACCGACGAAGGCACCTCTAATGAAGCAAATAACTAAAGCGTGTTGTATTGATTTATCTCTGAAGCAGGCAAATTTTCGGTTGTAGTATACTTGCAGATTTAATCTGGGTGTAAACAAAACTGGCAAGAAACAACGCTCAAGTTCATCACTGTTCGATTTCTAATAGTTGTGAGAGTAAAGGTGTTTTAATGTAACTACAGGGCAGAGTTACTTAAAATGATTTTGTGAGAAAAAAGTAGACTACACGCTACAAAAGTATTATGTTGGATTTTACGGTTGTTTTGTAATAAATTTTGGTTTAATATAAATGTTGGAACCTCAAGTATCAGTAACTAGAGTCAACAACGGTACTGATTTTTAAGACGTAACAGTTTAATATATCAGGAAAGTGGATTTGTGTCACAATACTAATAACTGAGTCGTGACTTCTTGCAATTTACATCTTACAGTTTGCGCCAGTGGCTGACAGTTATTCTAGGTTCTTTGAGAACCTCCACGTGAAATATTTCGTGAACTCTGACTCTGCGGCAGATGGAACCGTCGAAGCCAGCACGACAGTAAGCAGATCACGTCGACTCCTGCCTTATAAACTGTGAAAAATACTCTAAGAGTTTCAGGTTGAAATGATTTCAAAGAAGTTTCATTAGCGTCGTATCCATCTGAGCAGTGCCCCGCGCGACCGCTGAATGCAGAGCGAGCCCAGTGAGGCAGTATCTCAGAGCCCCCGCTTTACTTGTCCACACAACTTTTTTCTTCTTAATATATTCAGCCACCGAACTTCGCTCGTCCTGTAACATGAACTACGTAACTTCTATCAGCCGAAGAAGTAGGGCAGCCGCTACACTCATTTGAAAAGCTGAAGAAAATATAAAAAAAATTCTTATACGAACGTTATTGTTCCTTTTGTTTTCCTTAAGATGGACTATTCTTGTCTAACAATGAAAGAACTGTTTTCTTTCTTCTCCTTTTAGGCTCAGTGTCGTCTGACATCTAATTTTTTGTATGTAGTTATCTACTTTTGTATTTGGTATTACTTTTGTTTCAGTTGTAGTTTGCCTGCTTATCGATGGAACGTGTGTGATAGCGGGTCTAATAATATCCAGCAGTTGATAGAATAAGAAAAGAACTTTCTTGACCGCCAACAGTACGTAGTAGAGAAGCAATGTTGCAGCTACGCGCATTCCTAGTACTTTGTTGTGAACCAAGCTGCTGGGTCGTCGTGGAAAAGGTGTGCCAGCGTGCTGACCTCATAATATGGTTAATATCTGATGAATTTTCACTCACCACAGAATTACTCTTCAGGTGCGCACTTTGATTTTGTTCTCTTTCTGTTCGAGTATTCCCTCGGGTATGCGTGTGTGTTTTTCTTAGCATAAGTTAGTTTAAGTAGTGTGTAAGTCTAGAGACCGATGACCTGAGCAGTTTGTCCCCTTAGGAATTCACACACATTTGAACATTTCTCTTCCTGTCTCTTGTAGTGTGCTCACGTACTGCACTTTAAAAACTTCGCATTATCTTAGAATGAAAGGTCTCTGTTGGATTCCTATCATGTTAATTTGTTAAAACTGTTGTCATTTACGGCATACATTCCACTTCTAAATTTACTGTGGTGTTTCTGACTATCTGGGAGGAGACTGAGCAGTGGAACGTGTTACTTTTACACATAATCAAGAACGATCTGTCACACTACTACACTTTAAAACACAGTTTATATGTAATTCATGTCACACAGTCTCAAAAGGAACCTATATCCGCTTTCTTTTTTATACTGTATATGATAAGATACTGTCATCCCCCTTCCTTCTGTGTGAAAGGATGAATGAGCAAATGTATTTCTAGTTGCGTGTTTGATGGTAGCAGACAAGCCTGTCTGCTAGAGAACAGTAGGACCAACGTCGGAACAGGTTGCCACGCTTTATAAAAGCAAAGAGGTTTCTATTCTTAGTATGGTACTGTCCGTCCCTTTTCATGTTGGTATAGGAAGCTGCCTCTCTGGTCATTTCCGTTTTGTATCTGGAAGCACCCTTGGTAGGGGCCCACGGACAATCTGTCCGCGGCGAGCGTCTGAAGAGGTAAGATCTCCGGCTAAGCGCGTCTCTGCTAAGTCCGTAGGGCAATGGATTTCTTAAGTTCAGCCTAACTGAAAATTTAATCACCTTTATTTCAGGTTTAGATCTAAAATATCTAATGTTATCTTAAATTGCAACGCAGTGTATTCGAGTGTGAAGTTCAGAATATCTTCCAGTAGTTGTTTGTCACTACTTTGTGAGTAATGTGGAACCACGTGTGGATGATCCGTAACTCTAACTAACATCATCAATCTTAAATGCGATGTGCGTCAGATTATAACGTCACGTCTTGACAATACTTTTCAATATAGCATTATGTTCGACCCATGTGGAGTGTACTTTGTGAGACCAGTGACACGTGCTTCTACAATTGTTTGACCCATCAGGTTAATAGTAAGACGATAGTAACCAATTCGAGGTTTCCCTTTTGTAATTTGTGTTTCAATGTAATTTATTTTAATTATCAAAATTATTGTGGAGTTACACTCTTTGTGTAAACCATGTTGACCTCGTGAAGTATGTAGTGTAATCATCACAGTAGCCCTCAGCTATTCTTTTCGGGAAGATTTCACAGAGAGTTAGTATGAATTTAGTATACCAGTGTCTGGTAATTTCATGACGGACAGGATTGCGCTACGAACGTAACTTCTTTGGGTGAAAATTGAATCGGTTGGTTGTGGTTAATTTCCTCTTGAATATGTTTCAACGTCCTTCGTGTGTTATTTTATGAGTGCAGTGTTGTATGCAGTCTCCCAATCTTGGTCCATATTTGATGTGTTCCATAAGATTACAAACACACATTTTCACAATCCCAAATGAGGCACCAGTTTAGTTATGAATCAAGTTTAACATGCTGAAATTTTAATGGAACAATGATCAATGTTAAAATAAATGTCCAAATATAAACTGATTTATTTCTTTTAAACAGTTGCTCAGTAATGCAACGTTAACTTCCCCAGATAGGTCACAGCTTTTAACCCGCTTTTATTGTCTTGAATATCAGCACCGCTTTCAGAACAAATTAATGCATCAACATTACAAGGGCTGCTCCTCAGCTTAGTTACATTCCACGTGAAAATGAGCTGAATGAAATTTATGAACACTGGGGTAAGGTTAAAGAGTGCCTCTGAGCTTTCAAGATCAGAAATCTGAAATATATCCTATAATACAAAGAAAGCACAAAAAAGACACACCAAGGACGAATTATCCTAATGGGACGGAAATCGGTCAGGTTGATATCCCACCACCGTCCGACTGTCTGGGGCGACTCCAAACACGTTTTCGCTAGTCATCGGGGCCTAATTCGAAGAGGGACTCATCTCTGGAGACAATTCTTCTCCAGTCAATGAGATTCCAGCCAGGAAAAGTGTCTGGAGATGCCCCGGACAGCGGCTGGATACCAACCTGATTGTCGCCCTCCATACGTCCCGACAACCAGGAGAGGTAGTCTGAGGTGCCATTTCTTTTTATTGTAGGACCCTTACGGCGCAGCGGTACGTCGACGATATTCTACGCCCCGTTTGTTTGCCCTTCAGGGCAGGCCATCCTGGGATTATATTTAAGCAAGATAACGCCCGCCCACACGCGGCGAAAGTTTCTTCTGCTCGTCTCCGTGCTTGCCAAACCACGCCTTCACCAGAGAGATCACCTGATCTCTCCCCAGTAGAGAATGTTTGGGGCATTATGGGCAGGACCCTCCAACGCGACAGTTGGGCAGAATTTTTCATGATATCCCTCAGAAGGACATCCGAAAACTGTCAATCAATGCAAAGCCGAATAACTGCTTGCATAAAGGCGGGAGGTGGACCAGTGCATTATTGACTTGCTCAATTTGTGCTGTTCTTTCTGTAGAGTAAACCATCAATTTTTTTATTGTATTCATTTGTTTGTCTCCACATGTACAGGACGTCTACTGATATCCGTCCCATTTGGGTAATTCCTTCGGGCACGTCGTAACTTTTATTATCTTAGTGTGTATTACTTCTTCATCAAGAAGACAAATTTCGAGGAACACCGACAGTCGCAGCAAGCGTCATGTCTTCAGTTCTTTTATAGGAGACAACGTATTTTATCGGGTATTGCTCGCGTGAAATAACTGGCAACATGGACGCGCAAGTCGCCGAAGTGGCGTCAAATCGAAAGACTTGTACCCGTCGAACAAGCTACCCGACGAGAGGCCCGAGTCACACGACATTTAAATTTACTGGCAGCTAAGTCACATCCGTGAAACGAGCGTTCATGGTTTCCTTTTAAAGTATACGGAAGTGTGAATTAACAGTGGGCCAAAGTGACATTCTAACTGTGCGGGAAGTGATTATTGAATTCCAAAACATAAATACGAAATTGCACAATACAATTAGAATCATTATATCAACAATGGAGGCAACTACAAAAATAAACTGATAATTGTCGGACGCTCTTAAGAATTTTTTTTCAAAATTTTGTGGAAAGAACACATGCTAATCTTGTGAACATCTTTACTCTTCGAGGAGATAGTGAGTTTTCATCACACACCAGTGATGGAATCGAAACCCAGTTATTTGAGAAAGAGAGGTACGGGTCGAGAAGAAGCTGACGTGAAGAGGCTAGAGATAAGCGATATAAAGTTAAACTCCTCACTAACTTACGTGTTTGTATACTTACAATTTAAACTTTTTGCAGGATATCTCACCTAAGAGTCGCTAAGCACTTTTCTTTGATGTTTCGGCAGATACTTGCCATTTTAATTTTTGCAATGTATAGGTGGAGTCAGCCCAAGCAAATACTGGTCATCAAGTCTTTCATGCGACGCCCAGTGTAAACGAAACAGCCGGCCGAAGTGGCCGTGCGGTTCTAGGCGCTGCAGTCTGGAACCGCGAGGCCGCTACGGTCGCAGGTTCGAATCCTGCCTCCGACATGGATGTGTGTGATGTCCTTAGGTTGGTTAGATTTAACTAGTTCTAAGTTCTAGGGGCTAATGACCTCAGAAGTTGAGTCCCATAGTGCTCAGAGCCATTTGAACCATTTTTTTTGTAAACTAAACGCGTCGGCTTATTTTCCGTTTCAAACATAGTGGTTTTAAAAGGGAATGTTACATCCTTATTCGACAGATCGGTTCCAGATTAGTCTAATGCGATATTCGTTTTATTGATACGCAGCTGGTGTACAATTTATTCCTCGGGTTTTACTTTCCCTGTTAATACATGACGATAAAACGAATGTCGCACTAAAATAATCTCTAACCGCTCTATTGAATGATCTTGCAACATTCCTCTTTAAAAATCGTTTACATTGTAGCGGGAAACGCCGCAATGCTGTCTGTTGACACTCGGTGTCGCAAGAATGACGTAATGATCAGTGTTTGGCCTGACGCCATGTACATGCTGCAAAAACGAAATCAGCGGAAACACCAGAGAAAATGGGCCTGACGACTCTCAGGAGAGATACCCGCTGTATAAATATATTTGAAAATAAAGGACAGCTAGCTGGAATATTAATCCAGTGCTCGTAATGTTACACATATTTCCATTAATTAGCTTTCTTTGTAAATGTGCAGGCAAATGTCGTATAGGGAACACACACTAAGAAGCGTTTTATAGCCTTATGTGAAACCAACAGATTTAACACAGCACAATAAAATAGAAGCACATTTGAAGCTGGTTCTTGTTTTAACTGAAACTGTTATTTCTTGTATTTACCTTGCATGAAATAATTCTCAGAAGTGTTTTTGAGAAAAACAGCTGTAGAAACGGAAGCCCAACCATAACGTCTTTGATAGAATTTCAAACCCCTCGTCCTTGGATCGATGTCAATAAATTCCAAATTCTGATTCATCACGGAAAAGTCAACGAAATTTGGATCAAATACTGGACTATATTTCAGGTATTGTTTTTAAGTTTTAGAATTTACTGTGATCTCTCTTCTCGAAGCACCATTTCGTGCAGAATCTTTCTGTGCTCCATGGGCTATTCATCATACTGTGAGGATCACGAAAGTTAATTAATTCTGTTAAATGTTTATGTTCGTGATAAATTTGGATTGTGACCATAGGAAGAGAATGCAGAGTGCTATATTTGTATTTTCCTTATTCTGCATGCCGAAGCGCATTCAGGAGACTCTGTGTCCCTAGCAAAGTCAAAACACTGTGTTTATATTTCAACATTCTTTCAAAACTTCATAAATATCAGTTGAAGATGAAAATGTTTAATCTCATGACGTTGTGTCATTAGACGAAAATATTAACCGGATTCAATTAGGAATTGATAAAATTCAAGAAATTATCAGTAAAGGGATTGAAGAGTTTGCTTATAATGAAATATGAATATTTTAGCAAATTTGATGTGAACGAAAAGTTTGGTGAGACAGATACTTCGCAGTGGCATAAAAATGAAGTTTCCCACAATAGTTTAAATCTAGCTATTAAATTAAAAATTATAAACGATCCACCTAACAGAAGAGTCAGGCTAACGAAGGACCGCAATAAATAATTTACAAGGGACGAGAAAGAGATGCATTCTGTGCTTCAGGAAGTATCTGAGTAAGGTCATAAGTTTTCATGGAATAAGAAGAAATTTTATAAAGGAATAACATTACGGAAAGATAGTGTGATTTTATTGTTACACTCCTCTCAAAAGTTTTGCACTTTGTTCCTTTATAGGCTGTATTATCAAAGTTAATACAGAAACATTATTAGCTATCTGGAAACTAATAGAGTTGTCTGTTAGTCACATACTTCTGAATAATATTTTTAATTGAAATTTTTTATGTGATTTTTGTTTGTGTTTTCGTATTTACGAAGTGAGGGGATGCCATTCGCTCATCCTATTGAGCCAAAATTACACACAACTCTTTCTTTGCGCAATGGAACAAAAGTGGAGATACAAAAAAACTGTATATTCAGGATTCAGTACCATTTGATTAGATTGAAGCGTGATATTTTGTTTAGCGAATAAGTTTCTAATTTATTTATTTATTTAGCTTATGGCTCATAACGTCACAGTAAAAATTACAGAAACAACACGATTTTTTAAAAATCACATATGTATAAACAGAGCAATTTCTAATTAATAAATGCGAATTGTACAATTTTCCTTGTGTCCAGGAGACTAGAGAGAGGTGGATATTAGACCATATTCTCCGTTACGCTTGGAAGCACTTTTGAATAACTTTAATTATGATGAATTTCCTTTCAATTTGTAATTATCAATCTTCACCAAGATTGTAGTGACGGCTCTATAGGTGACTTCATATGAAAGAGAACAAAATGAGTACAGGGACCCCAATATTACAATTAGGTGGTTGTTGGGACAATTCACATAATGGCATCCTACCATATATGTAGAGCTCTCTAACAATTTGCTTGTAAAAGTGACCTATTTTTTAAGAACATCTACTTAAGGTGGCAGTAGAACATAATGCTGACTACGAGAGTATTCTGTTTTCTTGCTGGGAGCAAGTATTTTAATAAAACCCGAAGGATACGTTTTGTCAGTTTTCAGGCGGTATCATGCAGCAGCACCTACAACAAGCTAAAAAGTAAGACATTTGCTTGACAACGACGACAGATATCCGCAGTCAAAGACAATAACTGGAAATTAGCAGTTTTATGGTTGAAATTTGCTTTAACTATCGCTGTTGTCTGGATTGAAGCTTCTTACTAATTGCTTCTACACTCGAAAGAGGTAGATTTGATACGTATCGTTGTCAGAGTTCAGCAAAGTGATGTCTTACTACTTATCTCTCAGAGTAGGCAGCATGCCAGAAGAATTCCTACTTATCATGATTCTGCAAGCGCCGCATATACCGATGGAGCAACCCTTACCGTAATTATACGATGGGGAGTTAGCCTCGCTGATACTTGTTGTAAGGAACGATCGAAACGTTTCCGTTCTAAGGCCGTAGCGTCCAGAATCAGTATGCTGATAAAGCAAAATCGCCGTGAGCATTGAGGCAATCATCTTACCGACACACCAGGTCGAAGATACCCGTTTGGTAAAACATCATATCCTGCTGCGTGAAGAAGTCCGTAACCGACTGCTGCACATCCTCGCCCGACTGGAATCATCGACAGTTCGAGCCCTTTTTTAAGAGACCGAAGGCTTAATATTTGCATGGAGAGAGATCAGGATTATAGGGCGTATGCTCGAGACTTTCCCAAGTGAATCTCCCTGTTGAAGCTAGCGTCCCAGATCGACCGACGTCCTGAATCGAATTGCGACCAGATTGGAACTTGGCGCTCTATTCCACAGCAGTGGTTTTCGTCAGACATGCGTCTCCATATTCTTTAATGGATGATGAAAGGTGGCTACACTGAGGCACTGCGCCAGAGATTGCGCCAAAGAGTATTATTCAGCCGCCTCCACTGGCAGTGGCCGCCGAGAAGTTGGTGAGAGTAGTCGTAGTTCTGAGGTAGGCGTGATTTGTGCTTCTTGAGACGTCGATAGAGTACTAGTTGTTCTGTTGGGTAAGACACCATTCGCTATTCGATTGGGGACGTTGTAATGACCTGAGTGTATTTTTCGTCAATATATATGAAGGTAACGAATTATTTTTATTTATTTCAAACTTCCTAACTAACAATGTCTCTTGCTCACAGGTTCAGTCAACAAAGCATCTGTCTTGTGTTCATGTATTAGAGTGTAATTCTGGTTTCCATGTGCAATCATAGTATTTCTTTTTTTTAATTATTTCATTGTAAATGGCGTTTAAAGCATCTTATCGTATCGTGGAAGAACCGTGCCAGATGTGTACGTTGAATCACACTTCCACACACAGAACAGTTACATTTGCACTTTGTTGTTTCGTAGATTTTATAGTTGCTGGGGACTTAACTAATTAATTGTATTAACGGAAATTTCCTTTCATTCTTTGTTGTTATTCTGTGCAGTCAGATTGCGTACTAATATCATTCAGGGCCAACCTGTTACGAGACTGCGTAACCGCAGAAACAGCGACTAAAACTAAAAAATATTTACATTTTATTTAATTAAGCCCCCATGCACGTGGCGACCGCTGCTTCGGATCGTCCCTTGGGATTCTTTTGATAGTAAAAGTAACAGACAGTAGTATTGTTGTGGTAATTTGTAGTTGAGTAACTATAGTCTATATTGCATGTGTAGATTTGGTAACGAACATTTGTAGTTGTCTTGTCTTTCTTCTAATGGTATCTCTGCAGAATTTAATTTTTGATGTCTTATATACAGGTTTGACAATTTCGTGCAACTATGAAGATTTTAATTGTTCTTTAGGAGTGTTTGTCGGGAAGCATTTCGTGTGAATGGTATTGTTGGTGATAGTGTGATATTCTGTGTAATTTTCCTATTGTGACGAGTTTTGTATGTTTTGTAAATGATTACGCGATCGAAGAAAAAGGCAAAAATGATCGGTAGTGAGAATGACGAAATTGTTAACATAGCGAACTCGCCAACACATGAGAACGGTATAATGAATAATGAAGCAGAAAACAATTTAACAAATCGGGAAAATAGTCCGGAACCAGTTCAAAATTTTTCACAATAAAAAATATTTTCAGAATACGAGATTAATGACAGAAGATTCTGAAATAGTATCGAACACAGATAGCTTTACGGCTATGCCGAAGGAAGTTAGTTTTACGGGAAATGTTAGGGGCGAAAAGAATTTCGAACCAGTTAATATGGAGCAGTTGATGAGTGCAATATTAAATTTGGGATCACAGTTAGGATCTGAATTAAAAACAGAGATGGGATCACTGGAAACACGGTTAGGATCTGAATTACAAATAGTGAGAGCACAAATAAGTACAACTAAAACTGATATGGAAACAATGGAAACACGGTTAGACTCAGGAATAGGGACATGTTTCAAAAACATGAAAGATGAATTAAAGAAAGAAATTAGAGTAGAAGTACAACCGATTTTGAATGCTCACAATAATAGATTAATTTCAATAGAAATCAGACAAAAGGAACAGGATGGAGAACAGGGAGAAATAGATCGCGTGATAGTACAAAAATTTTCAGAGTTAAATTTACAACGCGCACACAATAAGGAAGAAATATTTGAAAGAATCGAGGAATCTGTACCAAATTACACAATAAATAATCTAACACAACAGTATGAACAGTTAACTACTAAATGTGTTAATACTGAAACCCGAGTCGCGACACTTACGGAAGACGTAAATAAACAGAAAGAACAAATAGGTGACTTATCGGAAAGAGTTGAGGAGATTTCAGATAAGTTGACAAGTCTTAGTTTAAATGGGGACAGAGATTCAGACGATACAGCCCCATTACCATTTGCAGAAACAGAAGAGTACCAGAACATAAATAAACATGTTGAAAATCAGGGAAAATTTAATGAACGCGTTAAAAGGGAATTTGAGGCGTTACGAAAGCCAGTCAAATAAATTGAAAGCGAAATCGTAAGAAAAGACAGCAGAAGAAATTTAGAATCACAGATAGCAGAGGGCTTTGAAGAAATAATTTATTTAATTTACGAGAAGCAACAAGAGAGCGCCAGGAGCGTGAACTTGACAATAATCGACATTGGGACGGGGACAGACGCGGTAGGTCTTTGTCGCCACGAGACGAAAACTTTGATTATAAACACTTTTTAACTGTTCGGAAATTTAAAATCTTTCGCAATTCTAAGAATGACATACATCCATGTTCATGGTTAGACCAATTTATGCACGCACTTCCACCAAATTGGCCACTAACTCACAAACTGGAATTTATGTGCGGCTATTGAAGTCCTCAGGGGATTCGCTACACTAAGTGAATATGTGCCGTAGCGTGCAAAGGGCCCCGAGCTGTAGTGGTGCTATTTCCCTTTTAGTTTCCTAAACCGCTGCCTACTCTTTTACTATTCTTTGTATCTATCAAAACAACTCTTCAACTATCAATCTATCTAGAGAGTCGGTAAAGAATAACCGGATATGACTATTTTACCCAAAAGTGATTTCGAAAATTACCGTTTATACTTACTGTATCTTCAGCAGCATTCATTCGTAGTTTAAACGACATTTTACCTATTTATCTTCGTGACAATATTACTTCATATGTTGACGATATTCTTATTGCTAAACGTTCTTGGAGTGAGCATAATAAAATTTTGGATTCATTATCACATATTTTTGCAAGAGTTGGCATTACAGTGAATTTGGAAAAATCTGAATTTGGTCGTTCTCAGGTGAAATTTCTTGGTCATATTATTTCTACAGATGGTATTCTTCCTGATCCAGAGAAACTAGACGTTATTCGTAATTATGCTGTTCCTACTACAAAACGTGATGTTCGTATTTTCCTTGGTATCTGTAATTTTCTTAGACGCTTTGTTAGATTGGATAATTTGGCCACACCTCGCTTGTGTGAACTATCTGGGAAAAATTCTAATTGGTGTTGGGATGAGGAAGCTCAATCAGAATTTGAACAACTTCGTGATGCTTTAGTTGCTGCTCCACTTCTTTCACATCCGGATTTATCTAAAGATTTTTGTTTGGCGACGGACTCATCATACAAAGGCCTAGGTGCACACTTATTTCAAGAGATAGAAGAAAAGGGCGTTGTAGTACAGAAAACTATTGCATTTGGAAGTCGTGTTCTCTCTAAATCAGAAAAGAATTATTTGATTACGAAACTTGAAGCCTTGGCTGTTGTTTGGGCGTTCACAAAATTTGGCATCTTTTTGTATGGCAGACATACTAAGGTTTACACCGATTATCGAGCTCTGGAATTTCTTATGTCAGCAAAATTAACACATGGAAGATTGTCACCATGGGCGCTGTATCTGATTTTAGTATTGTTTGCATACAGGGTTCTTCAAATAGTATTGCTGATGCTTTATCACGTGCACCTATGGATTTGAAACAAAGTGCTGAAGAGGACTGCAAAGAAAATAATTATTGTTTGATGTATACTCAAGGTGTTGCGTTTGAAAATTTTATTTCGTCTTCGCTCCAGGACATCGCTAAGGAGCAAAACAAGGATCCAATCTGGAAGGACATTAAGGAGAAGTGGAGGAGAAAGGAAAGCGTAGCGATTAGACAGTATTATTTAGTTCGCAATGATATTCTTTTTAAACGAAAGTCGACCGACAACTGTGTTTGGTTAGTTTGCATTCCTGATGAGTGGGTTAATAAATTGATTTGGTATACACATTTCAGTTATGCACACTTTGGTCCCAGAAAATGGTTTCATAAATTACGAGAGAATTGCTACTTCAGTAATATGGAAAAACGTATTCGATCTGTTCTTGCCGAATGCAAATTATGTCAAAAGGCTAAGCCGCCAACTATTTCTCACAGAGCACCGTTGTTTCCTATCATTCCAGCGAAATAAAGGACATGGCTGCAGTCGATTTGTTCGGTCTAGTGCTTCGTTCTACTAATGGTTTTGCGTACATTTTGGTAGCAGTCGAACTGACATCGAAATGTGTGTGTTTTACACCTTTACGCAAAGTAACAGCTCGTTCAGTCTCTAATACTTTCATCAAACATTTCCTTAAAGAAGTGGTACATGTTGATAAGGTTATATCAGATAACGGATCACAGTTTCGCTCTAAAATTTGGCTTCGTACTCTAGGGCGTCGTAAGATTAAACAAATTTTCATTTCACTTTTTCACCCTTAATCTAACACTTCAGAGAGATGGATGAAGGAAATCAATATATTGTGTCGACTTTATTGTCATCAGAATCACAGAACGTGGGATCAGTATCTTCATATTTTTCAAAACATTCTGAATGAACTCCCTAATGATTCAACGTCTTTACCGCCTATACTGATATTAAAAAATAAAGCACCGACAAATCGCATTTCTGAAATCGTTCCTTTTCCGTCTTCACGGAAACTGCGACATTCCGAAGTTATCAATCTGGCTCTACAAAATATTGCATCTGCGGCTGCTAGAAGAGAGAAATCAGCTAAACGTCCTGGTCGTTTAAAAACCTTGTCAGTTGGTCAAAAGGTGTTAATTAAATCTCACCGTTTGTCTCACAACGGTAAAGGCTTGTGTCGCAAATTTTTTCTGCTTTATAACGGTCCATATAGAGTTCGCAAAATTATTCATGATAACACTGTCGAAGTAGAAACTCTTAAGTCACGGCGCTCTAAGGGAATACATCATATATCGAACGTTAAAATTTTTGTGGAATGACATACCTTTGAGAAACTAACAGTTATACGTAAACACACGGAGAGTACAAGGATACCGCGACGTGTTCCGGGGGCGGCACATACTCAAAGCAACAGTCAAGTCTGCGCGCCGCACAAAGCAGTCGTTGATCGCAAACAATTAGTTCCTACGGTACCTACAGCTGATCGAGCGCTCAGTGCGAATGCACTGACAGCCGTAAACAAATACACAGTCTAATTTCTCCCAATAAAATCAGTATAAAGCTATAGTGACTTGATGAATTATGTTATTAATGTTCAGTATTTTTCAGGATACGGTTGTATAAAATATTTAAGAACTTCAGGTAAATTCTGTGTGTGTCCGACGTTAAGAGGGCTTGCTATCGAGAAAATTTCAGGAAGAACGTAATTTCGAAGAAGAAAGTAATAAACTAAAAAGGTAACTATTAATTGAGTTGATTTTTCAAGCAACATATTTCCACTTAGGTACGTACTTTAGACGTAATTTGCTGCTCGCGTTTACGTGATTTATACTTTGTGTTAACTGATTTTGACAATGATTGATTAATGAACAGGGTTGTTAATTATGTATATAATGCATCGCTTGGCTGCTATGCTTTCTCACTCATGTCACATTTTTTTTTAAATTATGTGCCTACTGTGCTTATTTATTTAAATTATAATTGCCACCTGATTAATTGTGCTGATTGTGGTTATGTATGTAAGTTATACTTTGTGATTTATCTGCTTGCGCCTTCATGTTTACTTATTAAGATTACATATGAACATTTATTTGCTTATGCTGATAAGATGCTAATGACCTGTTTATTATGTAAGATATATACTTGCTGCTTTGCGTATGGATTGAATATTTACACATTTCTGTTTTGTTGTCATAACTACTCTTTACTTTGGTATATAGAAATGCTGATGTACGGTGTACGAACATGGAGTTTAGGTCACACTATGGTATTAATTATAGGTTGTTCTCTTGGCAGAGCCTCGTTGTAGGGATTGTGCTACATCCATTTGTGGACATTCTGCTCTCTACTCGTACATTCACTCGCTATTGCATGTTTTGCTTACGCTCAGTGCCTTATATTTTAAGATAAGAAAATGAACTGCTATAATTCTACGAACGACATTGGTACAAGAAACTTCGTTGAAGTCACATGAGCTGGAGGTTTTATGGAAGCTGTACAAATTTATGCTAATAGGTAGGAAGCTAACGACATGACATACCAACACTAGGTTTAGACCATTGACAGTTATGAGGATGAAGATGGCAGACTAGAACACTCAAGTGGAAGGAAGATTGTCTACACACACACACACACACTTTGTTAAATCAGTAAGCAGTATATACTTTTTTTGAGAAAGAAAGTATTTGCATAACATGACACACTGACAGTTGTTCAGAAAAAGTTGGCTTGGCAAACATTGGTCTTGACATGATGACTATGACGTTGACTAACTATTGTTGACTTTTATACACTGTACCACTACTACTTGATACACATATTGAGCATCAAATTTTGACAGAATTGCATGTACATAGTTAACACTATTCAATTACACAATAGTACTTAAATGTGGATGAAAGATGAGTGAGTGTGTTTTGTGTGTTTTCCTTCCCTAATCCCAAATAATTAGTACTGACCAATCTCCTAAATATTATTTTACGTGTTTGTTGTGGCTTGCACTGACACCCATAAATATTATAGGTTTACTGACATTTGTGTTTTTGTAATAGTTAATATGACAATTATCTGATATCATTTGTATGTTTAGTGTAAGAGCATTGATAATAATTTTGTAAAAGCAATTGTGTGTGCATTCAAACTGTTGTTCGTGCTTGTACCTGTTCAACATTGATGGGTGCCATTTGGAAATGATTAATTTCTGCTGATAAACTCTGATGAACTGTCTGATTCGTGACAGTGAATATTATGGACTGTTACCTGCACTTGTTCAACATTGATGGGTGCCACTTGAAAATGTTTAATTTGTGCTAATTAACTCTGATGAACTGTCTAATTAGTAATAGTAAATATTATGGACTGTTACCTCCACTTGTTCAACATTGATGGGTGCCACTTGGAAATGTTTAATTACTGCTAATAAACTCTGATGAACTGTCTAGTTAGTGATAGTGAATATTATGGACTGTTACCTGCACCTGCTCAACATTACTGGGTGCCACTCTGAAATGATGTCACTTGTTGGTGTCTGCACCTGCTCAACATTGCTGGGTACCACTGATGGAACTGCTTCTACTGAGATAATGTCACTTGTTGGTGTCTGCACCTGCTCGCCAATTTTGGGTGCTACTGTTGGAGCTGTTTAAACACTGCTGATGAAATGTTATGAGACTGCTTTAATATTTGTATAAACTGATTTTTGTGTTTGCGAAATGTTATGAGACTCGTACCTGCACCTATTCATCATTGCTGACGCTATTGATTGAATTGTTTAACCACATGATATTTGTGTAAACTATTATGTAAAATCATATTTATGCAAGCATTTGTATTCCTTACTGTATTTTATATATTAGGTTATTGAAGGGTCAGTGCAAAGCCAAAATTTATTTAGTTATGTGGTATTTACTTATTTAATATTATCTTTTATTTTTGTCTGTATTTTTTTGGACGAATTTGGTGGTATTTTCACCACCAATGCTGGCCAAAATACCATCAAATTCTACCCCGTGGAGGAGGGGCATATGAAAGGTGGCTACACTGAGTCACAGCGCCAGAGATTGCGCCAAAGAGTATTATTCAGCCGCCTCCACTGGCAGTGGCCGCCGAGAAGTTGGTGAGAGTAGTCGTAGTTCTGAGGTAGGCGTGATTTGTGCTTCTTGAGACGTCGATAGAGTACTAGTTGTTCTGTTGGGTAAGACACCATTCGCTATTCGATTGGGGACGTTGTAATGACCTGAGTGTATTTTTCGTCAATATATATGAAGGTAACGAATTATTTTTATTTATTTCAAACTTCCTAACTAACAATGTCTCTTGCTCACAGGTTCAGTCAACAAAGCATCTGTCTTGTGTTCATGTATTAGAGTGTAATTCTGGTTTCCATGTGCAATCATAGTATTTCTTTTTTTTAATTATTTCATTGTAAATGGCGTTTAAAGCATCTTATCGTATCGTGGAAGAACCGTGCCAGATGTGTACGTTGAATCACACTTCCACACACAGAACAGTTACATTTGCACTTTGTTGTTTCGTAGCTTTTATAGTTGCTGGGGACTTAACTAATTAATTGTATTAACGGAAATTTCCTTTCATTCTTTGTTGTTATTCTGTGCAGTCAGATTGCGTACTAATATTATTCAGGGCCAACCGGTTACGATACTGCGTAACCGCACAAACAGTGACAAAAATTAAAATTATTTGCGTTATATTTAATTAAGCCCCCATGCAATGACTACCAGTGTTTGTCCTTCGGCAGCTAAGAAAAGAATAACAGCATGATGGTCCTGTTTGGACGCATTCGGCAATAACGCCGCCATAGTTCACGTTTCCGCAGACACGAATGCCACACTAATCCCTTGCCTGCAAGCCGTTACTTCAGTACCCGCATCGGAGTCGTGCTACGTTGCATATAAGCTGCAGCAACACCCTCAAACGGAAACTCTTTGTTCGCTCCATATATAATGAACCTGTTTCGGATATAGCAAATGGGTGACCAAGGGAAAATGTGGACAGCCACTGAAATAATGTTTCTAATTATGAAGGTGATATTTTTTACTTGTAGGGCATGTAGTCCTTTCATCAGCAATACAAGAACACATCTGCAGGCCTACTTTTAGTAAGCTGGTCCTCGAATGGCGACAGCCAGTAGCGTTAGGAGATATCTCTTCTCACATACGTATGAATCCACGAGTTTCTGCCACGTGTCAAGATACAGGGTGTCCAGAAAAGGACTCCCTGATTTCAAAATTAAATATCTCGAAAACAAAGATCGATAGAGAAATGCAGTAAACAGTATGTTTATTGTGAAAACTGGAAGAAGTTTATACAGCAGTTTGAAATAATAGTTACAAAAGCTGCTAACAGATGGCGCTGTAATCGCCACACGTAATGCCTAGTATAAATAGTGATTCGAAGCCCAGAGCGATCAGTTCCACTACTGAAACGTGAAAGGAGGTTAGCGTACCGAAGAAAGAGATTAAAACCATGTACTCCATTGAACCACGCGTTTTTCTGGTGCTAGAGTACCACACGTTAGACGAGAGTCCTACGGCAACAAGGCGAAGTTTTCAAGCACGATTTAATGTTCCAAAAGGACCCGATGCGAAAACCATTCGTACGATCTTCGCAAAATTTCAACGAACAGGCAGCGTAACTAATGATCTAGTGGGGCATGTTGGTCGCAAGCAAACCGCAGTTACGCCTGAAAATATCGCCACAGTTTCTAGAATTATTCAGCGAAATCCAATGTCATCCGTCCGTAGAATTGCATTTGAGACTGATTTGAAGCGTTCCAGCATGCAGAAAATACTGCAAAAGAACCTACACGTGTTTCCATTCAAAATTCAAACACAGAGCTGTGCAACATACGGTTGCCTTTGCTAATCATATGCTCACAATGATTGATAGTGAAGGATTTGATGTTGGCTGCATCTGGTTTATAGATTAAGCACACTTTGACCTGAATGGATACGTTAATAAGCAGAACTGGCGATTTTGGCTTTCAAAAAAGCCATATTGGTGTGAAGCGAAACCCCTGTATTCTCCTAACGTTACTGTGTGGGCTGCAGTATGCAGCACAGGCATTGTTGGCCCTTTTTTTCATTCGAGAAACGGTCATTGGTGCACGTTACGTTGCAATTTTGGAACAATTTGTCGCCACACAGCAAGCGTTAGAGGATCGACCAGGTACTGAATGGTTTATGCAAGATGGAGCCCGACCACATCGGACCGAACAAGTGTTTTGCTTTCTTGAGGAATACTTCGAGAATCGAGTCATCGCTATGGAATATCCCACATTTACTGGTGCAGGCATGGATTGGTCTCCATATTCGCTGGATTTGACTCCCTGCGATTTTTTTTTGTGGGGCACAGTGAAAGACATGGTCTACCCGTAGCAACCTGCCACGCTGGATGAGCTTTAATCGGCGATCTCTGTGGCATGTGAATCCATTTCGGTTGAGACACTACGAAATGTGATGGCGAATTTCATTCTTCTTTTGTGCCACCTCTGTAGTGCCAATGGTGAACATTTTGAAAACATTGCGATGTGGTTGTTTGCAAAGATTGTTTTCATACGATTATTTCACTTATGTATGCTGACATGAGCTGCATAGTGTACAGCGCCATCTGTTAGCAGCTTTTGTAACTATTATTTCAAACTGCTGTATAAACTTTTTACAGCTTTCACAATAAACATACCGTTTACTGCATTTCTCTACCGATCTTTGTTTTCGAGATATTTAATTTTGAAATCAGGGAGCCCTTTTCTGGACACCCTGTAAAACATATTCGGAATTCACTATTTCCAGGTGACATAATGAAACCGCTTTCTACATTTCCGCTCTTTTCTGTGATATTAAATAAATGGTAATTAAACTGAGCACCCGTTTAAGTGCTACCCTACCTATCAACTCGTCCAAGTTCTGGTCAGCCTTCCGTCGCCTTACCGGAACTAAACCCTCCCCCTACTATCCTCTTCTCCATGATGATCACCGCTTCCCTGACACCCTTAGTAAGGCCAATAACTTTGCCTCCTACCCGTGGGATGTCTTTTCCATCCCCGATGATCCCCAGTTCAATTACTCCCTCTTCCCGGATGTCCGCGATCGAACTGACACCTCTGTCCCTCCCCTCGCACCTGGTTTCCAGTACTTGGACAACATTGCACACACGGAACTCTATGCCCCAATCACTACACAGGATCTGATTGCTACATTCCTCAAAAAACGCAACACCGCTCCTGGTCACGATCGTGTCACCTATCATAACCTTCGTGAAGCTCCTGCCTCTTTCCTCTCCACCTTGGCCAGGCTCTACAATGTAGTCCTGTCCACCGGTTACTACCCCGACCTGTGGAAAACCTCCCGTATCCTGATGTTCCTTAAACCTGGCAAACCACCGTCCATCGTCTCTTCCTACCATCCCATCAGCCTTACCTCGGTCTTCAGCAAGGTCCTGGAATCTATCCTCACCCGCCGCATCCACCAGCATCTCCGCCAGCACCGCCTCCTTCCCGTTACCCAGTGTGGCTTTCGGCCGTCCTTCTCTTCCGACGACCTTCACCTCACTCATCTCCTTTCCGACCAGCTTAATTCCCGTCGCTCCGCTATCTTCCTCTCCCTGGACCTCGAACGAGCTTATGAGCACATACGGCATTCCGGTCTCCTCTTCAAGCTCCAGACCTTCGCCCTTCCCATTAACTATGTCTGTCTGATCGGCTCCTTTCTCTCCCACCGTCCTTTCTACGTCACCATCCATAACACGGATTCCTACACCTTTTTTTCCCTCCGCTGGTGTGCCCCAAGGCTCCGTCCTCTCCCCCATTCTGTACCTTTTGTATATGGCGGACATGCCGCCGCCGTCACCCCCCGTCCACCTTCTACAGTTTGCCACGTGCATCCTGCATGATCTCATTCCTTTCCCCCACCTCCTCCTTTTCCTTGAAAGGATGCGGATCCTGTACACCTCCTGCAAACACGACGCTCCTCACCCGCTTGCCTCGCTCATCCTCTCCCACCCCCGCCCGCTGCCGCACCTGTATTCCCACGTCCCACCCGGTCTCCATCTCTCCACCCTCCTTACCCTCTCCCAAGGTGGCTTCCGCCAGCTCCCCCTCCCTGATGTTGTCTTCCTCCCCACCATCTATCCCTCCTATCAACTTTGGTCCTTTCCACCCCCACTTCCTGTGTCCTTTCCTTTTGGCACCCTCCCTCCCTTCTCTTTCCTTTTCCACCATCCCCCATCCTCCACCCCTCTTCCCCCAGGCTCCCCCCTTCCACCCCTCCCCCTATCCCCCCTGCCCATGGCGTCTGCCCCCCCTCTCCCTCTCCCGTTCCCTTTCCTCCTCCTTCTCCTCTCTTGGCAGGTCCCTGGACTCGCACACGCTCAGTGAACATTCGCGCGCCGGAGATCGTCGCCATCAGTGTCTCATGTGTGTGCCTTCATTTGTGTTTTGTGTTCTTCGCCATCACGCCACCACTGTTCACGTGTGCCGTCGCCGTCATCCATGTTAGGTGCGCCGTGTCAACTAGTGTTAGTGATATTTCTCGTCCAGGAAGAACGGCCCCATGTTATTTGTTTTTTAGTGTCTACTATTTTTGCCCGCCGTTTTGATTGTTTTTCTCTGTGCCTCCTATATGTACTACTTTTTGTCAAACTCAAGGCTGTAGAGCGGCGTAATCTGCTGCTGACAGCCTGCCTTATATAAGGTGATAAAAAAAACAATAAAGAAAAAAATTAAACTGAATGGTCAGTTAATCTAGTGTACTATTTCATAATGTGATCAAAACTACAATGTCTTGTCTCTCCAGACGTTTACGGGGAACTTTACTATGGCTGTGCAGCTCTCACGCTACGAAAGGTCTGCAAGTGCCATGAAGCGTCTACAACATTCGAGGTAGAAGTAGTTTTCCCGCACAGCGAGCATTCAAACCACTGGCCACACAAATTCAACTTCTTCTTCTAATATTTCACCCATATACAGAATGGGCGGAAAGACTGACGCTACTGCTTTCAAAGTCTCGGAGCGCGCCCCGGCGCACGTGACCACCCGCCGCAGTGCTTACGCTGAATTCTGGCGACGTCTTTGCAAGTTTATTGGGGTTAACGCCGGATTCCATGACTTATCCAAGCTGTACCGGTATCTCTATGAATTAAATTCTTCGCTAAACGAGTTTCAACTGCTTCTTTCACCACCGAGTCCCAAAACAATGAAGTCGACGCTAGAATTTCGACAATTTCGTTCAGCACAGAATGAGCGGTGTCAGTGGAGCGATTTGCCACAGCCTATTTATTTGGATGTAAGAACTGAGTGTAACTACGGTTTTCCGCAGCCTACTGAAGCATCAAATCATCTTTAACGGAACTTAGGTGTGCTACTGTCTTCGATGAAGGTTAAAAAATTACTTTTACTTTGTGCTTGTTGAGAATTTTTAACGATAGACTTCGCTGATATGGGAGGAAAGCAATGCCTTTAAATCTTCTAACTACGTATCCTTCTGCATTCCGTATTCCAACGTTCACCTCTACCTGTAGCGTCTTGTGTATCTGTTGTTGAGAGTACCCGTTGACTTCAGAATCTCCCTATAAGTGTAGAACCTCATCATGCAGACTGCTCTCGTCAGCAATGATGTTTGCTCTGTCGTCAGAACACCCGTCGTCTGGGAAGGATGGCAGCAGCTATTTTCAGGTAAATGTAAACTCGTATGAATTGACTTCGTGTATATTGATGTTCCAAAGTGCCATCATCTTTGCGCCGAAAGAAAACACCCATGAAAGGAAGGAATCCCCCCCTTCTGATTTACAGAGTATACTGGATTTCTTCCATGAATGGAATCAGATGGTTTAAAAATACTAGTAATTTATGTACACCATGGGGCCACAATATAAGTATGAGATCAATATGGTTCCAAAATATTGTCAGCGTCAAACCAGCAGATTTTTCTCGAAGTCCTCCGTAAACAACCTGGTCTCCAAGAGCGACAAGGGACTACCCTGGCAACATCATCAGTCTGTTAAAAAAATTCGTTAATAAATAAGAAGTTAGTCGAGGTCATAATATCTTTGACTAGAGCCGAAACCTCTTTATCAAAACTTTTGACAATAATAAATAGAGATTCTGAAAGATGGACGTATGTGAGCAAAGACACCACATCACCGCCGACTAACATATCAGAACTGTTCATTTTCTGTGATTTATGTGTGCCGATAAAGCCCGCAGATTTCCATATGTGATGAACACATTTCCCCACAACTGTTCTTAACGACGATGCTAAGTATGATGCAGTCGTAATTTGAAGAACCATAGAAATATCTTTGTCATGGATCTTTGCAAGTCTATAAAGCCTGGGATGAGCCTCACCATTTGGTTTCAGTCTTCGCACAACTTCTGGCGGATAGGGTGAGGCGTTCTGACGTGAAGCAGTCTTCCGTACACTTGATTAGTGTAGTCTTTACTGATCTTGCGATATGTGCTACCACTCAGTAAACTACACATTTTATCACGAGACATTAAAACAGTGGCATTACCTTTATCAGCTGGAAGAACCACAGCCTGGCGAAGCTTATGTAGTGTAGCCCTCTAAGCCGCAAATATATATTACTCCTGTGCGGGGTTAAAAACACTGAGCGAGTCTGTAGGCTCACTCTGAAGATGGCCGAATGGTATACGGACGAAATATTAGACGAAGAAGTGGAATTTATGCGGCTGCACGCCTGAAGTTTAATGGAGCAGTCATTGCGCCGCGAAAACATGAATATGCACTCAAACCACTTCCCACCGCTTGCGCACAGGATAGAGCTGGCGCCACGTAGCGGCCTACAGCCTAACTCTATGTAAATTTTTGCCCACGTCTGCATGACGTGACCCCGGCGCTCTACGTAACTCTTTCGGTGCAAGGTTAATAAAGATATTATTACACTACGCAACAACTGGTTTCATAACTGTATCACGTCACCTTATGGGAGGCGTGATTGCTCCTGCATTACTTTTAGGTGAAGCCTTTATAACTAGTGGGTTTCAAGTTAATAAAAATCATTGGAACATATTCTGAAAACATTAAAACATTTATACGATACACTTTCATATGAAGGTTGTCCATGTACATAAGATTTAAAACTGTTTGAGGATAATTATAAACCAACGGTTTTCCCTCTAACAATACGTATTTGGAAGAGCATTATTATACACAGAAGATATTCTTATACAGTACCCATATTTAAGCTTAATATTTTGCTCGTCTTTTAGCAAATATCACATTACGTACATGACTAGCCAAAATTAAATGATTTACAATGAAGAAGCAAATAATTATTTCATATAAGCAGAGAACACAACAGGGTAAACACTTATATCTTATGGCCAGTGGATGAGTTCAAGATGAATACATTTCGAATACTTAGTGTTTTTGAGTAACGAAAGATACTTCTTTCAGGCTTTTTATTCAGAACTTACTCCGATCTATAGGACGAACGAGATATACATTCTTCGAAAGCTGCTTCACTCTATATGGGGAACCCTTTAACCATAAAAAATTCATAGAAAAATGTGGCATTACAATGAAATGCACTTTCCAGAATGGTTCATGGCTATCGAAAGACGGTAAGTGAAAGATGAGCACTGCAGAGGTGCAGCTTGGCAGGTCAAGTGCTACGAAATATTTGTCTTTCACTTATGATTTATTAAAATTCTGCGACAAAAAACTAACGAAAACCACATATTCCCAAATTACAGTAACAGCGAGTTACTGCATTTAGAAATTTTGGAAATTTGTGGTAAGTTCCTATGGGACCAAACTGCTGAGGTCACCGGTCCCTAGGTATATGCACTATTTTATCTAGCTTAAACTAACTTACGCTAAGGACAATACACACACCCATACCCGAGGGAGGACTCGAATCTCCGACGGGGGAAGCCGCGCCGAGTTATTGCCTTCAGTATTGGGGAGACAACCATTAGTAATAGCTCTAAAAACACCTGCATCAACTAAATTTAACAATAATGTGTTTGTGGGGAGTTAGGTGACTCAACATGCACGTAATTCAATTCCTGTGTGGTATGATACCAATTATTGATGTAAACACTTTTTGTGATACAGCTCACAAAGACTGCTCGTGGGGAAGATAGACATACCGCTACGACATGGATTTGTCTTCGTGGAAACGATATGTAAGCCGTGTTTCGCCAGATGTCCTGGTATACCGCTTTGTACACTAAACTGGTCTCTGAACAGTGAGTGCAGAAGGGTTGGCAGAAATGTAACGGATGTAGCCAGTCGAAAGAATCTTGCACATAGCCAGCAGCACGTGGCAAATAAACATGAAAATTCTGAAAGAAACGTGTTTCTGAGGGAATTCATTTGGCAGATGGACAAAGTTGACACTAAACAAGCCAACTGCAAATCACGGGTTTGCAGTGACAAAACGCTAGTGACCGGAGACCGTAAACTAACGGAGTAATGCGAGTATACTATGAGACAAAGAATCGCGAGAAGGTGTAAGACTTTGAGGAAGAGTACCGTTATTTTGGAGCCTTGGAGAGCAACGTCTGAACATCGATCTGTTCTGTCAGAGATAATGCTGTTTCGAGATGGAAGCCTTACGAAATTCTGCCCCTACCGTCTTGTTCACGGTCCGCTACTGATGGCGTCATCGGTCTGTCCATTCCACTGGTTTGAGTGTCACCGCATTCAACTGAGTTTGCAAAAGACACAGACTGCACTGGACCCATTGTTACCACCTGTCGTCCCCAAGGTCACCTCTACCTACCTCTGCATGGCTTGTCGCAGTCGGTACTGGAGGCGGTAATTAACTTTCTGTGCGACGTCTTACTGGAGACCAAACTTATAAATCCGTACATTTGTCTTTAGTGTCACCTAGGCAAAACATCCATGCCAGGCAAAACGCCCATGTAGAATCCTACTCTCTGAGCAGACAGGAAATGTAAATGTTTCACCTCAAGAAGTCACCCATTGTAAAAAATATTTTATTCTGTTTATGCTTAGTGTCAATGGTTTAATTTATGCAGTTGCCTTTTTAATGTTCAGTTGTCTGATAACCGATATTTCTGCATTACATGCCTAACGTCTCCTTCAGCATTGTCTGCACACTGGAGCAGGTATTAACAGCTTTGTAATAACCAGTCTCTGTCCAGATGGATGAATGAATTCAACTTATTAAGCATAAAAAATCCTATTTTAATTAATTATTCTAGAAATTAAAACCACAACATGAAGCTTATTTCATCAGGATACATTTGTCTCTGCAGAAGGTGCCTCAAAAGATATTTGATCTTAGTGTCGTAATTACAGGCACAACGTTTGGTCTCCAGCGCAGGGTGAGAAACAGCATGTGATACTACTGCTTGCAATACTATTATTACAAAATTATGTCGCGAGGGATACGATCCTAATACTAACCATAATGTGTTAGGTTGCTATAATTTTGACTGGGGAGAGTAACTTAAATTTTGCATAAGTTACCAAACTTCATTTGGGAGAGAGTGAAATACATGGGTACCAACACAATATTCTCAATTGTCATGGTTGAAGAAAAGAGATTTAAATTTCTGTACCGTTACAAATGCAAATGAGTGCGAGAACACAAATTATGGCAGTTTTAATAAACGGACTCCAGTCCAAACCGGATGCGCATTTTCCTTAACAGAGTGGTTACTTAACGTTTACTAAGTAAGTGCAAACTTCCACTATTTTTTAACAACTCTTATTAACTGGTAATGACTGGAAATGAACAATGCCTTACTTCGCTCACAAAACTATGGTAATAATTTTTTTTTACCAACGACACCACTTCCTGATAGTAACGTGCACTACTTTGACCTATCAGTACTTTAATGATCCACTTTCTAACATTACTCTGGATATGAAATAGTAGTAGCACAACAGAAACACTGGCTAAATCGCACAGGAATAGCACACCAAGCAAAGTGCCTTACATAACAAATAATGGAACACAGTTTCAGAAAATCCAATTATACGTTTTATGAAATTACCAAAAAATTCAAAACGCTGCAGTTAACTAAAACTTCTTTTTAAATTGAAAACATTAAACTGAAAGCAAGTAAGTATAACAACATTTAATTTGGATCTCTGACAGTCTTTTTCATAACAGTCTTGTGTCATTTAGTCTATGCTTATAAGGAAATTGAGAAGGAATTCGTCTCAGTCAGTGTGAAACAAAATTATCATTGCCTAGAGACATATATAAGAAGTAATATACACAACAAATTCAGTCTATTATCTCAAATGCTAATCTATACGTTTACTAAGCGGTGCGATGACGCACTGTGTTGCGTATTGTCATATACGTTCTCCACAAAGCCTCTTTACGTTTATGGCTTACACATAGCGCTTTTCAGAACCGGATTTCAGCTTTTCATTCCAGTACAACTTCTTATAACGTGCTACAGAGGCCAGCCTATATATTTCTTATGCCTTTGACACAACAATAACAATGATATGAGGTTTTGCTATCATTCTACTTGCAGCAAATTTGCCTCACTCCGACACTGTGTAAACTATTTGATGATTTCTGTCCTACTATGTCTACACTGGCTTGGTGTGCACACATCTTATACCTTACTCTTTTTCCTGTAGTGCCCTTGTCGTCCGTACAACAGAGGGACTTACCCTCTACTTTTTCCTACATCTCGTCACGCCTTATCTACTATTGATCGATTCTATACATTGATCAGTCCTTTTCTTTTCTTAATACGAAAACATGCAGTTTATTCAGGCAAACTTCAACATTAATTACAAAATTTGATTCGCAGAGCCATTTACAAATGTCAACTATAAAAAGAGATCTAAGAAGCTGTCCTATGAGCGTAGTGTACGTATGGCACTATGTCTCAGTATTACACTTGCCTCATGTTTCAGTGGTATATCCCATTAAGGAGCAACCCAATAAAACATCCTTCATTTCCATCTATGTGTTTCTATCTGCAACAAACGTTGGTCATTTAATTTTATGATACAAATTTAATTTGGGATTTTCAATGTATGTTGGTAAGTGTACTTTTAAATCTACAACATTTCTTACTGCAAACTGTTTTCTATTTTGCTTAATTCAAGGTTTAAGCTTTAGCATAAGATTTACGAATGACTTGGAAAGAACAGCTACATAAAATCTTAAATTTATAACACTCATGTATGATTTCACTAGAGTCCTCTTCAGTTATCTTAGTTTATATTTTACCATTTTAAGATATTCATCACATCACCTGATATTAGCCTCTGCTCTTTTAGTCTACATTTTCTTAATTGTTCTTTCTAATTACATTTATAATCAATGGAAAATCAAGAAGGTCTTCACTAAGCTTTTAGATTTTTGTTCCAGTGAAAATTCCTCATGTTTGGGTACAGTAGATCCAAACTTTAATGAGTTTATGATATTTTCAAAATCTTGGTGTACTTCCATTGCTAGTATTTTCCCAGATTACTCACTGGATGACTGGTAGAAATATACGTTATTCCAATCAAATATTTTCCAGTTCCCTCCTTACACAATTTTGATATAACCTATGGGTTATTATCAGACAAAACAGATTTTATTTTCTAGAATTTGAGTAACTATTCAGTCATGTTATTATATAACATCATGACTGCTAATTTTCTCAAAAGCTACAATTTCATGAATTTCGAGGAAACTTCCAGAAAACTAATGTATGATTTTCCAGAGTTTTAACTAATGGTCCAGTTATATCAACTGCTGTTGATTCTAATGTATAGTTTGGTTTTATGTTTTGCACTTTATCTGCGAGAAAACTGTCAAACTCTCAGCAAGTATTACTAATATACCGTTAACTATTATAAAACATTACATTTTGACACAGACATGTTAGGTCCACAATGTCTCTAACGTAAGTTGAAATTATCAGTTGTTGCTGTTGCAAATTGAAGACTTCGGTTGTCAACAGTGGTAAGGGATAGTCCATGATAAACAGAGAAATTGTTTAAAACATGGTAAGTAAAGTTCTTTATTCATATTAGTTAATAGTTCCACAATAAACCATCAAATGACAGCTCTGTCCCAAACTTCAGTTTCTCATTAATGGCAACTATGTCACAGATGTAATTCCACAAGTATAAAATCTGATATTTATGCGATATAGTTTCCTTGGAAATAAATTGCTGAAATTTAATTCCCATTATTAAAAACAAAGAAAACAGAAACAGCTGTAAACACACTGTATAAAGTGGCGTAACACCTCAAGGTGGCGAGCCTTGGTACATTTAATCACCCACTACTGACTTCAATTATGATACCACCATTGATTGAAGATAGTGGTTTCAGAGTCATATTACTTGTAATAACAAAAATTTCCCTCGTTGCATTGTACACCATTCATTTTTACGTATACGAATTTGGCTTCAGTCAAATAACAATTTTTTGCATTAGCTACTGAAAATATTCTCACTCTTTGTTTAGTCTGGTGGGAGTGGTTAGTGCATTCGCCATTATTTATTTCGTTTCTTGCCTGGAGGTGAATAAATTTTGGCACTCAACTGCTAGCCATTCTCAGCACTCAGTATCACTAATGCTTGGATTAGGAAACAACGAAACAAATATCTTAGTAGCTCCTGAAACTGTCCTTTCCCGACAATGAGGCAACTTAGAAAGTCTGCTGCATCTCTGCGCCAACCATCTAAAGAACACCAACATCTCTAGAAAAAGTTATTTCATTATAACTAACATTTGACTAGACGTAGCTGATTCCTTGGCCAAACCAAATCCACAGTGATGACTTTATACATAACAACACAAGCATAAGCAATAATTTAGTGAAACTAACAGAAAAATACATTAATTCCAATCTTTAAAGAAGAAATTAGCGATGATTCCAATTTGCTAGTTCATAGAAAAAGGTGTTACCAGGCTTGTTGTACTCTTACATATATACAAACAAATATGTGTATACAGCCTAGTACTTACAATCAAATGAATGCAAGTGACACAATCTGTCGCGGCTCGTCCTAAAACGCGAATTAGAAGTCGCCATAAGAGAAAACAATAAGCAATGAAAACCACCAAAGTCTGCCTCAAATATAAATCTAACTCAGCAGGACACATGCCTCTCGGATTCTTAGTGGCATTGTGGAAAAATGACATTTTCAGTCCCTCCTGTAATGTCAGTTTTGTTACTCACAGTGTTTTTCTACCTTACGCACATCATACTGAAATTATAATCATTCATTTCATTCAGCTGTCGATTGCCATCACTACCATATTCATTTAATCCCCATACTTACGCCGTATTTACTGCAAAATAGGCCTGAGAACAACCTATTTCTGGTCAAAATATTTTGCAAAAACTTTGGTGTAGCTGGTCGGGCATCTATTGAAGTACCACGCGTCTACCGCATCTAATGTGGTGAGTGTCCTTCCACATACATAGGCCGAAGTGGCCATTCCTTTAACATACTGGTCAGAGCATGAGGATATTAGCAGTTCCAAATCTGCTCTGACTAACCAACTGAAGGATCATAACCATACCATTTCAAATACAAACACAAATTACAGTATTCTACATATTCAACGTAAGGGCCTGATTTTAAACATTTTAGAAGAAATAGAAATCATTCGCAGCATTTGCTATGATCCATAGGGTATTTTGAACGAGAAAATTGCGCTTAAGTACGCAGTCCTGCTGAGTAACGTTTCTTTTTTGAAGCAGCATCCAGCCTCATTCCCTTATTTTTCTGGTTTCTGATTATTGTACGTCATTACGTGTATTTATTAAGTGGGTCAGTGTTTTTCGCCATTACTTTTGTGGTCCTTAATTAGGCCTAACGAATGTACAGTATATGCCAATTTCCTATAATGAGGTCGACAAAGTCCACCCACATCATTTTACGTAACTGCAAAATGTGCTCTTTTAATAGAAGTTTGCATGTTTGCATTTTTTATCCTATGACCATGGCACATTATTGCGCTGCGTCATTATTTGCGTCCTCACTAATTTAAAATTTACCTGTCTCAGTTCTCGCTTCTTATCTTTTGTAAGGCTCGATCAGCTGGTTTTTAGTTATCAGGTTTTAAATTGACCCAGCTTTTAATGTGTCGTTTTAGTGCTATTGCTACTAGCTATTAATTGGCATGATAGTTTCTGACAGTGTGGACGAAAGGTTTCACTACTTTCTCTTTTGGTCAGTAGCGAGATGCTTGTAAATAGGAGTGGCACATGTCTATTTTTTTAAACTGATGACTGCGGAGTGTTGTTCCACGTCGCCACATATACAGCGTCCGCCAGAAAAAATTATACACAGTGTAAGGAACCTAAAGTATTACTTATGGCTTTCTTTACATTTAATAACTGATCACACATGTTGTACAACCTTCAATTTAGCACATGGTTACTTTAAATGTTCAAAATGTTCACCGCTGGCGGCTTTGCATACAACAAAACGACGAGCGGTCGCCGCAACTACGTCTGTCAATGTTACAGTGGAGATCGCTGCCCATGTAGCTGTAATCGCCTGATGAAGTTCCTCCAGCGTGTGTGTCTTACGTCGATAGACGTAATCTTTCACAGTTACCCACAAGTAAAAGTCCATATGTGTTAGATCTGGTGACCGTAGAGGGAACTCAATGGAAGCTCTTCGTCCAATCCAGTGCGCCGTAAAATAGTCATCCAGGAAGGCTTGAACGGCTAGGTGGTAGTGTGGTGGTGTCCCATCCTGTAGGTCGAAGACCTCTTCATCAGCTCCATGAAGAGCACGTATATGTGGCAAAACTGATGTGCATAATGTTTCCAGGTACACTTTTCCAGTGACAGTAGCATCAAAGAAAAAGGGCCCTACTAAGCCCCTAGATTATAGTCCACACCACACATGAACCCCTGGTAGACTGACTGCTTTATAGACATAAACATGCGGATTTTCCGGTCCCCAGTACACAGTGTTATGGCGATTCACGGTTCCATTAAGTTTAAATTGTGCCTCGTCACTCCACACTACATTCGTCACAAATTGTTCGTCATCAGTTACCATTTGCTGATACCATTCGCAAAAATTGCATTCGGGATTAGGATCGTCATCATTAATCGAGTGCAGTAATCGTGGAATGTAAACTTTCCACGTTGCAGCTTCCAGAATTCTTCGTACACTTGTGCTGCTAACCCCCATTTCACGCGCACATTGCTTAGCAGACTTCTGTGAAGAATTAGCTAACGGCCGGCCGGTGTGGCCGTGCGGTTTCTAGGCGCTTCAGCCTGGAACCGCGTGACCGCTACGGTCGCAGGTTCGAATCCTGCCTCGGGCATGGATGTGCGTTAGGTTAAACTAATTCATTCTAAGTTCTAGGGGAGATGATGACCACAGATGTTAAGTCCCATAGTGCTCAGAGCCATTTCAACCATTTTTGAATTAACTAACGTTTCCAACCCGAGTAGCGACGAAGCAGGACTTGTACCTGTACGCTGTCTTCCAAATCTTCCTTTGTGAATATCACAAATCATTCCATGCAATTTAAACGTATTAATGATGTGTTTAATTGTTAGGCAGGTTGGCGGCTCTGTTTCAAACTCCCGCCTCCACCGACGTTACATTTCAACGGCATTATCAAACTTGAAAAACCAATTCACAAAATACTTCGGTTGCTCGGATGTCAAGCGTACTCCAGCCATCTTGTTTTCTCAATACTAATATCTGTTGAGCCAAAGACCATACTACAACTCACTCGTAACGACAATGTCGATATCTCGATGGAGCCTGGCGGACTCTATATCCCCAGCAAACAAATAACTTGCATGCCTCTCGTGTAAAGGGAAAAGCTTCATTGCATTTTACTGTTTATACAGGGTGTTACAAAAAGGTACGGCCAAACTTTCAGGAAACATTCCTCACACACAAATAAAGAAAAGATTTTATGCGGACATGTGTCCGGAAACGCTTAATTTCCATGTTAGAGCTCATTTCAGTTTCGTCAATATGTACTGTACGTCCTCGATTCACCGCTAGTTGGCCCAATTGAAGGAAGGTAATGTTGACTTCGGTGCTTATGTTGACACGCGACTCATTGCTCTACAGTACTAGCATCAAGCACATCAGTACGTAGCATCAACAGATTAGTGTTCATCACGAACGTGGTTTTGCAATCAGTGTAATGTTTACAAACGCGGAGCTGGCAGATACCCATTTGATGTATGGATTAGCACTGGACAATAGCCGTGGCGCGGTACGTTTGTATCGAGATACATTTCCAGAACGAAGGTGTCCCGACAGGAAGACGTTCGAAACAATTGATCAGCGTCTTAGGGAGCACGGAACATTACAGCGTATGACTCGCGACTGGGGAATACCTAGAACGACGAGGACACCTGCAATGGACGAGGCAATTCTTCCTGCAGTTGACGATAACTCTAATGTCAGCGTCAGAGAAGTTGCTGCTGTACAAGGTAACGTCGACCGCGTCACTGCATGGAGAGTGCTACGGGAGAACCAGTTGTTTCCGTACCATGTACAGCGTGTGTAGGCACTATCAGCAGCTTATTGGCCTCCACGGGTACACTTCTGCGAATGGTTCATCCAACAATGTGTCAATCCTCATTTCAGTGCAAATGTTCTCTTTACAGATGAGGCTTCATTCCAACGTGATCAAATTGTAAATTTTCACAATCAACATGTATGGGCTGACGAGAATCCGCACACAATTGTGCAATCACGTCATCAACACATTTTCTGTGAACGTTTGGGCAGGCATTGTTGGTGATGTCTTCATTGGGCCCCATGTTCTACCACCTACGATCAATGGAGCACGTTATCATGATTTCATACGGGATACTCTACCTGTGCTGCTAGAATATGTGCCTTTACAAGTACGACACAATATATGGTTCACGCACGATGGAGCTCCTGCACATTTCAGTCGAAGTGTTCGTACGCTTCTCAACAACAGATTCGGTGACCGATGGATTGGTAGAGGCGGACCAATTCCATGGCCTCCACGCTCTCCTGACCTCAACCCTCTTGACTTTCATTTATGGGCGCATTTGAAAGCTCTTGCCTACGCAACCCCGGTACCAAATGTAGAGACTCTTCGTGCTCGTATTGTGGACGGCTGTGATACAATACGCCATTCTCCAGGGCTGCATCAGCGCATCAGGGATTCGATGCGACGGAGGGTGGATGCTAACGGAGGACATTTTGAACATTTCCTGTTACAAAGTGTTTGAAGTCACGCTGGTACGTTCTGTTGCTGTGTGTTTCCATTCTATGATTAATGTTATTTGAAGAGAAGTAATAAAATTAGCTCTAACATGGAAAGTAAGCGTTTCCGGGCACATGTCCACATTACATATTTTCTTTCTTTGTGTGTGAGGAATATTTCCTGAAAGTTTGGCCGTACCTTTTTGTAACACCCTGTAGATAATTTTTATGTCGCCAGCTTCCACTCAGTTTTACTACAGTTTTGTACTGCTCTATTCAATATGTCCCTTTACCACACATAATGTATTTTAACGTTTTTCATGAAACTTTCAGTACAGTGTTTCCTTTTTTCATTTTAAATGTAAATCACTAATTCAAATTGTGAACGGCCGGGCTAGTGGCCCCGCTTTCTTCTTGCCGTCAATAGATGGCAGTACTTTAGCCACTATGGTTTACAAGTTTGCTTCCTCCTTCGCGCTCGCTACTCCATGCTCTGTGCTCGCCTGTAGCATAATGCGTCTTGCACTCGACCACCGCGGAGCTGGCAGTCGCAGCTCCAAGTGTAAGTGTCCTGGTACTCTTTGTATTTTTTCTTTACCCAGGTAGTCGTCTGTAGTACTGTCTGATGTCACTTTGGCACTGGTTAGGTTCTACAGCACATGTCCCGACCAGTGGTATTTAAATTTTTTTATGAAATCTGTTTTTCTTTTTATGTATATTGCTGCGTGTACAAATTATCTCCCATCTCAGTACGACACCTGAAGATGGGCGTATAAGAGCCCGAAACCGGTCGTGTTCTAAATGAAAGAACCTTACAATTGTAGCGGTATTTTCAACCTCTGGTATAATGCTCAGTTGCGGATGTTCCTCCGACAGGATTGACTTTGATGTAGGCCACAACTGCCCTTTTTCAGCTTCAATAGATCTCTTCATTCCAGAGGTCATATTCAGTCGTTAGGTAATTAATGTTCTAAAATTTAAGATCAATTAATTCAAGTTCGGCAAGGCAGCATAGAGACAAGGACTGTTTTACAAGGTTTCTAAAGGAAAGAAAAAAGAAAGCATGCTCGATTACTTCAGACCATCTGACAGAAGAAATGCAAATCGGTAGGCCAAATTTCTGGTACCGTAATTACAATGCGTCAATCTTCGTAATATACATCACATATCATTTACGCTACAGTACTGGCTTCGCTTCCCAAGTGTTTCGTCTACGATGACATTTGGCATGGATCTCCTTTTCTGCTGTGTCATTTAGTCCCAGCCCGGCGCGAGAAATTCGGCAACTGCACGACTTGTCGGGTTTTGGTGGAGTGCTGTGGTGAGTGTCTTCAACACGTGATGAAACCAACGTCAAACACGTCCAGACGTATTGGGGTTGGGCAACCAATCGCCATTACAGATTTCGGATGTCGTTGCGAAAAAAATAAGCTTGACGACATTAGGAGAAGTGTGCTTTCCAGTGACGTCACAAGCATCACATGACTCAAATTGAGCGTTTTAGGAGGCTTTCTAACTATTTGAACTTCATTTTAGTTTTTTTAACAATGCGCATAAAATGACATAATGAACAACTGAAGACGGTTTTCAGAAAACAATCAAATACCATGTTCTGAAGGGGAGCCAGAGTATGCATTGTAGAGTAGTTCTCAAACGAAAAGTAAAGTAAAAGGGGAGAAAATTTGTATTAAAGAAGGAGGATTACTAATTAAAACATATTCAGCTTAGCTGGAATTATCCAGGACAAAATGTTATATTATGACTTAATCTATACTGCGGACCCAACTGAAAAGAAGACCCTTTTTTCGATTCTCGATACCTAAGGAGTCGGGCGGGCCGCCATTTCTCCATTGGGACCTTAGACTATGGAATGCTGTTTGGACAGATGTTATTTTTGCTGCTCTTAAAAAGAGGGTATGGGGAGGAACTTGTATCTCCCAATTGGGAATTTATTTGCAGGAAATTCGAGGACAGCTCCAGTATTCACCTCATGGCCTGAGGAAAATGAGCAAAACATGGCCAGGGATGGTGGTGGTTCACCAGACTTCTGGTAACGTACTACTTCGTTATCCTTGCTCCATCCCGTTGGTCTTCTGCTTCTTGCTCATATCCTGCTCTCTTCCACGACTGCTGTGAGGGTCCCTGGCTCCACGACCATGGTCGGTATTTTTCACACTTCTAGTAGGGATCCAGAAAGACAAGGTTAGGGTGAACCTTCCCTGTCCTTTTGTCTGCTTCGAGTGAATGCTCCTGCCATTCATAGTCGTCCGGCATCAAAAACCTGCCGGAGAAGTAGAGAACCTCCTCAGTAGTCATGACGACTTGGTCTACAATCTCTGGTTGTGTTGGTAGATCTTTGGTTTCTCTAAGAGTATCTGCTTGTGTTCTGCGGTACACCAAAATTTTCTTCTTCTTGCCATCCATTGGCGATGGCGTCTGCGTCCCGTCGTGTTGCTGTGTGTAGCCTTCTGTTTGGGAGGCCATTGAGGTACTCGTTGCTAGGTGGTCTGCACATCTTTGGGCTCCATTTGAGGTTGTTGGAGGTATACCTTTCTCAGGAGGAGGCATGTGTCCTCTATCTCTGCACAGAGCGCGATTCTGCTCCCTCCAGGATGGCGTTAGTGTTCCAGTTGTCTTCTTGTAAGCCTGATGTTGCTCCGCCTTTTGCCACTGCAGCTTCTTGGTCAGCGCTGCGGTGCAGTGCGGGCAGAATCGGTTCTGTGGCGCGTGGGCGGCCTCCTCTTCCAGCACTGTCACTGGTGGTGGGGGCAGTGGGTCGCGCAGGATTGGGGGCCGCCTCGGGTCTGCTCGGAATGTGAAGCCACTGCCTCTACACCTTTTTAGTCGCCTCATTTTTGCTTGATCGGTGTTTGTTGATCTTGGCTCGTTCGTGCTCTGGGTTCAGTTCGTTGTTGGTGCCGCAGCCTGTGAAGGCCCTTGAGGCGCGCCAATTGGCGACGTGTGGCCCGGCGCAGCAGACACATGTCGGTTGAGCGTCTTTGCACTTGACGCACTTCTTCTGATTGTAGCAATATTTCGCCACGTGTCCCTCCTCTTGATATTTGAAGCATTGTGTCTTCGCGTCTTCTCCGCCGGGAGAGGCTGCACTTTGACATCAAAGCCCAGAGCTTGCTAAGCTCACAGACTTTGTCAGTGTTCTTTCTTCATAGCAAATTTACGGCTGTATCTGCTACCAAGATGTAGAGCGACGATCATCTCTCACATTGCCGAAACCAGCTAGTAACAGCCCTCTGTGAACTGTGTCTTCACTACACACCCACAGTAATCCTCTGAGGAGTGGTTCGGATTTAGCATGCTTGTTCCTTTGTGGCTTCTTCTGGTGCGCTGGAAGGATATTTTATTTGAGTAGAGTCTGTATGGCCTCGTCGTAAGACCAGCATCCTAGCCTCATCTCCAGAAGAGCGCCGTTTTGGCGTCCTCGAGTACTCCAAGACGGTCCAGCCAGTCACCGCCTGTGTATTGGAAGTAGATTAGTGGTATCAGGTCCTCCAGATCGGGGGAAGCCAGCTCTGTGAGCAGAGGATCACAGGTCCTATGTCGTTCCTCTTCGTGGTCGCTGAAGACCTCGAGATCGTCGGAAGCAGAGCTGGGCGACGGCCGACAGATCGCCGATCGTTTCTTCCACCACCCTTTCGGGGGGCTCAGAAGGCGGAACCGACTCTGGGCGCGTCGCTGACTGCTCCTTCTTTCCATTTCCACTTCTGTCCATAGTGGTGCGGGCAGCGAATACATGACAATTTTGCTGTTTCGCTGTGAGACCAGCAAGAACGACAATTTACTTATCACGCTCGCACCACTAGACAACTCTTCTGCTCGGTCTCACAGTAGCGGTGTGTTCAGCGACGGTGATGCGCACGCTACAGCTCTTGAGGCAGAATTGGGATATGCATATACACAGATGGCGGTAGTATCAGGTACACAGGGAATAAAGGTGCAGTGCATTGAAGTACATTTGTATTCAGGTAATTCGTGTCAAAATGTTTCCGACGTGATTAAGGCCCGAGGAAGGGAATTAACGCACTCTGAACGCTGAATGGCAGCTGGAGCTAGATACATGAGACATTTCATTTCAGAAACCGTTAGGGAATTCAATATCCCGAGATCCACGGTGTCAAGAGTGTGCCGAGAAGACCAAATTCCAGGCATTAACTCTCACCACGGACAACGCAGTGGTTGACGGTCTTCACTTGCCGACCAAAAACAGTGGCGTTTGCGTAGAGCTGTCAGTGGTAACGGACAAGCAACAACGACTGAAATAACCGCAGAGATCAATGTGGAACATACGACGAAAGTATCTGTTAGGACAGTGTGGCGAAATGTGGCGTTAGTGGGTTATGGCAGCAGACGACGAACGCGAGTGCCTTTGCCAACAGCCCGGCATTGCCTGCAGCGCCTCTGCTGGACTTGTGGTCATATTGGTTGGACCCTAGACAACTGGAAAACAGTGGTCTGGTCCCGATTTCAGCTGGTAAGAGCTGATGGTTGGGCTCGAGTGTGACGCAGACCCCATGTAGCCATGGAGCTAAGTCGTCGACAAGGCAATGTGCAAGCTGGTGGTAGCTCTTATGAAGGTGTAGGCTTTGTTTACATGGAATGGACTGGACTCCTCTGGTCCAGCTGGACCGATCATTGACTGGAATTGTGCGGACACTTGGAGAGCATTTGCAGCTATCAATGGACTTCATATTCTCAAACATATCACTAGACTACAGTTGTTCATGACTGGTTTGAAGAATATTCTGGACAATTCGGGCGAACGATTTGGCCACCTAGATCGCACGAAGTGTATTCCATTGAACTTTATGGGACATAATCGAGAGATCAGTTCATGCACAAAATGCGGCACCAGCAAAACGTACGCCGTTATTGATGGCTACAGTGGCAGCATGGCTCAATATTGCTGCAGGGCACTTCTAACGACCTATTGACGCTATGCCACATCGAGTTAGTTGCTGCACTACGCCAGGTTTGAGATAGGAGATGGTGATTCGATGGAAAATATGATACTGCGAGAAAATATGAACAGGCTACTGAAAGAAACGAGCCTTCTGTAATAGACGACATTCCCTCAGAACTGCTGATATCCTAGGGAGATGCAGCCATGACTAAATTATTCCACAAGGCGTGCGGGAGATGTGAGACAAAGGAAATACCCTCAGACGTCAAAAAGAACGTAATAATTCCAGTTCCGTGCTGATAATTGTGAATATTACTGAAATATCAGTTTAATAAGTCATGTCTGCAAAATAGTGATACGGGCTGTTAACAAAAGAACGGAAAAACTGATAAAAGCCGATCTCGTGGAAGATCATTTTGGGTTCCGGAGAAATGTTCCAACATGTGAGGCAATGCTGATCCTATGGCTTATCGTTAAAGATAGGTTAAGGAAAGGAAAGCTTTTAACGACGTTGAATTGAATACACTGTAAATTTCCGCAGCTGGCAGGTGTGAAATACAGATATAGAAAGTCTATTTACAACTTTTACAGGAACCAGATGGCAGTTATAAGAACTGAGGGTCATGAAAGAAAATTAGTGATTCAGAAGGAAGTGAGGCAGGGTTGTAGCCTATCCCATCTTATTCAATCTGTACAATGAGCAAGCTGTGAAGGAAGTCAAAGAAAAATTTGGAGAAGGAATTAACATTCAGAGAGAAGAAATACAAACTGTGCAGCTTGCCGATGACACGGTAGTTGTGTTAGAGACAGCAAAGGATCTGGAAGTGCTGTTAAACGGAATGGACAGTGTTTTGAAAGGATCAGTCATAGGCTCACGTATGGAAGGACTCATACAATAGCTAGGTGCCGTAGATCGCCACTCATTAGGAGTGTATATTACGAACATGTACTGGTGACTGCTGTTCTGCTGACGTGAACAGCATAGCACTGGGCATTCTGGGCAGCAAATCGCTGTTGTCAGCACTTTCTGGTCTCAGCGTTCCAGGAATTAATTTGATGTCAGTGTCTTTTAGTTTCAGGGACTGGCGATGTCAGAAGATTACGATGTCAATGTGTCCAGTGCTGAGGGAATAGTGCTTGCTGTTCAACGTCACAGACATCTCTTCCACTACTCCGTTTTTCCCTCGCGCAATTCTGAAACATCAGTGTCATCATGCACAGTTATTCTCGACCAGTAATTACGAGTCCTCACTGAATTTGCGCAGTTTTGTTCTCCCTTCTATTTCTATGGTCTTCAGTGATAGAACCATAATTAATTTTGCAAATTGTTTGAAAAAGTGGCCAGATATGCCAAAAATGCAGATGTGGCTCAGCAAAAACTGAACACCTTATGCTGCTACGTATCTGCCTTCTGTTAAATGATGTGTACATGGTGCATTCTTGCAGAAAAAGACGCATGCAATGCAGATGTAATTGCACATTGTAAATAATTAGTTGCATGACATTGTCTTCTCACAGCCGACGTCATGATGCTCGCGTTATATCAACGTCACTCCGAGGTCAAATTCATGTTGCGGCAACGAAATTCCGATGTAAACATCATTTTATTTCAGCCGTATTATGGCAACATCACATTACGTTGACCTTACCTTCACGCTCTCAACCAATCGCTGAGGAGACGCCACCAGTCTCGAGCAAGAGCCAATCACACTGTAGCCTGAACTCAAAAGTATCTGAACTATCTGAATTATTTATCAATCATGTACTGTTACTCTTAGCCAATAACTGCAATGCTCCACTGCGCTCAGGCAATTTGCTGTCCATTCTAGTCCTGTCTTCTGCAGTGAGAAAACCTATATGTGGATATTTTTGTCATAACAAATTAATTTTATTATTATTCTATTTATGTGTGTTTCGTCATTCGAGGTTTGTAGGCTGTAGTGATGAGAACATCGCCTTCATAGTTGTCCTAATTAAAAAATGGCTGCAAAAATTTACGAGGTAAGATACGATGAACTGCTGTGGCCGAGCGGTTCTAGGCGCTTCAGTCCGCAACCGTGCTGCTGCTACGGTCGCAGGTTCGAATCCTGCCTCGGGCATGGATGTGTGTGATATCCTTAGGTTAGTTAGGTTTACATAGTTCTAAGTCTAGGGGACTGATGACCTCAGAAGTTAAGTCCCATAGTCCTTAGAGCCATTTTTTAGACTAGGCATTTCTGCAACTCTCAGTCCTTTCTGAGACAAAGCACACATGCATTTCTACAGAGTCAGTGATTACTGAATAAGTACTGGTTAGAAATTGTCTATATGAATCTGCAGTTGGACATCAATCTGAGGTTCGTCTACAGCTGTGTGTAAACCAGTAAACGCTAAGTACATCAATACCATTGTCCTATCACACTGCATGCAGTAAGTCAGCCAGCTCTGAAGTAAAATTAAAAAAAAAAATAGCTAGAAGAGACGTAAGTACAATTAACCTACAAAACCACGATATTTAGACGCGCTTGCGTATCCATGGCATATTCTGATAAATAGCGGAAAATTTGTCAGTTCCGGAGGATGATTCCAAAATATTCGTTGCAAAGCATGACATTGTCTCTAAATTTGACTCTTGAGAATACTAGTAATTAGAGGTTTTTTGCATTTTAAACTGTATAAAATGGCGGAAACTGTTAGTTTATCCGCTCCTCTGGGTGAACTGTGAGTGACAGGGGGCTATCCTTCTTAAAAATGGTTGCCAATATTACTTTCAAAATGGTTGAAAATGGCCACTACTCTAATTATGTGACCGTACAGTAAATAAACTATACTATGAGAAAACACATTCCCAGAATTCTTTTCTGTGTCCATCACCTTGGTAAGGCTGGCCTGGAGAAAGCACCGGGGCAGTTTCCTTCAGACGTGAGCAACAGTGCCGCAGTGCAATCCTAGATAGTCGATACTGCCATATTCCCGCTACATATGGACCATACTGTATCAGCAACAGGAATGTAAGATAAATTTTAACGACCGATGCAGCCCTGCCTATTAACTTCTGCAAATGCACTGACGAATGATCACATCAATTCCATTATTTTTTACTGGTGTCATGGATGGCTGACAGGAAGCTACCGTGATCTGAGACACCCTGTCAAATCTCTATCTACATCACCCCTTCATTATTAGCGTGTGTGAGACTCCGCAGAGTGTGTTAAAAAGACGAGCGTGTTGTCCTATAGAGAGAATTACTATTTTATTTTTACTTATATATCAAGTTCCGTGGATTAAATTGAGGAGCAAATCTCCAAGGTCATGGAACGTGTCCGTACATGAAATTACAACAAAAAAGTAATAAGTGAGGAAAATAAAATATTTATGAACCGGAAAAAATTTGCAACGTAGACTAATTTTCGTGTTGAACGATCACTCACTTCACATATCGTTCGGATAGTAAAAATAGCAGCATTAAGTCTTTGAACAAAATCCTGAACGATAGCTTTCCACGACAATCTACTATCTATCTGAACACCTAGAAATCTGAACTATTCAGTTTTACTAATCATATGCCCATTCTGTGAAACTAAAACGTCAGGTTTTGTTGAATTGTGTGTTAGAAACTGTAAAAACTGAGTCTTACTGTGATTTAGCATTAGTGTATTTTCTACAAACCATGAACTTAGGCCATGAACAGCACTATTTGAAACCGAGCCAATGTTTCAGACAACATCCTTTACTACCAAGCTAGTGTCATCAGCAAAAAGAAATATTTTAGAGTTACCCTTAATACTAGAGGGTGTATATTTATATAAATAAGTAACAGGAGTGGCCCCAACACTATCCCAGGGGCACCCCCCACTTGACCGTAACCCACTCAGACCCCACATCACAGCCATTCTCAACATTGTGAATAATGACATTTTGCTGTCTGTTGCTAACGTAAGAGGTGAGCCAATTGTGAGCTACTCCCCGTATTCCGTAATGGTCCAACTTCTGGAGCCATATTTTGTGATAAACACAATCAAATGCCTAAGTTAAATAAAAAAATATTATTAATGTGCATTGTTGCCATAGTGTGTATTAAAAACGACGACCAACTCCTGTGCCTCACTCATCTCATCTCCCTCCAGCTTAACTCCCTTTGCCTCGCAATTTTTGTCTCCCTAGACCACGAAAAGGCCTACGACCGAGTATGGTATCCCTGTCTCCTGCTTTAACTCCAGAACTACGCCCTTCCTATCAACTATGTCCATCTGATTGCCTCCTTCCTCTCTTGCCGCCCCTCCTACATTACAATTTATAAAGCCAATTCCCACAACTTCTACCCCTCCACAGATGTACCCCAGGGCTCTGTCCTCTCCCCTGTCCTCTATCTCCTGTCCACAGCAGATATGCCCCAATACCCCCTTCCAGTCCACCTCCTGCAGTATGCTGACGACACCGTCTTCCTTGCCCTCACTCCTACCCTTCAATGGTCCCAACACCTTCTCCAGAATCACCTTGACCTTTTTGCCACATGATGTAACCGGTGGCTCCTCAGAATTAATCCTTCCAAGACCCAGGCAATCATCTTAGATTGTACCACTCGCTCCTTCTGGCTACTTAATTTTTCCCTTACCATCTGCACCCATCCTGTACGCCCCTCCCCCACCTTCACCTACCTTGGACTCACCATTGACTGTCACCTCACCTGGACCCCTCATCTTCAGTCTATCCAATCCAAAGCCCACAACCACCTCTGGCTCCTTAAACTCCTCTCTGGCCGGACATGGACGTTGAACCCCTCCACCATCCTCCACACAAATACAAATCCTTAATCCATCCCATCCTCTGTTACGCCAGTCCTGCCTGGAAATCCCCCCCCCCAAATTCTATAAGTCCCTCCAGATCCTCATGCACCATGCACTCTGCCTCGCCTTCTGTATATGCCTCCCATCCCCCACATGGATACTCTATGACCTTATTCCTTTCCCCCATGTGCTCTTTTTCCTCAAATATATCTGAGTCCTCTACAGCTCCTGCCAAATTGATAACCCCCATCCCCTGGTTGCTTCTCTCCACTCCAACCCCCTGCTGTGCCTTCACCATTGTGGCCCCCCTACCCTCATCCTCTACACCCTTCAACTCCTTTCCCAAGGTGGCTTCCATCAACTCCCCCTCACCGCGCGACTGCTACGGTCGCAGGTTCGAATCCTGCCTCGGGCATGGATGTGTGTGATGTCCTTAGGTTAGTTAGGTTTAAGTAGTTCTAAGTTCTAGGGGACTGATAACCACAGCAGTTGAGTCCCATAGTGCTCAGAGCCATTTGAATTTGAACTCCCCCTCCCAGAGGATGCTCACTCTCCCTCCATTTATCCCTCCCATCAACTCTGATCCTCACCTCCTCCTCCCTCCCTCTGTCCTTTTCCTGGGCTCCCTCTCCGCCCTTCCATCCTGTTTTTCTCCACCTACCCTCTCTTTTATCCTTCCCCTCCCCTGAGCCCTTTTTCTTTCCCCTCCACTACCTTCCCCACTTCTTCTCTCATTTTCACTGCCCTACCTTTTTCTGTTCCTCACCCTCCATCGGCTCCCCTCCTTTTTTGCTTCTCCTCTCCTCCTTCCCTTCTTTCCTCCTCATCTGTCCAGGTCCTCACCCTCTGATATGCCTTCTTACTGTATAGTGCAGTGTTTCGTGAGTGTTCAGTGTTGTGTGTCCCCTTTTTAAGTGTTGCAAAGAGACCCCAAGCTGTCGTTAGGTGTGTTGTTAACTGTTGCGAACAGAAACCAGACTGTCGCCGTGTTTTTTTAATTGTGCCTCTCTATTTACTACGTGTTTTAATCGGCATAATCGACTCTTTGTTTTTATATTTTCTTCGCAACTTCTCGCCACTTTCCAGTTTTAAACAGTTACCTGTGTTTTATTGTTGTCATATCTCTTAATTATGTTTTTAACTTTTCTGCAGGCTGCAGAGTGGCATGTTACGCTGCTGCCAGCCAATAAAGGGAAATACATATATTATGCATCTGTGGGTTGGTTATAGATTGAATTTCCTGCCACGCCAAAAGCACAAGTGTCTTTGAATATCCATTAAATTTTTAAAATTTCCATCCAATTTAAAATTCTCGGCATCGACGCCATCTTGTGACGTCCCAAGAGAAAATAGGACAAAATGGAAAGAGGACTAAAAACAAAAAAAATTAGGCCTGGTTGTGATGTCTGAGAAATGGTGGGCGCATACAACTCACTACACCCAGACAGCAGAAAATAGTGGTGCCAAGGTTGGTGCGTTACGTGACTTCCTGAAGGCCTTCTAAACAATTCAGCACTGGCACCTTATGAACAAAATATGAGTATACAGAGTATCAGACGAACAATGTGACTGAACTAAAGAGTTTCTGACTAACAGAAAACAACATGTCATTTTCAACAGTGAAAAATCTTCAGACGTAAAAATGGCGTTGGGCGTACTACAATAGATTGTCATAGGACCATCACTTGTCAATTTCTGTACATGTTCCAGTGGCTAGCGTCGAAAGCTCCACCAGGCATTTTGTTGCTGATGCTGTTGGATACGGGGAAGTCACAAAGCTGGAAAATTGTTCCGAAATGTAGGAACAACTGCATAGGGTATACGATTCGTGCAGTGATTGTTAATTGACCGTCAACATTTAAAATGGTAAAGTTGAGCACATAGGCCCATTACGTTATTATTGCACTACTGCATAACAATTACTAGAAATAGATTCGTCCATAAAAATCTAATACTATGCTTACAGAGCAGTTTAAAGTGCAACGATACATAAAACTACTTACCATATGTTACACTTACATTCATTGGAAGAATCCTCAGGAAGAGCTTTCCATCCAAAACGAGGTAGCTTACGACCTCGTTTGACCAATACTTAAATATTTTTCGTTTGTCTCCTTTCCGTATCAGATAGGATTGAGAAGAGCAGCGTGTGTCGAGAATGGATCATTTAGTATGCACGGAAGTACCACGGTGACATTCAGCCAACTCCAGTGATAGATGCTGGAAGAGAGGTGTTGTGCTTCGTGGCGTGGTTCACTATTAAAATTGCTAGAAGAGACGACCAATACAGTACCTCCTCCTACTTATATCTCTAGAAACGACGATTTAGTCAAAATTAGACACGTTTGGGCTTACATGGAGGCTTACCAACAAACATTTTTCCCGCGAACCATTCGTGGTTCAAACAGGAAAGGATGGAGATGACAGTGGTGCATAAATTACCCTCTGCCCCCAATGGTGAGGGGTTTGCACAGTACAGGTGTAGACATACACATAGAATTTATATAGACTTATACTGTAATTTACATTTGTTACTTAATTCTCCACATGCAGCTTCAAACCCACATTGAGTTGTTTCAGATTTGAAAATTTTCTTCTTACAATCAGTAATAACTACTATTTCATTAACCAATCAATCCCAAGAATAACCTCTGCAGTAATTTGCAGCACTGAAAAATAGGCATATTCTAAGACGCTTGCTTTTATTTTGAATTCGACAACTTCCTGTTTATAAAAGTGCTAGGTTTTCCTGCTGCACTCGCTCATGACATTCGTGATACCAGCGGAGTAAATAGTCCAGTTTTGCCTTTAAAATATTCAAAATACACACATCACAAAAGATTTGCATCACCCCAGTTCACAGACCTCCTGAAGATAGACGTTGACTGTGGATATTTTATCACAGACACAGTCTCATTGACTGTTAAGAGATGTCACTACACTCGCCCCAAGATATAAACAACCATACATGAGCAGCGCCTATTAGACGTAGGGGGTCCAACAGCCGATCATTTCCAGTCATTCCACCAGGAAAGACGTACACGGCTCGTGTTGTCTGTAGTTCAACCATGCCTAGACGGTCAATACCACAGTTTGATTGCGTCCGCATTGTTACTTCATGCCAGGAAGGGCTCTCAACAAGGGAAATGTCCAGGCGTCTCGGAGTGAACCAAAGCGATGTTGTTCGGACATGAAGGAGATACAGAGATACTGGAACTGTCGATGACATGCCTCGCTCAGGCCACAAAAACGGCTACTGCTGCAGTGGATGATAGCTAGCTACGGATTATGACACGGAGAAATCCTGACAGCACCGCCACCATGTTGAATAATGCTTTTCGTCCAGCCACAGGACGTCGTGTTACGACTCGAACTGTGCGCAATAGGCTGCATGATGCGCAACTTCACTCCCGACGTACATAGTGAGGTCCATCTTTGCAACCACGACACAACGCAGAGCGGTACAGATAGGCCCAACAACATGCCGAATGGACCGGTCAGGATGGGCATCACGTTCTCTTCAACGATGAGTGTTGCATATGCCTTCAACCAGACAATAGTAAGAGACATGTTTGGAGGCAACCCAGTGAGCTGAACGCCTTAGACACCCAGCGAGAGCAGCAAGGAGGAGGTTCCTTGCTGTTTTGGGGTGGCATTATGAGGAGCCGACGTAAGCCACTGGTGATCATGGATGGTGCCGTAATGGCTGTACAGTAAGTGAATTCCATCCTCAGACCCATAGTGCAACCACATCGGCAGCATATTGGCAAGGCATTCGTCTTCATGGACAACAATTCACGTCTCCATCGCGCACATCTTCTGAATGACTTCCTTAAGGATAAAGACATCATTCGACTAGAGTGTCCAGCATGTTCTCCAGATATTAACCTTATCGAACATGCCTGGGATAGATTGAAAAGGGCTGTTTATGGACGACGTGACCCACCAACCACTCTGAGGAATCTACGCCGAATCTCCTTTGAGGAATGGGGCTATCTGGACCAACAGTGCCTTGATGAACTTGTGGATAGTGTGCCACGACGAATACAGCCATGCATCAATTCAAGACGACGTGCTACTGTGTATAAGAGGTACATGCATGTACAGCAATCTGGACCAACATTTCTGAAGGTCTCGCTGTGTGGTGGTACAACATGCAGTGTGTGGTTTTCATGAGCAATAAAAAGGGTGGAAATGATGTTTATGTTCATCTCTATTCGAATTTTCTGGTAAAGGTTCCGGAAATCTCGGAACCGAGGTGATGTAAAACTTTTTTTGGTGTGTGTATATTTGCGGAAGGTCATTGATTTGAGAGCCACCGTCCAATAACTCTTGTAATTTTATATTCCATATCTCAATCGGTATGTGTCTTTTAGTTTTTGGGTCTATATATTCGCAAGACCGTTCCACAAAAAGTCCTAGTGAACAATTAGATCACTATAACAACTCTTACAGAGCATCAGTTTCGGATTGTGTGAGGACTTTCTTCATTTTACGGTCTCTCTGCTTTGAGCAACCTCTATTTGGTGCTGAACTAGAACTGCTTTATGCAGTCGCCTCTTTTGCTTTGGTTTAGTTACAGCTTGCGGTTTCTGTGTTGACAATAACCCAGGTGTCTCTACTACATTATCTCCTGTTGGTATTTTAATATTTTTATGCGCGTTGCCGTTAGAGTCGTCTCTTAAGACATGGACTCTGATTTCGAACTTTTAACAATTTTCTTTAGCTTCTGTCAAGACTAAATGGTCTCCTTCAACTAAATTCTTTACCTCACGTGCTCTTCTGCCTTGAGTTCTTCCACTTTTTCTTTAATGAACAGGACTGCATTATTCATAATGGTATTCTTATCATCAACAACTTATGCATTGTCCGCAGCACCCCCACTTCGTAACCAATAATTTTATATTCATTGGCTGCTAGCATGCTCTGTGCAGCGTTCTTTGTACCATTACACTTAACGGCTTCATTAATTGCTGCCAGCATAATTTGCACTGAGCTTTCGACTCTTCTACACAAAGTTTATTCTGGGCTAAGTGACATCGTTTTTGGATCTCTCTCATGTTTAACCTCCTTGCTCTTTATCCGCCCATCATTTCTTTCTGTGTTCCTATACGTTCGCATTGCCTTAGCACTTGATGCATGTTACTAACTTGCTTTACACAATTTTGGATTTCTGTCAGCCCATTCCCATTATTATTATTCAATTTTACCTCTGGAGTGCTAATACCCTGATACATTTTTCTCTTTTAACACTCCTATGACTTGTTTATGCTCAGCGCTCCCACAGATAACGTTATACCTCTGTCTAACAAACATACACTCCTGGAAATTGAAATACGAACACCCTGAATTCATTGTCCCAGGAAGGGGAAACTTTATTGACACATTCCTGGGGTCAGATACATCACATGATCACACTGACAGAACCACAGGCACATAGACACAGGCAACAGAGCATGCACAATGTCGGCACTAGTACAGTGTATATCCACCTTTCGCTGCAATGCAGGCTGCTATTCTCCCATGGAGACGATCGTAGAGATGCTGGATGTAGTCCTGTGGAACGGCTTGCCATGCCATTTCCACCTGGCGCCTCAGTTGGACCAGCGTTCGTGCTGGACGTGCAGACCGCGTGAGACGACGCTTCATCCAGTCCCAAACATGCTCAATGGGGGACAGATCCGGAGATCTTGCTGGCCAGGATAGTTGACTTACACCTTCTAGAGCACGTTGGGTGGCACGGGATACATGCGGACGTGCATTGTCCTGTTGGAACAGCAAGTTCCCTTGCCGGTCTAGGAATGGTAGAACGATGGGTTCGATGACGGTTTGGATGTACCGTGCACTATTCAGTGTCCCCTCGACGATCACCAGAGGTGTACGGCCAGTGTAGGAGATCGCTCCCCACACCATGATGCCGGGTGTTGGCCCTGTGTGCCTCGGTCGTATGCAGTCCTGATTGTGGCGCTCACCTGCACGGCGCGAAACACGCATACGACCATCATTGGCACCAAGGCAGAAGCGACTCTCATCGCTGAAGACGACACGTCTCCATTCGTCCCTCCATTCACGCCTGTCGCGACACCACTGGAGGCGGGCTGCACGATGTTGGGGCGTGAGCGGAAGACGGCCTAACGGTGTGCGGGACCGTAGCCCAGCTTCATGGAGACGGTTGCGAATGGTCCTCGCCGACACCCCAGGATCAACAGTGTCCCTAATTTGCTGGGAAGTGGCGGTGCGGTCCCCTACGGCACTGCGTAGGATCCTACGGTCTTGGCGTGCATCCGTGCCTCACTGCGGTCCGGTCCCAGGGCGACGGGCACGTACACCTTCCGCCGACCACTGGCGACAACATCGATGTACTGTGGAGACCTCACGCCCCACGTGTTGAGCAATTCGGCGGTACGTCCACCCGGCCTCCCTCATGCCCACTATACGCCCTCGCTCAAAGTCCGTCAACTGCACATACGGTTCACGTCCACGCTGTCGCGGCATGCTACCAGTGTTAAAGACTGCGATGGAGCTCCGTATGCCACGGCAAACTGGCTGACACTGACGGCGGCGGTGCACAAATGCTGCGCAGCTAGCGCCATTCGACGGCCAACACCGCGGTTCCTGGTGTGCCCGCTGTGCTGTGCGTGTGATCATTGCTTGTACAGCCCTCTCGCAGTGTCCGGAGCAAGTATGGTGGGTCTGACACACCGGTGTTAATGTGTTCTTTTTTCCATTTCCAGGAGTGTATTAACACACAAATCTGCTGCTGTGCTTCCCCGCTGTTATTGTTCATCACTGCACCTTCTACATCTATTACATTCATTTTTCTTATCTTGAGCCCTGGTATGTCTCGCTGCAGCTGATTAGCCTCTAGCATATTCTTCATTATATGGACTGAATTCCCTCTCGCAGAACGAAAAATTGTGCATACTGCCTCCTCTATCTCATCGCACGTGATTGATACAATATAAGTAGTGTAACTACCTACTACCCGGCCCACTCTTTACCACATGTGCAGATTGTGAACATGTGGGAGTTGCCTTCACGCAGGGGATAGGATCATGACGCCACAGTAGAAGGTGGCGGAATCCAACATGCGGTGCCTGGTAATTAAAAAACGCAAGATAGTTGAACTAGCACAGTTGTGATAGTGGGAAATTAAAAAATCCAAACGGCAGAACTAACCAACCTATGCTTTGCAATCTCTGATGTCATAATTCAAGACACTGGAACTATCCCAGTTGTTCTTTGAAATGCCTCTCATGTTACAGTCCAAAAATTACATGTTCTAAAGTATTTGAACCACCCGAATTGTGTAAACTGGCATCATGCTCATAGTATATTAATCACCTAATTTATTTGTTGACAAGACAGGTGTAACGTATAGTATTTCCACATCTGAAATGTCTATTCTTCGTGTAAAATATCTAAGCTTCATTTGTGAAAGACATGCACAAAAGTCTCACAATTTTATTTCCACGTCTAAAATGTCTGTATTATTTATCACGATACACGTGATGCTAATGATCTAACGTACAGGTTAAGTTACTTTTGGCAATGCTAGAACTTATATCTTTGTACCACACTTTGTGAAAGGCATAACGAAGTCCCAAATTAAATAATTCCACATCTAAATTCATTCTATTATTGTTCGGAAACGGCAAAAAACACAATTTAGACAAAATAATATGCCTAACCAAGGCAATGATAGTCGACCGTTCCAAACCAACAGGCAGTTAATATTGTTGTTCTAAAGCTGCACAAAACTCACGCTGACTAAAACAATATGCTGTGTAGGCAAGGCAGCGATTGTAGCGCCAGCACAGTGTAGGCCACTACCGTCCTTGGAAGAGTCAAATAAAAATAGTAATATTCCGAATTGGGCACGTGTATGTCACAAGGAAATGTAGCATACCAGCACGATAATCAAAAGTCATAAACTCATTAGCCGTCACAAGAAAACGGAAATAGGCCGCAAGTTCGTCTTAAGGATATATGCTGGCACGGCGAGAAAAGTTCAAATGAGTCAACTAAAGACTTTAGATCAGTGACGTAGCTCGGTTCCATGAGTAATGGAGAATCAGAATAAGTAGGTGTTGGCGCTAAACTAGCAACATCGCATTGAGGATGGTGTCGCCCTTTCAAAAGGTCACGAGGGCGATGAATACTTGAGTCTGGGTCAACGAGGGCGCCGGTTGGTTGACGCGGCCCTAACGGACTGCAGACGTCGTACCGAACACTGTCGCTGTTCTTGATTACCGCAGTTTCCCCTGGGAATGGACCTGTGATAACGATATTCGACATTGTGAAAACCTTTACCGTGATATGAAGTACAATAAACAGACACTAAAAACTAAAATAGGATTAAAAAGTTTTAAGTTGTTTTCTCTCCCGAAATGCTATACGGAAGTGAGTGATAAGTTATAATGAAAGAGCAAGAAAGACATACATCAAAAATGAAATTTTTAAGAGCTGCAAGAGTCTGTAAACTAGGGACGGAATCATAAATGAGGAAATAGGGAAAACCTTCAGTTAGGTAATTCACAAAAAAATGTTACAAGTAAATAGAAGAAGTTGGAATGCGCACGTAAAGAGAATGGATCCAGAACAACGATCAATAAATTAGAAAAAAAATCTAGCCAGGAAGGAAAAGTGATCCCAGCAGATGAAGGAAAACGTGTAGAAGGAAATAGGTAATAAATGGCCTAATACCGCAAGATCGGACCTAACATAAATCCTCATATTATTGTGTTTGTATGATAAATAACAATTAAGATGGGGGTCTGCCTATACGCAAGAATGCTTTTTTATATGGTGGATGAGGCTTCAATTTACTTTAATATCATATTTATTATTTTGGCACTCTTCATTGCATTTCAAGATAAATTAAAAAAAAAGAGGTAGATAGAGTAGTCACATCATACACCGAATCTGATTTTAGCTTTGTTTGGCTCTCCATTAATTTCTACCTTCACATGCAATTTAGTTTATGAAATCCAAGGAAGTCCAAAATCACGCCCTGCGATAACAATCGGCTCAAGAAAGCTGAGTTTACTCTTTCTTTTGTCTTGTGCTGGTTGAGTTTTGCATTATGTAGATAGAAGTTATTAGAGACTAACTGTCTTTTCTTTCGTATAACAAATTACCGCAGCCTCTGAGCGAGTGACATGTAAACGTTTCTGTAAGGCAAATTAGACCCTTCGGTTGGGAATCAGCAAATAGTGAGCTAGAGCGGTGAACGAAATTATCGTATAACCACGCATTGGCTGATCAGCATATCTCCAACCGCTGAATTCAAACTAACTGACATCGGCCTTTTTATTTGTGGGTCGAGTACCAGACTCATACAGTAGGAGAACGAATTCAGTAGTTTTAGCCTAGCTGTGATACAACTGCAGGAAAACTGTAACTCTTTAGTTAATTACGTCTATTGCTAGATTCATAATGTCGCATTACCAAAAATGCCAGTGCGGTATCCAGTCATGCAAATAAATGTTAAAATGACGGTTAAATATAATATTACGTTTTTTGAATTAGAGGTAGCAGCTGTTTCCTAGAGACAGCGTCACAGTCTCCACGCCGAATGGAGTAGTTAAACGTGTCACTAAAACGGACTGTCGCCAGACCATCTCTGAGGTCATGTCAGTGCTGTACAGTGATTAACTCAACTCGTGGCTTAATAGCCGCTGCCAGAGTCAATTTCCATCTATTAAAGGTGTTGGCGTCGACTGCCGTGGAATTTAATTGTGAACAGATGCGACGCAATGCAAAAAACGTTCATCAGTTCAGTGCTGTATAGCTACTGGTAAGTGACTAGACCACCCGGAACATGCTTCTTGTTATGGAGTTCATAGCCCACAGTACTTTTACTCACCCCGCATCACACGGCACAGAAATGACAGCTGATACAGAAACACCGCGTTTGCATACTAGAAGTATGAAAACACGTTACCTGGACTGATAAGCTGTACATTAATACACGCAAGTGTCAACGTCCACGCCCATGGAAGCACTGGTGCACTGGAACACCGTATCCACCTGAACCACCAGTGAGCTGACGCACCAAACCACCGCTCCCAAGTTGGCTCGAAATAGTTTGAGAAATACTACACGGTCATGATGAGCTCGTGTGGTGGCCCAGGTCATCTGGCATTCCATTCGAGAGAGACGCGTAAGTCTTTAGCCTGTATTGAGAAATCTCCTCTAATTGTTGGCGACAGTAAATCCGTCATTGATCAGGATCTCACAACAAGACTTTCTGCGGAATACGCGACACGAGACATTGGAAGTGATAGAGAATACCACACGCCACTGGGCAGGCGTCTTTAATTCCGTTGTTCATATATGGGCATGTAACGTCCTAAATATGGTCATAAACGACATTCTGTAATTACTGTTGAAGTTTAACCGTGGATCGCTGCTTGGCTTTATCCGATTCTGAGTCTGTTTTGTGCTTGTCTATTACGTCACCTTTCATTCTTAGAGATTTTCTGTCAATCAAGTGGCAAAAGAATTTCCACGGAATTACAATAGTGTCTTCCAGAAGGTTAAAATCAGCGAAGATACTGGTGTGGAAGTTTTGATAAGCAATAATAGTTGATAATGGGCTTGCAACCACAACTCCATTTGTCTGCAATTAGTACTGGTCACTGAATAAAATATAAGTAGTGGTCAACGCATGTCGAAATAGATTTGTTAATTCAACGCCAAATCTAACCTCAATTAACCATAACCAACCAGTCAGGGGAACGTCTGTGAGGAGAGAGGTCACAGTAGAATTTACTAGACTGTCATACTCATTCAAACACGTTCCCCCTAATCGACGTATGAAATACGCCGAGTTCTTAAAGCGATGCTTACAGCGACCTACTGGTGGGCTCACCAGTGTAACAAGGTGTTTTGCTACAGTACATGTCGAAGCACCTACTCACTACTGGCTTAAGAGGCATCCCTTCCTTATGGACCTTCGGAAGTCCATTAGAACCTAGGGGGAACAGCACAATAAAAATTAAGATTCTTGATAGTCTCCTCCAACACATGTTAGCTCCTCTCATCAATCCCATCAAGCAACGCGCTGGCCTAGCTCCTGTTCGTTAAAGGATACATTTCACTCGTCGACAGTTGGATTTTGTTTACAATGAATTATACGGTTTCATTTAATGACTGCTTCACAAATTTCAGCTTTTTCTTCGGATTACCTGGGCGGCGCTTGATGGTCTCAGTGTGACTGGGAATTTCATTTAGTAACTGCTCGGCATTTGAACGTTTCCATGGCTCGGAGTCTAATACTGTACCTCCACATTCTGCGATAAATCTGACGGATAAAGCTTTATCCGTTCTAGGGAAATAGTTAAATTTTTCATGGTCAAGCTCTTTAGAGTGATTCCACGGCGATCGATCAAACGATCAGAATACGTTGTGTTGAGATACTGTGTCACTGGCCGAACGGAATGTGTAGGAGGTCCGTCATGCTGAAAGTACATAGGAGCTCGTGTTGCCAAAGGGATATCCTTCACGTATTCTGGTAACACATTTGGGAGAATCTCAAGATACCGAGTCCCCTTAAGACGGTTATCTAAAACAACTGGTCCGATGAGTTGATCATCAATAATACCGCACCACACGTTGACTGAGAAAACGTCGTTGAAAATTCGTTTCCACAGTGGCGTGCACAATTTTATTTGCCCGTGCATAAGAGTTGCGCATGTTGTTGATTCCGTTGCGGGTAAATGTTGACTCATCAGTGAACAGAATACGTATAATTAAGCTCTCCTTGGCAATGATCCATTGACAGAATTCTTGCCAGGCGGCAGCATCTCCATGCAGAAGTTGTACGCTCTGCCGATGAAAGGGATATAGACCGTGCTCGTATACTGTGCGTATCACTCGCGTGGGTAGCAATTCTTCTAGAGCTAGTAGTAGGGTTGCGTTCCACTACTTGAAGAATGTTCTCAACTTCATTAAGAGTTTGTTGTACGGGACGTTCAGAGACAACATTTACGCTGGGAAGCGTACCACGCTCACGCAATCCGTGAAACGCCCTGCTAAACACCCTGCTATCTGACACTCTGCCACTCGGAAATCGTTGTTGGTATTCTCGCACAGCGGCTCTGGAATTCCCATTGGACAAATCATAGACAAACACCATGTCAGCCGGCCGCGGTGGTCTCGCGGTTCTAGGCGTGCAGTCCGGAACCGTGCGACTGCTACGGTCGCAGTTTGGAATCCTGCCTGGGGCATGGATGTGTGTGATGTCCTTAGGTTAGTTAGGTTTAAGTAGTTCTAAGTTCTAGGGGACTGATGACCACAGCAGTTGAGTCCCATAGTGCTCAGAGCCATTTTTGAAACACCATGTCAGCATACTCTGTATGTGTGAAGATCCGTGGCATTTTCACAACACAAAACTGTATTCGTTGTTCACGTAACAACGCTGTACTACCGCGCACTACGACAAGCAGTGTCGGACTGAGGTTTGAGGTAAACAAGTGCACCATGCGCAAGTGAACTGCGTACTGACACTGTTAGTAAGGACGTCGATACACGTTTCCCGTTTGTAGATGTTTTCATTGGTTTACACGGAAACGGTTAAGAAAAGGGCGTATGTTTATAGGAGCTTTTTGTTCAGAATCACCACTACACCCCTCAAAGCATGCACCGTTCCTCCTGGCTCACCCTGTATATAAACAAGCTAGGCGCTGTCATTATACTGAGACACTGAAAGGAGTTTCTGCCAGTCACTTTGGTTGCTAATCCTAATAAACATTTCATTAATTTCTTCTGTTACCTGTAAATACAATAATATCTTGAGGAATCACCCATAGCAGTATTCCATACTGCAGGCGGAAGTGAAAGAAAACGGAGTATGAGTAGAGGCAACTATTTACTGACACTATCTCTTAATTTATAGACGCGCGGGATTAGCCGAGGGGGTTCAGTCATTTGACTGTGCGGCTGGTCCCAGCGAAGATTCGAGTCCTCCCTCGGGCGTGGGTGTGTGTGTTTGTCCTTAGGATAATTTAGGTTAAGTAGGGTATAAGCTTATGGACTGATGACCTTAGCAGTTAAGCCCCATAAGATTTACCACACATTTGAACATTTTCTTAATTTATACAGTAAATAAGTATTGGAGCTTGTTTGATCGTTATATAATTCTTGTATCCTTTCCAAGAGTATTTTTGGTCAAAGATCAGTCAAACTAATTTCACTGTTTTATTTTGATTTTTATTTCATGTAGACTGAAAATTATTTTCTCTGTTTTGTCTGGTTAATGCGCAGCTGGTTGGTCCTACGCCAATGAATAACCAATTGCATCGTGTAGTGTTATATCTAGTACACCTTGTAAATTTTGTTGTGGAGCGATTAGGGTCATGTCATCAGTAGCACGAAATCCTAAGCTGAGACTGGAATATTTATTGTAAAGATACGTTAGTCGTCAGTGCTGCCGGGGTATTTATTACATTAAACAACTCGACAATATCTAGTAAGGTTCTAACGGATTTCGAATGTGAACTGATCTGCTTGAAGTTAAGTATGAAATGTCGGTCAAAAATGGTAATCACGTGCTTTTATAGACCTCCTGCGTCAGGAGTTGTAGTGTAGAACACTTCAGAGGTACTTGAAGAATATCGTTAGTAATTTGCCCCGTCATGTTGTTGTAATGGAGGTTAACTTCAACTTGCCGGATGTAGATTGGGAGAGTCACGCTATCAAAACCGGTTCCAGAGACATTGTGTGACATTATTCTAAATGTCTTGCCCGAAAATTACTTCGAACAGAACCAACTCGTGAATGCAACCTATTCGACTTCCTATCAACAAACAGGCATGAATTTATCGAATCAGCTAACGCAGAGGAAGGTATCACTGTTCATAAGGCTGTAATAGCAACTATGACTACGGAAAGACATTTAAGAATGGCAGGAAGGTATTTTTGCTTAGAAAGAGTGACAGGTTACAAATTTTAGAGCATCTGAGTAGTCAGCACCAAATATTCAGAGCTAAGGACGAATATGTAAATCATAAATAGAAAAAATACAAAACCTCGCTTCGTATGCCTTAGACAAGTATGTGCCTATCAAATTCTTGAGGGATGGGAAAGACCCACTGTGATTTATTATCCGTGTTCGAAAAGTGTCATCTAACCAAAGAAAGCGTCATCGCAGATTCAATAGACGTCAATAAACAAATGCTGAACGAAGCGAAAATGAGCGTAAGGAGAGCGCTGAGAGAAGTTTTCAATGGTCTGAAAGAAAAATTTTGTGAACCCATCTTAGTAAAAACGCTAAGAGATTTTGGTCTTGTGTAAAATCAGCAAGCGGTTCAAAATACTGTGTTCATTCACTCATTGACCATAATGGCACAGAAACGGAAGATAACAGAAGAAAGGCCGAATTACTCAATTCAGTTTTCCGTAACTGTTTCACCACAGAAGATCGAAACACGGTACCAGTTTTCAATCATCGTACGAACGTCGAAATTATAGATATTGAGATAACCGATCGCGCAGTAGAAAAGCAACTACAATCGCTTAGTAGACCTCAAGACCATATGAGATACCTATACGATTCTACAAAGATTATGTGAAAGAACTTTCCCCCTTCTTGCAGTAGTTTATTGTAGATCGCTGGAGCAACAAGGGGTGCCTAGCGACTGGAAAAAAGCGCAGGTTATTCTCGTTTTCAAGGGCAGATGCACATAATTATAGGCCTTTATCATTGACATAAATCTGTTGTGGACTTATGGAACATGTTTTATGGTCAAGTATTATGACTTTTAGGAGAACTAAAATCTTCTCTATAAAAATAAACATGAATTCTGCAAACAGAGATCTTGCGAAACCCAGCTGTCTCCCTTCCTCCATGAGAGCCATAGCGCTGTAGACGACGGCACTTAGGCTGATGCGTGTTCCTTCAAGTAGACATTTGACACCGTCCCGCTCTACCGGTTAGTGAACGAAATAAGAGCTTATCGAGTTTCGGACCAGATTTTCGACCAGATTGAAGACTTCGTTGCAGACAGAAGTCAACACCTCGCCCTTAACGGAACAAAATCGACTGCTGTAAAGATAATTTCGGTAATGCCGGAAGGAAGTGTCATAGGACCGTTGTCGTTTACAATGTATATAAACGGGGTAGTAGAAAGCGTCGGAAGCACTTTAAGACATTTCGCAGACGATACGGTTGTCAATAAGAAAGTAGAAACGCCAGAAGGGAGTATCGTTTTGCAAGATGACCTTCAGAGGATTAATGAATGGTGCAAGCTCTGGCAGTTGACCCTGAGCGTGAATAAATGTAACATTTTGAGCAAACGCAGGAAAAAAAATTCACCACTGTACAACTACTGATGACAAATTGCTGGAAACAGTGTACACCGTCAGACATCTAGGAGTAACTATAGAGAGTGACATTAAATGGAATGACGACGTAAGACAAACAGTAGGAAAAGTAGACGCCAGACTGAGAATCATAGGAAGAATCTTAAGGAAATGTAAGTTATCCTCGAAGGAAGTGATAGTGCGACAGATTCTTTAGTGCTGTCCATCCATACGGTATCCTTACAAGGTAGGACTGATAGAAAAGATATAGAAGATCCAACAAGAGCGGCGCATTTCCCCACGACGTCGTTTAGTCGGTGCGAGAGCGTTACCGAAATGATCAACAGATTCCACTGGCAGACATTACAAGAGAGGGGTTGCGCATCACGGAGAAGTTTGCTATTGAAATTACAAGTGGAAGCTTTCCGGGAAGAGTCGGACAACATATTACTTCCTCTCAGATACATCTCGTGAAATGATCATGACAAGAAAATTTGAGACATTAGAGCTTAACGACAATTATTCTTCCCACATACCATTCGCGAGTGGGACAGGGAAGAGGGGATCAGTCAGAGGTACTATAAGTACCCTCCGACACACGCTGTTATTTGGCTTGCGGAGTATAGTGTAGATGTATATGATCATTTGTTTTAAATTCTTACACGGTACATAATTCGGAAAATCAGTAAGGCAGACAATAGACAGCAGAGGTCCCAAAACATAACCTGGCGTTAATCCTCTTTCTATTAGATATAACTTATTTCTGCCTATTGCATATACGAGCTCTAACGCACAACTTCAGTAAGATTTGAATAAATGGAGTGATTCATCTTCAGTGCCACAGTTTTCTGACTTTTTGATCGTTATGTCATGTGACATCGTGTTAAGTGCTTTACTTAAATCAGTGAGTGGCTACACTGTCAGTTTTCTTTCATAACCTCGATAACCATAACTCATTGAAGCTTCAGTTGCTTTTATATTTGATATGAGAGTCCAGACTCTTAACTGTTTTTTGTTTAAAATATTCTTGCTTTTGAAGCATCTACGTATCTGGTATCTGTTTATGTGTGTATTTTTCTATTAATTTGGATATGACATGGACTGAAATGGGTCTGTAGTCATTTGGAAGTTTTTTCAACTTTTTTAAACCACAGCAATGTAAATGTAATATGTGACATTTAAGGAAAATACCTTTGTAGAGTATTCTGTTTTACAGTGGAAGAATAAATGCTATACATCTTATGATGACGTTACTGAGTCCAAAATAGTCTTCTACTGTAGAATTTCAGAGTTTGCTCATCGATTTGGTCATTTAAAATGATTTGCGACCTAGTAAGTTACTCATTTCTCTTCGGTTTTGCATGAGTGAGTAGCTCTTTTGTTTCTAAGGTATAATTATTGAATGGCAAGGTAGACAGTTACTGTTTACAAAATGTTCATTGAGAGCATCACAGTCAATAGGATCGTTGATTTTTCTATGGGAATCATTAATTTCCCTTATGATGTCTTTCCAGGTTAATTTCCAGTTATTTCTAACATTAAAAATATAGTCATCTTTTGAATTGCACATTGCAGTGTTGATTTTGATTTGCTGGGGGTTTTTCATATTTATGTACTTTTCCATATCCTTATCACTCTTTTGAGATCTGTCTTTTCACAATGATTAGCAGTATCGCAAATTTTCTTTGCTGTGGAGTATACCATCTGTTGATGTTGCTCCTGTGTAATATTGGTATGACATCTTTTGAGTATAACAGGACAACACATTTCTACTGTGCATTTAATCTCAGTTAGGAAAATGCAAAGCATTTATCTAGTGTTTTATTATCATCCACTGTATGTTACAAATCTGTTTTCCTTAACTAGTTTTTCATATTGTTTCTGTAGTATTGACAGCTGAACTTTCTATTTTATGACACAGTTCTGTATGATCTGATGCTGCTAATTCTATAATAACATATTCCAGACAGTGTACATCACTAATTACATCATCAAGACTTGTTATGAAGTCTAGCAGGCTTTTTACTAAAACAGTGGTAGTTCACTGACTTCAGAAATTTATTACGTCAATTACATTGTTTTCTCCTTACCCTTATATCTATGTTAATACCACCTACACCTTTAATTTTATACTGCTTGTGTTTAGAAAGTACAATATGAATGTATTATTTTTATACATACTATCTCATCAGTGATGGGAGTTCGATAGACTGAGATAATAACATTTGTAGTTTGTGCAGTATTATACCAGCTACTTCAAATACACCTTCAAGGTATATTTTACTATGGTCTGTAACCGAGTAGTGTAAACCAAGGTTACTTTTAATGTATATGAGGACCCAGTGATGTGAAACGTGTATCCTGTAGTAGATAGTCTTAGATAGTCTCTACCAACCACCCAAAACCAAAAAGCTTATTCCATAGTTTGTCACCCAGTGTTACGTGATTCACTAGACACTGCAGTTGTTTTCAACAAGTCTTTCCTGGTCTTGCACGTTCACATATTTTCACTGGGTGATCTGCGCTATGCCTTGTTCCAGCGTTTTTTGTCTAAGCACGGTGTGAGTTAGGCTCGCTCAATTCTAGGAGATCTACTGCTGTCTTTGTGTCCCAGAATTTGCACACTGAGAACATTATTCTGTTTCTTACTTGTGTGATACGTTCAAATGCAGTTGCAATTATGACATGGTAAAAATAGCATCTGCAACGAATAATACAAGTGTAGACTTGGTTCCTGCTTTCGTGTGGTATGATTGGCCCCATTTGAACAGCTGTGTCAGGAGGGCCAATATGTAGTTAGATCAGCTGCTTCGGGTGGCTACTTTGTCAGGCATGGATTTGGTTCCTGTTGATGCTATTGTTTGGTGAGACTTGACAAGGCATGCCCTGCATCTCAGTGGGAAAGGGAAGGGTAAATTGGGGCGTGGCCACGTGGCCACTGACACTAATCGAAGTACCTCTTACTTTGGCTAAGTTTAGTGTCCAATGATTCAACATGGAATCAAATTAAGCTTAATGAGAAGGCCAGAGAGGCAGGCACTAGATATGTTAAAATATAACCAGATTCTCATAAAAGTACAGTGAAAAATAATGTTAGTATATCAGACGATTTTCATAAAAGTATAGTAAATTAATGTTAATCTATTGCATCAGAATGTCAGGGGATTAAAAAACAAAGTTAATGAGCTTCTTGTTTGTTAAGAACATTTAAAAAATGATGGTGGAACGGATGCATTTGCCTGCCTGAACATCATATAGTCACAGATAAGGAAAAGGTAAATGTAGGTGGATGAAAATGGTCAGCACATGTAAACAGAGACAGTATGGAGAGAGGAAGAGTTACCACATATGTTAAAACTTTCATAGTGTGAAAAGTTCAGAAAATAAAAAAAGTCGTGTAGAGCAACATACAGTAGTATGTGCCTGTGAGTTTAAACTAAATAGTTGTACTTTTATAACTGTAACTCTGTATGGGTCCTCACTGGGAAATTTTCAGCTGTTTCTGAAAAATTGGGATTCTTTGTTGTGCTATCTGTTAGACAGGGGAAAGCAAATTATTGATTGCTGGGATTTCAGTGTTGATTTTTTGATAGACTGTGGCAGAAATCATGACCTTGATGTATTGATTGATTATTTCAGTTTGTCGTCTGTCACTGATTATCCTACTCACGTAGTACAGAAAAGCAGCACACTAATAGATAAATTTTATCAGATAAAAACTCTTCCTGTTAAGAGTCGTCTTTCTGATCATGATGCAAAGCTATTTGCAGAATATGACATAGCTCCGTATAGTAATGCAAAACAATCCTCCAAAGACGTGCATTCAGTTAATGATATAACAATTGCAAATTTTGGGGAAAGCTTGCAACAGTTAGGCTGCGATGAGTGTACAGGGAACTTGTTGTTAATTTGAGATTTAATCTGATTAGTGATACCTTTGTGACTATATTTAAAATCAGTTTCCCTAAGAAAACAGTGAAACGTAATTTTGACAAATCACCTAAGAATCCATGGCTTACTAAAGGGATAAAAGAATCCATAAAAGCGAAAGGTGTCTTATAGGTAGATGGAGTAATGACCCAGAAACAGTAAAACACTATAAAAAACTGATGCACTGCATTAAGAAAAGTTATTAAACAGTCCAGTAGTATGTGCATTATGTCTGAGATTAGCACCTCTGATTTTAAATTAAAACAATTTGGAATATTGTTAAAAGGGAAGCAGGGCAACTGAGAGCACAGGAGGACTGCATTTCTGTCAGAGTCAATGAAAAATTTGTTAACAAAAAGTCAGAAGTAAAAAATAGTTTTAATAATAATATATTTAAGTGTTTTAGAGGAAATAGGATCCAGCTGTTCATTACAAAATGCAAGGCTGTGTATGGAAGAGGCAATACCCACGCAATTTGATAAACTGAAATTCAACCCACCTCTCCTACTGAAATTAAGAAAATAAATAATTCACTCAAAAGTAAAACCTCGCGTGGAATTGATGGCATCTCTAACACAATACTGAAACCTAGTTCCCAATAGATAAGTAGGATTCTCAACCACAGATATAGTAGCTCACTGAACTGGGGCTGTTGTTAAGCCATTGCATGAGAAAGGGTGTAGGTCTGACGTTAGCAAGTACTGTCCAATATCAATTCTGACAGATTTATCCAAAATTCTTGAAAAGGTAATGTATTCAAGAGTAGCTTTACATATTTGTAATAATGAAGTACTAACAAAATGTCAGTTTGGATATCAGAGAGGCTTTTCGACAGAAAATCCTATATATGCTCTCACTGATAATAGTTCTTTTTGCTGATAATTCAAATATAGTAATAACAACTAACAAACAAGAAATAACTGAGGAAATTGTAAACAATGTATTTAAGAAAAATATGAAGTGGTTTTCTACTAATCGACTCTTCATAATTTTGAGGCAACGTAGTATATGCAGTTCTATGGCATAACACCATTGATAAATACAGATTTCGAACAGAAGCCTGCTACTAAGGCAGAATATTCAAAATATCTGGGTGTATGCATTAATGAGTAATTGAATTGTAAGAACCACATTTATGATCTGCTGAAACGTTTAGGTTGAGCTACTTATGCTATTACGGTTATTGCAAATTTTTGGTGACAAACTTAACAGTAAATTAGTCTGCTATGCCTATTTTTATTCACTGCTTTCATATGGCATCATATTCTGAGGTAATTCATCAATAAGAGAAAAAGTATTCATTGCACAAATGGGTGTAATCAGAATAATAGCTGAATCCCACACAAGATCACCTTGGAGATACTTATTTAAGGAAATCGAGTATTCACAGTACCTTCAAATACATATATTTACTTATGAAATTTGTTGTTAATAACCCATACCAGTCAAAACCTCCCCCCATGAACCATGGACCTTGCCGTTGGTGGGGAGGCTTGCGTGCCTCAGCGATACAGATGGCCGTACCGTAGGTGCAACCACAACGGAGGGGTATCTGTTGAGAGGCCAGACAAACGTGTGGTTCCTGAAGAGGGGCAGCAGCCTTTTCAGTAGTTGCAGGGGCAACAGTCTGGATGATTGACTGATCTGGCCTTGCAACATTAACCAAAACGGCCTTGCTGTGCTGGTACTGCGAACGGCTGAAAGCAAGGGGAAACTACAGCCGTAATTTTTCCCGAGGACATGCAGCTTTACTGTATGATTAAATGATGATGGCATCCTCTTGGGTAAAATATTCCGGAGGTAAAATAGTCCCCCATTCGGATCTCCGGGCGGGGACTACTCAGGAGGATGTCGTTATCAGGAGAAAGAAAACTGGCATTCTACGGATCGGAGCGTGGAATGTCAGATCCCTTAATCGGGCAGGTAGGTTAGAAAATTTAAAAAGGGAAATGGATAGGTTAAAGTTAGATATAGTGGGAATTAGTGAGGTTCGGTGGCAGGAGGAACAAGACTTCTGGTCAGGTGACTACAGGGTTATAAACACAAAATCAAATAGGGGTAATGCAGGAGTAGGTTTAATAATGAATAGGAAAATAGGAATGCGGGTAAGCTACTACAAACAGCATAGTGAACGCATTATTGTGGCCAAGATAGATACGAAGCCCACACCTACTACAGTAGTACAAGTTTATATGCCAACTAGCTCTGCAGATGATGAAGAAATTGAAGAAATGTACGATGAAATAAAAGAAATTATTCAGATAGTGAAGGGAGACGAAAATTTAATAGTAATGGGTGACTGGAATTCGAGTGTAGGAAAAGGGAGAGAAGGAAACATAGTAGGTGAATATGGATTGGGGCTAAGAAATGAAAGAGGAAGCCGCCTAGTAGAATTTTGCACAGAGCACAACTTAATCATAGCTAACACTTGGTTTAAGAATCATGAAAGAAGGTTGTATACGTGGAAGAACCCTGGAGATACTAAAAGGTATCAGATAGATTATATAATGGTAAGACAGAGATTTAGGAACCAGGTTTTAAGTTGTAAGACATTTCCAGGGGCAGATGTGGACTCTGACCACAATCTATTGGTTATGACCTGTAGATTAAAACTGAAGAAACTGCAAAAATGTGAGAAATTAAGGAGATGGGACCTGGATAAACTGAAAGAACCAGAGGTTGTACAGAGTTTCAGGGAGAGCATAAGGGAACAATTGACAGGAATAGGGGAAAGAAATACAGTAGAAGAAGAATGGGTAGCTCTGAGGGATGTAGTAGTGAAGGCAGCAGAGGATAAAGTAGGTACAAAGACGAGGGCTGCTAGAAATCCTTGGGTAACAGAAGAAATATTGAATTTAATTGATGAAAGGAGAAAATATAAAAATGCAGTAAATGAAGCAGGCAAAAAGGAATACAGACGTCTCAAAAATGAGATTGACAGGAAGTGCAAAATGGCTAAACAGGGATGGCTAGAGGACAAATGTAAGGATGTAGAAGCTTATCTCACTAGGGGTAAGATAGATACTGCCTACAGGAAAATTAAAGAGACCTTTGGAGAGAAGAGAACCACGTGTATGAATATCAAGAGCTCAGATGGCAGCCCAGTTCTAAGCAAAGAAGGGAAGGCAGAAAGGTGGAAGGAGTATATAGAAGGCTTATACAAGGGCGATGTACTTGAGGACAATATTATGGAAATAGAAGAGGATGTAGATGAAGACGAAATGGGAGATACGATACTGCGTGAAGAGTTTGACAGAGCACTGAAAGACCTGAGTCGAAACAAGGCCCCCGGAGTAGACAACATTCCATTAGAACTACTGACGGCCTTGGGAGAGCCAGTCATGACAAAACTCTACCAGCTGGTGAGCAAGATGTATGAGACAGGCGAAATACCCTCAGACTTCAAGAAGAATATAATAATTCCAATCCCAAAGAAAGCAGGTGTTGACAGATGTGAAAATTACCGAACTATCAGTTTAATAAGCCACGGCTGCAAAATACTAACGCGAATTCTTTACAGACGAATGGAAAAAGTGGTAGATGCAGACCTCGGGGAGGATCAGTTTGGATTCCGTCGAAATGTTGGAACACGTGAGGCAATACTGACCTTACGACTTATCTTAGAAGAAAGATTAAGAAAAGGCAAACCTACGTTTCTAGCATTTGTAGACTTAGAGAAAGCTTTTGACAATGTTGACTGGAATACTCTTTTTCAAATTCTAAAGGTGGCAGGGGTAAAATACAGGGAGCGAAAGGCTATTTATAATTTGTACAGAAACCAGATGGCAGTAATAAGAGTCGAGGGGCATGAAAGGGAAGCAGTGGTTGGGAAAGGAGTGAGACAGGGTTGTAGCCTCTCCCCGATGTTATTCAATCTGTATATTGAGCAAGCAGTAAAGGAAACAAAAGAAAAATTCGGAGTAGGTATTAAAATTCATGGAGACGAAGTAAAAACTTTGAGGTTCGCCGATGACATTGTAATTCTGTCAGAGACGGCAAAGGACTTGGAAGAGCAGTTGAACGGAATGGACAGTGTCTTGAAAGGAGGATATAAGATGAACATCAACAAAAGCAAAAAGAGGATAATGGAATGTAGTCAAATTAAATCGGGTGATGCTGAGGGAATTAGATTAGGAAGTGAGACACTTAAAGTAGTAAAGGAGTTTTGCTATTTAGGAAGTAAAATAACTGATGATGGTCGAAGTAGAGAGGATATAAAATGTAGACTGGCAATGGCAAGGAAAGCGTTTCTGAAGAAGAGAAATTTGTTAACATCGAATATAGATTTATGTATCAGGAAGTCGTTTCTGAAAGTATTTGTTTGGAGTGTAGCCATGTATGGAAGTGAAACATGGACGATAACTAGTTTGGACAAGAAGAGAATAGAAGCTTTCGAAATGTGGTGCTACAGAAGAATACTGAAGATAAGGTGGATAGATCACGTAACTAATGAGGAGGTATTGAATAGGATTGGGGAGAAGAGAAGTTTGTGGCACAACTTGACTAGAAGAAGGGATCGGTTGGTAGGACATGTTTTGAGGCATCAAGGGATCACAAATTTAGCATTGGAGGGCAGCGTGGAGGGTAAAAAACGTAGAGGGAGACCGAGAGATGAGTACACTAAGCAGATTCAGAAGGATGTAGGTTGCAGTAGGTACTGGGAGATGAAGAAGCTTGCACAGGATAGAGTAGCATGGAGAGCTGCATCAAACCAGTCTCAGGACTGAAGACAACAACAACAACAACCAGTCAAAAAATCATAGCAAAGTGCGTAGGTACAACACTAAAAGAAAGGGTGAGTTTCGCTATTCTGGGTTAAATCCGACTTTGGCACAGTAAGAGATGAATTATACTGCTACAAAACTCTTCGGTCATCTAGCAAATGGCATTAAAATTCTTACAGATAGTCAAACAAAATTTATAAACAAATTAAAAGTATTTCTGGATGACAACTCCTTCTACCTAATAGATGCATTTTTAGTTATGAAGAAGTAAAAAATGATGAATTTTTAGACATGAAGTAGGAAAAAATTTATTTTGTGTAAAGAAAAGTTAGGCTGAAACATTCCACATCATTACGATATGTAGTATTCATGGTCTATGGATCAAGTACTAATGTAATCTAACGTAATGTAATCTAATGCAGCTCATAGATTGGACGGTGGCATAAACTGATATTACAGAAATCTGTCATTGTTACATTTTTGTAGTCTTTACTGACCGAGTACTATAATTTGTTGTGTCCTTATACGGTGTGGTATTTTAAGTTCTGTGAAAGTGATAGGTCGTGCTATTTAGACACACTACTAAGTTAACTTATTTTCTGTACAACCGACAGCACTACACTCTGGTGGACGGCTTTGGGATGGGTAGCTCATTAGCTCCAGCTGATACGAACCAAACTGCAGAAAGTTTCAAGGATATTGCCTTAGACACTGGCCCATTGTAACCCATTTTTTCTTTTGCTATATTGATGACATTTTCATCATTAGGCCGCTCTGAGATGAAAAACGTGCCGCGTTCCTGGAGCATTGCAGCAGCATTAACAGTGACCCAGATCACTAACAAAGTAGAAAAAGACGATGTCTTGTCTTTGCTCGGCATCGTAGTCTGCTACAAGCGAAATGGATGCCTTGTTCATGATGTATACAGAAAACCTACGAACACCGATCTGTATTTGTGCGCCTTCAGCGACATCACCCAGCACGGAAGTGTACTGTGTCACAAACATTGATATATTCCGCAAGGACTACATGAGATGTGGGTAACCTGTCCCATGAGTGCAGCTACCTACGATATCACTTCAAGACAAATGGCTAAACGATCACCAAATAAGTAAAGTGATCTCAAGCAAAAATAGCAGTAAGACCACCGACGAGGTGTACGAAAAAAAGCTTGCTTGTTGCCATTCTGTGGCTCATTGACGGGCAACATAAGTCGCCTGGTGGAAAGACACAAAATCAAATTGATCTTTAGGTCCCCATAAAAATGCAGCAATTACTGAGATGTGGCAGGGCTTATGAACGCCTGGAGTCTGCAAAATACCCTGTAAGTGTGGCCAGTCTTAGGTCAAACAAACGGTCACTCTATAGCGACAAAGGTGAGGTTTTATCCATCCACCCTTCTGACATAGGGCAATTGCCCTATATGACAGGAAATTAAAAAAAATAGTGAGAAATTCGAAACAGCTGACGCTGTACACACTGCTAAGCTCATGTGACAGTGCGTCTGATACCATGCAGTGCGGGACATCACAGCCATGGCTGGAGGGCCTTTGGGCCTTTCCCCCACCTGTTCACCCACCTACTGATGCCCAGCTTGAATTTCCCTTGCTTCACCGCCTCCAGTTCCCCATGCCCCACTCCACCAAGTCCTGGATGTGCACACTGTGAGGTCCCTGGCACAGATAATAATACATCACCCACCTACAAAGTCAATTAAGACATGTTATAGATGCACATACTTATAGCCAATGTCGTAACTGTAGGTTCAAACAGTGAGTTCCACAAAGATTTGTACTTGTAGATTCATTCCATAGTTTCAATAGGAGGTTACACAACCTTCTATCCTAACCAACATTTTAATATTAGGTTCCCACCGACAACTGTTACACATCAGTCACACACATTTTGCGAGGTTATCCACACAACATTTCTGAAATACACTGAAGAGGCAAAGAAACTGGTACATCTGCCTAATATCGTCTAGTGCCCCCGTGAACACTCAGAAGTGCCGTAACACGACGTGGCATGGACTCGACTAATGTCTAAAGGGAATTGACACCATGAATCCTGCAGGGCTGCCCATAAATCCGTAAGAGTACGGAGTGAGGGGGGGGGGGGGTAGAGAGCTCTTCTGAATAACACGTTGCAAGGCATTCCAGATAAGTTCAATAATGTCTATGTCTAGGGAGTTTGGTGGCCAGCGGAAGTGTTTAAGCTCAGAAGAGTGTTCCTCAAACCACTCTGTAGCAATTTTGGACTTGTAGGGTGTCGCATTATCCCGCTAGATTTCCCCACGTCCGTTGGAATGCACAATTCACATCAATGGATGCAGGTGATCAGACAGGCTGCCTACATACATGTCACCTGCCAGACTCGTATCTAGACGTATCAGGGGCCCCATATCACTCTAGCTGCACACTTCCCACCCACACCATTACAGAGCCTACCTCAGCTTGAAAAGTCCCCTGCGACATGTAGCGTCCATGGATTCATGAGTTTGTCTCCCTCTCGAGATGTATCGAGTAGTTAAATCCTTATTCTCAGACAATTTTGAGATTAATTACTGAGGTGACTGCAAGGGTTGGTTTAACTCTAAAGAAGCAAATGAGTGTGTACATAGCCTCAAGAATGAATTTTCATTCTGCAGTAGAGCGTGTGATGATATGAAAATTCCTGAGATATTAAAACTGTGTGCCGCACTGGAAGTAGACACCGGAATCTTTGCCTTTTGCAGGCAAGTGCCCTACGAACTGAGATACTCAAGCATTACTGACGATCCATTCTCATAGTTTTTAAATCTGCCACTACTTCATTTGCTACTTTCCAGACCACGTAGAAGTTCTACTATGGAACTCGTGGGAAGAAAGGACAAGGCGGAGACATGGCTTATCCACAGAATGGGGATTGTTTCCAGAATGAAGTTTCACTAGGCAGTAGGGTGTATATAAGTTGCATATCATTCAGAAGTCTGGTTCGTACATAACAACATCTCGACAGGACGTAAAGTTGTTGAAGCATGGAAGAATACCCATGAGAAACTGCGATTACTGAGGTTAGGGAATTGGTCATTCAGAGACACGTTTTTGCGTGTTACAGATTCTCTCTAACGACTCTCTGAGTCTAAAGAAGAAAAAAATTCTGTCTGTATTTTCAATAAATAGTACAGTAATAGTCGGGTAGTCTTAACATATAGAGTAAGCAGGGAAAAACCATATATGAGGGGACTCATCCTGTAACTTTACCAACACTGCAGTACAGATTAGTGATAGATAGTTTGCAAGTACACCAGGTTTACTCAATCTAATATTCTTGAAAACTACAAAACTTGGCAGCTGTTTACTGAAATGCATATAGACATGTAATCATACGTTACATGTCACAGAAGGATGTAAGGAAGCCAATGGAGCAGGAGTAAAAAGTTCCAACAGTCTGAAATGCAAAAACATTGCTAAGCCTGCGCTATTGGACATATGTGCAGCGCGTTACCCATATTCAGAAAAAGAAAATTAACAATCAATCATCCCAATACATCTACTATGTTGAGCCCAACGAAACAGATGAACAATTACGACTGCTCACAGCATCAGCTGCAGCTGAGAATACAGCTCATTCGAATGAAATCGCTTCATTATTTTCAGAGCTTCGAGAGAGGTATGTCGTCGAATAATTGTGAAGAGAGCTGTTCAGGAGTTCCATTAACCAGCACAAAAGACATCCTTCATAGGCAAGTTATAATTCGAACTTTGCACGGCGTATGACAGGCAGATCTTGTAGATATACGACAATATTCACAGGAAAATAAGGGCTGCAAATATATTTTAGTGGTTATTGATACACAACTGAAATTTTCCTGCGTCATACATGTGAAAACAAAGATGAGGAAGGCAGATACACAGATGCTGAATCAAATGCTGCAGACAAAATCCAGTCCCATCCTAGACAGTATTCAAACAGATCATTGTATCGAGTTTTATAACAGATGTTTCAAAATGGGATGAATGCAAGTATCACAGAGCGTTTGAACCAAATGACAAATGTGCGAATGAAGATGCCTTTTAACGCTCCCAGTTCTTATAAATAGACTGGTGTCCACTCACAAATCATTGTCCCGTATAGCTAGACTGTTCACGGGACAATAGACATGAAACCAATTGAAGTGCAAGATAACTGGCTTCTAAAAATGAAAGATGTGAACAAATCAAATTTAATGTAAGAGATTTAGTGTGTATTTTACAACACTTGACAACATCTAAAACATTAAATCTATCAGACTGGTCAATGGAGACTTTTACAGTTTCCAAAATACGAGGAACAAACCCCAGAATTTATGTCATAAAGGGTAGCATCACCGTGAAATTCCACTATTTTCTGCGCGAATCGAAGAATTACAGGGAAGCAGTGTACCTGACGTATATCTCATAGAATGTTTTATAAGGTGGAGAGGGAAAAAGGCCTTGTTAAATGGCTCGGCAGCCCTTCAGTGCACTACTTCAGTGCTATATAATAAGGTGTGCAAGTCTCAAATGGTACAGTGACATGACATGCATAATAGGAAGTGCATCAACAGAGGTTGTCGTATTCTCAACATAATACCTGCAGAAGTTCACACCCTTACATACAATTACTGTGGATCAGGAACTGAAGCTGTGAAAGGACTCACATGTGACGACAATGTAATAGATCTTCTTTGTAAGGCCTGCAGATGACATGATATGCCTGCCAGAGTGGCCGAGCGGTTCTAGACGCTACAGTCTAGAACCGCGCGGCCGCTAAGGTCGCAGGTTCGAATCCTACCTCGGGCATGGATGTGTGTGATGTCCTTAGATTAGTTAGGTTTAAGTAGTTCTAAGTTGTAGGGGACTGATCACCTCAGCAGTTAAGTCCCATTGTGCTCAGAGCCATTTGAACCATTTTTTGGTCATGATATTTCGTACACAGGAAATAAAGAACGACCAAGGCATCTCGCTGCATATCGAATTTTAGCAGACCCAGCCAAAAAATACGTGCAAGAAAGGATACACTATAGGCCATTAAAATTGCTACACCACGAATATGACCTGCTACAGACACAAACTTCAACCGACAAGAAGAAGATGCTGTGATAAGCAAATGATTAGCTTTTCAGAGCATCCACACAAGGTTGGCGCCGGTGGCGACACCTACAACGTTCTGACATGAGGAAAGTTTCCAAAAGATTTCTCATACACAAACAGCAGTTGACCGGCGTTGCCTGGTGAAACGTTGTTGTGATGCCATGCGTAAGGAGGAGAAATGCACACCATCACGTTTCCGACTTTGATAAAGGTCGGATTGTAGCCTATCGCGATTGCGGTTTATCATATCGCGACATTGCTGCTCGCGTTGGTCGAGATCCAATGACTGTTAGCAGAATATGGAATCGGTGAGTTCAGGAGGGTAATACGGAACGCCATGCTGGATCCCAATGGCCTCGTATGACTAGCAGTCGAGATGATAGGCATCTTATCCACATGGCTGTAACGGATCGTGCAGTCACGTCTCGATCCCTGAGTCAACAGATGGGGACGTTTGCAAGACAACAACCATCTGCAAGAACAGTTCGACTACGTTTGCAGCAGCATGGACTATCTGCTCGGAGACCATGGCTGCGGTTGCCCTTGACGCTGCATCACAGACAGGAGCGCCTGCGATGGTGCACTCAACGACGAACCTGTGTGCACGAATGGTAAAACGTCATTTTTTCGGATGAATCCAGGTTCTATTTACTACATCATGATGATCACATCCGTGTTTGGCGACATCGCGGTGAACGCACTTTAGAAGCGTGTATTCGTCATCGCCATACTGGCGTATCACCTGGCGTGATGGTATGGAGTGCCACTGGTTACACGTCTCGATCACCGCTTGTTCGCATTTACCGCGCTTGGAATAGTGGACGTTACATTTCAGATGTGTTACGACCCGTGGATCTACCCTTCGTTCGATCCCTGTGAAACCCTACATTTCAGCAGGATAATGCACGATAGCATGTTGCAGGTCCTGTACGGGCCTCTCTGGATACAGAAAATCTGCGACTGCTGCCCTGGCCAGCACATTCTCCAGATCTTTCACCAATTGAAAACGTCTGGTCAATGGTGGGCGAGCAACTGGCTCGTCACATTACGCCAGTCACTACTCTTGTGGTTGTTCTTGATACTGATTTCTCAGGATATATGCACCCAAATTGCGTGAAAACGTAATCACATGTCAGTTCTAGTATAATATATTTGTCAAATGAATACCAGTTTATCGTCTGCATTTCTTCTTGGTGTGGCAATTTTAATGGGCAGTAGTGTATAAATATCGGCCAGCACATCGCTGCACTTTGTAGTAGACGAAGGAATGTGTGCAAAACTTAGCCCTCCAGCTGGTATGCTGTTTTTTATAACTCGAGCGGGCACTTGGCGTACTTTGTTCACATGTAAAGAATAGCTGTCTTTATGTTACCAAGGTAAACATGTATGAGCAAAATCACAGTTTAACCTTAGTTTAATTAAACAACGATAAGATAAACTTACAATGTATGAGGTACATCACTGATTAATTAAACAACAATAAAATAAAATTTCGTTGTATCACTATGTTGCCGTGTATAAGTGTTAGCCCGCAGTAACCGGCCACTCAAAGCATCTAAGTGCACAGTTGCAACAGATCTCAGCCAGATGATTATTGGATTGTTAATTATCTCGTAGACAATTGCATCACTACGTCATTGTGCCACTAGCTTCGAACCAGGGTCGTTTTCCTGCATAGATCATAACTTTCTTCTCAGCTGTCTCACTGCTTGTCGTATATTACTGCAGCTCTGTTGCTCAGTCGGATGAAGAACAGCACAACTTAGCACTGTGTTAGGTGAAGCGATAGTGAAGGGATAGGTACACGTTCGCAACTGTAAAACTACAATGGAACTCTACAAAAAAATTTTATTAGTGGGTGGCGCACTTTATACATACGAGCCCCTGCTCGAGGATTAAAGTGGGTGTGAAGTTAAAGTTCAGTCGAGTTATGACTGCAGCTCATTATCTACTGAAGAATAAGACTAGGAATAAGTAGAAGACAACATCAGGGTGTTCAGAAATGCATTCAATTGTCACTGGTGGCAGCTGAAAAAGCTTCAGAAGGAAAACTGATTAATATGCCTAGAGTCCTACCTACATATCTGGCTCATCAGGTGGAATCTTTCCATTCACAATTCCAATTTTGACAGGTCTTTCGCCGATTGGTTTTTTTAGCCACTATCACAGCACTTAATTCCAGAACAGCGAAAAATGGAGAAAACGCACAGCAAGCGATAAGATATGATAGATTCGTGGAATCTGTGGCTTTTGGGAAAGGCTTATACACTCCTGGAAATGGAAAAAAGAACACATTGACACCGGTGTGTCAGACCCACCATACTTGCTCCGGACACTGCGAGAGGGCTGTACAAGCAATGATCACACGCACGGCACAGCGGACACACCAGGAACCGCGGTGTTGGCCGTCGAATGGCGCTAGCTGCGCAGCATTTGTGCACCGCCGCCGTCAGTGTCAGCCAGTTTGCCGTGGCATACGGAGCTCCATCGCAGTCTTTAACACTGGTAGCATGCCGCGACAGGGTGGACGTGAACCGTATGTGCAGTTGACGGACTTTGAGCGAGGGCGTATAGTGGGCATGTGGGAGGCCGGGTGGACGTACCGCCGAATTGCTCAACACGTGGGGCTTGAGGTCTCCACAGTACATCGATGATGTCGCCAGTGGTCGGCGGAAGGTGCACGTGCCCGTCGACCTGGGACCGGACCGCAGCGACGCACGGATGCACGCCAAGACCGTAGGATCCTACGCAGTGCCGTAGGGGACCGCACCGCCACTTCCCAGCAAATTAGGGACACTGTTGCTCCTGGGGTATCGGCGAGGACCATTCGCAACCGTCTCCATGAAGCTGGGCTACGGTCCCGCACACCGTTAGGCCGTCTTCCGCTCACGCCCCAACATCGGGCAGCCCGCTTCCAGTGGTGTCGCGACAGGCGTGAATGGTGGGACGAATGGAGACGTGTCGTCTTCAGCGATGAGAGTCGCTTCTGCCTTGGTGCCAATGATGGTCGTATGCGTGTTTGGCGCCGTGCAGGTGAGCGCCACAATCAGGACTGCATACGACCGAGGCACACAGGGCCAACACCCGGCATCATGGTGTGGGGAGCGATCTCCTACACTGGCCGTACACCTCTGGTGATCGTCGAGGGGACACTGAATAGTGCACGGTACATCCAAACCGTCATCGAACCCATCGTTCTACCATTCCTAGACCGGCAAGGGAACTTGCTGTTCCAACAGGACAATGCACGTCCGCATGTATCCCGTGCCACCCAACGTGCTCTAGAAGGTGTAAGTCAACTACGCTGGCCAGCAAGATCTCCGGATCTGTCCCCCATTGAGCATGTTTGCGACTGGATGAAGCGTCGTCTCACGCGGTCTGCACGTCCAGCACGAACGCTGGTCCAACTGAGGCGCCAGGTGGAAATGGCATGGCAAGCCGTTCCACAGGACTACATCCAGCATCTCTACGATCGTCTCCATGGGAGAATAGCAGCCTGCATTGCTGCGAAACGTGGATATACACTGTACTAATGCCGACATTGTGCATGCTCTGTTGCCTGTGTCTATGTGCCTGTGGTTCTGTGAGTGTGATCATGTGATGTATCTGACCCCAGGAATGTGTCAATAAAGTTTCCCCTTCCTGGGACAATGAATTCTCGGTGTTCTTATTTCAATTTCCAGGAGTGTATTTAAAATCGCACAGGATAATACTGGGATTGTTCATAGGAAAAGCCTACCAGCTATACTCTCTGACAGATAACTTAGAAATGTCCATCTGCTTAAATACGTCCAAAAGTTTGTGGAGTTTTTATGTGGAATATACCACCTAAAACTGTGTGAAAATCTACTGAATGTTTAATTTTTAATTTATACATAGTGGGACGACTTGGCACTCACTGGGTGTAATATGTTAGAAAACGTACTGGAAATAGTGTCTATTACTTCGATTCATTTGGCGGCATACAGCTGTCAGAAGAATTACGCAACAAGTTTACCGGTAAACACGTATTCAGCAATTTTTAGCTCTACTAGAACTGAACATATACCTCTGTGATCACTTATGTCTCATGTTCATCCTGACAGCTACGAAGAAGAATATATAAAAACAATAGTCACACATATCATTTCATCAGTTAAGCTTGTGGAGCGGTGTCATTTTGAATTTAAAATAAGCCACTATGAATTTAAAAGATCATTCTTTGATACTAAGTGCGAATTAGTCTCTAAGAACCGAACTGAGAAAACAGGATTGGAGTGCTGCGTCGATGTGGTTACAAACATATAATACTATTCCTAATATCACAAAACCAAACTACAATCTACATCTGGGAGGTGGTAAAGACAAGCACATACCCTACGGAATATACCACGTTGATGATTTCAGTCTGCGTTTAAAACAGGCAGGCCAGGTTTCGAGTTATGCAGAAACACCAATACGCTTAAAACGTAAATAAGAACAACCATTTGGAAATGAAAATTGACGACAATCATTACCTGGTTTCTCAAAGGATCGAATTCTGCAGAAAGATCTGGATGAAACAGTACTCAGAATCGTTCAAAAGTATTTTGTATGGCTCTTGTCCGTATCGCCCCCCAATAAATCCATAAACATCCCAGTCTTTGCTCGGCAGGTTAAAGTCGCCCGCCCATAATCAGTATTGCATGATCTGGGTATTTACTCGCTGTTGACCCTAGACTTTCTTTGAATTACTCTAGAACTACCACAGCGGAATCGGGTGGCCGGTAAAAACATCCAACAATTAAGTTACGAATAATTTCACCTACACTTGCTATACTCGAGCAGATGACTTCACTGTCACACACATGCTGGCCGGAGGGGCCGTGCGGTTCTAGGCGCTACAGTCTGGAGCCGAGCGACCGCAACGGTCACAGGTTCGAATCCTGCCTCGGGCATGGATTTGTGTGACGTCCTTATGTTATTTCTAAGTTCTAGGCGACTGATGTCCTCAGAAGTTAAGTCGCTTAGTGCTCAGAGCCATTTGAACCATTTTTGTCACACTAAACTTCGACTTCAATAGAGACAACATATTTGTCAGCTGCAATGAAAATTCCCCCTACTCCGGCCTCTAATCTGTCTTTCCGATATACGTTCCGAGACTGTCAGAGCTTTCCACTTTGTGTTTCAGCCAGCTCTCGGTCGCAAGAATAATTTGAGTGCAACAACTTTCCTGGATGGTAGTAAATTCGGGAACTTTATTACGAATACTTCGAGACTTTACTGATAAAATTATGAAAGTCGAAGTCTTATTATCCTGGACTCGGTTTGACTTCCCTTGCTGCATATCGACTGGCGAGTGTTCATCAGAGCACCTCAAGCTGCTTCCTAGCCTAGAAAACCTTCATGTGGGCTCCACAAGTACTCTGCTACCCGAGTAGCTGCCTCCTTTGTCTAGTGCACTTCTCACCTATCAAGAGGACTCCTACAAATCCCCACACGACAACGCAGGTGTAGAACTCTGCAGCCAAGACCGTCACAGAGTCGACGAAGCCTTTGGTTGAGACTCTCCACTCAGCTCCAAACCAAAGGACTCCGATCAGCTCTGGAAACAATGCTGCAAATTGTGAGGACTACTTGTACCTCGCGGGCGAGTCCAGGCTCCTGTACGAAATGAAGATTGCCCCAGAACCCATGCGACAGGCGTCGTTGGTGCCGACGTGAGCCACAACTTGCAGACGACTGCAGCCTGCACGCTCGATAGACGCAGGCAAGGCCGCCTCCACGTCTTGGATTATGACCCGCGGCAGATATACCGATTGCACATTGGTTTTCTTTCCAGACCTGAACGCTATCTGCCTAAGGGGCTCCATGACGCGCCTAACGTTGGAGCTCCCAACAACGAGTAAGCTCCTTTCTCCACGTGCCTGCCCGGACCCTGCTGAAGGAGCGGCCACTTGTACACCCACAGAATGAAAGGGCGAGGCCAGGCAGTCTCCACATTCGCCCTCCACTTCGAGCGACGCGAAAGCGTTATCACCCGCCACTCGCCCTGTTGTGAGAGCGGATCCAAAGCGTCGGGCGCACTAGGAGGTGCCTCCTAAGCAGAGCGCGTGGCAAAACAATCGACACCTGAGCTGCCCCTGCGACACACCACATTCTCCGCCACCGCCACGCCCCGAGGCAGCAGCCTGAAGGTAACTGACGGTAGCCAAAAGGGCATTCAACAGTTCGCGAGCTGCGGCCAGCTCCTCCTACGTCCACACACACGAAGCACATATCCTAGTCATCCTAGCAAGACTAACTGAAGAAGTAAACTACAAAATCAGACAGAATTCTAGCTATGCGACTTGCTACCCTTCTGATTTGTCACTTATGACGCTTATGCGTTAATGAGCTATGTAGTGAGCAACTACTGCACTACAGACTCAATGAATTTAAACTTACAAAAACGCGACCTCAAACTTCACAAGCACGAAAACAAGAAAAACAAGCACGAAATATAATAAGTATATTACGACGAAAACACATACAAAGATAAACACTTAATTTGCCACTCTGTAGTTACACTGCTGGCCATTAAAATTGCTACACCAAGAAGAAATGCAGATGATAAACGGGTATTCATTCGACAAATATATTATTCTAGAATTGAGATGTGACTAAATTTTCCCGCAGTTTGGGTGCATAGATCGTGAGAAATCAGTATCCAGAACAACCACCTCTTGCCGTAATAACGGCCTTGATACGCCTGGGAATTCAGTCAAACAGAGCTTGGATGGCGTGTACAGGAACAGCGGACCATGCAGCTTCAACACGATACCACAGTTCATCAAGAGTAGTGACTGGCGTGTTGCGACGAGCCAGTTGCTCGCCTACCATTGACCAGAAGTTTTCAATCGGTGAGAGATCTGGAGAATGTGCTGGCCAGGTCAGCAGTCAAAAATGTTCTGTATCCAGAAAGCCCGTACAGGACCTGCAACATGCGGTCGTGCAATCTCCTGCTGAAATGTAGGGTTTCGTATGGATCGAATGAAGGGTAGAGCCACGGGTCGTAACACATCTGAAACGTAACGTCCACTGTTCAAAGCGGCGTCAATGCGAACAAGAGGTGATCGAGACGTGTAACCAATGGGACCCTATACCATCACGCCGGGTGATACGCCAGTATGGCGATGACGAATACACGCTTCTAATGTGCGTTCACCGCGATGTCGCCAAACACGGATGCGACCATCATGATGCTGTAAACAGAACCTGGATTCATCGGAAAAATGACGTTTTGCCATTCGTGCACCCAGGTTCGTCGTCGAGTACCCCATCGCAGGCCTCCTGTCTGTGATGTAGCGTCAAGGGTAAACGCAGCCATGGTCTCCGAGCTGATAGACCATGCTGCTGCAAACGTCGTCGAACTGTTCGTGCAGATGGTTGTTGTCTTGGAAACGTCCACGGGATCGAGACGTGGCTGCACGATCCGTTACAGCCATCCGGATAAGATGCCTGTCATCTCGACTGCTAGTGATACGAGGCCTTTGGGTTCCAGCACGGCGTTCCGTATTACCCTCCTGAAGCCACCGATTCCATATTCTGCTAACAGTCATTGGATCTCGCCCAACGCGAGCAACAATGTCGCGATACGATAAACCGCAATCGCGATAGGCTACAATGCGACCTTTATCAAAGTCGGAAACGTGATGGTACGCATTTCTCCTCCTTACACGAGGCATCACAAAAACGTTTCACCAGGCAACGCCGGTCTATTGCTGTTTGTGTATGAGAAATCAGTTGGAAACTTTCCTCATGTTAGCACGTTGTAGATGTCGCCAACGGCGCCAACCTTGTGTGAATGCTCTGAAAAGCTGATCATTTGTATATCGCAGCATCTTCTTCCTGACGGATAAATTTCGCGTCTGCGGCACGTCATCTTTGTGGTGCAGCAATTTTAATGGCCAGTAGTGTATATATCATATGATATCTGGAGCCTGACTGACTAGCTTACTAAATGAACAGACTGTTGCTTCCAAAACAAAATAAATTCTGTCTTATGCAAAATAGCTAAGCGTGTCTGAGGCTTCCATTCTGTCTCTTGGTGACCAGGCTGCAGTGGCAGTTGAAGACAGCAACAGGAAAGCCCAAGTCTTAAATTATACGTTGATGAAATCGTTCACATAGGAGAATTGTACAAATAAACCGTCATTTGACCATCGGACAGACTCCCGTATGGACGACGTAGTAATAAGCATCCCTGGTGTAGAGAAACAAATGAAAGATTTGAAAGTAAATAAATCACCAGCTCAGGATGGAATTCCCGTTAGATTTTACAAAGAGTACTCTACGGCATTAGCCCCTTTCCTTGCTTGCATTCATCGTGAATTTCTCGCTCAGCATGAAGCACCAAGCTAATGGAAAAAGGCGCATATGACTCCAGTCTAAAAGAAGGAAAAGAGAACATGCAAATGGCTCTAAGCACTATGGGACTTAACATGTGAGGTCATCAGTCCCGTAGACATAGAACTACTTAAACCTAACTAACCTAAGGACATCAAACACATCCATGCCCGAGGCAAGTTTCGAACCTGCGAACGTAGCAGCAGCGCGGTTCCGGACTGAAGCGCCTAGAACCGCTCGGCGACAGCGGCCGGCGATAAAAGAACGGACCCGCAAAATTACACACCAGTGTCCACAAGTTCTGTTTGCTGCGGAATCCTTGAACATATTATCAGATCGAATATAACAAATTTTCTTGATACTGAGAAACTTATATCCTAGAACCAGCTTGGTTTTAGAAAGCATTGCTCGTGCGAAACTTAGCTTGCACATGATATATTACGAACTATGGATGAAGGGCAACAGGCAGCTTCCATATTTCTAGATTTTCGGAAAGCAGACATAGTGCCCCAATGCATTCTGTTAACGAAGGTACGAGCGTATGGAACAAGTTCACAGAGTGGCTTGAAGACTTCTTAAATAATAGAACCCACTATGTTGTCCTCGATGGCGAGTGCTCATGAGAGAGAAGGGTATCGTCAGGAGTGTCCCAGGGAAGTGTGATAAGACCGCTGTTGTTCTCTATATGCATAAATGATTTGGTAGACAGTTTGGGAAGCAATCTGCTGTTGTTTGCTGATGATGTCGTGATGTATGGTAATGTGTCGAAGTTGAGTGACTGTAGGAAGATACAAGACGACTTAGAAAAAATTTCTAGTTGGTGTGATGAATAGCAACTAGCCACAAATGTGGAAAAACGTAAGTTAATGCAGAGGGTAGGAAGATCAAGTCTGTAATTTTCGGATACAGTAGTACTAGTGTCCTGCTCGACACAGTCAAGTCGTTAAAATATCTGGGCCTAATGTTGCAAAGCGATATGAGATGGAACGGGCATGTGAGAACTGTGGAAGGGAAGGCGAATGGTCGGCTTCGGATTTTTAGGAGGATTTCAGGAAAGAGTGGTTCTCCGGTAATGGAGACCGCATATAGGACACCTGTGTACCTATTCTTGAGTACTACTCGAGTGTTTGGGATCCATACCAAGTCGGATTCAAGGAAGACCTCGAAACAATTCAGGGGCAGGCTGCTATATTTGCTACTGGTAGGTTGGAACATCATGGAGATGCTTGAGGAACTCAAATGGGAATCTCTGGAGAGAAGGCGGCATTCTTTTCGAGAAACTCTAATGAGAAAATTGAGAGAACCGGCATTTGAAGCTGACTGCCCAACGAGTCTACTGCTGCTAACATACATTGCGCTTAAGGACCACAAAGATAAGATACGTGAAATTAGAGGTCATACGGGGACACACAGATAGTCGTTTTTCCCTCGCTGTATTTACAAGCGGAATAGGAAAGGAAAACACTAAAAATGGTACAAGGTACCCTCCACCAAGCACCCCGCTGTGGCTTCCGGAGTATCGATTTAGATGTAGATTAGCGAAATTCACGTTGAGTGCAATATTGTAATGAATTCGTTCCTCAGTGACAAATTTATTCATAGAACCTACAGATTCTTCCCAACGGTTGGTCCAGAATACAAAATTGTAGAGATACCAAGCAACGCCATTTACCTCGCAGTGACTGTTCAGACATTAGATTATCTTCAGTTGAGGATTATTAATCACAACAATTATCTTGTCGACTTTCATGCTGAAGAAATTCTGATATTATCACATCTGAGGCATAATGTGCATACGGTATCAAACTAGCACACACAACCAGCAGCACGTCATGTTGCAATGAAAACACGACATATTAACACTAAATAATCACCATTTTCTTAAATAATTCGGCTTGAAACCACGTAATAACGGTGTCGGCATTCAAGATAAGAGTCCAGTGGTATATGATGAACGTATCATTAGTCAGAAATATTTCTCACACAAAACTTTTCTGACTGCAAAGATGAGGCACACGTAGTCGTCCAGCACCAAAATGCTTTCACTGTCCCAAGCAACAGTTTCCTGTACCTGGAGGGAAAATTCACGAAAAAGGATTTGGGTCCTACTGTAACATCTCATTTTATAAATAACACATTATCTCTCCTGTTTCAGGGAAGAAAACACGAGCGCCGGCCGCGCTGTTCCAGGCGGTTCAGTTCGGAACCGTGCTGCTGCTACGGTAGCAGGTTCGAATCCTGCCTCGGGCATGGATGTGCATGATGTCCTTACGTTAGTAAGGTTTACGTAGTTCTAAGTCTAGCGGACTAATGACCTCCGATGTTAAGTCCCATAGTGCTTAGAGCAAAAGCACGAGCTAAATGGGGTTGAGACGGGTCGCACTAGGAATGTGGTTATCACATCAACTTTAAAAACGTAGATTTTAGCGGCAAAATCAGACTTGAACGGTTTAGATAATGGAAGATGGTTTATGGAGAAACCGCCACCTGCAGATACGTAAAAAGATTTAGTGTACGCGTACCTCACAAGACGCTGATGGGGTAGTGTGAGTATATGAGACGCCTTTTGGTTAATATTAAGCAGGAACTCACACTAGCACGAAGTGGAATGCATATATCCAAGAAACAGGCATCAATCCCGAAGACAACCTGACTTAGCATGTGACACTGATTTACAAAATGCTTCATAAAAGTGAAACTGATGAAGAACGTTTGAATCTTTTTATAATACTTGGTTCTGACATTCAGCTGCCTTTAAATTTCAGACCATTGGTACTGTTTGAATATCCTCTACCTCCAAGCTCATCCTGGCAATCATGGACTTTCAAACCATGAGTTGAATTAGAAACAATAAAATGTGTCATATTTGTATTTCAAACCGACAAGAAAATGGACCAATTAGAAAAAATACAATGTGTCATACGTGTATTTCCAACTGACAACAAAATAAACGTCAAACGTGGTTCAGATGAATTCTGGAACTATAATTTAACAAACGTGAAAGTTTACTCTAAATCGGAATTTCATCCATATGACAAGTTACAGCAAGATTGGTTTATTAATTTATACAGCCTGTCTTTGAATATGTGTGTCAGGTTTCGACCAGCACACTACGAGAGTGAAGAGAATGACGGGTGTCTGCTCAGTCCAAAGGAATTAGGAAGTTACCTCCAATTGCCGTTATATATTGCTCCAATAAGGATGAAAGTGTAAAGTCTGAGCCAGCTGATGTTTTTATTGAATTTGAGGCCTCTCAAAACTTCCCAACAAACACAACAGCATTCAGATTAATACTATACGTTTGTACCATAAACTACAGTCCACTCACCGGAATTTTGCAGAGACTTGTATAAATTAATAGGTGTACATAACAAGTAAGCAACTTCATGATGGCTCCTCAAGCTATGAACGCCAGAATCGATGTCAAAGGCTGCCTTTATGGACATGGACAGTCCGTATTCGTTCACGAATAATGGACGAGTGAGAACAACATTTTCTATGAAATTCGTTTCAAGCAAACATTTCAGGGACATGAAATGGTTTTAAACACTTAAAAGAGCACTATGGGTAATTCTAAATTTTAATGGAATATGACGAGGTGAAGACGAGATGACTTTCGAAGATATGGTGGCATGACTACGAAGATTTAATTATACTGACTTGGTTGTTTCCATGAAAGGTAGTGAGGAATTTTTATGAATCGTGATATTTACAAGAAAGCTCCTGTCAGAAATCTAGAAACATTTGGATGTCCACACCTAAGTGACCTTAGACAGCAGCAGCAGAAGAGGAAGAAGAAGAAGATTAAGAGGAACTGTTTTGTGTGTGCATTACACAATGTAAAACTACTGTTTAAGTGGATTACAAATAAGAGATTTATTAAAACAATGTATCATGTCTCCTAATTTCACAAATCTGTCCCTAACTTTCCACCACTAGGAGCTTCGGCATGCATCTACTCCCGGTGGAAGCTGCTCTGCTACTCCCACGAATCTCTCCCCACCGCTACATCCCCAGCTGCACCTATAAGAGGGAGACCTGCAAGTAAAATTTCACTTTAAGATATTTCTAGAATTTTCGAGCGACAGTTGTATCACAGGAACGTTATAACACAGAGGTCAGGCAGCACAGCAGCACTGGCAGTGGTAGCACAAAGTGTCCTCAATTCGTTGAGGTTGATGACAGTATGCTAACACTACTCTTTCACGATGACGCATTTGCTGTTTTCATGCAGAGTGTTCATACAAGTATCAGTTATTTAGCATTTGTGCGTGTATTTTTTCGATACTTACAGATGATTGATTTTTGGTGTTTTAGGATTGTTGAATTACGATGACGTTTTGGTACCGAGCCAGCTCTCAATTTCACAATTGTTAGAGGGCTAGCGCCATGTCATGACTGCATAGAGATGTTAGCCACACCATCTCAGGGTGAGTGCCATGTGTGTGTGTGTGTGTGTACATCTCTGTACGTCTCTCTCATTTTGTGTGTCCAGCGTCCTTCTTGTTTTAGAATTCTTGCATGATGGTTCTACACTGAGTCAGTTCAGCTCACACCTTGAAGTGAATGGCTGTACAGAGATGTTGACCACATCACCTCAGGACACTAATGATGGTGATGATAGTAGTGGCGGTAAATAATATATTATCTCTTTCTTTCCAAATACGTGTGTGTACATATGGAGTGCTGTTGTGTCCATATATACTTAATAAGTGTAACTTTGTTTGTTCTAGTGAGCTGGATGCAGTGCATACAACCTGTCATTGACCGCTTCATCCCTGTGAGCCAACTTACAGTTGAAGAGAGCGCCAATGACAATGCCAGTAATTTAACCACCCATGATCAGCTCATGAAGAAACTTGATGAGAAGCTTGAAGAGGTATGCACATTAATGACAAATTGGGTAATGCAGAGATCTTACACAAGTATATGTCAATTGACTGACTGTTCTGTTGGTTCTTGTTAGAATCAAACACAAACAACACTGGTGGATTATTCTACAATATTTATTACTTGTCACACAAACCGGTTTTCAGCTGTTACGCCATCATCTGGTACAAATATAAGTATGTGTTGCAGTGAAGTTTTTTTCCATCAAAGATTTTGAACTAGTGCATGTACAGAGTATCTCGTTTTCCAGTGATGAAAAATGTTAATGTCAGAATTAGGAATAGAAGATTATTTCCGTGTAAATGCGATGTAAGATTATATAACAAAAATAAAATATGTGCTACATTAACTAACAAGCTGTAGACAAATTACAACAGCTGTACACAGAACATAACTGAACAATAAACATTCGTGGCATATTCCAGAGATGTAGCTAAACAAAACACTCTTGTCTTTAATTGATTCTAAATGAAAAACAGATAAGCTATAATAGTGATACTAAGCAGGTGAGTGAAGCATCTGTGGTTTTACGAAGTAAAAATTCTTTAATACAAGGAGATAAATTATAGTAAATGAAATAAAAAAGAAGCATATGAGTAAGAGGGGTTGATCTACAACATAGTCTAGATGGAATTATGAGTAATATCTGCATTTAGAAGTGGTGAGTAAGAGAACTGTGTCTGATCATTCAATACTAAGTTCGGTTTGATGGATATGTGTTCATTAATTTCCATTATTTTATCCTATGTGGATGTGACACAGAACGTCATGTTTCACCTTGTAACTATGGCCTTCTTTAGGCAGGTTGTCAGCAAAAGTAGTCTCCTTTTCTAAATTTCCAACTTCTGTGATGTTCCTTCGAGAAGGTACAAATTACCCTACAAGACTGACCTACATATAATTTTCCACAGCTGGAGTTCTGTCTTTACCTTTGGGCAAAAAGTGTCCAACAGTATTGTTCCCCTAAAATGATGATTTTAGACTCCTGGATTTAAGCTTTTTGGCTACATCCAGCGAGGCATTCCCATGCTATGGAATTGTGCACCATTTATTGCATTCTTGAGATGGTGGGTCAAGGACATGGTAAAGAAGAGAGTACACCTGTTGTTTGTGCTTTCTGTGCATTATGGAGTTCAGTAGGGTAGGAGGATAGCCATTATTTGATGCTATTTTTTTATGAAATTTAATTCCATTCGGAAGTTGTCTTCGCTCATGGTGATGGATATTGGGAGATGTATCATAGAATGAAAAGCGGCATGTTTATGGGTCACTGGGTATTGAGAATTGGTCAGTATTACTATATCTGTGGTGGTAGGTTTCCTATAAATCTTGAAATTATGGGTGCAGTCATCGATGTCTATGGTCAGATCTAAATAATGCATGCAGTTATCCCCACACTCCATCCAACATCCCATAGCTAGACCATTCAACTGTTTGTATAGCCTATCATTAAAATGGAAATAATTTTATGTTAGACAAGTTTCTGTAGTCAACCTTATGACATGTGAGACAAATGAGTTAACTACTTATTTATCTCGATAGTCTGTGAGAACGTTTAGGCACTCTTAAACATGTATATTAGTGAATAAGTTTCTACCATCAAACGCACCAGCTTGGGGGTTTTGCATGTCTTTTAACTTTTTCACTAACTCAACTGAATTAAGACTCCCAAACTAGGTTTTAACTTGGTTTTAATCGTGATCAGGTCATTTAACTCTCTATCTAATTTGTAACATGGAACTGATGACGAAGACACCATGGGATGGATTGGGATATTATGCTTATGGAGTTTTGGAAGGCCATAAAGTCTGGGAGCTATAGGATTCGTGTTGGTGAAGAAGCAGGCATCAGAGTCTCATGTTACACTTGTTGCAGCCACATGTAGTTAGCAGTGAAACAGAGGTACGCTGCCGACCGAGGTGTTGCGAAGTAGGCAATCACAGATAGCCCTGCTGACAGCAGCAGTCTACCCACAGGCTGACGCAAGGACGCACATAGATCGAGTTCCGAGGAAAGCCTGGAGAGTGCTGAGTAAGGGGAAGTGAGGCCAGCACGCAAAGTAACGCTGCAATATACTGCGGGAGAAATAACAAAAAGCTACCACCGAGGGTGAAAAACGTCCTCCTGCCGGATATAAATAGTGGAGCGTAGGCAGCAACAGACAGAAGCCATTAGGAAGCAGTTCGGATCTGAGGACGGACGTCGTCCGTGTCCAAATGTTCAATCTTCGTAGGTGACGATTCCGGAAGTCTGTTCCAGTTCGCAGGAGTCATCCGTTCGCCGCCAGATGTCAACTTCAGCTCTGGAGTTCGGGCAGCACCATGACTGACTAACTACAGCGAGAACTTCCAGCACGACCGGCCGCAGAGCGGTCTTGGTCACATGCGCCGCTGGGGACTGATGCCCGGACTTCACGGCAACCCTGACCCACGACGCGTCGTCTGTCCATGACGGGACCTCGCGGATATCGCGACTGACGGCTTCCCAGCCGCCGGTGCAGCAGGCATCGGCAGCTGACCTCTCGGCGACGCGGCTCCGTGGGCGTGCCCGTACAAGGGCACCGAGTGGCGACGAGTTCATCTCAACCACAGGGCATCCTGGCTTCAGCGGAGCACTGGTGGCCTGAGGCTCCCGAGTGCGATCAGTGGCGCGCGTTGCGCGCATTGTAGGAGAATCTACACAGCAGCAGCCAGGCGGAGAGATCCACAGGGCTGGGCAGCGACGATGAGGGAGAAATTGTAGAGAAAGTTCAATAAATAATTGTAAAACTCCACGCTGTCTCAGTCTCTGGCGCAGCCACTGTGTCTGCTGCTAACAAGTGGTGCAGAAGTCGTAACATACTTTTACACAATTTCATAATACTTCAAATTTGCTCATTGTAGAATTGTTTGGGGTGTTCCTGTATCTATTGGAAGTTGTGGCATTTAGGAAAAGTTCCACGTTGTTAACATAGTCGCATTTTTTCATTAAGACAACAGCTTTTCCTTTGTCTGATAGGGCTGCTATAATATTATTGTGTCATTCTGTTCTTGAAATTTTTTAATACTTACCATTCCGTAGCTAGTGGGGCACTGAGACAAGGTTAGATATTTGCAGTCCTTCGGGATCGAGATGTTTAATGGAGATGTCCTTACCTAATGCACATTCTAGGTCTACTTCTAATATTTCCAGTCGTTTTTCGGAGGCATTTTGTGGTGGAGCGTATGTGAAGCCTTTTCCCAGTACATTCAGTTCTTCGTTGGTAGTTTGTAAGTCCGAAAGATTAGTTACAGAATTTGCAAATTTTAACTTTTTAATAGGTTTTGAAAGTTGTTTACGGCGGAGTAATTTATTAATTGTAGCTTTCTGTTTTTCGTACATGGTGTGCATGTACAGTCGTGGACAAAACGAGCGAGACCCCTCGCCTTTTCGTTATGTTGATCCGCACAGCTTTAAAGTCTGCTACACAGCATAACAGGCAAGGCGACGAAGTGCTACCAACATACTATGCACAGGTATGAAATTGAAAAACCATCCGACCTATGTCAGACAGTTTTCAATCATGTGTAAGACTATATTAAGGCTGATTAGTGTGTTAAACACACGTAATAATAAGATATAAATGAAAGAAAAAACGCTAATTAGTACGCCCTGTACTAATAAAAATGAATTTAAGCTTATCGAGATAACATAACTATTTGAGTAAGACAAAGTATCCCAGATCGTTACGAATTAGCAAAATATTATGCGCATTCGGATGCGAAACAGTCTGTGTCAACATTCAGACCCGTCATACTGGATTACCGTTGTTGACCTACCATGAAAGTGTGCAAACTTAGCAATGCGTGAAGATTCATAACGAAATTCAGTTAAAAATCATTCAGTGCCACACTTAAGTCAATTCAATAACTGGCAGAAGTGGAAAAAGTACACAGTGACAAGTATGAAATTCTACAAGAGTTTCATATTGACATTCACAGGGCGCTGGTACAGAATAAAAGTAGCAATAAAACGTATTGGGGGCGCGACAATTTCTTAAAATTGCTTCACTGATAGTCTATCTGCCTCCATCGAGATTAGAACCGAAAACAAACCAGACCTCCCTTACAGTAGGAAACACCTTTCAATATGCTAGCAGACAACCGAGGCAAACAGCCCTCTATTATTACCCCAGACATGAATAAGCCGGCAATTTCGCAATGAAAATGGCAAAATGAACTGCAATTTTAGTTGCATAGAGCTTTCTGGACTCAAAAACATGAATTTTCTACCTTTATGTCACCGCTTATGTGACAATCATTCGGAATGTTTATCAAAATGACAAAATACTATTATTAGCGAGTAAATTTAGTAGGATAATTGTGATAATTAGACAAACACCTAGGTGCGTTAAATTTATACTGAAATAAAGTGTCATCATGAACCAATAACAATAAATTCTTAACTACTTGTTATGGTACTCCAATATCTGCCAGCGTCTTCAGAAGTGGATATCGCATACGGCGTTCCTAGGGTGTTTATAATTTGAGATTTCAGACGACTTCGAACAAAATTTGAATGTAGCTTCGTAAAAGTTCCGTCATCAAACCATCTGAGTTGCTGGCGAATACAGTTTATCCTCACTAGACAGTATATATTATCATTATATATGAGGTGAAATGGTTTCTCCGGGTGAGGTGACCGAGGGGTTCTAGGCGCTTTAGTCATGAACCAGGCGGCTGATTCAGTCGCAGGTTGGAATCCTACCGCGGACATGGATGTGTGAGATGTCCTTAGGTTAGGTAGGTTTAAGGTAGTTCTAGGTCTAGGGGATTGATGACCAAACCAGTTTGGTCGCATAGTTCTTAGAGACATTTTTTGATCTTTCGCGAAAATTTTCTTTATATAAACGGCCGTATCTTTAGATTGCGTTGACATAGAAGCTCACATTTTTACACTACCAAGGGACAGTATACCGCAGGAAATGCGATACATTTCCGCTTGTTATATCTACCCGTACTCGAGCTTATCGTGTTTTAATGGTTCGTTAGACAGATAAACGGTCAAGAAAGTAAGACTAGTAGGGTTCCATTTTTACCGATTTAGGTAGCGAAATCCTAACAACGAAAACAGCTACGACAGATAATTCCCCCTACTCTTTATTCGAAATGTTCTAGTTGCAGTCTATACACAGCATATTAATTGTAAATACACTTTCTATCCGAATCACGTTTACAGGAAAGCAAATAAAATCCATTTGCCTATACACGTGGTAATCCTGATTCAAGCATTAATGGAACCGCGTTTTAGAAGTGCGATCATTCCCATTGCTAGCTAGCTTAACAAACACTTCGGCTAATGAACAGCCGAACGCTGTGGCCGAGCGCTTCTAGGCGCTTCAGTCCGGAACCGCGCTGCTGCTATGGTCGCAGATTCGAATCCTGCCTCGGGCATGGATGTGTGAGATGTCCCTAGGTTAGTTAGGTTTAAGAACTTCTAAGTCTAGGGGACTGATGACCTCAGATGTTAAGTCCCATAGTGCTTGGAGCCATTTGGATTTTTTTGGCTAATGAACGTTTTCTGGCTGTGGCGAGTCTAATGGAGAATTCGAAACATTGTAGAATATGTTTGGCAGCTACGCCACCGTTTACTTCCTGGGGTGGTGCAGAATTATCCTACTAAATTTACCCGCTAATAATAGTATTTTGTCATTTCGATAAAATGATTGTCACATAAGCGGTGATATAAAGGTAGAAAATTCATGTTTTTGAGTCCAGAAAGCTCTATGCGAAATTGCCGGCTTATTCATGTCTGGGGTAATCATAAAGGGCTGTTTACCTCGGTTGCCTGCTAGCGTATTGAAAGGTGTTTGTACTGTAAGGGAGGTCTGGTTTGTTCTCGGTTCTAATCTCGATGGAGGCAGATAGATTACCAGTGAAGCAATTTTAAGAAATTCTCGGGCTCCCAATATGTTTTATTGCTACTTTTATCCTGTGCCAACGCCCTGTGAATGTCAATATGAAACTCTTGTAGAATTTCATACTTGTCACTGCATACTTTTTCCACTTCTGCCAGTTATTGAATTGACTTAAGTGTGGCACAGAATGATTTTTAACTGAATTTCGTTATGAATCTTCACGCACTGCTAAGTTTGCACACTTTCATGGTAGGTCAACAACGGTAATCCAGTATGACGGGTCTGAATGTTGACAGACCGTTTCGCATCCGAATGCGCATAATATTTTGCTAATTCGTAACGATCTGGGATACTATGTCTTACTCAAACAGTTATGTTATCTCGATAAGCTGAAATTCATTTTTATTAGTACAGGGCGTACTAATTAGCGGTTTTTCTTTCATTTATATCTTATTTTTACGTGTGTTTAACACACTAATCAGCCTTAATATAGTCTTACACATGATTGAAAACTGTCTGACAAAGGTCGGATGGTTTTTCAATTTCATACCTGTGCATAGTATGTTGGTAGCACTTCATCGCCTTGCCTGTTATGCTGTGTATCAGACTTTAAAGCTGTGCGGATCAGATAACGAAAAGGCGAGGGGTCTCGCTCGTTTTGTCCACGACTGTACATCGTATACATGATGTCATTCTTACCATGTACAAAGCACAGAAGGCTAAAATTAATGTTTGTGTAAATTTTTTATACTTATACACTACTGTGTTTTTCCACAAATGCTCGGTGAACTGGAGATACTAGATCCATTGGCTGGACCTGCACATCGAGTACTGCGACTGGCATTTTGCTGCGCTGTTGCCAGTGGCTGTGATGACACAGCACACACCCAGAAATCCGTGGCCAGCAGCATCTACAGAGGCAAGTACTGGGCTATAGAAAGCAGCAGCGCTCTCGACTACCGCTTCGCCAGTACCTTGACTGTCGTGAGTGGCAGTACTATCGACGGCTGTATCACGGATGTTTTAGTGACGAACGTCTGTCATCCATCAGTAGCCTCTCCGCACATTCTGACAGAGATAGCACAGATGATGATGTTAAGGTATTCTTCTCATAATTACCGTTTTCGGTGATTCTAGGTGCACTTGGGGATAGGATATTGCTTACCTGCAACCCTAAAATGCTTTGGTACCAACATCCAATGCTTTTTATGAATTGGGTTCTATCCAATATTTTAAATGATTTGTGGTATCCTGCCATTACGTTCAGTGCATCTATATAGTCCTAGTTCACACTTCCATCTAAGGAGGGTGTATCCAAGAATGTCATCATATTTAAGTGGGATGATAATGACGAAATATCATGGGGCACCTCAATTGCTGAGTGGTTTGGACCTTAACTCTGACGCCAATACAGGCTCAGCTCTCTCAATTCCAAGTAAGAAATTCCAGAGCAGCTCTAAATAGAGACCTGTTTTCGGATGTTGATTTACATGCCTATTATAAAGTATGTGGTTGGGGGGGGGGGGGGGGGTCCTCCTATATCCCACTTCCAAAGGATATGTCGGATAAAATGGGTGTTACCAACGTCACAGACGATAATGCCTACTGCTTTGTGTGTGAGAAATTGTAAGAAACATGCACAGTGTGTAAGTTGCTACCAAGTGGAAGATATTTGTGGGCATTATAAAAATAATGGTACTGAATTCCTCATGGCCCTTCAGTTCATTAATAAATTTGAAAGGCGGTTGCACACTGTGTACGAAAATTACGTTGCTTTCTTTACACTATGTGTGCTGGTTATGTCATAACAGTATTCAGTTATATAAGCGCATGAAGTGTTCAGTTTTACAATAGACACGTACATTGGTATTGCACATGTCCTTGCTATAAGAAGGGATGCATCTACACTTCACTTCAAATGTTTAAGTATGAACAGCTAACAGCTACAGTTAACAGCAGATAGTCTGCCATGGCAACGCAGAAGCTCGATCCGACGTGAAACAGAAGACTTGGCTCAGTGCTGCGTGTGGCCAGCTGATGGCAGCAAACCTCTCTCTCTCTGGCATGACTTATTTCGATAAAGACACAATTCTTCTCATCCTATCTTAGAACTGGTGGCAGTTGTTCAAGTGAGGCACAAGTGGATTTAAACTTAGGGAATGAACTGTAACATCATAGGAATGGGGGGAAACCAGTTATTTTTTTGATTTCCTACCAGGGTAGCATTCTACATTTAGATTATGTGAAAGCTAACAAGATTACAGGCTGGGCCAGTATCTACCGTCAACCATCTTAGATTCTGATATCATAGGGCTAGGAAAACCTACCAACCATGGAGACTGGGTCAATGTCGTCATGTTCGACGTCTTGAATCGCTATCCTCAATTCTGGCAGCATAGGTATGGGCCAGTCCCAAAGGATTCACCATGTTCTGACGTCATAGGGTTGCCATCTTCGATTTTCTACGAACCGGACAATGAGCCTACATTTTTATTTTTTTTAGTTTTCTACCATTTTACACAAAAGATAACTGCCATACTTCCACAGTGAAGTCACAGGAGTGGGGGAAATCTGGATATTTTGAATTTGCTATCAGTTTTTGAATCTCCAGCCATTTTACACAAAGGTCAGTTGGTCTATGTCAGAGGGGTGGGGAAGGGAAGTCTGGCATCATGGGGAGGGTTGAGGATGGGGAGGAGAGGGGCAGGGTAGGAGGAAATCTGGCAATAATACAGCCTGGCCCACAATGTCGTTGCTACTCTACTGATATCACAGTAACTAGAGATGGCTATTGGCAGCTCAGCACAGCATGTGAGGTTGAAGTACTGAATGCAGAGTCAGCATACGTCCATATATGGTGATACTGTGATCACCAGCGACATCATAGTCAACACCCAGAACAGCGTACCAGCAGTCCATCAGCAGGCATTTCATTTGACAATGGCCAAGGACTACTTGATAGAGAGCTAGTGGTGTTTTACCATTTTACATGGACAGACGCCTGAGGACATTTTATTTATCCTTTTTTCATTTCTTTTACATTGTATATGAAACACTGTCCACTCTGTATTCAATATGGCCACTGGATTTGGTAATTCTTGACAACGGGAGATGCTATTTAGTGTTCTGGACATAGTGTTTATCACAGTTCCATTTGTTTGAGTCATTTTTGGCATTCTTCACTGACAGATCTATCTGTCCATATCTAAAGATGAAAGGTGCTTGTTCATCGGCTCTTTTAATTCCTCGCAATGTATTTTACCAATCTAGTGCCTTATAATATACATTAGTTTGCAGTTTTTGAGATTCTGAAATAAGCAGCTCCAAGAGATATCGATATAGTCACTTTGACAAACTCATTACTAACTTTTTGCTCCAGTATTAGTTCTTTGGGGAGTCGGTTGATTTTTAGCCAACAGTGTGTGTTGACAGTCTGAATGACATGTAGGTAATTTATTCAAAGTAAGTCAGCCATTGCAGTGTAGCACAATGCTTTTTTTGTTTGATGGGGAGTCCTGTTGTCAAATACTTACTACGTACAATGTGTTTGGTAATATCAGTTCTCATGTCAATATTATCCTGGGGTCAGTACTTGGTCGTGTGCTTACACACACTAGAATAGGTCCGAACATGTTGCGAACTTATAGTTACTTGTAGGATTGTTTCTGTATAATTTATAACTTCATTCGATTTCGTACTTCCTTAAAATCTGCAATGCTGACTGGTCAAGAAGGTTCAAATGGCTCTGAGCACTATGGGACTTCACATCAATGGTCATCAGTCCCCTAGAACTTAGAACTACTTAAACCTAACTAACCTAAGGACATCACAGAACACCCAGTCATCACGAGGCAGAGAAAATCCCTGACCCCGCCGGGAATCTAACCCGGGAACCCCGGCGTGGGAAGCGAGAACGCTACCGCACGACCACGAGCTGCGGACCGTAGGTCAAGAAGGGTAGGGTTACTTTTATACTGATGGTTTTGGATTAAGTGACCAACAAAACTGTCTTGGTTTGGTAACGAGATTTAGTAGATTTAGACTACAAAACGATATTGTAAGCTGCGTCAATTATTGAAAGCAAGTATTGTGTACATTTCATGCTGAGGCGCCATCGTGTCTTTCTATGAAATACAAAGATGCTCTGCCCAGTCACTTACCGTATATGAACAGTGACTCACCTAAGGAATGCGCACTGATTATTATTACTGTCAAATACTACAAGCTCCTTGCTTGCTATTTGGTTTTAAGTAACTGGATAAAGTGAGACTACGTGTGAACCTGCATCCCTCGACGCTGATATGGAACATGTTGCAGCACTGTGTCACTGAGCTGTTAAGTTCTCCGATAACAACTTCAGTTACTGCGAAATGATCTGTCAGCTTGTTAACTATTTGTTGCATAAGGCATTTAGGTGCACGTAAATGGGGAGACAGTCCCAGTGCACATCTGGATGCTATGAGCAGAAATCTTACATTCACAACAACCTGTTGCTTTTTCTGTACTATTCGTAAACGTACTACGAACTTATTGAGATATGTAAGGCCTTTTTCCGTTGCCCTGGATTTATGAAAGTTCGTGTTGTGTGATTAATTCACAGATATTTTTCAATTCAGATATCGTTATAAACTAAATCTTGGGACATTATATTTTCATTTTGCATATCACTAAGAATATTATGGCATGTTTATCACTACCTAGATCAGAGAATAACCGATGCTTCTTTACAAACACACACACACAGCTTTCACACTGAAGCGTTCTATTACAGCCTACACACATAGTTCCTTATTGTCAGTTTTAGAGCATTTTCTGCACAGTTATACACTGGGGACTGAATTTTCACTTGGTTTCCTGGTCACCTTTTTTGCCCATTCCCTTTGTAGCATATTTTTCTTTAATTTGACCTGACTTTCTTATTGTTTTAGCAGCGTTTCATAGTTGTGATTTAAGATCGTATGTGTATCTAACCAGATTTTCTGTTTAGGACCAGCCTTCAGACAGCCATAATGATGCACAGTTTTGCACATAAAACACATAACACCCTTCTCTATACGCTTTATACAAGAGCAAGAGTTTTTTCTTAGTGCGTATGTATATTGGTAACAAGACGAGGTTGTTCTCCAAGCGATATCAGCGGTGTATTGATCTGTTTTCGTCTCATATCTTCAGGTTACTTTTTAATCATGGTACTCATTTATTTCCACTGTATATGACGAACGACTGACAATTTACATGCTTTTTATCCGATTTATTAATTTTATTGTCGCACCTCCTGATTTCCTAGTTTACATTACGCGTCATCTTGTGATGTCAACAAGTTCATACTTCTTCCCTTGTTGGTCAAATTCTATTGACAGAAATTTCTTCCGCCAGTAGTATTCGAACCACGCATCATCGTGGCTAATCTAAATCATAGCGGAATGATTTCATGTTTTTCATCATTACTGCCAAGAATATTTAAGAACGTACACATTTTAAAGTTGACTCTTTGGTAAATATCTCCACTTTAAGTTCACTGCTGTGCAAGGTGTTGCGTGCATGATTAATTCACTGGACTAGCGTCCGGGACGAAGGTGTTTTGAATCTGCGTCCGGCCATATGCAAATACCTGACCTGATGTTTTACTTCATCGATGAAGGTTAATACCTAAATGTTTCCCTCGAAAAAGACACAGCCAATTTTCTTCCCCATCTTTGTTCTATTCGAGTTTGGGTTTATGCAGCGTTGTTAATGACCTCGTCATCGATGGAACGTTGCTTCTGTCTTAAGATGTTCCACAACCCTTCTCTCTCCACCCCGAAATATAGCTTAAAGCTTTCTTCTGGTTATACTATTCATTCAATAAAACTTAATCTTCCTCCAGCTCTTGAAGATCGTATGCATTTTGTGTAAAGTTCATTCATAAACATCTGGCCGCAGAGACTTAGTACTTATTGACTCGTCTACTTTAACAATGGCTAAAATTTCTGACGTACAACTTGTATCTGAAGTTCTTTCGAATTCCGAACGTGATCTATAACTTTTTTTTCGTCTGCATGTAATGGTATTACAAAGTTGAACTATGATTCTAGGTAGAGAGTGCGGTAACCTAGGCGTAGTTAAACCAGCATGTTTCATGTTGATTCTGTCAAATACAGCACGGTAGTCAACGGACAATAAATACTTGTGCAGTTAAATCTAATTACACTTACAGTTCTTCGTCTTTGTTTTGTTTTTTTAAGCTCGATAGTTTTCTATCTCCTTACAACGAGTAGAGGAAGAAAATGTTTCACATGTCCATATTAGCAAGATCGTAACGTAATGCACTGAAATAAACATGATCATTTCTCCTACTTTTGCTTATTTTCACTATATACTGATGCAAAGTCTGTACAGAATTGTGAAGAAGGCTGAGCGAACTGGCAGCATACTTTGAAAGTCACGTCACCTTCCCCAGTGCGGCGTCTTCCAGATGGCCCGGGATTTCCAATATCATTACAGAATCGACTCACGTTCCCCAAATGACGGATGAGGCGCCTCGCCAGTCGTTCGCCCCTGCCCCCGCAAGCTGCTCAGTATTCCGTGAACATCTCCCTCCATTGCCGTCAGCACCGCGCTTGCAGTTCTCGCTCGCAACAATCGCACCATAGTTGCACTCGTGGGATCGCATATATTTCTCTTCCTCTCACGGTGTGTCATGAATTCTACTGCACAGATGTTTTATCTTACAATCTTCTAGGTGCATCCTGTTTAATATTTCTGGTTATAATATTAAATCTCCCACCGCAGGATCGTGAGAGGCTGAGGATCAGCTCAGCTAAAGAAAGAAGACGGAACGACATTGCCGAAAGCTTTTCTAGACGTGTGCCTCAACTGGTTTAAAAGTGAACTGATCAAGCAATATCGGAAAACCAGTATTACATTCGCTTCTTACTATCCAGATGTAGGTATTACTTGGTTTCATTAAATGATTTAAGGCAGATGCCCAAATCGTTCCTCTAAAGAGGACACAGGCGATTTTCTTTTCCATTCTTCCGCAATCTTAGCTTGTGTTCCGTCTCGAGTAACATCGTCGTCGACGCAACGCTGTACCCAAATCTTCCTTGTTTCCTTCATGGCCTCGAGTCCAGTGTTTTGTAGGTGGTAAAATGGCCTCTGAAAATGTATTTCGTTCGTTTGTTAACGCAGTCTCGTCACCATCACCATCGCCCAGTCAGTTCGTGTTGTATTAAATTTTCCAAATAATTTGCAAATGGACTGTTCCGCCCTTGGATATAACTTACGGGAGATACCTTGAGCATAGAAGTGTTACCAGAGACGGGAATAAGACGCAGAATGTACCCAATATTTACACTAAAGAAAGTGTATCTGATCTATATAACACAGTTCTTTTTCACTCTTTTTGTATGGGTTTACGAGTTCAAATATTGTGACAACCTGGAAAAAAGCTTTCCCCATGGAAACCATCATGGATTCGAAAAACGTCCGTCTTCGGAATCCTAAATCGTGATCTTCAAACACGATATTCTCTAGCAATGGATAGCAAATATAAATTAAGTCAGATCTTCCAGTATTTTTATTCAGTGCTATCTTGACGCCTTCTGATGAAAATACATTTCTGTGGGACATACGGCCAATCTTGCGATCAGATAAAAAATTATTCAGGAGTCAGGATCCATCCCTCCTGTGGATGGGGAGCCATGTCCAGACATTGAATGGCTGTGTCATAGAGTCATTACAGCTTATATTACATATAAATTACTTAACAGATAGCATTAGATACCACATTATACCCTTTGTCGATACTGTAGACATCTGTGAGTTATCCTGCCGATTAAAAAAAATGATTCAAATGGCTCTGAGCACTATGGGACTTAACTGCTGAGGTCATCAGTCCCCTACAACTTAGAACTACTTAAACCTAACTAACCTAACGACATCACACACGTCCATGCCCGAGGCAGGATTCGAACCTGCGACCGTAGTGGTCGCGAGGTTCCAGACTGTAGCGCCTAGAACCGTTCGGCCACTCCGGCTGGCTTGCCGATTAAAAACTGAAGTGATATTCAATTGGATCTGGTCAAAATATCCGCCTGCTGCAAAGCCTGAAAATAGGTCTTAATGTAGATAAATCGAAACTGTTAACTTCACGAAGCGATAAAGCATGTATCCTTTGGCTACTGGATTAATGAGTCACAACAAGAGTTAGCCGTGCAATAAATATATTAAGGGTAACAATGTGTGCAGGTATTGAACTGAACGACCTCGTTATGGGTAAAGCAAACAGCAGAATTCGATTAATTGGTACGATACCGAAAAACTACAGTTTGTCAACAGAACAGAATGGAAGCCCACATCTGTATAGTACTGAAGAGTGGTGCAAATGTACAATTATTTTGACAGGTGAGCGAATGTGACAGAAATGTTGCTAAAATCTTCAGTAGCAGACACTCGAAGAAAGATCGCTTCATCTCCTGCTCAGAAGGCTCAAAGTGTATGTTTTCCCAGAACTACGGTTATTCTTCCGTCACCTACGTACAGATCCAGTATGTAGCGTGAAGATGGAATGAGGCAAATAACAAGCGAACAAGAACGCACCATGCATGATGGAGTAGAAAGTAACATTAATATATGAAACAAAGTACTGTGTGCCATACTCTTCACAGTAATACATGAACATAAATGTAGATGTAATGAAATTGTTCTGTTCCTTTTTGGAAATTATTTTGTCTTTGATAGCGAAATGATTTTAATCGTATAACTTGTCAAAGTCTGAGTGAGATAACGGAAGGAAAATCAGTGGTCTTGTTCAAGATGTCATTCCAAACACTTTAGGAGCCTTCTACAGAGGCACTGAGAAACATTTACCTGCGTAGCTAACTCATTAATACAGCTGTCATTACCGCGATTCAGTTCACCATAGCGCAATTTTTCACAGAGGTAACAGACATCTAACCTATTAGTAGTTCATGAGCAAAGTTCCGTTCTGAAAAAGATATCACACCGGAATCTTCCTCCTTAACGAAACACGTTCTAAAATCATTTCAAGCGCTCTCCAATCATCGTGAATATTGCTGCTCCGTCTCTGAGTGCGCAAAATCAACGTTTTAGTAGATCGTTGATAAGATAAACTGACGATGAACATTATTATAACCACCTGCTTACAGGAACGCCTTAGACACACTGTCCAGCGACAGCATCAAGGTGGAGGTTCAAATGGTTCAAATGGCTCTGAGCACTATCTATGGGACTTAACTTCTGAGGTCATCAGCCCCCTAGAACTCAGAACTACTTAGACCTAACTAAACTAAGGACATCACACATATCCATGCCCGAGGCAGGATCGAACCTGCGACCGTAACGATCGCGCGGTTCCAGACTCTAGCGCCTAGAATCGCTCGGCCACTCCGGCCAGCAGTGGAGGTTCCCTGCTCTTTTTGGGTGGCATTATGTGGGGCCGACGTACGCTACTGGTGGTCATGGGAGGCGCGTAATAGTTGTACGATACGTGAATACTATCCTCGGTCGAGAGTGCAACCATATCGACAGCATATTGGCGAGGCATTCGTCTTCAAGGACCAAAATTCGCGCTTCCATCGTGCACATTTTGTGAATGACTTCCTTCAGGATAATGACATCGCTCGACTAGAGTGGCCAGCATGTACTCCAGACGTGAACCCTATCGAACACGTCTGAGATAGATTGAAAAGGACTGTTTATGGACGACGTGACCCACTGACCACTCTGAGGGATCTACGCCGAACCGCCGTTGAGGAGTGGGACAATCTGGACCAACAGTGCCTTGATGAACTTGTGAACAGTGTGCCACGACGAATACAGGCCTCCAAAAATCCTAGATGACGTGCTAAAAAATGGTTCAAACGGCTCTGAGCACTATGCGACTTAACTTCTGAGGTCATCAGTCGCCTAGAACTTAGAACTAATTAAACCTAGCTAACCTAAGGACATCACACACACCCATGCCCGCGGCAGGATTCGAACCTGCGACCGTAGCGGTCGCTCGGCTCCAGACTGTAGCGCCCAGAACCGCACGGTCACCCCGGCCGGCTAGATGACGTGCTACTAGGTATTAGATTTACTGGTGTGTGCACCAGTCTGGACCACCACCTCTCAAGGTCTCGCTGTATCGTGGTACAATATGCAATGTTTGGTTTTCATGAACAATAAAAAGGATGGAAATGATGTTTAATTTGATATCTATTCTAATTTTCTGGGTGATGCATAACTTTTTTTTTATGTGTGTACATTCGACGAGTACTTGGTAATTCTCCGGAAGTATTATGTACTATAGCCTATGCATAGGTCACGCAATTCCCATGAATTACGGACGGTGGCTTTTGGGGGCGGAGCTGGCACTCGAGAGCGTCACATATTATATGTGATTCGTTGGGATCACATGAAGCAAATTTAGTGGTCATTATCATGGTCCTCAAACCGCTTTAGTACGATTCTCTCCCTGTGACACTGACAATTGTCCATCGGGTAAGATACAAAATTCCGGTGGTTCGTGATAATGTTCATGTAGTTCAGAAAAGTCATGGTGCCCTCGATTACCACCACTGATCCCACGGAAGCAAAGGCGAATATCCCCGAAACATAATACTGGCCCCATATGCCAGTTTTCCTGGATGACGGCGTCTCCGGACACGTCCATCGACTTGAAAAAAAATGAAATTCATCTGATCAGGTGATATGTCACAATTTATCCTCGGTCCAATCTCGATAACTTCATTCTCACTGAAATCGTACTTGACGATGTCGTTGGATCAGCATGGGAACATGTAGGGGTCACCTTCTGCGGGGCCACAAATTCAACATTTAGCGCTGGACGGTGTACTCGGTCATCAAATCTGTCATATATGGCCTCCTATCCCACCTTTAATAGCGGACAGGCCACCTACTTGTCTGTTCTATGATGAGGAGTGAACTCCCAACACCTTATCGCCTACTCCGTCCTCCAACCAGTTTCCATAAACGCGACCAGCTGACCAATTTTGCCGTTTCCGTGATGCTCGGGCTACAAAAATCAGCCCTTTTTCAAAGTCGCTTACGTCAATGTTTTCCCCCGTCTGTGGCCCGTATCGCCGTTAGAATGTCCCCCCCCCCCCCATCCCCTCTCCCCCCATTCGTCTCTGTTCAACTCCTATGGCTCCCTTAGCAAGTCACGTGTCCGCAACGTCCCCATCCAGTCTCGCGGTGGGCTGCGGTCTTAGTGCTTTGGTTCATCAGCGTGTTTCCACTCCATGTATTTCTACACATCAATGACTTACAATACGTTATCCGTTCCTTCACAGTAAACGTAGCACTGCACTCCCATTCGGGAGGACGACGGTTGAATCCCGCGTCCGGCCATCCTGATTTAGGTTTTCCGTGATTTCCCTAAATCGCTTCAGGCAGATACCGGGATGGTTCCTTTGACAGGGCGCGGCCGACTACCTTCCCCATCTTTCCCTCATCTGATGAGACCGATGACCTCACTGTTTGGTCTCTTCCCCCAAATCAACCCAACCCACAGTAAATGTAGCGTTTTCATTAATAGTTCATTGACTACAATGTTATAAGGGGATTTTTATAGTATTCTGACATAGTATAACAAATTTTAAAGGAAACAGTGTAGTTTAGACGTTAATGAAAGCTATCCCACACTCTGGTTCATAGATTTATTTTTTACGTGAAGGGTAGGATATAGACAGACCCGAAATCTTTTCTAAGCTGGTATGGCACCAACTTACACTGAGGTGGCAAATGTCGTGGGTTACCTCCTAATATCATGTTGGACCTCCTTTTGCCCAGCATAGTGCAGCAACTCGACGTGGCTCAACAAGTCGCTGGAAGTTCCCTGCTGAGTCATGCTGCCTCTACAGCCATCCATAACAGCGAAATTGTTGCTGGGGAAGCATTTTGTGCACGATCTGACTTCTCGGTTATGTCCCATAAATGTTGTGTGAGAGTCTTGTTTGCCGATGTGGGTGGCCAAATCATTCACTCGAAATGTCCAGAATGATCTTCAAACCAAATGCGAACAACTGTGGCCCTGTGACATGGCGCATTGTCATCCTTGAAGATTTCATTGCTCTTTGGTAAGATTATGTCCATGAATGACGGCAAATGGTCTTCAAGTATCCGAACATAATCATTTCCAGTCAATGACTGGTACGTTGGACCAGAGGACCCAGTCCACTCCATTTAAACACAGCCCAAAGCACTATAGAGCCACCCCCAGCTTACACAGTGCCCTGTTGACAACCTGGGTACATGGCTTCATGGGGTCTGCGCCACATTTGAACCCTACCATCAGCTCTTACCAAATGAAATCGGGCCTCAACGGACCAAGCTATAATTTTCCAGTCCACTAGGACTCACCTGATATGGTCAGGAGCTCAGGAGAGGAGCTGCAGGCGACGTCGTTTTGTTAAGAAAGGCACTGATGTCGGTAGTCTGCTTCCATTGTCAATTAACACCAAATTTCGCCACACTCTCATAAGTGATACGTTCGTCGTATGTCCCACATTGATCTCCGCAGTTATTTCACGCAGTGTTTCTTGTCTGTCAGTGCTGCCAACTTTATGCTCTATGCAAACGTCGCTTCTCTCAGTCGTTAAGTGAAGGCCGTTGGCCACTGCACTGTCCATGGTGAGAAGCAGTACCAGAAATTTGTTATTTTCGGCACACCCTTGACACTGAGGATCTCGGAATATTGAATTACCTAACGATTCCTGCAATGGTATGGCCCACACGTCTAGCTCCAACTACCAATTCACATTCAAAATCTCTGAGCCATAATCAGGTCGGATATCTTCTCACATGAGAACCTGAGTACAAATGACAGCTTTGCCAATGCACTGCCGTTATGTAATTTTTATACACGATACTACCAACATATGTATTGGTGCATATCACTATCCCATGACCATTAGTAGTGGGACAAAGCCACCATGAGCACATTTCTTAGTGCAGGTTGGCTACATCAGTGGCAGGTATGCAATTAGGGGCAAACCTATTGTTCTCCTTTGACTGACAGGTTATTGACCTATTGTTCTCCTTTATTTAACAGGTCCTTGACCTACTGCTCTGATAAGAGTATCCTTCCTTTTGATTGACAAGTCCTTAACTTTCTGTACTGCTAAAAGGATCCTTCCACTTGATTGACAGGTCCTGAACCTATTGTAGCCCCTCCCCCTCTGCCCAACCCCTCACGAGACCTCCAACCCTCACTGCTACAGGTACACTTTCAGGTCTGAGTTATTGGAATAGCCCCCCCCCCCCCCTCACTCTCATAAATTTGACTGACTACTTAGTTAAATTGATCAATTAATTTTCCTCTCCCCATCTGGTAAACCGCTTCCCATTCCCTCCCCCCCCCCTCTCCGCCCACAGAAAATGGTGGAAAGTTCAAATATTGTGTAGGGAAAAAAGGTCAATTGGGCTATCTCCATTAAACTAAGAAAATGGCGGGAAAAAAGGTCACTTGGCCTACCTCCACTAATCTAATTCGTCCGACCGCCACCTCTTCCTTGGAACTGACAGGAAAAGGACTCAGCCTGTGCTGGGCTACTTGATAGGATGGACTTAAGTCTTTAATTTGCTGACAGTCTTTATTTAAACAATTTGAGGCATTAGCTCCAGTGTGTTCACGATGAGGTCCAGAGACCAAATGGTCTAGTACACAGAACTGCCACCAGAGGATGCTGTCGTCCCTTGAGAGACATAATCCAACATAGTGGTCTGGGGGGAAAAACGTCGGTAGAAGACTCAACCTGTGCTGGGCTGCTGGAGAGAGGAAGGACTGTACCTTTTTTTTTTACAGTTTATTTAGAGATGGGTTTCACGTAATACATTTATTACACTGATAAAAAACACTCGCCCTGACATGCTTGGGGTCACGCTACGTAGCCTACAGACACGCAAACAATTTGCAAACTGTTGAAATAATGCAGTACACAGCATACAAAAACGAAAATTGTCAAAATAATGCATGTAAAACGCTTACTAAATGTAAACTGCCGAAAAAATGCAGTACATATCTTACAGACCTTCAACTACTCGTAAACCACCAAAATAATGCATTTAAAAAGCTCTGCAAACATGCTCACAACGCTTAAACAGCCGAAAATAATGCAGTGCACAAACACTGTTTGCACGTAAAAAACGGTTTCGAACTACCATCAACCGCCACATATCAGTGAACTGTTCCAACACGAGCACCCTCCCACCTAGACACCCTCGTTTAAGTCACTCTCCTCCTCCCTCCACTGTCTTCCCTCCCCCCCCCCCCCCCCCTGGTGCACCAACAGTATTATCCTCTACACCCAAACATTTGCTCGCTCCCTGCCAAGAAATCCCTCTTCATGCATATCCTGTCCCAGAACCAGGTCGACTCCTTCATCCTTAACAAAACTTTCCTCCAACCTCATCATATTTTCTGGACCCCTCCCTACCTCTTTCACCACACAGACAATATCGTTCTCCTCGCTCCATGTGGGGTCGCTATTGGCCACCTCAAGCATATTCCTGTCTGGCCACAACCCCTGCTCAGTGACCTGGCCGAACAGCTTCTCCTCAGCATCTTTTTTTCCTCCCTTAATATCACTTGTGCCACTATATATGTCCATCCCACAGCTACTCTCCCCTATAACTTCGACTCCCATGTTGACTGTACCTCCTCCACCTATGTGCTACACTTTGGTGGTGTCATCAGTTACTCATCACCATCCATGGTGACCTTGTTCCCCTCCCACAGCATGCTTGTCCCAAAAGTAACTCCACCCCAGATGTCATCCTCACTTCCCACAAACTCCTTCGTTGTATCGCTGCCGACGACCTCGACATCATTTGTAGCGATCACCTCCCAGTCCTTCTCTCCATGTGTTCAGCCCATTGCCGTGCTCCTGCTCCCTCCCTCCTCCCCTCTAGACCATCCATGACTACCGTCGTGTCGACTGGGATGCCTATTGGAAATCCATTGCCTCACAGGTCTAAGGCCTACCACTTACCTTTGACCATCCTGCTGAAGTCACCCATGCCTCATCCTTCCTCCAGAAGACCATTACTGAAGCCATGCAGGCCCACTATCCTACCAACTGTATCTAACCTCACTGCCTTACTCTTCCTCCACAGGCTATCCTTCTTCCTGTGAACCTCACAGGCTCTACTGCTCCTTCCCCTGCACCCACCACTGGGATACACTCCTTGGCCACCAGCAGTTACAATGACGCATGTGAAACCTCTTAACAGAAAAGAAACCCTGGGACTGGCGTCAGACATGTACACACCTAAACTCAGCCCTCCCTGTCAACTGCTCTAAATACCCGTCTGCCTTTTACTGCCTTATTAGTAGCCATCCTACCCCGCATTATCCCCTTCTCCATGACAATCATCCATTCTCTGACAAACTTAGTAAGGCTAACCATTTTGCTTCCCACCTCTTCAAGGTCCTCTCTATTTCTGATGACCCTCACTTTGATTACTTCCTCTTCCCCACAGTCCTTGAACGATCCAAAAAGTCTGTCTTGCCACTCAGCCCCAGTTTTCAGTACTCTGAACAGTTACCGCCCCCCCCCCCCCCCCCCTGCCTCACAAATAAACAGGCCATTTACAGCACACAACATCAAACTCATACTCCACTCCAAACACAGCACTGCCCCTGTTCACAGCAGTGTCACCTGTTACCACCTCAGGTAATCTCCCCCTCCTTCCTGGCTGTCCCTGCTACCCTGTATACGATCTTCCTCTCCACTGGCATTTACCATGACCTGGGGAGGGCTTCCTGTGTCCTACTCTTCCTTAAACCCAACAAACCTCCATCTGACATCTCTTCCTATCATCCCATACGCCTCACCTCCATCTTCAGTAAGGTCTTCCAGTTCAGCCTCTCCTGCCGTATTCATCACGCAGTGTGGCTTCGTCTCAGCCGACAACCAGCTCCTTAACCTTACCACTCTTCCTTCCTTCAACTTAACTGGCTTGCAGTGTGGTAGCCACAAGGTCTGAGGCGTCTTGTCACGCTCCGCGCGACTCCCCCCCATCAGAGGTTCGAGTCCTCCCTTGGGCATGGGTCTAATAGTCGTCCTTTGCATTAGTTAGTTTAAGTAAGATTAAGTTGTGTGTAAGCTTAGGGACTTATGACCTCAGCAGCTTGGTCCCATAAGACCTTACCACAAATTTCCAAAATTTCAACTTAACTCCTGTAGCTCAACTATCTCTCTTTCCTTCAATCCCCAGAATGCCTGTGACCATGTCTGGCATCCCAGGCTCCTCTTTAAACTCGAGACCTAGGCTCTTCCTACTAATTTCGTCCATCTCGTTACTTCCTTCCTCTCCTGCCGTCCCTACTATGTCACTATCCACAATACTGACTCCTACATTTTCTATCCCACTGCCGGTGTGCTGCAAGGCTCTGTCCCATCCCCTCTCCTCTATCTCCTGTATATTTCAGGCATGTTCAAACCTCCCCCACCTGTTCACCTCCTCCAATTTGCCAATGACAACGCCTTCGTGGCCCTTAAGGTCACTTTTAAATCGATATTGTTAAGGAAATAGCCGACTATGCTGGTGACGTAATAGCCCAATCAACAGAGACCAAGAACAGTCTATTATTGGGAATAGTTCGTGTACTCAGAAATTTTCGTACAGAGGTAGGAGGGAGTGTCACGAACAGCATAGTAGAAATCCTGACTGGTGAGGGATGAGTATGGGAGTGGAGGTGCGCTTGAAGGTCACTTTTTTACTTTTCGTTGAATAACTCGGAAACCATGGCCTTCTGCCGAAATGTACTCCAGTAACAAATGTAACTACATTAAATTTTCTGTTGGACTAATAGCTTCTGCGTAACAAGAAAGATAATAAGAAAATCTCGCACGTGGTTTTTCTCGACCAGATGTTGCATTGCGGGTTGTATATATATAACAGGAACGATCATTAGAAACAAAAATGTCTAGTAAACATATGCTCTAAAATGCTTACCTTAAGAGCTGTTAACACTTCATCTTCGATACTGTGAAACACATCTCTTCTATCTCTTCTACTGCAAATTCTTTGCTTTCGACATTTTGGGAGAAGGTAGTGTGGACCAAAACAAGAAATAACTGTCAAATAAACATGGGCCCTGAAATGCGTTTAATAAGAGCTATGAGCACTTGTTTAGTAGAAGAGATGTGTTTCACAGTATCGAAGATGAAGAAGTTATCACAGCTCTTACGGTATGCATTTTAGAGCCCACGTTTACTATACTTTTTGCTTCGAATAATCGTTCCTGCCATATCCCTAAATATTGATCATTCCGTCTGGGATACCCTGCATATTATTCTAACCAAAAAAATTGTGTCGGTCATCTAGCTAGACTCTGACGTATCACAAATGTTTTTGTTATTCCTAAATTTTTTCTCACCTCAATTTTATCTGTGATGTTCATGTGCAGGTCGTTGTTCACGTTCTGAGTAGGAGCACCGCTTCATCAGAGGTTGCTTGTTCCCATAAAACATAGTGACCAAGAAGCCCGTGTGCACCGATTTTGAATAGCCAATGAGAAGCGTGGGAGAGAACCCGATTCATGACTAAACGCTCTCTCTGCCTCCAGTTTCCACCTAGCAATCTCCTCTGCCTCGTTATTGTTCGGAATTTGTTCCGACACCAAAATTGCATCTTCCCTTGACTGCCTTGGAAGGCTAATGGTCTCGTATTCTGACTTGCGTGCGTCCAAATGTATTTCGCATGCGAACGAGAATACAGTATCGTGTTTTCATATGAAATCTCTTATTTAAAAAGAGATCCATCCAGATGCCCACATCCTTTTCTGTTTTGTCCAGGGCCCATTTGCACGTGTACAAATGCATTATTATTATATAAAAGTATTTTCTACATTTTATTATTATTAATAAAGTCGTACACATCTGCGGCATGTCATATTATATTTGAAGGGGGACTGAGGCACACTGTGACAGACTGTGACCTCCGTCAGAACCGAACTCTGGATGCGCTCTGAGTTGGAAGACAATGCCACTTCCATATTGGGACCAATCAAACGGAAGCGACAGATATGTGGACCCCTCCTTATTTCCACATCTCGAAGACTCATTTTACCTCCGCTTCTCTGCTTGTTTTGTATATCCAAGAGGTCATTCATGTGCAGCCAGTACGATTTTTCTATCGTACTCTATATGTAATATATGTATATAGAGAGAGACGTGGCTTATGCCCTGGTTGTATAAGAGACAGTACCTCAAGTGCGGTGGGGTAAGCGAACATACATACTTCGATATAAATTCAGGAAGTTCTATTAATGTCGTTTACATACAGTCCTCTTTAGATGCAGAGCTGAACAGAACCAGGCGCTGATTCCTTGAACCTCTCTTTGAGTAAATCTGGATTACCGTTACATTTTAGGATCTGACTTATGACGTGAGGTAGTTATGAGTTTGAAATGAAATTATATAAATAGGATGCAAAAACAATTGGTTATTCATCCAAACAGTGGCCGTCTTTGAAATCACTGTAAAAAATTTGGAAAAAATTATACTTATCATTCGCAGCAAACAGCGTTCCATCGAACTCAAAGCAATCCTTGAAGAAGTTTAAAGTCTATACTCATTAGTATTTCCGTTACGTGCACATTGATAATCACTGATTTCAAACAGATTTAACGTTTATACAAAAATTATTCCGTCTGTATTGTGTGTAGACTCATGCTTCGCGCCACTGAGTTACGAGGGCTTTTTTTCCCCCAAGCTCCGATCGGTCGCGAAATTAAAACCACAGTGAAAATCCGATGAAGCTTTAAGCAGATATGTTGCGCGGTGTCCTGTAAACTGCACCCAGCGAAATTTTCACTCAGTTTAATTTGTACCCGGAAAAGGTGGGGGAAAGATCAACAGATCTCAGCGTCTGATCTCCGCAGGTATAAGAAATCTGAAGGCGTGTTGACACAAGCCTTATTCTACGGTAATGTGTCGCCGCGGTAATGTACTGACCTTTACATAATGTACTGATAAAGAAGACTGGAGCTGCTCAAACGAGAACTGTAATGCCAAAATTGTAATCGGAGGTGATCATATTTTTTCCCCGTTTGAAGACTTTTATTTATGACCGTATCTTCAGAAAATACAACAGAAAACGTAAAAACCAAATTAGAGACACAGAATTTAAAAATCGTACTACTTATACTTGATAAATCACGCTTTAAAATAAACATAAAATATAATATTGTCCCCACACATGCTATGGTACATGTGGTGTACGTAAGATCCGTTGCCATACTAACTGAAACTCCAGGAGTATGCACGTATATTGCTGATAAGCTGCTATAGCTTCCCCTCTCACTCCTGACGCTACGTGTGTGCGCCACTTCTATATACTTAAAAACAGGAAAATAGTATTATTTATATTTGTGTTTCTGCATATCATTGTCAGTACTGAAAAATGAAAGACATATGAACGTTATACAATTGTGTATTAAGATCTACAGTAATTAGAAAGACCATGCATCATAAAATAACTTACACAATAACGAAGAAAAAGTTTTCGTAATGGCAATGCATGACATGGTTTTTCATACGTCATAAGAGAGGAAAAGCAGGATTTAACAGTTGAAAGAGCTAAAACCAGAGTAATACGCGTATGTAAGAGGGCTCATCACACACCGAAGAGCCAAAGAAACTGCTGAACCCGCCTAATATTGTGTAGAGCCCCCGAGAGTACGTAGAAGTGCCGCAACACGACGTGGCTTGGACTCGACTAACGTCTGAAGTAGTGCTGGAGGGAACTGACACCATGAGTTCTGCACGGCTGTCCATAAAACTATAAGAGTACGAGGAGCTGGAAGATCTCTTCTGAACAGTAGGTTGCAAGGCATTCCAGATATGCTCAATAATGCTCATGTCTGGGCAGTTTGGTGGTCAGACGAAGTGTTTAAACTCAGAAGAGTGTTCCTGGAGCCACTCTGTAGTAATTCAGGACGTGTGGGGTGTCGCATTGTTCTGCTCGAATTGCCGTCGGACTTTCACAATGGCCATGAATGGATGCAGGTGATCAGACAGGATGCTGACGTACGTGTCACCTGTCAGAGTCGTATCTAGCCTATCAGGGGTCCCACATCACTTCAGCTGCACGTGCCTCACACCATTATAGAGTCTCCATCAACTTGAACAGTCCCCTGCTGACATGCAGGGTCCATGGATTCATGAGGCTATCTCCATACCCGTACTCGTCCTCCCGCTCGATGCAATTTGAAACGAGACTCTTCCGGCCAGGCCACATGTTTCCAGTCATCAGCAGTGCAATGTCGGTGTTGACTGACCCAAGCGAGGCGTAAAGCTTTGTTTCGTGCAGTTATCAAGGATACACGAGTGGGCCTTCGGCTTCGAAAGCCTATATCGATGATGTTTCGTTGAATGGATCGTGCGCTGACACTTGTTGATGACCCAACATTGAAATCTGCAGCAGTTTGTGGAAGGGTTGCACTTCTGTTAATCTGAACTATTATCTTCAGTCGTCGTTGGTCCCGATCTTGCAGGATCTTTTCAAGCCGCAGCAACGTCGGAGATTTGATGTTTTACCGAATTCCTGATATTCACAGTACACACGTGAAATTGTCGTACGGGAAAATCCCCACCTACCTCGGAGATTCTGTGTCCCATCGCTATTGCGCCGACTATAACACCACCTTCAAACTCACTTAGATCTTGGTAACCTGCCACTGTAGCAGCAGTAACCGATCTAACAACTGCGCCAGGCACTTGTTGTGTTAAATGGGAACTGCCGACTGCAGCGCCGTACTCTGCCTGTTTACATATCTCTGTATTTGAATACGCATGGCTATACCAGTTTCTTTGGCGCTTCAGTGTAGAACGTTACGTCGACCACTGGTACCACAGCGGTCTTCTTGCATCAGCAGGATGTTTACATTGCTGGTCATTTGCACGGCGGCGTCAACGCTGCTCGGACGTGATGTCCAGTACCCTTCTGGGGGAACCAGAAATATCCGGCATACATAAACCACAGCACCTTGCTCAACCGAAAAGATCATCATAAATTTTAACTTAGGCTTCGACAGTAAAGTAATTTTGCTCCTTTCTGTTTGAAAAGCGTATCCCCAATGTGGAGTTGCCTGCTATTTCTGTTTTGTGCATTGTTTCCATTTCCTTTTCGGTGTTATTCGTGCTAAATTTCTCCATGTCAAAATGCAAATCTAATGCAGCTTTGTTGTTACTCTAAGTGCTTTCTTTAAACCGTGTGTTGAAGAAGCTTCCTGTCTGGCCAATGTAGGTTTTGTCATAATCACTACAGGATATTTTATAAACCCCAGGATTTGCATAGTCGTCTTCCCTTCGTGATAAATTGTGAAGCATTCGCACTTTGTGTTGTTCTAAATGCAGTTTTACCTCCGTTCTTCCAAAATATATTTTCTAGTTGTTGTGACTGCTTGCCAATTGTTATTCGGTTTTGAAGTCACGTAGGGAGTATGCACAGATGTAATGACAGGAGTAGGAGAAGAAGCTATGTGTTGCTTATGTCACCTATGTATGTGCATAAAGCTGAGTAGATAGGGTAGGAAACATCCGACACAGAGTGGATTTTTGCCAAATTTCAGTTATATCTTCAGTGACATCATGCACTGTTGCCAGAGTCTCCCCACGCCACCGCAACCCCTCTGAAATGGCTCTGAGCACTATGCGACTTAACTTATGAGATCATCAGTCGCCTAGAACTTAGAACTAATTAAACCTAACTAACCTAAGGATATTACACACATCCATGCCCGAGGCAGGATCCGAACCTGCGACCGTAGCGATCGCTCGGCTCCAGACTGTAGCGCCCAGAACCGCACGGCCACTCCGGCCGGCAACCCCTCTGACTTGGTCAATTGTGCTACATATAAAATGACGGTAAATTCAAAAACAGCCCAAAAGTTCTAATGGGGTACCTCCCGTCTTCTGTTGTCTTCTGTTATGTCAGTGTGTGAGTAGGGTAGTTGTCCTATGTATAAAAGGGCGGGAGATATAAAAAATCCAAGATCGCTCATTGTCATGTTGATGGAAGTAACTTTAGCGAAATACACAATCCAAGATGGCGACTAGGCTTCCACCTGACGCCACTGTGGAAGTATATCACTTGTGCCAACTATAGAATCCAAGATGGCCAACCTAGGGTACTGGCAGAGTCACTAAGATGTCAGAATCTAAGATTCTGGGACAAATGGAAGTAATCAGTCTGCTGACTTATTTAACAAATATTCCCCGAACTATTATTCACTCTAACGTGTTACCATATTTTGCAGTCATTTCGAAGGTTTTCCACTCTGATATCGCTATTTAAAAAATTGTCAACGAAAGTTTAGGTTTGGTGGAAATCTCAAAATGGCCAGCACAGCATCGTGTTATTTCAATTCCCGAACTATAAGCCCACTTTTCTCTCCTTGGTTTAAGCAACTACCCTTCTGACGTTACAGTTTAAACAAATTGGTTTGAAGCTTACTTTAAAACTGTAAGGTTATCACGTGTACTAACTTGTAATAAGTCCAGTAGTACTGTGTTTAAACAACACCCCTCTGACATTACAGTTTAAACAATTTCACCCTCACCACTCTGACAGGACAGTTTACACAATTTATTCCTCCCCCCCCTCCAGCTATCATAAATTTCAAACACAAGAGCTCACTACTCCTGAGTGTAAAATGGCGGAAAAATTCACAAAATTCACTGCGCCTAGATAAAAAATGACGAGAATTTCAAAATCTGCTAACACGAATTTTAAAATACACTCCTGGAAATTGAAATAAGAACACCGTGAATTCATTGTCCCAGGAAGGGGAAACTTTATTGACACATTCCTGGGATCAGATAAATCACATGATCACACTGACAGAACCACAGGCACATAGACACAGGCAACAGAGCATGCACAATGTCGGCACTAGTACAGTGTATATCCACCTTTCGCAGCAATGCAGGCTGCCATTCTCCCATGGAGACGATCGTAGAGATGCTGGATGTAGTCCTGTGGAACGGCTTGCCATGCTATTTCCACCTGGCGCCTCAGGTGGACCAGCGTTCGTGCTGGACGTGCAGACCGCGTGAGACGACGCTTCATCCAGTCCCAAACATGCTCAATGGGGGACAGATTCGGAGATCTTGCTGGCCAGGGTAGTTGGCTTACACCTTCTAGAGCACGTTGGGTGGCACGGGATACATGCGGACGTGCATTGTCCTGTTGGAACAGCAAGTTCCCTTGCCGGTCTAGGAATGGTAGAACGATGGGTTCGATGACGGGTGTTGGCCCTGTGTGCCTCGGTCGTATGCAGTCCTGATTGTGGCGCTCACCTGCACGGCGCCAAACACGCATACGACCATCATTGGCACCAAGGCAGAAGCGACTCTCATCGCTGAAGACGACAGGTCTCCATTCGTTCCTCCATTCACGCCTGTCGCGACACCACTGGAGGCGGGCTGCACGATGTTGGGGCGTGAGCGGAAGACGGCCTAACGGTGTGCGGGACCGTAGCCCAGCTTCATGGAGACGGTTGCGAATGGTCCTCGCCGATACCCCAGGAGCAACAGTGTCCCTAATTTGCCGGGAAGTGGCGGTGCGGTCCCCTACGGCACTGCGTAGGATCCTACGGTCTTGGCGTGCATCCGTGCGCGCTACGGTCCGCTCCCAGGTTGACGGGCACGTGCACCTTCCGCCGACCACTGGCGACAACATCGATGTACTGTGGAGACCTCACGCCCCACGTGTTGAGCAATTCGGCGGTACGTCCACCCGGCTTCCCGCATGCCCACTATACGCCCTCGCTCAAAGTCCGTCAACTGCACATACGGTTCACGTCCACCCTGTCGCGGCATGCTACCAGTGTTAAAGACTGCGATGGAGCTCCGTATGCCACGGCAAACTGGCTGACACTGACGGCGGCGGTGCACAAATGCTGCGCAGCTAGCGCCATTCGACTGCCAACACCGCGGTTCCTGGTGTGTCCGCTGTGCTGTGCGTGTGATCATTGCTTGTACAGCCCTCTCGCAGTGTCCGGAGCAAGTATGGTGGGTCTGACACCGGTCTCAATGTGTTCTTTTTTCCATTTCGAGGAGTGTAATAAGAAACTCACTGATAGTCAGAACCATTGATCAGCGCTTGTCGGAATACTAGTGATGCTTAGAAATTATAGAGCACCTGTCCTAACATTAAAATGGTGTCATAAGCTGATACAGCCTGCATGGTCGTAAAACACTCATGACTGTTGTGTACAGAGGGGGAAAGAATAGGAGGGCTGTTTACTTGCGTCGTTATTGAAACACCACAATCTCAATGCCAAGCGATCTGTCCGCAGCTAGTGGTCTAGCGGCTAGCGTTGCTGCCTTTGGATCACGGGGTCCCGGGTTCGATTCCCGGCGGTGTTGGGTATTTTCTCTGCCCGGGAACGATCTTTGTGTTGTTCTCAACATTTCATCGTCATTCGGAACAGTGGCTAGATAGGAGTGTGTAACAACAGGACTGTGTAGAAATTGGGACTTTGTATGGGAGCTAGTGGACGCGCAGTTGAGCGCCTCAAAAAGTAAACATCGTCTTCGCGAAGCGATGTTGTGACGGTGACTTGCGAACTGCGTCCCTTACTGTGACTACCGCCGCGCGCCGCGACTCGCAGTTCACTAGAGCGTGCTGCTGTTCACATGCCGGAGACCTCAGCTTTCTGGAGGCTGCCTGCATGCAAGTCGGACCTCAGCGTGCACCGTATGACGCCGCGGGGTTCCATGTAGGTCCCAGGTCAGAGGCTTTCTACAGTAAGGAAGAAGCCGACTCCATGTCTCCCGTTCAGAATCTGGGTCAATGTATGTCTGTCTCCTATTGCTCGACACGAATACTTTGATGCAGTCAGCTACATTATTTCGTACTTATGAACTGCATGGCGTCCTGTGGTGCGTCACGAATGTTACGAGCCGGACGTTACTACCACCACGACTGCCTTCAGTGCTCCGCACACCTGTCTGTGCCTGTTTACAGCAAGAACAGTAGCATTACGATGTATTTATCCCGTATTTCCGACAGAGGTCGTCGCTTAGGGTCTTACAAAGAGACGTTCCTAAGGTCTTAATCACGTCTCGATTTTGAAACTGCGCACCGGCTTACTATGTCGACCACTTCCAGACCGAGAACTGTGACAGGCGCCAATACCATCGCACACACTGCTCCAGACAACATCGATGTTAGAAGCTGTAATAACACTACACAAAGGAGTGCACGTAACTACTTTTTAAGCGCAAACGTCTCTCTACGTGAAAAAGGACTCACTATTTACTCTCCAATCCTATCACTATTATAGTTTAATATTCCGAATTCTATTCATATGACCGCAGCTCCCCGGTCGGGGTGGCCGAGCGGTTTTAGACGCTACAGTCTGGAACCGCGCGACCGCTACGGTCGCAGGTTCGAATCCTGCCTCGGGCATGGATGTGTGTGATGTCCTTAGGTTAGTTAGGTTTAAGTTCTAGGGGACTGATGACCTTAGAAGTTAAGTGCCATAGTGCTCAGAGCCATTTGAACCATTTGACGACAGTACGGAACTGTACTGAACACAGTATCAACATAGACACATGTATCTAACGCCACCCAAGGTCGTGAATGAACAGAGGGGGCTTCCTCATCGTTAAGAACAACATGCTATTTGCTAGGAATTCTTCAATTCAGCCCTAAATCCCTCGTCATAGTCTGTATTTTGTTCAAAGGGTGACATTCCGGAAGTTTGTTGAACCTTGACCAGAAGTCAGAGACACGGTATCTTTCACCTCCTGTATCTCGTGAAGGAACAGAGCGAGATGAGTCTCACAAAGTCAGTGTTTGTGGAATGCTTGCTGTTATTCTGTCTTAAGAAAGAGCATAAGACGTGTTCCAGAACTGTACAGCCGTCTGGCACTAGCGATATAGACAACAATGATGTGCATCAACTGGACGATAGTTCGCACAATATTCTCGAAATGTCAGGGAATGGGACGGCAGCGAAATGTGTTTCCTGGTTTTTGATGGTCGCACTGAACAAGTGTCAGAACTCAGACTGTGAACCTGGTAATGATTTAACGCCACCCAACATTCCTTAGGTCTATATATTACAGGGATTGGACAAGCTCTTGATAGGTTGAAAGGGGCTGAAACGTGCTATATTTGAACCAGTAGACCATTTTTCGTCTTTCGTGAGTGAAATCTATTGAGATGAAAACGCTCCCTACTAAATCCAACGTACGCATACAAAGTGAGAGTGCATAACACACAACGCCAACTTTCTGATGGTGATTTAACGCTATCCAACATTCCTGAGGTCCATATGTTAAAGCAAAATTAATAGAGCAGTACTGAATTGGTCTGCAGAACACGCAAAACTCCAGTCGTACTTCCTATATAGGAGTTTGATACAGCTTTCCACACTAAGGCATTCCCTGCAATTCACAGCACACAGTTCGTTATATACGGCTGCGAATGTCCCACATCTCAGTACACATAAACATCAGACACAGATATTAAACATTTTCGAGGGATTTCTAAAATCACAGTTTTTTAACTTGACATAAGAAGTGCTGCCGGTAGCACTTGATTCGTTCATGATGTATCTTTCAAGTCTCTGTAAGTCTCGAGGATGGTTCTTCGTCTGAACTACATAGGTTTTCCAAAAATGTTTTTGGTTTCAACCATTGCCTACTGTAAACTGGCTGCTCTTCACAGTTCACCACTAGCCGACGCGATGAAAGAGAAACAAGTGCGAGGCATTAGCATTTGAAGTCTGAACTTAAACAATATGCTGCACTAACGTTGTGAACAAGAACGGAACAGAACATTAGATCAACACAGTCTCGCTTTCACACAAAAACAATCAAGCAAATGGCCAGAGAAATGTATGGATAGAGTTGACAGAACCCTACCACTTTCTGTCAATGTCTAAGAGTTGCTACAGATATGATACTGAACGACTCGACTGATATCCAAGAGGTGGCAGGGAAATTGTGTACCTCACATCATCCCATGTGCATCTTCGTTTGATGGGCCCTAATGTCTAGAGGGGATGCAGCTTGAATTTTGAATTTTGAGTCAGAAACAAGGAAATTTACCTTGAAGTTTGTTTTCCAGCGGTTTTATCTACTATAAAGCAATCGAAGTCAGCATAGTCTCTTTTCTAAAGTTTCACATTGTAGCTTAGCAGTAGAAGCGTTAAAGCCTTGTACTTAAAGTGTTGCAAATAGTTGTAGACATTACAGAGTAGACATTTTGATTTGTACTGCGAACGTACTGCACTTCAATTTCCAGGGCGAAGAAAATCTGCCATAATTGGCGGTCGGCATGTGATTCTTCATCCCATTTCTAAACAAAAGTGTATCTAACAAAACCAAGTCTCACCAGTAGATTTATTAGAAATGCGATTTTATAAACGAGGCACTGTCAATGCTATAATTGCGCGCAGCTTAGCCAAGAACAGGTAGCATGAACTCTGCGCTGTACTGGCGCCGTCCCATTAACTCAGTGAGACCATTCTCGCTTTGCCCGTACAGCCGTCGGCGTACGGCACGAGTTACGTAATATTAACGTGACGTAACTTCCTGCCGTTTCTCGTTGAGAAGCCATTTCATCACGTGAAACACAAAGTAAGTTGTGCGATATTTCGGTAACGTGCCAAGTAGAGTAAAAGCAATACGAAACAAGAGAACTCCCTACGTTACAAGCAGAAAGCAACACGCCAAAACAGTATTTGTCGTGTACAGCTGAAGCCCAAAATCGATGTTTTGTTTTATACATTACACTCTACGAATATATGCTGTTTCTGAGCACCAGCACGTTGAATGTCTCGAGAACGAATTGTTATTGGTACGATTTGTGGTAATAAAGTGTCGGGAAACGTCATATTAGTGGTTAAGGAATTTTCGTATTTATGTATTTTCGCGTTATAACTCGCGTGCAATGAGAGTAAACCCTTTTAAAGCAGCTATCCATTTAAGATTCATGAAAACCTGTCGTCCATAGTAGGATTAGCTGTACAATTAAATATGATTGACATTTCGGCGATGAAAGTATAGAAAACGAACCTACAAACAGCCGAGTTACAACAGGGCTTAGTTGAGGCATTGCGACAGGGGATCGAAAGTGGATCGTGTGAAGGTTCGTGTTCCACTTCATGCATTTTTCTTTTTTACCTTGGCGTTTTGTAAAAGGTTGTGGGAGTTTTGTATTAAACTAATATAAATACACAATTTCTGTAATATTTGATGTTATGTAAGTATATGTGTGCTCTCTATTCTATTCTATCGCTTACGCCTTTTCCCGCGGTTACGCTACGGTCGCAGGTTCGGATCCTGCCTCGAGCACGAATGTGTGTGATGTCCTTAGGTTAGTTAGGTTTAAGTAGTTCTAAGTTCTATGGGACTGATGACCAAAGTAGTTAAGTCCCATAGTGCTCAGAGCCATTTGAACCATTTTTATATGTGTGCTCTCTATCAGGAGTGAATTTGATTTTGTGAACTTTTATATGCTAATGTCTTTTCTGGATGGACATGTGTCTTTCATTTTCGTCTTAATACACGTTCACGGATATTAAAGTTTTTATTTATGTATACCTCAGACAGAATAACATGACTAGAATATGGTTAGGAAAGGAAATGTTCGTTTTAAAGAGCTAACGTTGGAATTCTACACATTTCCATTTTTGTGGACAAACTGTACGATTTGCGAGCCAAATAAATCCGATAAACACCGCTGGAGACCGCTGAGCGCTGAGAACGTAAAATCACGTCAACTAGCTCGTCCCGTGGGATATACCGTCTGTGTGCACGTCAACGTTAGCTACGCGTCCCGTGTGCCGACTTTACTGTTAGCGGTGGGTGTCTTACTTGTTTTCCTTTCAGTGACGTGTGAGTTCTATTGCGGATCTCATTCCTGTTTGTCATCTGAGTCTGGTGTTTGTGCAGATCTTCCTGACGCAGTGCTGTTCCTGCTGTAATGTCCAACGTGCTTTACTCGTCTATTCCACATACAGGTACTGTCAGCTTCAGTTTTGATTAATCCACGCGGCATGTTCAGCTCAGTTCTTTAGACATACACTACTGGTTGGTGGACAAGATCGAGGTTGCTACAGATCAGGTTCGTAATGTGTACTTTCTTTAGGAATCGTGTGGTTTTTGTTAAATTTGTTGACCTGTGTCAGTTTGATAGGATATTATCGTGTCACCGTACTCAGATCCCCTTTACTCATCGTGATTGTTCCACTAGCACAGTTCTTTAGGCGAATGGAAAAGTTATCTATGCAAATGCTCAGGCTTTAAATCTTCCGCCGGAGTCAGATGACAGTTTTCTGACGCCAATTATGTTTATTTATGGGTATATACAGTACGACATATTCGAAGGGAATGCTGGGGTGATCAGCGCCGCTTACGGGTCCATAGTGGTGTTAGGTCGGTCGAAATTGTGAATTAAAAGAATATTCCCTCTCTCTTGCAGGGATGTGGTTATTGGGTTCATATAACTTATACCGGCCAGGAAGGAACGTGCTTTATTTACAGCCACCTCCGTACCAATTTTCTGCGTCGTGTGGTGGGCCGTCTGGCGATTCTCGCGTCATCCAGGCCGCCCTCGTCGGCGGCGCCTGTTAAAGAATCTGTTCCAGGACCCCACTTGTCTCTGTCGGATACCTCTCCGGTTGTCTCAGCTTCTCGAAGTACTTTTGCTATGCCCTCTGTCGCGACCTCCACGTCACAACCTATTCATCAACCTAACTTGATTGATCCCCAAGGATATCTCCATGCGCGATCCGCTGTACGTCGACGAGTGGAGTACGGAGGTCTCTGCCTCTGCCTGAAACTGATTTGCTGTATCACACCCCTCACCCCCCCCCCTCCCACGCACACACACGCAATCGCATGAGGTAGTGGCAATTCCGAGGAGCCGCAGTAAACAACGTATCCAGCCTGAGAGAGTCGCATCACGTAAGAAGAAAACAGTTGGAAGATCAGGGAGATGTCACACTTCTTCTCCCTCCGTTTCGTCCATTGATTCGTCCATGGATAATGGTACGTAGCTCTGTTTGACGATGGTTTTGTAATTTTGTAGTCTTTGTTCCAGTTCAGTTGCCTATGCAAGCATATACCTTCCTCACTTTGTATATTAACAGGACTGGTTCTGAACTCCGGCTCGCCATTTTGCGCCGGTTTATACAGGATGTGTCACTAACTACTGCCATCTAGAATATCTCCGAAAGTATGATAGAAGCTGAAAAGTTTGTGGGACAAATGTTGCATGGGACAACAGATGCCATAATACGACGTTGGTTTTTTGTTGTTAAGTGGGGTCGTGTCAGAGATATGAAGATCAACTTTTGTTTTTTTAAATGGGGTGCTATAGTTTGGTACTTATTTTCTGATAGCAGCTTTCGAGACGAATCCAATGATGTGTAACAGTAAGGTCTTTGAAGGTCAACGAAGGTCACAAAGGTGGCACGAACATCCATTTACAGAAGGTGTTCGCAGTGGTGACCATTGGTATCAGTGCAGTGTTGCAATCCTCTCATCATAGATTGAGTGCTTTTTCCTTACCACTTCGGCGCTCATCGAAGCACATGCTCTGACAATTCTGGAAGTGGCTGCAGTTCCCACGTTGTCGAGTGCCTTTTTGCAAATATGCTTTTTCTTGTTTTTAGTTGTTAGGGTATTGGTTCAATTCCCCTGAGGTCTTTAATTCCTCCCTGCTTCTGGTGACCAGTCACGTCAAGCCTCGTTCTTTTCACTTCCTTATACACATAAAAAATATGAAAAATACATAAATAAAATGAAAAATATAGACAATATATTGTGAATTTATTTCCAGGTTACTCAGAATATTTCTCTCTTGTTTTCTTACTAATACTTATTCGTTTTCTCAATTTGCAGCTCATATTAAATAATTATCTTGACTGGTCATCTGAATGTTCATGAACGTACCGAGTCAACCTAATAATAAAAAGAAAAAAAGTGCCGCGGGGAACGGATACACAGATTCATCGATGTTCGAATCTTTTCGCGAGAAACATTTTTTCCAGTTAAAACATTAAATTGAATCCAGTTCACACCTCCCTGGTGCGGTATCTTGTGTATTTCTTTCTATTACTGTTACCTTTATTTTACTATTGAGACATAACTTAAACTTCTTACATACGTAAACGATCGCTTTGTGTTGTCCATGACACTAATAAAGCCAGTAGAAAATAATAGTGGATTCAGTAACATTGTATCTAATGAAGCACAAAAAACACAGTTGGTAGGTTACACTAGATTAAACATTACACTATGCACAATAGTTTCGTTTTGTACCTTTAACGTCCAGGCTTATCTTACCAGAGCCGGTTCGAATTCGTAAGAGCATCATTCACTTCCGAAAGGTGTTCAGAGCGACCACCTTGCATCTGTAAACACTTCGCCACTCGCTGGATTATACTTTGCTGCACACTACGCATCGCATCTGCATCCACATTGTCGAAGCAGCACGCACGTGAGCTGTTATGTCGTATACCTCGACAGGTGGAGTAGTATAAAGTTGTTCCTTTACATGTCCCCAAAAATAAAACTCCTTGCTAATGCGTCAGGAAAAGTACTGCAAAGAAATCTACGATACAGGGACGCATTCAGCTTCTTCGGCAATAGGCAAGGGCCCATAGGCACTCATCCCACGATTCCAGCCTACAGGCTTGTGCCAAAGTGTACCAGAAGGCCACGTTCATGGGTGACATGTGGCTTGTGTTCCGACTGATATTTGTTGTTATGGAGATTTAAACTACCTTCACGATTGAAGCCAGATTCATCAGTCTATATCGAGTTATTTATAAAATGCTGGTTATCTTTCAGTTGGACAAAAACAGTTCACAAAACTGTACTCGTCGAATGCGGTCTTTTGGCTGCCGGTATTGAGTGTAATGATATGGACGCAGTTCTTCATTGTGCAACACTGTAACAACCAGTCTTTGAAGTCTCTGGAACTGTATTGCAATATCACGGCTAATTCGCCGAGGTGACTGGTAAACGGTTTCAAGAAATGCGCCCTCTATTTGTGGAGTATGTCTAGTCCTCGGACGGCCACACTTGTGGACGAAGATTACCAGTTTCCCGAAGGCGTTGCTCTAGGCAGCGAAAAACATACTTATCGCGATGCCATCTTTGATGGTACCACATAGCGTACACAAGAGCATCTTCAGTATCTTGGTTATCGGATGCATCCAGCACCAAAAGCATATCGATGTAGTCATCGTTTGTGTAATCCATTGGGAAGCCGCCCTACGTGAACGTGATAGGAGCAGTTCTGGTTGTCCGCTGCGCAGTTTGTAGACACATGCATGCAGTTCAGTCGATACCACTGTCCTTTAATAGGCCATTGTCATGTACCAAATGATGTCCTGCTTGTATGCGAAGTGAACTTGGGAACAGACGTCACAAAAATAGAAAAATTAACCTGACGAGGATTCGAACCACAGCTCCATGGTGGATGTGAGTCTGATGTTCCAGCAGTCTACTCAGTGAGCTACGACGGTTGGTACAGTAGTGCAAGGTGGCACACGTTCCTCTGTACAGTACGATGCACTGCACAATGTGACAGCGTTGCCAGCTCCTCGTTTTCATACATGTGTTTTCAAAATGCAGCCTATCTCATTTATCTAGATATACTTTCGTCTTGAATCTGGATGAGGAATCGCTTGTTGACTTCCCGGTGTAGCTATTTTCTTCAACCTGTACATAAAAAATGATACATTCTTCAAAGGTTTCGAAGGGATTTCTAAATCATTTCTGATAAACTGTAAGGGTTCTTCTACAGGAAAATGTACTATAATATTTCATACCGATATGCAGTCGATGCGGCTTAGTTGGTATAATATTTGTGGTTGTAGTAGTGGTGATAGTAGTAGTAGTAGGAGGAGGAGGAGGAGGAGGAGGAGGAGGAGATTCAATAGCATCAAACAGTAGGCCCCATGGCAAATTCAGTAAGGTGATAGCAGCAGATTCATACTGCAAATTGCAAGAGGTTCCCAACTAGATGTAGCAGTAGTAGATCCACAACTCAGTCAGCTGTACCACAGTGGCCACACCTTCTTTTAATTGGTGACAGTCTTAATTTTTTTACTAATACTGATTTTCGCTGTAAGTACGTCCTGTCTGACGGAAATTTGATATCGATGTAGACAAAAGTTAAACTCCGACAATCCCTCCTATAAACAAAACTCATTCTATTGTCCAGACTATAAAACATTTTAAGTGATTTCTCACAAACCTTATAAACATTTTATGTTGTTCATGGAACATCTAACATTTCGAGCAGATTTACATCCACCACTCACTCACAGTGTACAGTCGCACTAGCCATCAATAATATAATAGAGCAGCAAACATAAATGTTTGAAGACAGGCCCCATATTACATTTGGAGCAGGACACACACTATTGTTAGAATGCTCATGTCTAAGCCGTAAGCACATTCCATTAACTATTTATAGCTGCTCTACTTCCCTCCCACACTATTTCCAGTCAACAAACACGTTATTCTCACGCCTGGGATGTAACACAATAAACCACTTAACAGGGTAACAGTATTTTTATGACGTCACCCTACTAGTATTAACATGCCTGTTTCTAAGATAAGAAATAATGATGGCGATCCAGGATGGCGATCGAAGGCATCGTCAATAATGTCAGAATTCTTTTCCTGCTACAGACCTGGTATAGTTGACCGTTTCGTGCAATAACTTTTTCTTGAGCATGCACATATTTGATACAACTTTTCTACACTGTTTGTATTGAGAATTCACATTTTTATACAACTTTTATGCATTTTTTTATATAAGTTATTTCAGTAACGTTAATACGATTTTGAGTTTCTCGCAATTTTAAACTTGAGAAAAATGAGATCTTTGGCTTGAAACTTTACGGTTTCTGGTAGGGGATTACATTGTTTAAACTGTCATGTCAGAGTGGTGAGGCGGAAATGTTTAAACTTTACTGTCAGAAGGCTATTGATTAAACGTAGCACTAGTGAAGTTCGGACACGTTAGTACACATGATAGCGACAACCATACAGTTTTAAAGTAAGCTGCAAAACAGTTTTTCTTAAACTATAATGTTAAAAGAGTAGTTATTTAAACTTGAGAAGTGGGCTTACGGCTTGAGCATGATGCTGTATGACTTGTGTCTTGGCCATTTTGAATTTTTAGCCGAACTCAAATGTTGGGCAACACCTGTTTAAATGGTGATGTCACAACGGGAAACCGTGGAATTCTATAAGTGACCTGACTGCCACAAATAGCCACACACGTCAGTGCTAAACAGGTCAGCAGATTGGCTATTTTCCTTCGTCCTAGCATCTTGGATCCTTTACATAACACAAAATCTTTCTTCGTGTCATTCTCCATCTCAGCCATACGACTATGGAACGCACTCCCCTGTGATCTGCGTCTTATCCAGAACTACTCAACATTCAAGAGGGAACTCAAAACTTACATATTAGGGACGGTATAGCCACCATTGTTGTGCCCCTAACATCTCTTTCTTTCTTCTCTCCATCACAGCTTCGAATTTTACCATTCTTTTTCTCTTCCTCTAACCTATCTACCTCTTATATATCTCTTTCACCCCATTCTATCGTCTTATGTCTCTGCTCGATGAGAATAACTCACAAGCTGCAAGAATATAACGAGAAAATTCCCAACTAACTGACATTCACAAAAGAAATGTATGTTTACTTTCATATACTTAGTCACTATTATTATTATTATTATTATTATTATTATTATTATTATTATTATTATTATTATTACTATTATCATTATTATTATCATTATTATTGTTGATTGTTATAATTATTTTTATTGTTATAACTATCATTCTACTACTGTTATAATCTCAAATTTTTTTCGTTTGACATCAATACTGCATAATACGTTAAATGTTCTTAATGTTATTTAGAAACTGTAACTCGTTCAATCTGAGTATGCCTGGTTAGGTGTAAGAGAGGGCCTGAAGGCCCTAATCTTGCCAGGTAAAATAAATGCATAAATAAATAAATAAATATCATAGAGACTGTGCCGGAATCCCAGGGCGACCATATTTGATTCTATACTTATCACAAGTGACCTACACTGGTGTCCATAATTACAGAAACAAACTGCTGTTTCCTCGTTCTTTGTCTGATCACGATATAATCATACAGACTGACAACAGATGTCGTTACGATCGTGTTCTGCACGGAAGATGGCATTCCAATCAACGGCTAACCACGCCAGCAATGACGTTAGGGCACATCAAGCGGGGTAGCCTTTGCAGGATAGTCCCACATACACAGTCGCTGTATACACAGTCACAGACGATGCAGTATGGCATAGAGAAGACACTTACAATCTCTTGGTTGTGAAGGGCCAACGGAAGAATGGAAGCAGGTGAGTCGCAAACTGATGTGGCCCCATGGCTTAATGTGAATCGTTATGTCTTTCTTGGATGAGGCTACAGTTTATATAGACCGAAACTGTATTCCGGATACCATGACAGAGCCGATCACGTGTGGCATCAGAAACAGTGGACCGTTGTTTGGCTGTGAGGGCACGACGGTATCGCCTTAGTAATGTGCTGCAGCTAGCATCTGACCTCGCTGTGTCCTCTGGACGTTGTGTATCGAGGCAAACGGTGTACAGAGGGCTTCAGCATGGGCCTTTAGTGTTGGAAACTTGTTGTCTGTTTACCTCTGGCCTGTCTTCACGGAAGGGAACGTCTAGAGTGGAGCCGTCAATATGCCACCTGGACGAGTGCAGATGAAACACGACTTCGGGACCCAAAGATTGTGGAAAAAGACCGATATCGAGGAAGATTCCTTACGGTGTGGGTAGGAATTCCGTTGATCACTCGAACACCTCTTCATGAAATTGTACAGGTGAATCAGGAAGATTTAACTGCTATCTGGTACCGTGAAGAGATCTTGCGATCTTATGTGCGGTTGTTGCGAGGTGCTGCGGACCCAGCCTCCGTATTCATAGACGATAAACCTCATAGAGAAAGGGTGGTTAATGTTTTCTTCGAAACGGAAGAAATTGCACGCATGATGTGGCCTGCTTGCCCTCCCGATTTGAATCTCATACAGCATGTCTGGGATGCACTAGCGAGACGGGTTGCATCACGTCAGCATCCACCAACCAGTCTCCAAGACCTGTGAGCAGCTGTTCAGGGGGCATGGACGTTATTACCTCAACGTGAGATTGATGACATTACTCACAGCATGTCTCATAGTTGTCAGGTCTGTATTGGTGCCAGAGGTGGTCACACTCCATACTGAGCACATTAAACAGTTGTCAGAATGTGTATGCAAATCCGTTAAGTTGTAAAAAAAAACAAGAACATTTTTGCCTGCCGTTATGCATGTTGCAGTTGATTACGTTCTGTATTCTTTACATTGTTGCTGCTTTACTATCACCTGTTTATACAGTTTTGTGGCAAAATAAAGCAACGTTCCAATATTTCCGTTTGTTGTTTTAATTTTGGACATCAGTGTACTTTCACAGTGACATCAGGGGGAAACCTAATGACCATCTTGTATTCTATATTTAGCGTAAGTTACCTACTTCCACAAACATGACAACGTGTGGTCGTGGATTTTTTGAGTTTTCCGTCAAATTATACATAGGATAACAACCCTACTCCTACAGTGACGTCATAGGAGGAGGAGGGAGAACTGACTGGCACAACTGTCCTGTTTTGAATTTCCCATAGGGCAGTTGGCCTGTGTCAGAGGAGGTGGGGGATCTGGCAACGGTTCATGATGTAATTGATTATGTGGTCGGAAATCTGGGAACAATTTACTCTGTGTCCGAACTGTCCTAGCCTATGTACTATTCTGACCTTTCAGTTAGTACGACAATGCGTATTATGTACTCCACACAAGATATACCATCCACAGGTGTGAGTCATATTTTCATTTCTGTATATTTTTAACTATCTTTTGTCATGTAGAAGAAAGATGATTTTTAAATTACGTACTTGTTTTTAAGTTTGCCATCGTTTGTGCAAATGGTCGACGTTGGTTGAAACTGGTCATAGGTATAAAAGTTATGATTGTGTTAGAGAGAAATTAAAAGAAATCATCAAACAGAAAATAAAATAAATTATAAAGCAGTCAGTCACCGTTCCCAGTATGTGAAATGTTTTCTCCAGGAAGTGATCAAGTTCTGTCTACGCATTTTTCGTAAAAAGCGACTCCCATTATACTTTATCCAGACTTCGGACTGGCTAAATGGCCAAAGTAAATTGTCATTTAGGCATATCTAAAATCGTATCAATATTTTAGTTGTTAATTTTACTGGTAGCTATTTCAGTTTTTATATACATCGTCTAACACCAGGCCGTTGAATTAATTCAAATTTTTGGAGGCTGGAGATTGCTTTTTCCAGCCTTATATCAAGTTCCTTGTAGGATATTTTCTGTCGTTTGCCTTCCATACTTGACTCTGACGTCATCAATGCACACGCCGAGTTCTCTGCTTCTGTCTTCACACACTGGACCATGTCTTAAATTTTACGATTCGTTTTTCCAGCCGGCCGCGGTGGCCGTGCGGTTCTGGCGCTGCAGTCCGGAACCGCGGGACTGCTACGGTCGAAGGTTCGAATCCTGCCTCGGGGATGGGTGTGTGTGATGTCCTTAGGTTAGTTAGGTTTAAGTAGTTCTAAGTTCTAGGGGACTTACGACCTAAGATGTTGAGTCCCATAGTGCTCAGAGCCATTTGAACCATTTTTTTCGTTTTTCCAAGGAAATTAATAATTTTGTTGCACCAACCTTCTACAGCATTGGTGGGACTACAGCGCCTTCTACAGCAGCTCCAAAGACTAAACTGGACTTCGTCATTTTCCAACCAAATAGTCGAGAAACTGAGAAATCTTGGCGATATACGGTGCTTATGAATGTATCTCGACACAGCTATCGCAGATATCTTCAAGAAAGCACAGGCTTACTTCTTGATTTCCTCTATAAGTCCTTAACCCTGCTCTTTCCTCGAAAGAGAATTCTTCATGTGGGAATGCCACGTACTTAAATCAATGGGAACACAACTGTTAGAGAAGTCGCACCTTATTCGAAATCAGTGGATACATTTTTACGATTTCATTCAGGGATATTATCGTTAACATTGCTGAAAAGACGAATATATGACCCTCTTATTTTCTCTGGTAAGAATGCAAAAGCCACAGGCTACAGGCCTATTTTATTTTTGAACTTTCGAAGTCTGCGTCAATAGTGTATATCTGAGAAAAGCATTTGATGGTTCCATCCATATAAAATGTCTTGTTTATTCTTCACAGCTTCTCTTCCCGCTTCTGCACTAACAACTGTGAACCTACATCCAAAGTTATTGTCATGTAAAAGAACGTTGTCACCGTCAGTTGTAGTTAGTACCCCTATTTGAAATTTTTGACAATTTGCGGTAAGTTCCTATGGGACCAAACTGCAGAGATCATCGGTCCCTAGGCTTACACACTAGCTTAACTAAGGACAACACACACGCCCATGCCCGAGGGAGGACTCGAACCTCCGACGAGAGGAACCGCGCGAAACACGGCAAGGAGCCCCAGACCGCGCGACTACCCCGCGCGGCCCCTATTTGAAGATCAACTTCGCGTCGTCTTGTTTAAAAAACAGTCTTGGTTGCAATTTTAGTTTTTATTTTCCAACTGCGCGTTTCGCTTTATTTAGGCATCTTCAGGTTGATCTACATAGAAAACAGAAGAAATATATCTATTTAACAATCGCGATCGCCTTGTGCAGACTTGGATAACCTAAAAGCATGTATAAACAGATCAAATACTAAAATAAGGCAAAACGCGTAGTTGAAAAAAAAACTAAAATTGCAACCAATATTTTTTTAATCAATACTGTTAAGCACTGGTCTGCTGTATGCCACATATGGATTGGAGGAATTTCTTGTCGTCTTTCTGGTTGTTTCTGGTTTCCGTGTGATTTGGCCTGATGGCTGTATAATGACCTCGATGCTTGTTGTTCTGACATTTCAATAACAAAATCATATCCTCGCACGTGCAGATCACCTAACTCTTTGGCATGAGTTTTAGATTTGAAGCCTCTTGTTCTCGTAATCTCTCCTTCGCCTGATTCAGTCTCGTACACTTCTAAGAAAGTGTCATGCGGTGTTGCACACTGATGCTCGTTTGAAATAAACACCTCACAGTTTTTTTATCTTAAGCATTCCTCGACGATACGTTGATTTATGTTTTGAACTGCACCAAATCACAGTCCTGTCTGCTTTGGTTCTCCTCATTATAAACCAGTAATCTATATGGTAGCCACATGGCTTACTGCGGATGGTCTTTGGCACTTCGCTATCGATCTTGTAAGCGAACGCCCACACACGCACACACACACACACACACACACACACACACACACACAAGGTACACGAACTGAAAATTTCGAAATGTAGTCCCACTGAAAGTGATTCTCTGAACGGTCATCCACTAGGGTGGACGATGGCTTTCGAAGTGCAAGTAGACCGTGTCTCGTAGGGAGCGTTTCGGGTGAACGACGAAGTCTCGGGGTATAGGTAGACTGTGGCCTTAAGCAGGTAGTCTCCAAGTATACTGAGTACAACCTTCACAGATTTCTTTTCGGGTGCAAATTTGCCTGGTTTCAGTTTTCATATATACACTCCTGGAAATGAAAAAAAGAACACATTGACAGCGGCGTGTCAGACCCACCATACTTGCTCCGGACACTGCGAGAGGGCTGTACAAGCAATGATCACACGCACGGCACAGCGGACACACCAGGAACCGCCGAGTTGGCCGTCGAATGGCGCTAGCTGCGCAGCATTTGTGCACCGCCACCGTCAGTGTCAGCCAGTTTGCCGTGGCATACGGAGCTCCATCGCAGTCTTTAACACTGGTAGCATGCCGCGACAGCGTGAACGTAAACCGTATGTGCAGTTGACGGACTTTGAGCGAGGGCGTATAGTGGGCATGCGGGAGGCCGGGTGGACGTACCGCCGAATTGCTCAACACGTGGGGCGTGAGGTCTCCACAGTACATCGATGTTGTCGCCAGTGGTCGGCGGAAGGTGCACGTGCCCGTCGACCTGGGACCGGACCGCAGCGACGCACGGATGCACGCCAAGACCGTAGAATCCTCCGCAGTGCCGTAGGGGACCGCACCGCCACTTCCCAGCAAATTAGGGACACTGTTGCTCCTGGGGTATCGGCGAGGACCATTCGAAACCGTCTCCATGAAGCTGGGCTACGGTCCCGCACACCGTTAGGCCGTCTTCCGCTCACGCCCCAACATCGTGCAGCCCGCCTCCAGTGGTGTCACGACAGGCTTGAATGAAGGGACGAATGGAGACGTGTCGTCTTCAGCGATGAGAGTCGCTTCTGCCTTGGTGCCAATGATGGTCGTATGCGTGTTTGGCGCCGTGCAGGTGAGCGCCACAATCAGGACTGCATACGACCGAGGCACACAGGGCCAACACCCGGCATCATGGTGTGGGGAGCGATCTCCTGCACTGGCCTTACACCTCTGGTGATCGTCGAGGGGACACTGAATAGTGCACGGTACATCCAAACCGTCATCGAACCCATCGTTCTACCATTCCTAGACAGGCAAGGGAACTTGCTGCTCCAACAGGACAATGCACGTCCGCATGTATCCCGTGCCACCCAACGTGCTCTAGAAGGTGTAAGTCAACTACCCTGGCCAGCAAGATCTCCGGATCTGTCCCCCATTGAGCATGTTTGGGACTGGATGAAGCGTCGTCTCACGCGGTTTGCACGTCCAGCACGAACGCTGGTCAGCTGAGGTGCCAGGTGGAAATGGCATGGCAAGCCGTTCCACAGGACTACATCGAGCATGTCTACGATCGTCTCCATGGGAGAATAGCAGCCTGCATTGCTGCGAAAGGTGGATATACACTGTACTAGTGCCGACATTGTGCATGCTCTGTTGCCTGTGTCTATGTGTCTGTGGTTCTGTCAGTGTGATCATGTGATGTATGTGACCCCAGGACTGTGTTAGTAAAGTTTCCCCTTCGTGGGACAATGAATTCATGGTGTTCTTATTTCAATTTCCAGTAGTGTATGTGTACCTCAGTGTCTCTAGTATGCCTGTCGATCGTCTTACGTCCGACTTTTAAGTTCTGAGACCATAGAGAGCAAGCAAAGATGCCTATAACAATGGAGTTTCCAGCAAAGTGTGAAATGCGTACTGTCATTTGCCGAGTGCTTAAGCCTGAGTCTACGCAGGTCACATAACGTAACTGTAACAGCGTTTGCCTGACAGCAAGGTGCCGCATTGTTTCTGGAATTCACAGCCGTCACAACAAAGACACTTCTGCAGCATTGTCGATGGGAATTATTGATCACACACCATATAGCCCGCACATGGCTCCCCCCCCCCCCCCCCCCGATTTTCATGTCTTTGCTCATATGAACTGCTGGCTATGAGGACAGCATTTTGGCACAAACAGCGAGCTGCAGACCAGCGTAGAGACTTGGCGGAAAGCACAGGCAGTTGCCTTCTACGACGAGGGAACTGGGAAGTTAATTCAGTAGCTTATGACGCGGTGCCCCAGTACCAGCCTGAAAATGAATTATAGACTGAAGACCCAAAGAAACTGTTACAGCTGCCTAATATCGTGTAGGGCATCCGCGAGCACGCAGAAGTGCCGTAACACGATGTGGCATGGATTCTACTAATGTCTGAAGTAGTGCTGGAGGGAATCGACACCATGATTCCTGCAGGGTTGTCCATAAATCCGTAAGAGTACGAGGGGGTGGAGATCTCTTCTGAGCAGCACGCTGCAAGGCATTCCATATTTGCCCAATAATGTTCATGTCTAGGGAGTGTTTAAACTCAGAAGAGTGTTCCTGGAGCCATTCTGTAGCAATTATGAAAGTGTGGGTAGTCGCATTGTTCTGCTGGAATTGCAAAATGGACATGAATCTATGCAAGTGATCAGACAAGATGCTTACGTACGTGTCACTTGTCAGAGTCGTATCTAGATGTATCAGGGGTCCTGTATGACTCCAACTGTACACGCCACACACCATTACAGAGCCTCCATCAGCTTGAACAGTCCCCTACTGACATGCTGGGTCCATGGATTCATGAAGTTGTCTCCATACCCTTACAATTACATCCGCTGGATACAATTTGAAACGTGACTCGTCCGACCAGGCAACATATTTCCAGATATCAACAGTCCAATGTCGGTGTTGACAGGCCTAGGCGAGGCGTAAAGCTTTGTGTTGTGCAGACATCGATGATGTTTCGTTGAATGGTTCGCACGCTGACACTTGCTGATGACCCAGCACTGAAATCTACAGCTGTCTGCGGAAGAGTTGCACTTCTGTCACGTTGAATGATTTTCTTCGGTCGTCGTTGGTTCCGTTCTTGCAGGACCATTTTACGGCCGCAGCGATGTCGGAAATTTGATATTTTACCGGATTCCTGATAATCAGGGTACACTCGTTAAATGGTCGTACGGGAAAAGTCCCACTTCATCACTACCTCAGAGATTCTACGTCCCATCGTTCGTGCGTCCACTATAACACCACGTTCAAACTCACTTAAATCTTGATAACCTGCCATTGTAGTAGCCGTAACCGATCTAACAATTGCGCCAGGCACTTCTTGTCTTATATAGGCGTTGCCGACCGCAGCGCCATGTTCTGACTGTTTATATATATCTGAATTTGAATAGGCATTATTATACCAGGTTCTTTGCCGCTTCAGTGTATTATATTGGCGTTTCTTTGCTAAAAGAGTTTCTTCACATTTTTATGCTTTCAGTAATTACTTTCTTATTAAATTTATAACAATGTTGCAGATGCAGACTCACGCTAAACTGTCAATTAAACCAACAGCAGTGCAGCTGTCTGCTTTTGGTGCGTTACAGGGTACCATCTGCCGTCCTACGTCATCGGCAGCTTGCTATACTGACGCCTAAGTAACGCGTCACTGGTGTATGCGCTGTCTTCATAAAGTCTAGAAACCTTAATGAATAAATAAAATCTTACATGCATAATGTAGGTAATATGGATGATTAAATTAGCCAAAAATACTGTACCGGGCCGCAACGATTCAACACACACAGCCCTGGCATACGCATAAGAGAAACTGCGACCCTAGCAAGCACTTCTGTACCTTCATATTAGATGTGTCCTGAGTCACTATAGGTTTTTAGAGTGTCTCAGGCTGACTGTAGATCAGTTACAGTCGTGAATCACAGTGTAGAGTAAACAGCAGTTCGTCTGTAAAGAGAAAGGCTATCCACTGCTGGCAAACCCACTTCAGAACCACCAACCAGCGCACTGTGGACACTCGTTCTTGCGTTAATGACAGTAATATTAATTAATCCCTCCCATAAAGGCCACCACCATACAAGCGTTTGGGATTCATACTTCCGTACCTATGTCAGTCGTAACAGCAAAAATAGACGCACAGTGTTTGTTTCATGCTACGTACATGTTCCCTGGAGCCCTAGTGAAAAATTATCGGTTATCGATAGCGATATTTAACATGTCGTCCTTCACTGTAATTCCGCGAGGCATAGTGCGTTAAATGTAACTTTGTCCTCAGCTTCTGAACGAGGGGTTACCAAACTTTTTGGGCGGCAGGCCAAATGAAAGAGGAAAAATAACGGACTAGCTAAAGTCGTGTATTAAAGGATAGATTACGAAAGCGCAGACATAAACCAAAACATTCTGAAATACGCAATAAACTCTACAAACGATCTGGAACTGAGTAAAGTAAGTGCAGTACTGTAAATCATAGTAAAAGACCATTGAAGTTGACAGCTGAGGGAATCCATTCACTCGTTTCCTTTCACATTTCTGAAACCAGTCATTGACATTATCTTCAACACCTAATATTCAGTTTTATATAGTTGCTGGAAATGATGATGACGGCGAACACGAAAATGTTTGTGAAGAGCTGAAATAAAGTTGTACATTTGAAACTGTTTCGTAGTCTAGTTTTAAAGACGTTTTCTCGAATCTAAAGACTGAAGCTAAAAGATATCATTGTTCAGGTGATTTACAACTGCCTTTTTTCACAATTCATGATTAATTCTTACTCTTACACAATAAAAGTCTGTTGAGAATCGTCTGCTAAGTTTGGTTGAATATCGAGAAGTCGAAAAACGGTAACAACAAAGAAACTGCAAGGATAAAAAGAAGAACTACAAGTTGGTTTGAAAAACCTCAAATTGTTAAAAATAAGAAATGCAAGAAAATATCGCAAAAAGAAGTCACAAGATTTTAACCAGACCTTAAGGAATGTATTTAACGTTAAGTATTGCTTTACAGATGAGATTATAGAATTAGCGTAAATAATACTAATAATCCAGTTCATCAGAATCAACAGAAAGATAAAAGAGTAAATATTCACTGTGTCGGAGAAACAATTAAAACCCAAAAAATAACAAAGCCAGTGAGGAAGATGCCATAACATCTGAATTTTTCACACTCTACGCTGTGTGTGACATTTTTTATTAAATTGAGCTCTCAGATGATGAATTTTGCATATTACAGGAACGTGACTATCGTACGTGGTCCCATGAGAGATCGTTGCTGTCGAATAACAATGGTAACTTCCCCATTCATAACAGAGACTTGCACATCTGCATGAACTGTCACTGCTGGCAGCGTAATCCGTCAGCGGACTTGTTCTCCGTCTAGATCAGGGATGTCCAAACCACCGCCAGTGGGCCGCATTCGGCCCGCGGAGGGATTTAATCTGGCCGGTGGTTGAGAGAATGTTCTTGCTAAAGTAGAACATGATTCTTCCCGCTCGTTTAACTAACAGAGACCACATAAAGCATTGCCTTCACTTCTACATAAATAACAGAAATGGCATCAGCAGCACTCTACCTGCAGCTGACTGTGACTTCTTGGCTTTGTTTGGTGTGTCGTTGTTTCAAGTTTTCTTTCTTTCGAATGCGTGTACAATATATCTGCTGAAATTAAAAAGGTATGGAGAGGTACAATAAACCAACGTGTGTTATCGATAACGACTTTATTGCTGTTCATAGACAATGCAATATTCGTTGCCATTACGAAGAAAAGCGTGGTGTACAGTTTGGTAAATTCAAGAACAAGATACGTTAACATGAAGGTGAATCACTGAAATGAGGACTTTGTTTTCAGCAAAACATTGTTAGGGAACCTCTTCAGTAAAGTGAAATCATTACGAATGTGAGTTCAAGAATTGGAAATGAAATCGCCGAACAAGGCAAACCATTCACTGACGGTGATAACAAATATAGAAGTATTTTAATTGCTACTGGAAAATTGTTTCTGGCAAAACCGAACGATGTAAAGCAGTTACTATTTTAGGAAATGCAATGACATGACGGGCTGAAGAAATTTCTCTTAATTTATCAGATCAGTTACAAGAAAAGGCATCTGAGGTTGCTTGGTGCTCAAAAACCCTGGAAGAATTTCCAGACTTCTCATATTGCTCAAGTCACTACCTTTTTTTCTTGGGGTATTAACACAGACTTCGAAGTTACTGAAGAACTAGCAGTTCTGATTTCCTTCCATTTTTCAACATTCTTTCAAGGGGTAAGGTTAACTTTAGATGAAAATTAGACCCTTCTTCTTTGTTTGCTGAAATTATTACACCAGATTGGGAGAGAAATATGTGTAACACATATTCAGGATTCGTTGGAAGACTAAACTCCTAATGTGTAGCTAGTGTTATTACCAAACCGTTGACAATAATCTGTGTGTCTTATCGAGAAACATTTTGTAAAAAGTGAGAGGATATGTCCTGTATGATGAAGCCTGTAACATCTTATGTCAATTTCTTTCGATGCCATGGACTCAAACACTGTCAGCTGAAGTCGTTCCTAGAAGAGGTAGAATCTTTGTGAAGTGATATCCCATACCACAAGACAGTAAGGTGGCTAACTTGTGATAATAATTTGGTAAGTTCCTTTTCTTCGAGAAGAGTGACTGGAATATTTCTTAATGAGAAAAACAATCTTTTGGAGTCCTGTCGGATAAAGAATGGAAACAAACTTTTTTGGTTGATGTTGCTCATTAATTGAATGAACTGCATAAAAACCTCAAGGGTGGACAATAGTATTTGTGACCTTTACACAAATTTTAAGCTTTCAGAGAGAAACTGATACTTTTTTAACACAGCATCGGACAGAAGATTTTCTCACTCTCCGCCAGTTGCTAGTGACTGAACGGTAAACACTCTTGTTTGCAATGGGATTCCTTGGTGATCTGAAGAGAGGGGTGAGAGAGCGAATACAGAAAACTGTCAGTAAAATAGATCATTTTAAATTTTTATGGCTAAGGGTAGATGGCAGGCTCTGTTGGAAGTTTCATGTTCACGATCTTGTGCAGAAACTGAGTGCTGCTACCTGCTTTGCTACCATTGATTTGAAAAATTTTTGAGAATGTGCAATACAGAAGAGTATTGGGACACATCAGTAAACATCACTTGCAGTAAACTTCCCAGTTTGGCTTCAGAAAATACTATTCATTCTTTTGTTTGTGAACCACTAGCGTGGCTAAATAATAGGTTGAGGACTGTAGGTGTTTTCTTATTTTACAAAAGCATTTGAATATGTGCATCATGCAATAATTTTGCGTAAGTTGGTACATTATGGGTTTATGGAAAGAAGTGAACAATAATTCACTTCATATCTGGAAAGTAGGATGCAGAATATTGTCTGCAGTGTCAACAAAGAGGGAAGAGGACTGAATCTTACTGGAGACATGTAAAGCGGTGGGTGCCACAGGGTTCTGTAATAGATCCATTTCTTTTCTTGATATATACCAATAACTTGCCACTAAATACAACATAACTCAAAAATAACACTCTATAATTGACACAAGTGTTATTCCAAAAGACGTGGAATGTAATGTAATTGATTGTAACAAAATTTAATGCATACTGTTTCTGATATAACCCTAGTAAAAGCGAAATTTTATTATCTGAAGGTAGTCAGTCAGTGAAATGCACCATTTTAAATTCTTAGGACTAAGAGTATGTCGAAGGTCTTCTTGGAATTTTCACTTTCTCGATCTTGTGCAGTGTAGGAATAATCTCCAGTGTCCCATTCACTGAAATACAAAGGACTCTTTACTTTGCTTACATTCACTCTATTATTTAGTATGGTGTTACAATTAGAGGCCACTTGGTGTACTCACCAAAAATATTCATAGCCCAGAAATGGAGGGTGGGGGGGGGGGGGCGTCTGATCTGTGATATCAGTTCGCAAACTTCGTGTAGGCCATTGTACAGGTGACTCATAATTCTGGCACATATACTCCATCATGGGATTTGTTATTAACGACACTGACTCATCAGAAGAAACTAAGTAGTATAGTAATCGAAATTGTGGGTCACTACCCACACGACAATGCAGAGAGGAGCTACGCCTTCCTCTGACATCACAATCTGCGATGGCAGAATCCAAGACGGTGGTGGAGAGAAATTAAGAGACCTAAGATGACAGAATCCAAGATGGTGTGGCGGAAAGTTCAAAAATAAATATGGAGGAACTAACCCAGGTGTGTTAGCTTTAAATAGTAGGGAATCAAAAAATGTAAGATGATAGAACTAACTCACTTGTACCAGCAGAAGTGTTCAAAAGTAACTGAACAACACTAAATGTAAATGAATACTCCAAATTAGCTGCACGACAGGGCTGTTTCGGCTTATTGCCATTATCAAGTGACATCTAGTTGGAAGTGACAAAAATGGTCGTCACTTCCAACTAGACATCATTTGGTAATGGCAACATGCAAAAACTGGCCTGTTTTATCAAATATTAAAAATACATTACCTTATCACAGTTAGTTTGGGGCATTCATTTACATTATGTCTTACACTGACGTATATTATGCTGCAGGTCCGATGGAATGTAAACGCAGATTGTGTAAATTGACACCGTGTTAAAAAATATCTCAGTGATCTGAAGATCTGAATTGTATATCAAAACTTGTAAATATTTTGACAATACTAGTGTAACTTACAGTATTTACACATCTTAAGTGCATGAATTTTTACCAGTAATGTGTATGTTCAAAAAAATTATACAGCACAAATGTTGATTGTAACTTTCAGTTGTGTTTTTACGTTAAGGAATTACTGCTGGCCGAATGTAGGGTTTAAGCTGCACTTGACGATGATCAAAGCTCTATATTTGTATCACAATGGACGGTACAATTAAATTTTTCTATGTCTACATTGTCTGTCCAAGTACGTATGGCACTACTGCTTACCTAATTTACAGGTTCAATTGCACTTGGCAATGATTCAAATTCGATATCTGTTCCACGCAATGAAGCCCCAAATTACATGTTTCCACTTGCAAATTGTTTGTATTATTTTTCCACAAATCACGTGATAGCTAATATAACAAGATAAGCAGGCGAGGCCAATGATATTTGACACTTCCAAAAAATACGAATTCAGTATTATTGTTCCACACCTGTACAATAAACATGTTGTTCAAAATAATATCTAACCAGGCAAACAGTGCTAGTAGGCACAAACAAACATGGAAGCTGTGTTATTGTTCTATTACTGTTAGCTACTAGAAGAGTTCAGTCACTGTGTAACTTACATCTGATGCCTAAATCACGACTGTAAACTCTCAAATTAAACGCTACAATGCTATTTCTATATCATAATTGTCTGTGTTATAATTCTATAATAGAGAAAAACATACTGTTTGCGGATAAAATAATATGCCAAGAAGCCATTTGCAATTAATAGTTGACATTTGATCTTAGCCTTAAATGGGTCTGTGTTACTGGTAATACAAAAACGAACTGATCAAGCAGCATTTTAGGGGGGGAGGGGGAAGATGAAGTATCAAGAACAAAATAATTAACATCATTGACTGGCTAACAGAGCTCTCCTTATTACTTTTATTATTGAACCTACATGTGGTTATGTACTAAAAGCATGGTTATCCACCGTTCTCAAATTATCTAACACGTCGGCACAACGAAGTAGTGTAGAAAAGATGCATTTCGGCAAGGTCATTAACATACTGTATCACTTCAATTCCATATTTTTGTAATATTTGAGTATAACTTTGAACTGTACCAAATATGGTATGTAAAGACGACATCCTCTTCTAATTTCAAAGGCAGTGATGGACAAGATTTCACAGACGACCGATAGATCTTTGGAAAATTTTATCTCTGCGCAATAATAAAAGTGTATTACTTATCAAAACATTTCACTACCGGATATATTAGACTGTCAGGAAATCGAATACACCTGAAAGACACATTTCACCAGTGACTGAATACAAAACTAATTTATTGTGCATTAATTCACATAATCCTAGTTGAAATTTCATCACAACTATGCGAAACTATATTCTTTAATGATGTAATAATCAATTAAGTGTCATCCGTGCTCGTTTGCTCCAGCTACCTGTGATTTAGCTGTCTTGGAACACCAGCCTTCAAGAGTTCTGCATATTTACCTGTCCCAAAAACATTACTTTTTAACTTGCCGACTATTGAGAGAAGAGGGCTATTAAATAATGTTCTGCACAATTGTGTTGCATCACTAACAGCATAGTTCTTACACAAGAGAGATATAATGTCTTGAGCTCCCACATTCGGCAGTGATATGTGTTTACGATCTGACCATGCAGTTTTACATTTGTTCTGAGAGTTTTCTATTCTCTAGGTGTAATACGCTGTAACCTACCTGATGATATTCCTCGGCATTTTGCATTATTGTCTGTAGTAAAATTCCGTTACTGGGCTCTGACTGTCCTTCGTATTATAGCAAGCTCCTATTTCCTCCTACTTGATATTCTAATACCAAATAGGTTGCTCATTAGTACTAGATATATGCTTCCACTTTTTTTTTAATGGGAAGAGCTATGAAAGAAAGTGGTAAATGTTTGAAGAAATATATTATATTTTTTGTTGCGGTTGTCTATATTGTAGCCTTCTTACCAAGTTAGACTCTCGTGATTGGCTTTACATGTTTGCATTCCAAATGGACTTATAATTCTACATATTTTGTTTACTAATTAAAAATATGTCTCTCCCTTGATGCCTTTCGGTATTACCATCTGTGCGTCATGGTCTGACAGGCTGCTACTAATTTTTTTTATCACTGTTCATATCCACTAGAGATGTGTAGTAAAATCCCGTTACTGGGCTCTGACTGTCCTTCGTGTTATAATAAGCTCTTGTTTCCTCCTATGAGGAGATTTTATTTAAGATCGTGCTGCTGTTTCCTGAAATCTTCTTGCAAAATATACTGTCTTCACTAGATTGTAAGATTCAAGCAAATCCATTAACAATCTATTCTCTGGAGAATTGGTCAGAGTCTTTATAGTGAAATCGTCACAAGCAAAGATCAACCGCATGTTTTTCTTAAGAACAGAACCTAGCAGAGCGTAAAGTCTGGAGAGGAAAGCCCTGTAGTCTAAATTGGGGGATATGTAGAGGCGTATAATGAAAAATTAATCGTTGAAAATTCAAAACTCTCCTGTATAGTTTCCAGCTATTTGATCTTTATAACGTTTTGATATGTCCGCTCTTTTCAAGGAGACATTTCACTTGTCAAAAATATCCAGTTCTCCTTTTTGCAACGAACTCCTTGCCTAGAAATCAGAGCAGGATACACCCCTCCAAAGAATGCCTCAATACTTGTTTATTACGTAAATGAGGCTCTGAGACATAATTAATCTCAGTGTCAAGATCTACTACCAATTCGTCTACTTTGGCTTTAATTCCGTAATCTTTTGACAGAACAGGCTTACCGCAGCTCCCGATCCGGCGGATGAAAAACAATAAACAGTGTCACATGCTCTCGCTACATGAAAGGTTTGGTATTTAATCCAGGGCATTGGTGCATATCTCGTGGTCAGGAAATGTTTGCCATCATCCCTCCTCCCCCTGCCGTGGAAGTAATGGAGGTGAAATTGCCTCTGCGTCGAGCGCGACCGCAGAGCGACTTTTGCTATAGAAACGAGTAAAATAAAAACAAAAGTGTTGTAGCTGGGGATTTATTTCAGCCAGGTGCTTCATGCTTAAAATAATCTGACTCAATATTTAACCATCAACTCAATACGTCTTTTGGGATAACTTATACCGGCATGGCTCACATGGTTGACAAATGCTGACACAATCTTTTTGTTCACGTAGACACGTAATCCTTTCGACGTACATTCTCGGTTACACAACGTGCCAGATTTAATACCAACGGTGACCAAGAGGCACACAAATATTTTAAGCCTCGCATAGTTGTAACCTTAATGGATTTGATAAAAATAAGCAACTGGCCACGTTCCTAAGAAACGTTTCTGGGTGATACTAAATACATAAGACTGGCCTCAGACGTGTATTGGTGGTTTACAGAGAAAATGCCACCGTGTAGTGTACTGAGCAACGAAAGTTATATACTTCTAAATCAGTTCACTGACTGCCAATTGCTTGACACCAGCTATATTACGTACACATTTACTACCCAACAGCGAGGTATGAAAATTTGTGCCGGACCGTGACTCGAACCCGCATTTCCCTCTTATCGCGAGCAACTGTCTTAACCACTTTGGCCACAGTTGCGTGCTCCCCACACCGACCCAAACCTTTGTCTGTCACACTGTCTACATCCTTGTACCATAATCCATGAAATCCATCTCAATATAAGGATGCAGACAGTGTGACATATGAAGGTTTGGATCACTTCGAGATGCGTGCGCCGACAGCCACGCTGTCAGCGAATTACTTTCGAAGTATGTTATACAGCTGTGAGTCGTCAACAATCTCTGTGGTTTCAAACATGCACATAAAAGTTGAATATAAAGACGCACTGTTACCAATCAGAGCATACTAGTAACTACTATGCGCAAAAATATGCTGTGAAATAAATTTCGTACCGAATGATTTCCATGCATATAACGTAAATTTCTCTTCGAACCTCGGACCACTTGGCGATACCATCGTGTGACTGCACAGAATTGTTATTACGAGAGACCACCAGGAAACTCTGATCCATATGGAATTCGACCTAGATACGAATACTACGGTATTATATAAATCATAAAATGCACACCATCAGAAACAAGAGACTCGTAAACTCAAACCAAAATTTTCTTACAATCCGTGACATTTGAGACATGTGGGACTCTAATTACGATCAGCGGAAGTAACTTCCGCAGCTGGTAACTCTGACTTCGTCACATGGCAAGTTGAGCACCCAGAGTTGCCCTGATACACATATTGTTGTGGTATCAGACACCAAATGTGGCGTGAAGACACCAAATGTAGTGGGTGCATGCCAGTAGGTGAACTCGGCGAGAACTTTCTGAATGATTTATTTACTTCCACTATAGTGCTCTGTTCACCTCTGTCTGCGTCACAGGCTGAGGAAGCACCCCAGCGGCCTGTGCAATGCAACGCTGAGTCGTGCCGGCCTTGTACGCCAGCTGCAGAGTTCTGATTACGTCAGGATGGCTGCTCCAGCAGCCGACTCAGCAGCCACCGACCTCATTGTTTCCGGTGTCCGAATCCGCGGCCCTCGCCTCGGAAGTCTTCGACGTGTGTCAGGAGACTAGACGTCTGCCCGCGGTAGCGAACCAAAGAGTGCCCCCCCCCCCCCCCCCCTGGCTGGTTGCGGACCCCGCGTCGGCCTCAGAGGGTCGAACCAACGACCCGCCGTGGACTGGGATGCTGTCGCCCCCATCTGTTGCTGTGTGTAGCCCAGCGGTGTGACTCGCCTCACCGTCCAGGAGAGCTGCCTTGCACCTGCGGCATATTTCCTTACTATTACAAAACTTAAATGTGGTCTAGTGCCCCTTAAAACCATGACATGAAACCAAACGTAAAAATGCTTACTGGACGACCACTGCTCGATCAACCCGTTACCTACTTATCTCACGCCCTCGGTATCAAATCCACTGGGACTTGGACTACCCTCAGATGCCTCTGGAAATTGGCTCTCCTCCTTATCAGAAAGAAAACAACACATAACAAAGTTAAGGCTGCGATGACACTTGGCACAGAGGTGCTCAAAATGACCGTTGTTTGCCCTGGTATACATTTTGTTGTAGTATCAGACGCCAAATGTGGCGTGAAGACACCAAATGTACTGAGCGACATTTTGAACAAGCTGTTCGGCTGATATGCGCCCCTCTTGCTCTAAAATGAACTGGTTTACGAATCTCAACAGACCTGGATCTAGAGTTTTATTTAACAAGGTCAGATTCTGTCTTGGCAAAAAATCTTAAGTGGTTTCTGGCCAGTACAGTTGTGGTTGCGTAACATTCAGTTGCGTCACTCCTGAAATTGACGCTGGCAGATGGAAGGTTGGTCCTCTTATGTTACACCACTTCGTTCCATTGATTAGAATTCCGCTCCCTTCGAGCTCTACACGTTTCGCTTCCGTAAACACTTCTTGCTCAAAACAACTTGCTACTACTACCAAATTTTCGTGGGTGGAGAAGATCCAATGCATGTCGACCCGTTACAAGCTCAATTTTGGCTCCACGATGTCCCTTGGATAGTCTATTCCTTTCCCCCTGGCTAAAAATAGCTGCACCGTTCACGTGTCCCATTTTTGTAGCTTCACATATTTTCCACAAACATTCACTATTTTTTATCCAAACCCAACACCGACTGTGTGACTACTTTCATCCTTAAATTTACGTTATATGAACTGGTGCAATAAACACGACTTTCCCTACCAAGCACTGTCGATAACTAAAAATCGCACGACTCTGACATAGTTCAACACATATTTATTACGGCTTTGCCGCAAAATTTATTCGGAAGCATTTATTTCTCCATAAATGCGTTCGATTTCTCCTCCAACAACACTCCACATACCTCAGACGCTACACTTCCCTTTTCAGTGACGTGAGAACAGGGATCACCGTCACTCCTCCTCCCTCTTTTAAAAAAAAGACTGTTGTCCCTAGCATGCCCACAATACTCGAAAACACATATAAAATGCCTAATTACTCTACGCAAACTCAATGATATATGACACAAAAACAAAAAACAAGAAAACAAAAAACTACAAATACTCTTCTACTTTCTGGATCGCAAAGCATACGGTATCTCATGCTGTACTCTATCTTCCTGGTTTTCTCTGTGCTTACATCTCTCTTCACTCTCTCTTTCTTCCTCTTTCCTTCGTGTGACACGCCTGGAATCACATCCGGACAACCCTGAAATGGCCGCAACCGCCCAATGTGTACTATCGTCGTTCTAGTTGGCAGCTGAAGCTTAACATTAACGGGAGATGTGGTTTTCACAACTTGGTATGGCCCTTGATACCTCGCGAGGAACTTCTTCGTTTTCCCTTTTTTCGAATAGGGGCTGTACAGCATTACCTATTGCCACACTTTATACTGTGGTAAACTTCCTTTCCGATTTACTGCATCTTCCTGCCTTTCCAAAGCCTTTGTATTGGCCTTTTGTACCCGTTTCGAAACATCCCAAATTGTTCTCACGAACTGACGTACAGATTCACCAGTCCTTCCTTTCTGTAGCTTTACTAAATCAAACGGTGACGGCATTTTCTCATATGGAGACAAAGCGGTATTTGTATGGACTTTTGCATTGTATGCGCATACAATATGCCTCAAATACTCGTCCCACTGTTGGTGATGAGAATCCACATAAAAACTCAGCATCTTCCCGATTGTTCTGTGTACCCGTTCTGTCCTTCCGTTGGCATGTGGATGCAAGCGCTCGTCCTCAACTTCTTTACGTTCAACAATTTACACAGCTCCTTCATTACATACGACATGAAGTTGGTCCCTTGGTCAATAATTATTGTCTATGGTACACCAAACTGCAAAATCCAGTTGTTCACTAACGCTTGCGCATCCATTGCTGCCTGTTGATTTGGTATAGCCACCATCTCCACATATCTTGACAAATGGTCTATTATTGTCAGAACTAATCTCTTCCTCGATGGTGTTCGCCTAAAAGGTCCTAAGACATCAATCCCCAGAAAAGAAAATGGACATGTCGCTTCCGGTAATCGTTGCAGCTGTATCTGTTTCCGACTCAAATCTGCTCTCTGCACACGTGGTATACAATTCTTGAGATACTGATCCACATCTCCTTTCCTACCTCTCCACCAATATCTCTCCGCCACTCTCCAATTTGTCGCTCTTCACCCTCCATGACCGGATAACATGTGATCATCTGCTTCCTTTAAAACCTCATCCCTCAACTTCGCTGGCACTACTGCCCTTGGCCCTAACTTCGTTTCCCTGCACAGAAGACCGTTGTACAGATTAAACTGTGGCTGTGTCAGATATAATTTACAATCGTTGTCCGCGTCCTGAAGTTCTTGCCATACCTCTAGATCATAACCTATGACTTCTACTTCTGCCATCTTCTTACTTAGTAAATCGTCATTGCCCATGGTACCACCTCCATGCATGCATTAAATCGGACTTTCCCTATGCTAAAGTCAACTGTCACCGACCCCAAAGGCATGATTTCCTTATCCCCCACTCCACCACCCTACGCAACCTATAACGTGGTGGGTCTAACTTCCTTCGTCCCATTATACTCTTAGTAGCCCTTGACACTTGCGCCCCTGTGTCCAGCAAAATCCTAAACTTTTTAGTTCCTACGGATCCTGCCACTGAACATTCCATCTCTGCATACGTATTCGTAGCGTTGAAATTAAACGGGAGCTCCCTTAGGTGGGCCTTGGGCCCCCTCTACCGATTAACGATTGTCCACCTCTCCTATCTCCACTTCTCCATCCTCCACGCTGCTGATTTCCACCCCTTCATCTATTCCTTGGTGACTGGGCACATTGCCTCTTCACATGTGCTGTACGACCACACTTATAACATTTTATACCCACTGTAAATACTGTTTGCCTCTCGCGTACCCCTGTTGCCACGTCTATTTCCTCACATTGAATTGCCAGCTGAATGGCCGAGTACAAATCTTTCGGAGTCCCTTCACGCACTTTCCGTGACATATGCACCGGTAACCATTTCACAGATACATCAAGTGCCCTTTACTCGGCCTCCTGCATTAATTTCCCTTATCCTGTCCGCAAATTTCTCCACCGTCTCCCAATGCCTCTTTGTCATTGTACTTAACCTCTCCGTAAAGTACCGAGCGCTATTCTGTTTCTTGTACCTTTGTAAAAGCCCTTCCTTTAACTGCTTAAACTGTCCTGCCTTCCTTTAGGCTTCAGAACACCTTACATATGTTGTCGCTTCACCCGTTAATCTAATCTTGTCTAAATGTAACAACTATTCATGAGACCAATCATTCATCACCGCTGAAGTCTCCAAGTCCTCCACAAACGAACACACATCCACAGATTCCTTGCCAGAAAACGGAATAATCATACTCACGGCAGCTGGATCAATCACCTGTACCCTAGGAAACAAAGACTAATCAGATGTAGTTTCCCGCTCACTCCTAGACGTTAATTCATTTCTCAACTGCGTATTGTCTGCTGTCAATTGTGCTATCTTTTCCATCAAAATCCGCACCGCTTCTGGTTCCGACACACCTTGCTTCCTTGACTCTGCCATTGTGTTGCTTTTGTTCCCAGTTAGTCATTTTGTTTCGGGATTAAGTACAGGAATAATCTGACTTCCTACAGCTCCGTATCGTCATACTCAGCATCATCATAAACCATCTGTTGCTGCGTGTAGCCCGTCGGTGTGACTCGCCTCGCCGTACACCTATTTATACTTGGCTGCGTGCCTCTGTTTTGCTAACGCACCGCTTCGCATCGCATACGCGTAACACTTAGGTTGGCCAGTGGCCCCGTTCTGACTGCAGCTTACACCATGGAAACTGCTGTGTGCGCCCTCTCCGGAAGTTCTACGCCCCTGTGGCCCCTATTTGCCTTCGCAAGTGCTGGTATGCGTAACTTACTGCAATCCGGCCAGCACCTGGCTGTAACTCATGCTCCGAATATCGCACAAAACTAACTTTCCCTATCCTAAACGGTGGTGCCGCTACTATTTATTCCGATCTTCTGTCAGAATATCGCCTCCTTCCTCCCCAGGGGGCTCACCACTCTTTTGGAAGCACGTGCTTGGCTACCATGGGGCCCCAGCCTTTGCAGCATTGCTTCCTCTTCCTGCGATGCAAACCTACACTTGGACTATCTCTTACATCCTCTGACTTTCTGTCCGATGGTTCTTTTGGTGCACATCCTGTTTGCACTTGATTCCCGATTTTGGGTTTAATTTTTAGTTTCACTCTCAGCGCCATCTTCATCTTCCATTAACGATTATGTGGTCCCTAGTATTGTGTTTGACCTGCTATCTTTTCCAAATTTTACACAACTGTGTGTCATGCAGGAAAGATCGTCCACTGTGGTGATCGCCCCGCCGCTATACCCTGCCACCCTGGCACCCTTCCTTCCTTTTGTCGCAGTACTCCCAAAACCCAGAACAGTAGCCATCCAATTGTGGGGGCATCGTCAAGTACCTGCACGATGGTAGCCACCTGACCATGCAGGGATTGCATTTTTGGTGCCTGTGCTGCACACTCCCCATGTATGCCATGGAGTATGTGCCCCTCATGACTGGAGCATGGGTCTCCCGACAACAGATTACTGGAATAATAGGGTATCTTGAACAGCATGACCTCCTCAATGCCATTGAGCGTGGATTCCGAAAACATAGATCATGTGAAACCCAAACTGAAATTTTCTCATATGAAATACTAAAAGCTTTCGATCAAGGCAGTCAGGTAAATGCAGTATTTCTTGATTTCCTAAAAGTATTTCACTCAATACTACATCTACGCTTATTGTCAAAAGTTCGATCACATGGGATATTAAGGGAAATTTATGATTACATTTAGGACATTCTGGCAGGGAGAATGTAGCATGTTATGTTGAATGTAGCGTCACCATCAGATGTAGATGTAACTTTGTGTGTTCCCCAGGGAAGTGTGTTGGGATCCTTGCTGTTCATGTTGTATATTAATGACCTTGCATACAATATTAATAGTAACATCAGGCTTTCTGTGGATGATGCAGATATCTATAAGAAAGTACTATCTGAAATAAGCTGCATAAATATTCAGTCAGCTCTTGATAAGAGTTCAAAGTGGTGCAAAGATTGGTAACTTGCTTTAAATGTACATAAACGTGAAATTGTACATTTCACGAAACGAAAAAACGTAGTATCCTATGACTATAATATCAATGAGTCACTGTTGGAATCGAACAACTCATACAAACACCTGGGTGTAACACCCTGCAGAGATATGAAATGGAATGATCACATAGCCTCAGTCATGGGTAAAGCACGTGGGGGACTATGGTTGGTTAGTAGAATACTGGGGAAGTGCAATGAGTCTGTAAAGGAGACTGCTTACAAATCTGTCGTGTGAGCCATCCGAGAATACTACTCAAGTGTTTGAAACCTGTACCAATTAGGACTAGGAGGGGATATTGAACATATAAAGAGAAGGACAGCATGAATGGTCAGAGGTTTTTTTTTAATCCACCTTTCGCAGAAATATTTAAAGGGCTGAACTGGAAGACTCTTGAAGACAGACGTAAACTATCGCAAGAAAGTCTATTAACAAAGTTTTAATAACCGGCTATAGTTCCCTACATATCGCTCATATGATCACAAACAGAGTATGGGAATAAGATTCGAATAGTTACTGTATGCACAGAGGCATCGAGACAATAATTCTTCCTGTGCTCCATACGTGAATGGAACAGTAAGATGGTTCAAATGGCTCTGAGCACTATGGGACTTAACATCGATGGTCATCAGTCCCCTAGAACTTAGAACTACTTAAACCTAACTAACCTAAGGACAACACACAACACCCAGCCATCACGAGACAGAGAAAATCCCTGACCCCGCCGGGAATCGAACCCGCGAACCCGGGCGCGGGAAGCGAGAACGCTACCGCACGACCACGAGATGCGGGCTGGAACAGGAAGAAACCCTAATATTGCAGAGTATAGATGTAGATGTAACCGTTACTGTGGTTGGGTGGCACCCACAGGTAGAGCCCCCATTCGGAGTGGATGCTACCATGGCGGATATTCCGCATAAAAAGTGTCTTAAACTTTCTCCCACTGGTGGTCACACGGCCCCAGAAGTCTCTTTAAATGGAAATGCCTCGTATGATGCAACAAAGTATGATCCCAACGCGTTCCCTTCCCTTGCCACGTCGTGGGAGGAATGCAGGAGTAAACGACAAGGAGCAAAATCCTTCCCCCCAATACCTGGACTGTACCAGGGCGATCGGGACACCTTTTTAGACACAAAGCCTTTATTTTTTGTGGCAAACATTAAGATAAATAAAGGGAATCTCCAGCCATCTCGAAGATGAAGAGCAGTTTTCTCCTCATTAAAACGTCATCTCCTGCCCAGGCACAGGTGCTGCTCTCTTGTGAGAACTTGGGTGACATCCCCATTACTGTCAGTCCCCACAAGGGTCTCAGTATGGTTCCACCGTGAACTTGTTCTGCAATCTGACGATAAGCTGTAGGCCAACTTAGAGCGACGGGGTGTACACTTCATTCGTTGTGTCCGTAGGGGTCCAAGAAAAACTGAGTTGCTACAAGGGCCTTCATCGTGGCTTTCAAGGGTGATACGTTGCTTAAGAAGGTCAAAGTGATGGTGACGTGAAACCCTATGTTCCTCCTCCTCTGTATAAAGTTCAGATATATGTCTTCCCATTGCCCTGCTACCACTGTCTGCAGGGACTGTTGACGTCTGCTGCACGCGAACGTTCCTTGTGCCCTTCCCCCATCTGTGTAAACTACAGCCCTGCAGACCAGAATGCCGCGTGTTTAAGCGTGAGAAAAAAATGCAAGTGTATGAGACTTTGGACAGAGGTCAGACAAAAGTATGAACGTCTTAATTCCAGACAACTAACACAATCTTTCGCTACAGTTGCAAAGTCGTCGTCTTATCTGTCGCGTTGCTTTCCTCTGTTGCGACTCTTTCAGTGGGCTCTCAGAGCTGCCCCCCCCCTCCCCCTCCCCAGACGTTTGGCGCCTTTCTGCCCTTCTGTTGCGCGTACTTCAGGAGCATTGGCTCCCCAGCTGCCAGGAACACCAGCCTCATCCCCCAACAGGAAGCATCTCATCCTTCCCCGGCTTCTCTAGCTAGGAAGAGGTCCTTTTGGAGTCTTCTTTCGATGGTTCCTGCTGATCCACAGCCAGACGACAGCCAGTGGCTGAAGGGACCACAGGTTGCTGGCCATCAGACTTCTCATTCTTCCTCGGTCCCTGAAACCAGTTCAGGGAAACCTTCTCAGTACGTTTCTTTTATGGAGAAGAAGGACAAAAAAATCCTCTAAGATGTAGTAAACACTGGTGGCTCCCACACCACTGGACTCTGCATGTACTTCTTTTGTGCCCAAGGTGGATGCCAGTGGCCCCTGATGCACCAGATCTTCCCAGGCAGTGTGCCACAAAACCTATGTCAGTGAATCCCCTGACATCTCAACTGGTGGCAGTGCGTGACCCTGGGTCATAACTTACCCCTCCTCATCGCTTCATGCTCCCAGAGTATTTAGGCAGTCTTATCTTCCACTGAAATTGTAACGGATTATTCCACCACCTGACAGAGCTACATATCCTGAATTCTGTGTTGCCATCCAGGAAACATTCGATACAGAGGTTATTTTAAGAGTCATACTGACTACAGTAGGGTATTGGTCGGAGTTCGTACGTATGTGCTGGATTCTGTATACAGTGACCTTTGCCTCTTGATACACCATTGTAGGCTGTGGCTGTTTGGGTACAGGCACTTCAGGATATTAACATCTGTTATGTTTATCTCTCTCTTGACGATGTCATGTCCCAGGTTGTACTGTCTGCATTACTCTCTCAGCTTCCCCCACCATTCCTAGTCTTGGGCGACTTTAACGTCCACAACTCTTTGTGGTGTGGAACGTTGATCACTGACCATAGTAAATATGTCGAAATTTTACTGGCACATCTCGATCTTAGCCTCTTGAACTCTGGTTCCCCCACATGCTTCAATATAACACATGGAACTTATTCGGCCCCTGATCTCTCCTTTTGCAGTGCTGGTCTTTTACCATCTATCCACTGGAGATTCCACAATGATGTGTGTGGTAGTGACCATTTCCCGATCATCCTGTCCCTCCCTCAGCGTAGTTCCCCTGGATGGCTGCCCAGATGAGTTCCTTGTAATGCTGACTGGGATGAGTTCACCTCTGTGTCATGCTTAGCTACCCATAGCAAGGCAGTATCGATGCAGCTGCTCAGCATATGATGGGAGCCATTCTTTTGGCAACCAACCATGCCACCCCCTCTTCCTTGGAAATTCCCCATTGGAAGACGGTACCCTGGGGTACCCCAGAAATTGCTGCGACCATTAGAGAATGTTTGCAGACTCTCCATTGCCATAAGCGGCACCCTTCACTGGAGCACCTCATTGTCTTTAAACAGATCTGTGCCAAAGTCTGCTGCCTCCTCAAACGCTGAAAGCAAGAATCCTCGCAATCATATATTCCCACAACCGGATCACATACCTCTCCATCACAGATATGAGCAAAGATCAGATGACTCTAGAGCTTCCAGTCGCCTGCAGGTCTACCAAATATTACCTTAGATGGTGCCATTTAGATTGATCCAGACGCTGTCGCCGAGCATTTAGCCGAGAATCATGCTCACGTATCTGTGTCTGAGAACTACGACCCCACCTTTCAGCTTATAAAACAGCGGGAGAAACGGATGCACTTATCTTTCGCTACTCACCAGTTGGAGCCATATAATATTCCATTGAATGAATGGGAACTCTCCAGTGACCTAGGCCATTGTCTTGATATTCCCCAGGGCCTGGATGCATCCACAACCAAATGCTGAAACATCTCTCAGAGGCTTGTCAACGTCACATCCTTGCCCACTTTAAATGGATCTGAAACGAGGTTTAGTTTCCATCCCAGTGGCGAGAAAGTGCTGAGATGGGAAAACCCCTGTGAGTCAACCTCTTCCTCCCCACTACCTCCTCCTCAACGCCCCTACGCCCATCTTCTCTTTTCCCCTCTATTTGTCCATCCACCTCCTCCTTAATTTCTCTCATTCCATCTCCTCCTCCTCCTCCTCCTCCTCCTCCTATCGCAGCCCAAATGCTCCTCTTTCCTTTCTCTGTCTCTCTGCTCCTGTCCTCTCTGACCATCTACTCCTTTCCCTTCTGTCCCTCTCCTCCTCCACCCCCCTCTAACTCCATCGCTTCCTCCTTCTCTCTCTCTCTGTCTGTCTACCCCCCCTCTAGTTGCCCATCACATCCTCCACTTCTCTCTGTAAATCACCTTACGTGTCCTTGTCTGCGCCTCTCTTTCTTCCCCTCACTGTGTCCATATTCTCCACTTTCCTCTGTCTTCCCACCTCTTACTTTTTCTTTTATCTTTTCATCTCGTCCCCTCCCCCCTCTCTGTCCAGTTCCTCCTGTTCTCTTTCTGTCCGTTTGCCCCTCTCCCTCCCACTGTCCATTTCCTCCTCCCCACTATCTGTGACCATCTAATCCTCGCCACTGTCTGTCCATGTCCTCCTACCCTCTACTCTCTTCACATTATCACTCCCTCACCAATAGGAGGTTGCTGATTCATACCCTCATAATATTCCTTTCCAGACAGTAATGAGTATGTGTAGCAAGTTTGGCTGAAATCGATCCATGGGTTTAGGTGGTGCTTTTTTCTCACAGCTTTGGCCGCAAATGCAGATGTTACATGTATTTCACATACGTTTTACGTATATCACACATATTTGTACATATAGTACACCTGCATCCCTGATGTGAACGAAGTATCACAGACTGATGTAATTTTGTAGGTTCATTCAGCAGCATGAGAAGATACTGTTTGCTGTATGTGTTGTGAATATAAATAGTACCGGAGTAGTAATACGATGCGGCAGTTTTCCTGCATCTCAGTGCTTATGACTTCGTACAGTACTGATCAAAAGTTTACTATCAACTACCACAACTATGGATTTTTGGATAAAAGAGGAATTTCGTTTTGAATATTCCATCGTATCCCCATTCTGATAATAAAACAAGTATTAAGATGTATAGACTAAATGCCTCAGTTGTGAATTTGACTGGCTGTTCACATAGAGGGATGCTGATCACGTGCCTTTGCCTAAGACAATTATTTTCGAACAGGTCTCACTCCTTTTGCTGTCTGTGTAGCGACCAGTTCGCTTTAGTTTACAGTACACTGAGTGCATCTGGCAGTGCGTCTGTATACCCAATCAGGTTCGTACCCTGTTATCTCTTAACGGGACAGAAGCGGGAGATTGGAACTGAAAATGGTGCTGTAATTGTAGCTCTTCATCACGAAGGTTATTCTCGTACGTCAACATCAACAAAAATTGGCGTAGCACAATCTACAGTGTTTTATATGTTGCAGCAGTTGAAGAAAACTGGGCTTAATGTAAGTGTTTCTCAATCTAGAAGATCCCGGATAACATAATACGGGGAAGATCAGTTCATATATGTACAGAGTAGACGTCACTGAAATCATACTACACCTGAAATTCGCGAGGAAGTAAATAGTATGTGGGTAGCTCAAACTTCTGTCTCAAAAGTGCAACGCCTTCTCCATGCACAAGGTTTAAAGGGGCGCATAGCGTCCAAAACACCATCATTACGCGCACAAAATAAGGTGAAATGATTGTAATGGGCACAACAATATAAACACTGGAGCGTATAGCAATGATCCAAGGTGCTATTCACGGACGAACCTTAGTCTGAAGTATATGCAAGCCATCGTCGAGTATTTATTCGCCGATCATGAAAATGTGTGAATACTCACTTAGAGTGGCGTCAACAGTGAAGTATTGTGAAGGGCCTCTCAAGTTGTGGGGATGATTTGCGGATGATAAAGTCAGTGATGTAGCGAGAATAAATGGAACATCAAAGAAGGATGGATATGAGAGATCCATTTGGAAAGAGACTTACTAGTCGTGGGTTTCTTTTGCAGCAGGATAATAATACTAAACATACTTCTAAATTGTGGTGAGGGTATGTCTGTAGGAATGAGAAACGTGGCCGACTGAAGAATATAATTTGACCTAGTTAGTCACCTAACTTAAATCCCATTCAACTCTTTTGGGACAGAATTAACTGAGAGGTCAATAAACTGAGGTCATGTAATGTTTAAGATCTATAGAATAATTTACAGACATGCAGGACAGGAATATCTTCAAAAACAGTACAAAATCTTATCTCCAGAATGGCAAGACTTAGTGCAGTTGTCCTGAGGGCAAAGGGTAGCTACTTTGCTGAAGCTGAAATCTAAATCACATTGTATTTTACTTCATCATATACAGGGTGAGTCACCTAAAGTTACCGCTGGATATATTTCGTAAACCACATCAAATACTGACGAACCGATTCCACAGACCGAACGTGAGTAGAGGGTCTAGTGTAATTGTTTAATACAAACCATACAAAAATGCACGGAAGTATGTTTTTTAACACAAACCTACGTTTTTTTAAATGGAACCACGTTAGTTTTGTTAGCACATCTGAACATATAAACAAATACGTAATCAGTGCCGTTTGTTGCATTGTAAAATGTTAATTACATCCGGAGATATTGTAACCTAAAGTTGACGCTTGAATACCACACCTCCGCTGTTCGATCGTGTGTATCGGAGAGCACTGCAACATAAATCGCGTTTCTACAGAATGATCTGCCAACGTTGCTCGAAAATGTCCCACTGGAAACGCGTCGACGTATGTGGTATCAGCATGATGGTGCACCTGCACATTCCGCAATTAACACTAGGCTGACCCTTGACAGGATGTTCGACGGGCGATTCATAAGACGTGGAGGACGCATAAATTGGCCAGCCAGTTCTCCTGATCTTACACCTCTGGACTTCTTTCTGTGGGGTACGTTAAAGGAGAATGTGTACCGTGGTGTTACAAAAACCCAGAGGATATGAAGCAACGTATTGTGGCAGCCTGCGGAGATATTACACCAGATGTACTGCGGCGTGTACGACATTCATTACGCCAGAGACTGCAATTGTGTGCAGCAAATGATGGCCACCACATTGTACATCTATTGGCCTGACATGTCGGGACACACTCTATTCCACTCCGTAATTGAAAACGGAAACCACGTGTGTACATGTACCTCTCCCCTCATGGTAATGTACATGTGCGTCAGTGAAAAAGAGCAAAAGAAAGGTTGTAGCATGTGGACGTAATGTGCTGTTCCAGTCTCTTCTGTACCTAAGATCCATCATCGTTCCCTTTGGATCCCTGCGTAATTCGGTGCTCTCCGATACACACGTTCGAACAGCGGAGGAGTGGCACTCAAGTGTCAACTTTAGGTTACAATATCTCCGGATGTAATTAACATTTTACATTGCAACAAACGGCACTGATTACGTATTTGTTTATATGTTCATATGTGCTAACAAAACTAACGTGGTTCCATTTAAAAAAACGTAGGTTTGTGTTAAAAAACATACTTCCGTGCATTTTTGTATGGTTTGTATTAAACAATTACACTAGCCCCTCTCCTCACGTTCGGTCTGTGGAAACGGTTCGTCAGTATTTGATGTGGTTTACGAAATATATCAAGCGGTAACGTTAGGTGATATATATATATATATATATATATATATATATATATATATATATATATAGAGAGAGAGAGAGAGAGAGAGAGAGAGAGGGGGGGGGGGGGGAAGGGAGGGAGAGAGAGAGAAAGACAGGGAGACAGACAGACAGAGAGAGAGAGAGAGAAAGACAGGGAGACAGACAGACAGAGAGAGAGAGAGAGAGAGAGAGAAAATATTTATTTTTTTACCTATTTACTTTGTACGATGTGTCCGTACGTTGAAATAAAGTAGATAGCTTTTACCATGGGCAACTTTTGACTTGTAGTGTAGCTCCTGAGCTATAGTGATATAATTTGCAGTTATATTAAGTGGTATATGTGAGTAATATATGTAAGATGTATCATGAATACAATTATTAGTAAAGAAGTAGTAAATTAAAACGTCTTCCTGATGGGGAACTTTTACCACGTGAACAGCAAATATGTAGTAAGCGATTTATTTTTTCCCGTTCATCATTTTGCGTGGGTGACCAGTGAGAAATAATTTTAGCAATGATTTGAGATTATGTGTAAAGTTGGTTGCAAGTCCATAAGTGCTCTCACTCTCAAATACGGGAATAATCAAGTGTAGGTATTCAAACTTTGTGGGCTACAATTCTTTTTCACTCCACCCCATCCCTTTGATTGGTAGATGGTTTTTACTCCGCAGCGGTTCTTTCCAAACCGTAAGTGATTGTGTAATAAGTTTCGTTGTAATCGGTTCACTGGTTTAGGAGGAGATGTGAAACATACATACATCGATTTTTATAATACGAATGGATGTATGGGTTCTTTCAGAACAGATAGTAAAAGCTTTTTCTTTTTTATGTGCATATATTTGTACGAATATCTGCACTTGTGGATTTCTAAGATGATTGGAAGTATTCTTGCTCTATAAAGAGTTTTCCTACCGCCTACTAGTCAGCATTCGATTGTCAAACTGTAATGCACGAACCAGTTAATGACTTTACTCTTTAGAAAAACCACGATTCACTGCGTCGAGCGATCTGTGTAAACAGCAACAACAATTGTTTATTAATAGATTTTTGCTAGGAGTTTTTGATATCAGTTTCTCTATAATTTAGGAAAGACCCGATGGAGAAGTCGGGACTGAATTGGAATTAGTCAGGAATTGCCTGCATGGGATTGGAACAGCCCTGAGTTTGTCGTAACAAGATGCTGCGCCAGTGGCGGCGGGCTCACAAAGAACACGTTCTCCGAAGAGCACTTACGTATGGCGTCTCGCTGCAGACCATAAGCTGTTGTCGGAAATTTCTATGTGTTGACGGGAAACGGCGTGAAAGTAATGAGAACCACAGCCGAATTCCGACACAGACATATGATGGAAACGACAATCAGTCGCTGACGATGTTAAATAGCATTAACAAATACGGAATCCCTCCCTTTCCACTTAAAAAAACTGTCTTCGCCAAATGGAAGATGAATTCCGACAGATCGCCTTTATTGGAAGCCAAGGGAAGAGAGAGGGGGACGACGCAATCTCGTGATGTTATGTCGAGGTGAGATGTAGAGATTCCAACGTGAGACATTTGACGTTATATATTATGACCAGCATATATTATTATGTAACATAACAAGACAGATGCAGTCAAGCTGGAGCGTGCGAAAGATGCGAGAAGCACTTATAGAAGTGGAGGACTAGTCTATGGTTTTCCCTGACCCAGTGAATGTGTACCTCAGCCATATCGCCCATAAAGCACCATGGAGTCACATTTCATGAAAACTACGGGAGAATTGTAGTTTATTGTTGTTTTATGTGTGATTTATATGAATAAACTCCTTCAGAGTAAATTGTTCTTTGCTTTGTTGTTATTGTTCTTATTGTGGTCTTCAGTCCTGAGACTGGTTTGATGCAGCTCTCCATGCTACTCTGTCCTGTGCATGCTTCTTCATCTTCCAGTACCTACTGCCGCCTACATCCTTTTGAATCTGCTTAGTGTATTCATCTCTTGGTCTCCCTCTACGAGTTTTACCCTCCACGCTGATCTCCAATACTAAATTGGTGATCCCTTGATGCCTCAGAACATGTCCTACCAACCGATCCCTTCTAGTCAAGTTGTGCCACAAGCTCCTCTTCTCCCCAATTCTATTCAATTCTCCTCATTAGTTATGTGATCTACCCATCTAATCTTCAGCATTCTTCTGTAGCACCACATTTCGAAAGCTTCTATTATCTTCTTGTCCAAACTATTTATCGTCCACGTTTCACTTCCATACATAGCTACACTCCATACAAATACTTTCAGAAACGACTTCCTGACATTTAAATCTATACTCGATGTTAACAAATTTTACTTCTTCAGAAACACTTTCCTTTCCATTGCCAGTCTACATTTTATATCCTCTCTACATCGACCATCATCAGTTATTTTGCTCCCCAAATAGCAAAACACCTTTACTAATTTAATTGTCTCATTTCCTAATCTAATTCCCTCAGCATCACCCGACTTAATTCGACTACATTCCATTATCCTCATTTTGCTTTTGTTGATGTTCATCTTATACCCTCCTTTCAGGACACTGTCCATTCCGTCCAACTGCTCTTCCAAGTCCTTTGCTGTCTCTGACAGAATTACAATGTCATTGGCGAACCTCAAAGTTTTTATTTCTTCTCCATGGATTTTAATACCTACTCGGAACTTTTCTTTTGTTTCCTTTATTGCTTGCTCAATATACAGATTGAATAACACCAGGGATAGGCTACAACCCTGTCTCACTCGCTTCCCAACCACTGCTTCCCTTTCATACCCCTCGACTCTTATAACTGCCATCTGGTTTCTCTACAAATTGTAAATAGCTTTTCGCTCGCTGTATTTTACCCCTGCCACCTTCAGAATTTGAAAGAGAGTATTCCAATCAGTTCTTCGCTTAGCCAATGAAAACCCTCAAACTCAAGCGACCTTTTCACATTTTCCATCCAGAATATTGCATGTCGCTGCTATCAGCATAGTTTATCTTTCATTATTGTTTGAATATATGTATAATCGTTTCAGGGAAGGATCAAATTATTTATGCTAGCTGCAAGGTATGTGGTGCCCAGCACTTACTCTGCAGATAGCTGGCAAATGCTTAGAAATATGTGTACTCAGTGACCTCTATATGAGAAGTACACTTAAATTTGTCATGCGTGGAGTCATACGAACTAAATAATTCATCACACCTCAGTTATGTCCAGAGAGAGACCTAACTAAACCAATCACTTATTTCAATGGCGCCCCATTGTTGTGAGCCCGTTTGACCAGTTTGCAGCGCAAACTGAATTAATTCTACTGCTTGCACACTTCCTAACACTCTGGTAACACTTCAAGATAGTCGATGTGTGTTAGTTATACTGGAAAACGAAGGAGCAACGCCGACAGAATGTCTGATTATGAACCTGTTAATGTTTTATGATATTTTGCATTAGTGATTTGATACTAACATGAGGGTTGGAACTCAAATAGTTGCAATTATTTATTCACAACCAATACAAAAGTGTTACATGTTTGCGCCGATTACTGTCCTTCAAAGTAGTCACTGGCGTTGTGTAGAACCCGTTGCCAGCAATGTGGAAGGCGTAGTATACCGTTAGCAGAGCCTGTTATGTTGATGGTGCGAATGGAGCGGTCTACTGCCTGTCGAATCTCAGGAACAGTTCTGAAGCAAATGCCACAAAGTGGTTCCTTCATCTTTGGAATCAAATCAAAGTCACAAGGACTTAAGTCTGGGGAGTACGGTGGATGGCACAGCACTTCCCAGTCCCATCGACCAAACAGAGCAGCCACAGCTTGCACTGTACGCGCCCGTGCATTGTCGTGCGAAATGATGGGTGTAGCCGCTTTTTTCGCAAAGCAGGTCGCGGGTGATGCTCCAAAAGCGACCAGCTGTTGCGAAAGAAGCGGCGACGCTTTCTGTGCAACCCAAGCCTTCCACATCGCTGGCAACGGACAGTAGCAGGTGCAAACATGTAACTCTTTTGTATCGGTTGTGAATAAATAGTTGCCACTATTTATATTCCAACCTACACATGTCGTTGTTCCATTTGTTGTAGAAAAGTATCCCATTTGTTAAAGTTAGGAATAATTATACGTGCAAAGGCAAAACGAGTGTTACAAACTAATGTAGAGTCGGGCATGACCGATACTGGGGAAACTGTCCCTGTACAGAGTAAGGCAGTACCGCTCCAAGACTTCCCTAGTCTCATGTAATGGAAAGGTTGCTGGCAATGATGGCTGAGATTATGGGGGATAACAGTAAGACAGAAAGACAGTTCGGGCACGTCTCGGAAAGATGGAAACTGTTATTAAAAACACGTTTTCAGTAACAAAGGGGAAAATCTGAGGTGTAAGGAAAGAAGTGACGGACATGGTCAGTGACACATTGTGGGAATTCTGTTGAAGAAACGCTTCGATTTTTCGAAGGGCATACAATTAAATCGAATTGAAGATACATGAAACAACAAATGGAAAGATGGCGGCGTTAAAGAATGGGCAACATGATCATGAGGTTAGTGTCACTGTTTTCGAAATGAACATAACGGCACTTAGACAAGGAGCAAAGCGAATCATCCAGGAATCACATTTTCAGCGGCTGCTTGTATCTTAAACGCTGGGTGTCAACAATGCACTTTCAAAATTTTGGTAGAAACGGGAACACCAATTTGAAGGCATTCTTACGTTACGTCGATGCATATTGCAGAGTGAAACACATCACAGAACGCAAGAAATTTACTGATCATCATGTCGCGTGTGTTATATTCGGAAGGTGCCAGTGATTTCAATTGTGTATAGATGAAACAGCAGGAACAAAGGAAACAATACTGAACAGGACTGAAAGAAACGATATCTCGCACTCCAATTTGGCACAGTGACTGCAGACCGCTGGTATCTTTGCATACTGTTCAGTATGTTGCCTTTTGTTGACACCCGCACATTGGCAACAATATTTGCAATGGTACCAAGAGCATAAGGACTAGACCAACAAGCTGAGGAGTCACATGCATTACCGAACACTATCATTTCGATGGTTCAAGTGTTATTGTATGCAAAATGTTGTATGAGTGTAGTGACCAACAAATCTTTGAACATGGTGCACTCAGTGGTGTACGTTATTCAGACACTGTCCTAATAGAAAATGGGGCTACTGATACACAATTTACGTGTGGCCCCTTTTTCTATATCCAATCAAGTGAATTCCAAATCAGTTACAAGCTTACCATACTTATTTCAACAAAAATAAAATAAAACACTTAAATTCACAGAAAAAAAATTTAAATAAAAACGTTATAAAAAATATAAATTTTTAACGAATATAAAAACAAAAAAATCATAGGCATATTAAATTTTAACTGCATTCGAAAATGAATGAAAATCAGTTAATCATAAATTTTTAAAAATGTGACATATGAAAAATTAAGATTCTGACATTGAAGTTTAAAAATATGAACATCTTCTTCATTTTTTTTACTTCTGCAAATAACTTTTTTCTATATAAGTGGTAAGTCAGACATGAGATTTATGAAAATTGTTAGGCTGACAAATCAATCCACAATTTTGCTTGACAATAATGTACAAAAGGTGGTTACAGAACATTGTGTATGACTTGCTTAAATCAATATCATAAGAAATAATAAAAATCAAATTCTTTGTGTATGTGGAAAACATGATCCTAAATATTATCAAAAATAACATTTCAAAAGAATTCCAAATGAAGAACATTCAAAAACATTAGCATTGGCTCCTTTAACTGGTTTGCATCCAAAAAACATATAAATTGTGAATAACTTAAAGATTTAAATTGTTTTACTAAGAATCCAATAACTAAAGACAGATATTCAAATAAATGAAAAAATATATCCTAGAGTATAACAAAAAATAAAAAATTATTCTAGAGAAATGGGTCTTTTTCATATTATGAAGAGTTTGAAAATTGTAACATAAACGATATTTATTAACAAATATCAAAAGTTCTATTTGATAAATCAATGAAAATGATAATAATCAAATACTCATTTTACAATGAGAATTATCATACAATTTTTTCAGATTTTATTGATGTTATCTACTTAAAAGAAGATTATGATGGTTGGCATTATAGCTTTCGAATAAAAGATTATATAATTCATTTATTTTTCAGGAAACTTAAATATATTAGATGTGAATTTTATAAAAAAAAATACATTAAATCTAATTATTTACAGATTGCAATTTGACCGCTCAGGAATGTATCTACTGTATTTTCTAAATATATCTTTTGTTATCAATTCAAAAGTAGTAGCAGTGTGCATACCTATAACACCAGGAGAAAGGATGATCTTCACTATGCAGGGTTAAATCTGACTTTGGCACAGAAAGGGGTAAATTATGGTACCACAAAAGTCTTTGGGCACCTACCAAACAGCATCAAAAGCCTGACAGATAGCCAACTAACATTTAAAAATAAATTAAAAGAATTCCTAGATGACAACTCCTTCTACTCATTGGCTGAATTTTTACATATAAACTAAGTAAAAAAAAACTTAATCATTAGTGTCATGCAATATTTTGTGTAATGTAATTTCTTGTACAGACATCTTTTATTAACCTGACACATTCCACATCATTACGAAGTGTTTATTCATGATCTACAGAACAAGTATTAATCTAATCTAATCTAATCTAATGAAGACTTAAAGATTTTTTATTGATTTCAATAGAATAAGATTCATGTTAAAACTTTGTATTGAAGTCATAGTATTGTATGGTTCATTATTGTTAAATAAACAAACCTTATGATCTTCTAATCATTTTTAACAACACAGTTTTTTCTTCTTTTGATGATTAAATTCTTTTCATTAATTTTATTAGCATACATTTTTGCTCCTAAACCACAAAATTCTTCTAATAGTTTTCCTTAACATTCATCTTTCATTTTTCCCAAACATCTTCAATAATTAGAAATAACCTATACATATAATTTTCTGGTTATTTACTTGAATCAAAATAATCAATCATTGATTTGGAATCTTCACAAATATCTTCAGTTTTTATGTTATGGGTATAACTATCAGCAAATTCATAAAATATTTTCCTTAGATCACAAACTCCTTCAACAAATCAAATATAAGCATTTCGAAATAAACAATGTATTAAACAAAATAACAGTTTTATTCATACAGATAACAATTAAATTCCTTTTAAATAGTTTTCTAGTTCTAAAATTCGGTTTAGTTATTGATTTGTTATATTTTTCATCATCTGCAGCATTTTATTATCTAGTCGTTTATCCAAATAAAGCATTATTCATCAAATTGTAGAACCCTTTTCATTTTTTTCTTTCATTATAATGTACGTATAAATCTATATCTTTTTAAGCAGTCAGATGGTTTAAACTATATGAAATTTTTTTTTAATTTTCGTTCCTAGAAACAGATTTTGTTTAAGATTTCTACTTCATTATCTAAAGTAGTCAGTGAAACTTTCCTTTTGTTTGTCAAACAACTTTATTTTTGTGGTCAACAGTAAATCGTTAAGTAAACAATTTTAGAAATGTCTGAAATTTCACTTATTTTTTTACAGTCGATTCCTTTACCTATCATTTAGATATTATGATAATCGTGTAAAATTGAAGTGGTTGTTTAGTGAATTTTACCATTGCATCAAAAGGTAAACCACATTCTGCATTACATCACAATGAATCTAAGTAATAAGTTCGTACACAATGTCTTCTAAAATTTTTTACATCATCTAGCAATAAAACATTGATTGTAAGGTATAAATCATGAGATCCACCAAAATTTTCCAAATTTTTGTAGAATCTAATTGTATATGTTTATAAACTTCTTCACAAATCTCAAATTCATTTAAGTTATTATAAAATGGCTTTTACTTTTAAGTTCCTTTTCTTCAAAATTTTCATTATACCCATATAATCATAAGGATAAACCCCTTTTTAAGTTACCAAATTTATTTACTCTAAAGGACAATATTTTCTAAAATTACTCATTTGATACCTTTTTAAATGTGAAATAGAGCTATCAAATCCACAGGTTCAAATCTAAATGTATCAGTGAAATCTTTTATTCAAACTGTATGTCCATTTACCATAACTAATATATTTATTCTCTTTATTTAGTATGATATCTGTTACTTTGACATTTTAACTAAATTAATTTGTAAATAAATGAGAATCATTTCGTATAATTTGTGTAAAACTATCGGTATAAAACTACGATTTTTTACTCCTTGTTTACAGTTATTACATAACGGATTTATATATTTTCCAGTTAAATGAGCATGACATTGGAACTGTTCATTCTCTTTTTGTATAATGCTTTTAACATAAGGAACTAACATCAGATTTATTCTTCTAGTTTCTAGTAAAATTCACCAATTTTCCATTCATTTGAGTATGGTCAGGAAACGATATACTAGAATTTGGTCCTCTATATGTAGATCGTCCTTTGAAACGCCCATTTAAATATTAGATATAATAACAAAAACCAGTTGGTTCATGTTCTTCACATTTCATATTATAAGATTCACCCTTTAATTTTAAGTCTCGCATTTATTCTTTTTTGCAGTGTTTATGTCTATTTTTTTATATTTCTATGAAAAATATTCGCTGTTAATAATGGATATTTTCTAATTAATTTAAATTCATTTTAGATTTTGTTGACAGTCATCCATCTTTAATGGCAAACATTCAATATCAGCACAAATAAATTATCTCTAGTAACATTCTCAGTTACTTCTACTGTTACTAGCTGAATAATCAATTAGTTATTTAAATGACTGTTAAATTTTTTATTATTAAAATGCAATAAACACATACACAAAAAATTCAATTCCTTATTATTGATATTTGAGGTGAAACATGTTACAATAAATCTTCTATCCAAAAGATGTGGAAATTATATCTTTCTATGAAATGTAATTCATCAATATACCTTCTGTTTTCTCTTTTACAATTTGTTTTATCTAATAGATGCTTTGATACATCTTAGAAAAAACATTTATAGATAAATTAACTTAAGCTTCAATTTTTGAAAAATCATACACCCAGTTGCTAATTCAAAATCGTTAAGTTTTTATCATTCCAAAGTCCTAAATTTTTATATTTAATAATATAATATACATAATAACAGACTTTGTAGTGTAAACAAAACATTTTTGGTCATTATTTTTAATTTTAATAGGACATTTTTCTTTTCTTCTTTCTGTTAATTCAATGTTAGATGTGCATCTTAATAGAACATAACTTTTAATTGCTTATTGTATTTCTTTCCATTCTGTTTAATGTCACACCAGAAGCACAAACATAAAATTCAATTATTTTTGCTAAATTTCTTGGTTCCCATTCATAATTATTTAAATATACCCTTTTCTGCAGTAATTGTATAATTTTGGGTTGATGCCATAATCCTTAACATCATTATTGGTTTGTGTATTGTATTCACAAGATAAATCAAATTAATTTTAAATCCTTAAATGTTCCTAAAACCTGTGTAGCTGCTTTCATAATTTTTGTATCATTGCATTTAAGAAGTGATTAGGCTCAATAGAGTTTATACTAATTTCAAAATTTATAGTTTGTAGTCATTTTCAAAAGTTAACTAGGAGTTAATTATTGTTCTAGAAGTTTTACTTTCATTGTTTGAATAAGTAATAGATTTTTGTGTTCTTAATAATAAATATAACTATGCTGCATTTAATTTATTACATTCCTTTAAATTTACTAATTTACAAAAATTATGAATTTCATCTACAGTGTCGTTATTTTTACGAAAATCAGAAGTTTCAAACCGGTTTGGGTAATTAGTGAATTCTATACCAGAAAACGTATTATTCTTAATTCCCTTACATTTTAGTTTAACCATCCTTTCTTCAAGAAATTGAAACATGGGTTTCATCAGTTGGTTTATTAAATCTTTTTGGCAAACACCTGTAAATTCATTATATAGTTCGAAACAGGTATTTTACGTGATTGATATTTATATTTTCACAAACAGTAACATTAAAAGAAATTTTAATTCGATATCCCAATTTTTTAAACAAATTGGAATTACTTTTATGCACACTCATGTTTAAGAAAGAAATTATTGTCTTTTTAGAGTAAAGATTCATTTAAAAACGGAGAAAACGTATTTGTTAGAACTACTTACTGAGAAATAGAATTATTAGACTTGAAGGAATTAAGATTTAATTACGTTTTTAAACGAATTCTGTAGTAAAAAAATTCAAAAACGGAAATTTGTATTTTTTTCATTCCTTTATGTTTTTAGTTTTTTATTTCCAACATCAGTTTAAATAAAATTCTATCCATTAATTATGATATTCATCACTAATGAATCTTGAGTTATTTTCTCCCAAATGTTGGTTTAAAAGAAGTAACAACACTACTTTCTTGATTTAAAAAGTAATAATTTTTCTACAAACGTGCTATAAGCTAAATTAAAGTTCATTTTTATTAATTCAAAAAGTATAATTTTAGATAAATTACATGCAACATTATTTTGATTAGCTTCAGTAATTTGATAACTAAAGCCTAGTATTATATCACTCCATATTTTAGCATCACTCTAAATGATAACTTTATTTAAAATTTTCCTTTGAAGAGAATAGTTGGTTTTTTGTATAAATAGAAGTTTAAAAACTTATAATATGTCCATCATTATAATATTTATTGTTCTTAAAGTAATTTTTCGAGATAAATACATTGGAGAACGGTCAAAAATTGCCACTTAAATTGAAAATAATAATGAAATTTTATCATCACCTGAATGAGGTAACTAAGTTGCTTGTATGATGGTTTAATTCTTGAGTAACACTATATCCTTAAACAATGTTTTACTACTAAAGAGATAAAGGAATACTGTTTTACTACTGAAATGATAAAGGAATAGAGAGTTTTTACTGTCACAAACGTGTTCAAATATACCAAAACAATTAGTTAGAGAAGCTGACAAGAATCACAAATATCATGAAGTTGGCAGTGGCGATTTAAAATTTGATTTTTAAGAAATGTGCACTAGATGTTGGAATAATGATAAATTTGAATTTATTGCAACAGATATGATTAGATACCTAATGATGGGAAATGCAGATATAGCATAAAACATTTTTAGCAAGAATTTTTAAACAAATAAAATAAAGATCTTTAGCATCCTAAACATTAAACATATTTAAAAAAACATAAACAAAAGGAAACATTAAATATTTCTAAGAACATGACTGTTCAACAACATTTTTTACGAACCTATGCAACATAATCCATATTACAAAATTTTAGCAACATTATCATTAAGTATAAACGTTTAAACATAAGTGATTTATGTTTTACATCTTTATTTATTGTTTCAAAAATATAAACCAGAGACTGGTAAAAAAGCGAATCTAAACTGAAAAAGAAAAGAATAATTAATATAAGAGTTTAATACTCTGAAACAAAAACCTAGAACTGCAAATGAAATTATGAAAAGAAGAAAACACTGCGTTGATATTACCGAAAAATTCTGATAATGTGTGAAATGCAACTCAAGAAAATGGAGAAAATGAAAAACAAATTATTTCTTATAATCAGCAACAACACTATTTAGACGACTGTAATGATACACAAACAATGATTTACGAAGAATAAAATAGGGATTATACTTTAAGTGAATGAAAAATACAATATTTATTGAATGAATAGGACGAAGAGGTAATACATAAAGTTATATGGTGATGAACATTCACCCATCATTTGATGGCAAATTACCAGGAAATTTGAGGGTGGTAATTTAACCATTGATGACAAAACATATGAAGGTCGAAATCAATTAATAAGTCGTTTTACTAAAAAACAGGGTGCTATAAATGAAACAACAAAAAAATCGAAGGGTTAAAGTATCAAACTGTGCAGATGTAATATATCATTCAGGTGCTTTATATCCCAGAAATAATGCAATTAAACTGTCAAGAAATAATATTAAATATAAATAGCTCATAAAGGAAATTGTCAATATTAATTTTTAAAAAATATTAACAATAGATTTTGGTTCAGATTCAAGTTTAGAAAGGAAATTGGTCAGGGTTTTACTAAAATTCCGTCACAAACACTAATGAAATATAATTGGATGAATTATATCACTCAATTAATTAATAGATTAGCAGTAACTCATTAAAGAGAATTATCTGGAAATAAAAATCATTATAATGAACAAGTCAGAAATATCAAAATATCAACAAATAAATCTACTGGTTTTGTCATTAATAATTCAAAAGGCCCAACTTATTTAGTTAAATTTTTGAATAATTTACCTCATAGATTTTGGAAATCAGAAAAATATGGAAGAGGGCAGTTAATATTTTAACTAATAACATGCCTTTTGAAATGTATCTCCCAGGTTGCAGTTACTCTGGTCGAGTAATAAACCCAGAAAAAATATAGGATTACAGAAGAACTAATCTATTAGGTGATGGCTTATAAGAAATACATGAAGCAAGAGAAAAATTTCAAGTGATTGCAAAAGGAAGAATGTATGCTGAAGATAATTCGTTTTGCAAAAATTTAGTAGCAACAGCACTTAGAAAAATAGTGTATAGATTATGCCACTACGGTAATGTTGGGTGATTATAAACTTTTTAATTATATTCAATAAAAAATTTTCATACATTGTCTTAATAAAATTTAAAATAGTTTAACCATGTTCACTGAAATGTTCTTACAAATTTTATAATCAAAACATGGAAAATCTAAATTATATTCAATAATGTCCTTCAGTATATTGTCATATTAATTTAATAAAAATTTATTGTTTTTCATTTAAATAAATGAATATTTTTACCATTGAATATATTTCGCTGCTGAGTGATAAAAGAAAATCTAAGGCAATGGAAATTAAAATAATAATGAATAATTAAATAGCGCAATAACTTTCACTGATGGACAAAAGAAAGAACAATATCATAGAACCTAGAGGAAATTTAATCTGAACATTAAGTTTTCCGATTGCAAGAAAACTTATTGAAATCTTAGAAAAAAAACGAGAGAACGTTTTAGACCCATTCTTCCAATGATGAAAATCATTTGCCTGTGGTATAGTTAAGACAGATGTTTCTTGTAAAGTTCTTAATCACTGCATTTTTTATAACAAAAAATAATGCAAAAATGTTTTCTAATCATTTGATAGAAATTTAATAAAACAGTTAATTGATTATTTGAGAAGAAACGATATAGAATATAATGTTGCAGGGATACAGAATTTTGATTTGTTTATTGGGGTAATTTAGAATTATCGGGTTAAAATTATTATTACAAGATAGATTTTTCTAGTAATTTTAAATTTATAAAATTCACATTTTAGAAATTAATGTAAAAAAAAAATAAAGAACAATTACATAAACTGTAGAGTATAAAATTGATGCTAAATTTAACAAACATGAATTAGAAAAAATGCAATAAAACAATACTAAAGAATTATCATCAAAAATTCATAAAATATTATTAACATTAATTAGGACAAATATAATAAAAATTAACAAAGAAGTTTAATCAAATTTAATAGATATAAATTAGAAAAATTTGAAAATGAAATCCATCCAAATATACAAAATTTAATTAACCATGAATTATAAATTCAGATAAAGCAAAATGTGAATTAGATATAAATCTGGAATTAATCCAAGAATTAATAAACATGAATCAGAAAAAATGTGAAGTGAAATTGATCAGAAATATTATATTTAATTAAACAGTTTGGGAACATTATCACTCTTATAAACAGAAGATTAATATATTTGAGTGATCGAAGTAGTGGTTGTAATACTACTACCAAAGAATATTCAGAAAAAACGAATTTAAAAATCTTATTACTGAAGTTGAGTATATGAATATTCTAATATAATTAAAAAACTGCATTTCTATACAAGATTTACAATAAGAATAAATGAAGAGCTTAAATTGTAATTTAGATAAATTTAGATCGGTAAATAAGTCAAAGATTAACAAATAACTAAATTTTCATTTTTGCACATAACTTTGAGGAAGTATTTAAATTTAAAATTATATATAAACTGTAGTCATTTAATGATTTTGATATTACTTTAAGTTTGTATAATAATTTTCATGAAATAACTACCAACTACCAGTCAATAAAAATTAGTGCATATGACAAATTTTTAACTGCAAAATTAAAAGATGAAGTAAAACTGATTCAGTAAATGTAAAAGTGGTATTATTTCGTATTATTGTATCTTATATAAATGATTAACTTTAATCAGCATTCAGCAAATAAATAAATTATCGAGAAATTCAAATAGAGCAACAAAAATTGGAACAAAAAGTGCTGAAGGAATTTTATATATTAGTGAAACTAAAAGAAGTACATTTGTTAACACATTTTGTAGCAACCAGTATTTCTGAATCTGTAATTTATGAATTACATAAACCATTCAGAAAAACTTTAAAGGAAAAGATGTTACCTGGTTTGGTATAGATAATTTTTGGCAGATAGGTTTAGTAGAAATAGATTCAGGTAATTTAAGGAGAATTTCAGAAATAAACAACAGATATCGATGTATTTGTTTTAACTATAAAATACGTTTTTTCACATTTTGCTGAGTCTATTCCTGTTACAGATGAAACTAGTAAAAATAATTCAGAAAATTTTAAAGAAAATTTAAAGCAAACAGTTTCAAAAAAATTTGCATTTAGATAATGGTTAAGTTTTTTAATAATAATGATTTTCAAGAACATACAAAACATATAAAATAAACCATTACTGAACTTTAGCTGAGTTAACAGCATCTATTGCTGAAAGATTTAATAGAACTTTAAAAGGAAAAATGTTAAAAAAGTCTAATTTATAAAGAAATTATATATTTATTTAATTTCTACGTCACTGGATAAATATAATAACAAAAAATATTTTACAATAAAAATAAAGCAAAAGACATCAGCCAAGAAAATGAGCTAAGTTTGTTTCTCACAGTTTGTGCAACTAATTTTGAAGATAGTAAGGCTAACTCTCTAATAGATGATAAACTACTATTATTTTAATTAAAAGAAATATTTGAGAAAGATTACACAGCTAATTGGTCAACAAATATTTTAGAAATTGAGAGACCATCCATTTTAGTCCAATCAAAGTTAATTTTTATGAACAAGAACAACAACAAAATTCGTTAGTATATATTTATTAAAAAAGGTATAGAAAAGATGATAAAGTTTTTGTTAAATGAGTTGCTGTCAATAATTCTCATAATGGTTAGGTATCTGAAAATACTATACAGTATAGTTTTTAATAAATTTTAATATTTATAAATCATCAATATTGATAGCTATCAATTTTAGCTTTCCCAATGAATGAGAAAAGTAAAAATATTTGAAATATTTCTAATAAATATGTAGAAATTAATAAAAGTATTGGTGATTGTTGTTTTCATCCTAATAGTGCTCAATTATGTGTGGATTTTTAAGCTGTATGCACTGATGGTTCAAATTAGCTTACATATGATAGAAAACATAACAAATATTAATTGTGAATTATGATGTAATTTTTTGTTTTTTTAACTATAAAAAAGGATATAATATTTTACCCAAAATGACATCATTTTATTTCTTTATCAGATTAAATAAATGGCTCTGAGCACTATGGGACTTAACATCAATGGTCATCAGTCTCAGATTAAATATATTTAACCTAATCTCTTTCTGATAAACTTTTCATGGAAGCATGTATACTTAATGGTAGACTAAATGTAAAGAAAATTAAGAACTTTCTCCATTAGAAATATTAATTGGATTTTTTGAAGATTATAAAGAGAAACACAGGGGAAGGAGGTATAACTATTTCACTTTTAGTTCAACTTAAAGTAATGCTAGTTTGAGACAGTCTGATAAAAATGATACTGTAATCGAAGTAAAAGACACCAAGATTACCAAGTGGAGGACAAATTGTTAACGAAAATATGGAAATTAAAGTACTTGTTGTTAAATGTGATGAAGATTATGAACCTGAATTAGAAAAGGAAATTTTAAAAAATCCTAAAATAGCAGCTGTTTTCTTTGTATTACATACTACAAAAATCGCTAGATTGGGTAATAAAAACAAATAAATTTAATGTTTAAGCAGATCTGATATGCCTTATTTCATTTTTGTTGTTTCCTAAGCAAAAATAAAAAATTAACAAGTAGTTGATTCTTCCTTATTTGGTAATGTTGAACTACAGAATATTTACTTAGAAAATGGGAGGAATGAAATTTTTCCTACAGAAATGTGGAATTTAGATCCACCAAATTATTTTGTAAAGGCTGACTAGTCATTTTTATTAAGCAAGTAACATAATTATAAGGCGCTAACCCATAAAATTTCATCACAAATTATCTTATTTGTGTTATAAACATTAATCAAGGAAAAAATATTAGGGCAACACAAAATAAAACTACAAAATTATGTGCTAGTTTTAATGACAAAATGCATACTGATGCTTGATGATATTTGATGGAAAACAGAGTGTAATTTATGATATTCAAAGTAGAATATTAATTGAATATTTTAAATTTTTATATTTTGCAAAAGAAAATTTACCAGCAAAAGTAAAAAATGAAAAACACAATTGTATTTTTAATATTTAATATGAAAAAAATTGTTTTGTTTTCACTTACAATGTTTTTAATTTATTTAACAATTTGTTGATTTTTATATTTGTTAAATTTGTGTTTTTATATTGTTTTCATTTTTTGTTAATTAAATTCTCTATCATATTTGTTTCTGTTGAAATAAAACTGGCGTGCTTGAAAGTGATTTGGAATTCAGCTGATTGTAAATAGAACATGGATCCACACACAAAATGTGTCCTGGTAGTCCCATTCTCTGTCTACTCATATTCCTTCCCTATGTACATCTTTTCAGGGCTGTATTTGACACTCACTTCACTTTTATGGATGAAAGTGTGTGGTTACATTGCACTCAACATGTGAACACTGAAAGCATAGTCACGTAAATTTCCAATGTACACGAAACTGAGTTCAAATAATGGAAGTATGCGACACTGAGATATGCTTCAAGCTGCAGACACAGACTATCATTACTTACTGTTGCACATTTATCTGTGTGACAGATATTATATCTTATTTGCAGTGTGAAAGCTTTATTCACAATGCGACATCGATAGTGGTATGCATGCATGGAAAAGAACGAAGGAGTATTAAAGTTTAAAATCCCGCCACTGGTATGGTCCATTGGCTGTTCCCTGTCCAAACAAACCATGTCGAAGTCTGTCTGGAGGATTTAGAGAAATCACGGGAAATCTATATCTGGATATTCGGATGGGGATCTGAACCGCCAACCCACTGAAAATGTGCCCAGTTCTCTCGGTGCGCATGTAAGATTGCGGCAACGTCATGCGTTCTACGCAGAAAGAGACAGAGATTACATTGCGGCGTCGCCATTTTGCCCTTTATCTTTGTCCCATACCACATTCTACAGCCGTTGACAATCCTGGTAACTGGAAAGGCTGGGGTAAGCACTATACTGGGTCGTGGTTTGATGCTTCGGACATTTCTTAGAGGATGTGAATTTTAAAATTTTCATGGCGAAATGATTGTTGAGAGAAATTTAGGGCTTGCAGCCGGTCTTCTTGAACTACCCTCCACAATATTTCGGGTGGGAGCCTGTCGGTCTGCATCAGGTTAGCTATCGAAGACTAAGGAAGTAGCCTTCTGTTCCTCTATGTACTGGTGTGCAAAACTTAAGGACGAAAGTAACTTTCGCATGATGTCTCACTGCTAAGTGACATAGCTTTATGAAACTTGGACCACACATAGAAATAACTGCTGCATTATAATACAGCAAACAACTGAAAGATGTTGGCTTAAAAAAGACGGGATGTGGTTCTTAAAGGGGTGTATGATCACCATGGTCGACAATGCATTCTTCACAAAGTGCTCCTACGCCGGCCACAAAATTGATAAGAAGTACTTTTGGTAGGGTTCTCCATTTCTCCGACAGCATGGATGGTCGTTGGAGAATATGGACGTGATGCAATACGTTTTTCCCACCGCATTCCATACCCACTTGATAATATTTAAGTCAGGGCAACAGGAAGACCAGACAGTATGCCGAAAATTCTCTCTTTTTCAAGAGCTCCTCCGATAGTGCTGCTCGATGCGGTCGTGCATTCTCATCCTTAAAATTTAAGTCAACGCCAAACCTACCCATTAAAAGACGCACATGGAGAAGAAACACAGTGTCCCAGTAAGCTGATCAGTGAGTGTACTGTTTTCAAACATTTGTAAGTCAGTACGGCCATCCAACAACATGCACATCACAACACCTAGGCCACCAAAACGATCATGTTCGACAGTATTCATGTGTGCATTATGGGTGCCCACCTCTCGCCAAATGAGGGTACATCCAAAATCACTACTCAGACTGAATCCGTTCTCAATCCCAGAAGAGCACGCGACTGCACTCCGTGTTGTTCCAATTCTTATGCTCTTAACACCATCACAATCCGTGTCGCTGATGTGTGAGTGTCAACGGAACATAATGTACCGGTCATTAGGCGAAGAGACCACCCGTATGCTGTCACCATGGCACTATGGAGCATGAGATTTCGTTCCTTTCAGTCCTATTAAAAATGTTTTCAAGTGCCTGTTCTACAGTGTAGCAGTCATTTGATGCTGTGGATGATCGTGGTCGGCCACCTCCTCTCCTATGGGTAGCAGTGCGTATGCTTCAGAACGCTTCCAATGCACACTGTAAGCGATGCCAAACTCCCGAGCTACAATCATCACCCTTCGTGCTTCTTCCAGTTCTCCATGCTTCTTCCCCATGTGAACTCATCCAAATGTGTCTCCTGGCCATGTTGCAATGAAGAACACCACCACAGCAAATCTTAACTGATCTCTGTTTGGCACGCACTGTCTTGTAACGATCCTTCAACTGCCTCGCGATGCGGGGCCAGCCCCATTTGGCGCTATAATGACGCTGACCTCTCGCCATGTGACGTCCAGCTGTCTGTGCAAGACCGAGAGACCTCTGGCAACATTCCCCAGCACATTCACTCATTTACATGGAATTGTGAATGTGCAATGTTACTTTATGCACTCATCCTTAAGTTTTGCAGAGCAGTGTAGTTCTGCTGAAGAATTCTAAGCTGGATTACTGAACATGCGCAGTTTGCAATTAATTTAAGGATGAGGTAGGTGTCACAACGAATGTAATAATAAATTACAACAATAACAACACATGGACAAATGCAGATCCTCGAGCTGTCATGTAAGCAAAGCATCAAATCGCTGAAATATCAGTGTCTGGACAGGAATCGTTGTTGAAAGCTGGCAGACTGATTGGGTCATACAGTTGTTGTGTGTAACCTGCCTCCATGCGCCATATTACATGCTCTATTGGGGAACGTTACTCTTTTGTAAAGACTACAGACGTGGTTTATCCACAAAGGGGTACTATCCCAGTTTCCACACCTCGTACGACGGTATCTAACAGAAACGTTTTATGTGTGTCAAATTGGTTCAGGCAGTCCTGTAGCATGACCTCCCCACTGAACTGATTTGTATCACTCAGATTTCTTGTTTTGGGATATTTAACAGTTTTGGTGTTTTCCACAGATAGCGACACCGTGCACACGTTATAGAAGAGTGTTACCTATGCACGTGATGCAATTTGAAGGCACCTGTATGCCTTCGCACAAGTTCGTAATTGCCTGAGGATTTGGGGTGGAGGACAGATACGAAGGAGTGGTAATTACATTGACCACCTCCTGTACAGTCAACACACAGATGGCTGTCAGGATAAAAACGCTTGTTTGTTTGCGAACATTTGTATACCGCCTTTGTTTGTAATTTTGACTAGTACTATCTCCTGAAATAACACAAGCGACTTTTTTAAGCAAATGAGTATACACACAAGAACAAAAGATTTGCATCATCCTGTTTCCCAGAACTCCTGTGGATACTGTATCACAGACACAGTCCCTTTGACTGTTCAGATATGTCACTAAAACTGCCCAAAGATGTAAACAACCCTGCATTAGCAGTGCCTATTAGACGGAGGGATCTGACAGCCGATCACTTCCAGTCATTCTACGAGGAAAGAGGTACACGGCTCGTGCTGTCTGTAGTTCAACCACGCCCAGCCGGCCAATACCGCGGTTCGATCGCGTCCTCATTGTTACTTTGTGCCAGGAAGGGCTCTCAATAAGGGAAGTGTCCAGACGTCTCGGAGTGAGCCAAAGCGATGTTGTTCGGACATGGAGGAGATACAGAGATACAGGGCTACTACTGCAGTGGATGACCGCTGCGTACGGATTATGGCTCGAAGGAACCCTGACAGCAACGCCACCGTGTTGAATAATGCTTTTCGTGCAGCCACAGCACGTCGTGTTATGACTCAAACTGTGCGCAATAGGCTGCATGATGCACAACTTCACTCCCGACGTCCATGGTAAAGTCCATCTTTGCAACCACGACACCATGCAGCGCGGTGCAGATGGGCCCAACTACACGCCGAATGGACCGCTCATGATTGCAGCAAGATGGAGGTTCCCTGCTGTTTTGGGGTGGCATTATGTGAGGCCGACGTACACCTCTGGTTGTCATGGAAGGCACCTAACGGATGAACGATACATGAGGTGACGCAAAACTTTTTTTGATGTGTGTATTTCGTCTGGTTCATGGCTTTCAGTAGCTTATACCTCTCATGTTGAGGGTAACTGTTTTCAGTGTGAGTGACTGCGCCAAGTGTGTCTTCATTGCAGTATTGTGTTTGTGTTGTTTTATTTTTGCTGTTGTTGCTACTGTTTTTGCTGAAAATGACGCCGACTAGGATGATGACTGAATGATGTTGAGAGATAGGAGTGGGTGAACGCTGTTGCCAAGACATCGTCTATTCCAAAGTACATTGGTTCTCAAACTTTCTCCTCTGATCCGTCCTTCCCAAGGAAAAATAGCGTTCGGCCCTCCAGCCTATTCTATTAATAAATATAGTCATTTTTATATTTTCGTTTCCTTACCCTCTCTATTACCAAATTCAGTTTAGAAGGATTTCTACACGAATTGTTCATAGCGGAAAGAAGGAACGAATTGTTTATCACATTTTCATTTATTCAAAAAGTACGACATGAACAATACATTATATACAGTTCAGCAAACAAGGCTTACAAGAGCATTAAAACTTAAATTTCGAAGTTCAGTGTGATTGATGAGATTGCTTTTGTGAAGAAAGTTTCCCAATACGTGATATAATAACAGAAAAAGCCAATCGAATTTCTTTGCGTTCATTTAGCTTTAAACGGTAGTTAGGCTTCATAACTGTCAAAGCTGAAAAACGAATCCCGTACAAGCATCTTGTTGCAAAATAAATCTGGATCTGCATTGCATTTTGGCTTGCTAATATGTATCCAAAACTCCAACAAAGACACTTCATTAAATTTACTCTTGAGTAAGGCATCGGAAGTGAGATCAACAAGTTGTTCCTACGCTTTCATATTTAGACATAATGGTGCAGGATTACTTTTTAATGGGTTTTTAATCCAGCGAAATTTGTCAAAATTGTCGCTGAAATACTTTCTGAAGTGAACTTTTATTGTTGCAAGATGATAATAAAAGCAGTATTGTAGCTCCATTGGACGTATCGGACGATCATTCCATTTCCCATTTGGTTTTGCCGCAACTATAGTTTCTTTATCAACGCCTTCACCATTTCATTCCACAATAGTACAGTTGCCTGATTATCTTGAAGTGAAGTGTTAAGAATATTAAGATTAGGAAAATGTCTGATAAGTAATTTGTTTTCAATACAAAATCTCTTCTGATACAGTCTGCCAGAGAGTCACTCTACTCCTTTAAGAAACAGAATACCTCATTCATCATTTCAAACATTCTCTCCAGTACTTTACCCCATGACAGTTGTCGAGCATTACTAAAAAAAGAGCAGTTGAGGGCGTTCAGCACTTCTCACAACAACTTTAAAAATCATTGGGTGTATAGATTTTGTCTTCATAATGTTAACTGTTTCTGTAAGCATTTGCAGCACTTCATGAAGGGGTGGGCTAAGTTTTTTAAGAGCCAGAGCCTCCCGCTATATCATGCACTGAGTCCGTACTGCATCAGGAACTACAACTTCAACCTTCACTTGCGATCCACTATGAATGCCACACATCGAGTGAGCTCAGTCTGTGAATACTCAATGAACCTATTCCATGATCTTCAATTTTGACTGAAAATATAAGGGGTGTTCAAAAAGAAACGAGCCGGAGGCAAAATTACAGAAACCAGTACCTGTATATTAGAACTATTGACCCTGGCTATTGAGACACTTGTCCCCCTGTGACACAAGGCGGTGAATGGCTTTCTCATAAAATTCCTGGGGCTGCGATATCAACGAGTTCCGCACATACAGCTAGACGTCGTCGTCCGAGGTGAATCGTTTGCCCCTCAGAGCCTTTTTAAGGGGACAATTTTTTTTTTGTGGTGATCACCCTGAATTCTTCCACTGGAGAGTTTGTCGTTTTGACTCTCATTTGAAGCTTCTGTATCCCGCCCGGAAGGCGGCGCGTGGATCTGCTCCTGTAAACTAAAGGGTACGCCGAATATAGGAAGTGAGTAGGAGTACGAAAAGGTGAAATGCTTCGGTACTGGAATTAAAAGTGGTTTTACTATACCACAACACAATACTTGAGTACATATATGAAAACTTAACTTTGGATGAGATGAGCACATAGGTGCGAAGCTGTGCATCAATCAACATCGGCTACAATGTTGTTGTTGTGGTCTTCAGTCCTGAGACTGGTTTGATGCAGCTCTCCATGCTAATCTATCCTGTGCAAGCTTCTTCATCTCCCAGTACCTACTGCAACCTACATTCTTCTGGATCTGCTTAGTGTATTAATCTCTCGGTCTCCTTCTACGATTTTTACCATCCGCGCTGCCCTCCAATGCTAAATGTGTGATCTCTTGATGCCTCAGGACATGTCCTACCAGCCGATCCCTTCTTCTAGTCAAGTTGTGCCACAAACTTCCCTTCTCCCCAATCCTATTCAATACCTCCTCATTAGTTACGTGATCTACCCACCTAATCTTCAACATTCTTCTATAGCACTACATTTCGAAAGCTTCTATTCTCTTCTTGTCCAAACTATTTATTGTCCACGTTTCACTTCCATACATGGCTAAACTCCATACAAATACTTTCTGAAACGACTTCCTGACACTTAAATCTATATTCGATGATAATAAATTTCTCTTCTTCAGAAACGCTTTCCTTGCCATTGCCAGTCTACATTTTATATTGTCTCTACTTCGACCATCATCAGTTATTTTGCTCCCAAAATAGCAAAACTCCTTTACTACTTTAAGTGTCTCATTTCCTAATCTAATACCCTCAGCATCACCCGACATAATTCGACTACATTCCATTATCCTTGTTTTGCTTTTGTTGATGCTCATCTTATATCCTCCTTTCAAGACACTGTCCATTCCATTCAACTGCTCTTCCAAGTCCTGTGCTGTCTCTGACAGAATTACAGTGTCATCGGCGAACCTCAAAGTTTTTATTTCTTCTCCATGGATTTTAATACCTACTCGGAACTTTTCTTTTGTTTCCTTTATTGCTTGCTCAATATACAGATTGAATAACACCAGGGATAGGCTACAACCCTGTCTCACTCGCTTCCCAACCACTGCTTCCCTTTCATACCCCTCGACTCTTATAACTGCCATCTGGTTTCTCTACAAATTGTAAATAGCTTTTCGCTCGCTGTATTTTACCCCTGCCACCTTCAGAATTTGAAAGAGAGTATTCCAATCAGTTCTTCGCTTAGCCAATGAAAACCCTCAAACTCAAGCGACCTTTTCACATTTTCCATCCAGAATATTGCATGTCGCTGCTATCAGCATAGTTTATCTTTCATTATTGTTTGAATATATGTATAATCGTTTCAGGGAAGGATCAAATTATTTATGCTAGCTGCAAGGTATGTGGTGCCCAGCACTTACTCTGCAGATAGCTGGCAAATGCTTAGAAATATGTGTACTCAGTGACCTCTATATGAGAAGTACACTTAAATTTGTCATGCGTGGAGTCATACGAACTAAATAATTCATCACACCTCAGTTATGTCTCCATGGATTTTAATACCTACTCCGAATTTTTCTTTTGTTTCCTTTACTGCTTGCTCAATAAACAGATATAATATTGGGGATAGGCTACAATCCTGTCTTACTCCCTTCCCAACCATTGCTGACCTTTCATACCCCTCGACTCTTATAACTGCCATCCAGTTTCTGTACAAATTGTAAATAGCTTTTCGCTCCCTGTGTGTTACACCTGCCACCTTTAGAATTTGAAAGAGAGTATTCCAGTCAACATTGTCAAAAGCTCTCTAAGTCTACAAATGCTAGAAACGTAGCTTTGCCTTTCCTTAATCTTGCTTCCAAGATAAGTCGTAAGGTCAGTATCGCCTCACGTGTTCCAACATTTCTACGGAATCCAAACTCATCTTGCCCTAGGTCGGCTTCTATCAGTTTTTCCATTCGTCTGTAAATAATTCGTGTTAGTATTTTGCAGCTGTGACTTATTAAACTGATAGTTCGGTAATTTTCACATCTATCAACACCTGTTTTCTTTGGGATTGGAATTATTATATTCTTCTTGAAGTCTGAGGGTATTTCGCCTGTCTCGTACATCTTGCTCACTACATGGAAGCGTTTTGTCAGGACTGGCTCTCCCAAGGCCGTCAGTAGTTCTAATGGAATGTTGTCTACTACCGGGGCCTTGTTTCGTCTCAGGTCTTTCAATGCTCTGCCAAACTCTTCACGCAGTATCGTATCTCCCATTTCATCTTCATCTACATCCTCTTCCATTTTCATAATATTGTCCTCAAGTACATCGCCCTTGTATAGACCCTCTATATACTCCTTCCAGCTTTCTGCTTTTCCCTCTTTGCTTAGAACCGGGTTTCCATCTGAGCTCTTGATATTCATACAAGTGGCTCTCTTTTCTCCAAAGGTCTCTTTAATTTTCCTGTAGGCTGTATCTATCTTACCCCTAGTGCGATAAGCCTCCACATCCTTACATTTGTCCTCTAGCCATGCCTGCTTAGCCATTTTGCACTTCCTGTCGATCTCATTTTTGAGACTTTTGTATTCCTTTTTGCCTGCTTCATTTACTGCATTTTTATATTTTCTCCTTTCATCAATTAAATTCAATATTTCTTCTGTTACCCAAGGATTTATACTAGCCCTCGTCTTTTTACCTACTTGATCGTCTGCTGCCTTCACTACTTCATCCCTCAGAGCTACCCATTCGTCTTCTACTGTATTTCTTTCCCCCATTCCTATCAATTGTTCCCTTATGCTCTTCCTGAAACTCTGTGCAACCTCTGGTACTTTCAGTTTATCCAGGTCCCATCTCCTTAAATTCCCTCCTTTTTTGCAATTTCTTCAGTTTTAATCTAGAGTTCATAACCAATAGATTGTGGTCCGAGTCTACATCTGCCCCTGGAAATGTCCTACAATTTAAAACCTGGTTCCTTAATCTCTGTCTTACCATTATATAATCTATCTGATACCTTTTAGTATCTTCGGGATTCTTCCATGTGTACAATCTTCTTTTATGATTCTTGAACCAAGTGTTAGCTATGATTAAGTTATGCTCTGTGCAAAATTCTAACAGATGGCTTCCTCTTTCATTTCTTAGCCCCAATCCATATTCACCTACTACGTTTCCTTCTCTCCCTTTTCCTACTGTCGAATTCCAGTCACCCATGACTATTAAATTGTCGTGTCCCTTCACTACCTGAATAATTTCTTTTATCTCATCATACATTTCTTCAATTTCTTCGTCATCTGCAGAGCTAGTTGGCATATAAACTTGTACTACTGTAGTAGGCATGGGCTTCGTGTCTATCTTGGCCACTATAATATGTTCACTATGCTGTTTGTAGTAGCTTACCTGCAAACCTATTTTTTATTCATTATTAAACCTACTCCTGCATTACCTCTATTTGATTTTGTATTTATAACCCTGTATTCATCTGACTAGAAGTCTTGTTCCTCCTGCCACCGAACTTCACTAATTCCCACTATATCTAACTTGAACCTATCCATTTCCCTTTTTAAATTTTCTAACCTACCTGCCCGATTAAGGGATCTGACATTCCACGCTCCGATCCCTAGTTTTCTTTCTCCTGATAACGACATCCTCTTGAGTAGTCCCCGCCCGGAGATCCGAATGGGGGACTATTTTACCTCCGGAATATTTTACCCAAGAGGACGCCATCATCATTTAAACATACAGTAAAGCTGCTTGCCCTCGGGAAAAATAACGGCTGTAGTTTCCCCTTGCTTTCAGCCGTTCGCAGTACCAGCACAGCAAGGCCGTTTTGATTATTGTTACAAGGCCAGATCAGTCGATCATCCAGACTGTTGCCCCTGCAACTACTGAAAAGGCTGCTGCCCCTCTTCAGGAACCACACGTTTGTCTGGCCTCTCAACAGATACCCCTCCGTTGTGGTTGCTCCTACGGTACGGCTATCTGTATCGTTGAGGCACGCAAGCCTCCCCACCAACGGCAAGGAACATGGTTCGTGGGGGGAGGGCTAGAATGTACAAATGCAAAATCAGCAGTGGCTCGCCCACTATGAAATAGAAACAATGCTCCTTGGTCGTCTGCTCGGAATCAAATGGGCTGAATCTGGAACGGCGCTCGTAGAGCTGCTCAGTGCCGGCTACAGGGCGCTGTCGTCGGTGTCGTAGTGCTAACCTAGCAGAGCGCACCTACATACTACAGAAGTGATGACACCATGACTCATCTCCAGCCACCACTCGTCCCTTCCTGAGCATAGCGCTGTAGAGGAGTAAGACAATGAGCCATTCACCATGCTACTGGTGTGGTTGAAAACTGTGGGGCACCAACTGGGCACAAACTTTGTGCATGTGTAGTCGTTCCTTCATGATAGTGGGGACACTTCCGACGCTCAAGCCGGCCGGCGTGGCCGAGCGGTTCTAGGCGCTTCAGTCTGGAACCGCGCGACCGTTACGGTCGCAGGTTCGAATCCTGCCTTGGGCATGGATGTGTGTCATGTCCTTAGGTTAGTTAGGTTTATGTAGTTCTAAGTTCTAGGGGCTGATGATCTCAGCTGTTAAGTCCCATAGTGCTGAGAGCCATTTGAACCATTTTTGATGCACGCGAAATCCTAACTCTAAAATGAGGAAAGCAAGTCCACTGCTGTTTTATTAACTGCGCCACCTCGGCCGTTTGCGATAGCCAGTTCTCCGTAAACAGTCACATACCGTCGCACAGTAAGGCACTGTCAAGGGAATGGGAAGGAAACGCTACAGACGGCGCATGGTCTGGCGATTATGACCTTTATGCCACAACCTCTAGTGTAACTCCAGATAGTTTGTATAAGTACACATGCAGTGCGGGCAAGGTCTCTTGGCCTTTCACTTCCATATTTACGGCATTCCCGAAAAGGTCGCCGGTGGTCGCTCTTGTTTAACGCACGATAACGATATGACTGTATGGTTTCATAAATTCGCAGAAGTCTACGACAAGTAAATTGGCCGTCTCCTCTAAGAATGCAATAAAACTGTCGGTAGTTGCGGAGCTGGGCATTGTCAGGGAGGAGACGGTGGCCTTAACGTAGCCTATTAAAAGGATTTGAAGTAAAAACTTTTAATGCCTAGACAGCAATTTTCCTATTACAGTTAAATGTACGATAAATAGTTTCCGTTGCTATGTACAACCACCTTCAGAGCGCTGAAAATGTAAAACAGCAGTGAACGTGCATTGGAAAGCACCATGAACTGCAGTCGTGCAATTACATGCCTTCGTGAATACCAAGACAACTGCAGTACGCCGTTTAAAAACATCATCCTGAGGAAGCCAGGTTGTGAACCATAATCTCGCAGGATGATGGTTATAGTGAAGGCAAAGGGTCAGTTGCGTGAGTAAAAGTTGCATCAGAAGCTCATTATCAGCAATTGCATACCAGATATTATTGGGAAAACAATTTTTGGAATCGTTGCATATACTGCTCTCACTATAATACCTGCTATACAATTGCAAGTAATGAGCTTTCAATACAACCTTTACTCACGCAACTGGTCCTTTTCCTACACTATAACCATCATCCTACGAGATTACGGTCTACAATCTGGGTTGTTGCGTGAGTAAAAGTTGCAGCAGAAGCTCATTATCTGCAACTGTATAGCAGTTATTATAGGGAAAACAATTTTTGGAATCGTTGCATATACTGCTCTCACTAAAATACCTGCTATACAATTGCAAATAATGAGCTTTCAATGCAACTTTTACTCACGCAACTGGCCCTTTTCCTTCACTATAACCATCACCCTACGAGATTACGGTCTACAACCTGAGTTGTTCATGGTGATGCTTTTAAACTACGTAGTGTCGTTGACTTGGTGTTTAAGAAAGAATGTCATTGCATGACTACAGTTAATAATGCTGTTTAACACACGTTCACACCTTTCTTACATTTTGAACGATCTGAAGATGGTTGTAAATAGCAACAGACATTAGTTGTCGTACTTTTACTCTAATAGGTAAATTGTGGACTACGCATTAAAAGCTTTTACTCTTAAAAATTAGTATTTAATAAGTAATAAATTTTCATAGAGCAGTTTCACAATTGCTCTTTTTTCATTTGATGGCTTGTACAAAAGTGTTGCGCTAATACCGCCATACATACCATGATCCGATTTCACGGTGTTTCTCTAGAGCACTGCATTCCCGTGAAAGGACTTCCGCATGCCACTGTGGCTGTGTTAGGCAGCAGTTTACGTCCAAGGTGACCTACAAGTAAGCCACAGGGTTAACGGCCTACAACACAGCACGTTCGTTTTACTTTCGCTGGGACGGCGTAGACGCGATCGATAAGCCAGTGGCCCCCTGGAATAAAGCCAGCCGCCGGGGCAGATTTACAATGTATCCCCCGGCCGCGCTGCAGCGTCCGAGGCACAAACAACCCGCACCCGCTGCACGCTGCAGCACTGACTCCACACTGTCAATGAATTATTACTGCTACAAGGTTAAATTCGTCCTACCTTAATACGTTTCTTTAATGACTCCAACGAACTCGAAAGAACAGGCTGATAGTAGCCAGTGGGCCATTCAGCTGTGTGAAGGCCAGTCTGTTTGGAACGGTGGCAGGAATCTTCCATTGTACCTAAAATTAATCACACGATAATTCGAAGGCCCACCGACAACAAGAATTTAGGAACGAAGTGATTTAGGGTATAACGTCCCGTCGATGGAAGGATCATAAGAGACGGAACTTAACCTCGGATTTGGGGAAGGATGCCGTAAGCAAATCAACTGTGTCCTTGTGAAAGGAACCATTCCGGCATTTACCATGACCGATTTAGATAAACCATAACCTGCACGGACAGGGGAAGTTCTGAGTGTTTAAGTGCGGCTTACGCGACGGGAATGTGTTCCGAACCTGGAGCGAATCCGTCCGGCAGCAGAACGCCGAGGGTCGGTGTACTGGCCAGCCAGGATGTGATTTTTACACAATCGCCCACATCCCACTAGGTGAATACCGGATTGGTACCCAAGTCTCGCCGCAGTTACACGATTCCCAAATATTTACAAAACTTTCGCTCACTTTCCTATAATATTTTCGTTGTTTGTCAATGGTGTATCATCAAAAAATGGCTCTGAGCACTATGCGACTTAGCTTCTGAGGACATCAGTCACCTAGAACTTAGAACTAATTAAACCTAACTAACCTAACGACATCACACACATCCATGCCCGAGGCAGGATTCGAACCTGCGACCGTAGCGGGCGCTCGGGTGCAGACAGTAGCGCCTAGAACCGCACGGCCACTCCGGGCGGCGGTGTATCATCAATGTGGTCCAACCGCAAATATGACGTATTCACTGATGATCTCTATTTGTATCTACGTGCAAAACCAATAAGCCCGAAGACAGTTATCGAGAATTTCCCTGCCGACCTGTGTGCAATATCAAAATAGGCAAAGAAGGTAAGATTAAAGGTCTACCATTCCAAAACCCAAGCTTTACTGTTTGGTCACTCAGGGCTTTTTAACCCGAAATCGTGGGACCTCCCACCGTATTTGATCCTAAATGGCCGGCCGGAGTGGCCGAGCGGTTCTAGGCGCTTCTGTGTGGATCCGCGAGACCGCTACGGTCGCAGGTTCGAATCCTGACTCTGGCATGTGTGTGTGTGATTCTAAACATTCATGGTGGTGTCTGATTGTACTATATCGTGTCTCCCAACCACTTTCGCGCAACGACGCTCTGAGCGTGTTTTTTAGGGAACTAGTTTGAACCTGGGACCTGTTGCTGGTAAGGAGACGCCAGACCACACATGACATGTAGAATTCAGAAGAGTTCAGTGAGACTAGCGATGATATAATCAAATACTAAATGATCTCAGCGTCAGCTCCACTGCACTCCCTGTAAAAGAATCTTAATTCTAACTAAATATAGTGGAAAGGGTTCAAGGCTTTCCTATTTTTAGTTAGTTGGTAAAATAACGTCGAAAAAGCAGTTAAGTTTACCATTGGAAATTTATTCTAATCACAAAACATCGTTTATAAATTGCACTATTGATAAAAGGAAATGTTTTAATACAGGATGGTAAAAACCAACTGCGTTCAACAAAAATGTGAACGAATATTCCCTAAATGGGTTTCCAAGTTCTACAATCGATCGAAGGATGACCTATGCCATATCACATCTATAATCTAGGTTTAATTTAAGTTTCACAAAAGAGAAAACTATCAAAATGGTCTACAGTGACCCTCACTTATCTTTAATTACTTATCTAACTTGTCGTAAATTACAGTGGCTGATGTGGCTTCTCAATAACTATATAACAGAAAAAATTACGCGTTTCAGATTTTTACTTCAAGTGGCAAATGTGAACACCATGAGTTTTAATTAACGATCGACACTAGTATTACGCAAAAAGAGGGTATAACAGATGAGACTTCTGCAGTTCTGAGTGAAGCCTTATGCGCTCAAAAATGCGGCATCGCGTGCGTTCATTACCTTGTCGGTGTTTAAGCAGCGTCAGGGCGACAGCGGCCGGCGCAGCAGCCATCCAGCTCGCCGTCTCGGAACCAACTCTCCAACTTCTCCTTACTACAATTTACCGAAGTTAGTTTAAAAAAGCTATCTGGCTGTGTTTTCATCTGACCAATCAGGGTCTCAATGTTAACCTTACGCTCCGCCTACAAAAATTCTGTCTATCCAATGGGAAACGTTATACTTTTCGTGGTGGGGCAATGTTTTTAAAGTTTGCAACGTAACAGAGACGCTAAAAAGTCTCACGCTAAAACCTGCACCTGAAGTGGTCCTTTTAGCGTTATCGTGAGATCTATACTGCTCTTCTGGAGGGCTCTATCTTTTAACATGGGCTGGGGAGTGATCCTAATGTAACAGACACGCGAAAAAGTCTCACGCTAAAACTTGCGGGTGGTAGTGGCCCTTTTTGTGTTACCGTAAGATCTATACTGCTTTTCTGGAGGGCTCTAGCTTTTAACATGGGCTGGGGGTTGTCCTTGACATACCTGAGACGCGAAAAAGCCTGACGCTAAAACGTGCGGGTTGTATAGTTGTACAGGTAGGCTCGTGGCGTCGGTGCCCAGCCCCTCCCCACGGTTCTGCTCTCGGCTTCTGTCCTCGTTTCTCCCCTCGGAACTGCGTCTGCCTCACGGTGGGAAGGTACGACATGCATTTAGGCAGTCTTGTGTTAGTCTGTGGTATTCCATTTGCTCACTCGTTACTCGTATTACTTTGGTTAATTTAATGTCACGATTTATTCCGAGCTATGTGACATACTACTGGATTAGCTTATCATGTCAGGGTTTTCATGTAAGGTGTTGTATTTGCCTGACACCTTACATGATGTCCTTAAGTTAGTTAAGTTTAAGTAGTTCTAAGTTCTAGGGGACTGATGACCACAGATGTTAAGTTCTATAGTGCTCTGAGCCATTTGAACCATTTGACGTCTAATAACACTGCAATTGATTGGTACACGTTCTGTATGGACTTGTAATGTCTAGTCGTATTTTAGGTACTCTCCAAAACATTTACTGAGCGAGGGACCGTAGTGATAAGATGCTGAATTTGCACTTCAGGCGATGGCTGTTCAACAGTAGACTACGAAGCCGAAGTTTGTGCAGATGGTATGCAACAGCTAGTCAGTCCACTGCTATAGCGAGGAGAATAGAACGGAATATCATAGCACATTGTAATGAAGGTTATAGCATTGACGCTATAGGTTACCTTCGTATGCACTCATGAGCAATTAAATGAGAAATACCCACTTCAATGCGCGCTGCACCCTTTTTCGCGAGTCTCGGAATGGAATCTACGAGACAACGAAAGCGCTGCCCTCAACTCACGGCGGTGGATCAGGCCTAGGTCCAGCGCGCACTCGTCTCACTCAATGGTGTGTCCCAGATGTGCTGAAAAGGCTAAGACCAGGAGGGAGGGGGGGGGGGGCATAAAAGCAATCTCATTTGTGTGGAACGTGTCTCAAAAATATTCTGACTTACTCGGGAGCACTGGGATAGCATCTTCATCAGGCAACGATATGGAGTCCTCAGCTATTCTGTCATCGCCGAGGGCGCTACCACTGTGAGGCTGTAGACGCCGCTACAAGTACCACTACGGCAGCGTATTTTGGACAGCTCTGCCGGCTGTAATCTACAAACAAATCGGACGGTTCTGTAGTGTAGACCAGTGTTGTGTAATGTAATGCATATCTACTCACTATAGTAGTTTATCGGATCCTCGGTACGGATTCGTTTTCTCTCGTCGTGACTTGGCAACTGGTACTTGGATTGCGGATTGTTCTTGCTTGGAGCTTACCTATACCAGATTGCTTTTTATCATACAACGATTGAGCCACTGATAACTGTATATATCATCATTTTTTTCTGTTTTAAGTTGTTCCTTAGTTGCTTCGAAATTCATCGAGGTATGTTCCGTCTACGCAACTAATTGAAGGCAGTTTGCTTATTACCATACGCGTTTCGTTTCTTTTATTTGTTAATCATCCTCAATGGCGTGTCACGCATGTTTCTTTTTATACATATAATAAATCTATTATGTGGTAGTTACAATATGTTCAAATGCTCAAATGTGTGTGAATTCCTAAGCAACCAAACTGCTAAGTCTAGGGACCGCCCTAGACTTACACACTACTTAAACTAACTTATGCGAAGAGCAACTCACACACCCATGCCCGAGGGAGGACTCGAACCTCCGGCGGAAGTGGCCTACAATATGTTACTATGTTACATTTTGTCATGTTTTTCTTTTGTTTTTTGGTTAGGATCAACTTTTGTAGCACAAATTTCGTGATGTGATATTATCGTTCGCTGTTATTTACGATTTCCAGCGCTGTTAGCTGGCCGGGGTGGCCGAGCGGTTCTAGGCGCTACAGTCCGTCATCACGCGATCGCTACGGTCCCAGGTTCGAATCCTGCCTCGGGCATGGATGTGTGTGATGTCAGGTTAGTTAGGTTTAAGTAGTTCTAAGATGTAGGGGACTGATGACCACAGTAGTTAAGTCCCATAGTGTTCAGAGCCATTTGAACCAGCCAGCGCTGTTAGCCCATGTAGGATTGGTGACCATAGCTGTTAAGTCCCATAGTGCTCAGAGCCATTTGTTAGCCCATGTGTGTGTTCCAGGAGATGCGTTCATTAGTCCCCATGCTTCAGTTGGCCGATTTCCGGCAGTCTTTCACCCACATTTAATTCAACACATCTCATACATCCATTGATTTTTTTTTATTATATGTATAAAGCAAACATGTATTACAGGTCACTGAGGATGCTTCACAAATAAAAGAAGTGGAACGCATATAGCAATAAACAAACTGCTTTCAATTAGTTGCATAGACGGAACATACCTCCACAAATGCTGTATATGTGTTTTCAGACCCCTCAAAAGCTTCTACCGAACAGTTTTAATAAACTAGTGCAGACAGAAAACAGTGTATACCTGAAGGTACTAGTCACCTGTGGGATGATATAATCGAATAACCGTTCCTGTAACTTCCACTAACCAGAGGCGACAACACGGGGCCCATTTCGTCAACGTGTGAAAATCGAGACGCCTGAATACCTTCCATCACCTCCTTGAACAGTGCCGTATTGGTGTTACCAGTAGGGTTTTATAACATACTACCTCTGTGTCTCCTGTGTTACATTTTCGTCTTGTTTCCTCGTTTCAGTATGCTGCTGATGTAAAACTTGCTTTACGTCGGAGTCTGTCCTGTGGTTAGCCAGGGTAACTTCATACCAGGGTACCACTTAAACTAATGTATACTCTGAATGGTCCAAACAAACTGTTAACGTAACACTGTGCTTCTTCAGTTTCTCCCGGCGTATTTCTTGCTCGAACAATCCACGGGTGCCCGTTGGACACTATGGACCAGCAATACACCCGTGGACTGTTCGAGCACGTATCGTAATAGTTCTAGTGACGAGATGGCTGAGTGGGGAGGTTCCAAAACCCAATAAATTAAAAAATAATAATAAAGAAATGATGCCCCGTTGACAAGTGGGATGTGATTTTCAGCGTCACCGCACCTTGCCATTTGCGTGTACCAGAGTGTGCCGTGATCATTCCACGGTTAGGATAGCTAAAGGCCTACATTCCTGCACCTGTGCCAATCTTTGTACCCTCAGATGTGCATAAAAAAAGAAGTACGCCTGTTAGACAGTGGGTGCCGCACGGTTGTTGCCCATGGCGTCGCATTTCTCCAAATCTAAGTACTCACGGTACATCCTTGGAACGTAGGCAGGAGCAGCCGGCCGAGACACAGGCAGAAACAGGAAATAACCGATTTTGTGACATTTTACGAGTTCCTAATCACGAACGAACTGTATAGTTTCATCTGTGTGCTTTGGTAGCGTAGTTCTTTGAGTTTCTGCGTGTTAATTTAATAGGCACAGTTCTCGCGTTTTCGCTTGTGTCGGAAAACAAACCGATTTTGTTTTATATTACAAGTTCGTAATCAGGAGCGAATTATTTAGCCTCACCTCAGTGCTTCAATGAACCATCAGCCAGGCAAGCAAGTGCGATTTGCAGAGCATCCCTGTAGGTGTAGATGTAGATGTAAAACGCAGTCCTTTTGTGACGTCGGAAACTTAGCACGTTGTGCACAGGGCACCTACGATCTCGCCACGATCAAATGCGCTAATTGAGCAGTGTGCGGCACGCGTTGGTGCCGTTGATAGGATGTCACCGTGTAATAGGGATAGTGGCGTATCGATTTCTTCTTCTGTTTACTGGCTCCACTACGTTTGCTATCGTTGTCTCGCCGCAAGTGGCAGCAGCGACGTTTGTCGATATCTAGTACCTGTACGATTTCTGGAAGGACGTGAAGCGTTTTCCGGGTCGGGTGTGTCGGTAGTACGGTTGGGACGGAGGAGCAGAGAGGACCGGCAGCGCGAGGACATGCCGGGACCGCTGGCAGCATGCACACATTGCCCGATCGAGGGGCTGTAGTTGCGAGGGCCACAATCTCGTTGTCCACCGAACCCAGTACGTTGAGTTTAGTGAACATTAGTCCAGTAACGAAACCTCCATGTTTGTGATCACGCCGTTTGTTTGTGAGTTGCTGCTCGAGTGTCGCCGTGAGATGAATAGCAGCAAGTGGGGTGTTTCAAGTTGGTGAAATATATTAGCCGTATTCTGCTGCCTGTTATTAGTATTTGAATTCTGTGTTATTATTTGGTGACGTGCAACCAGCGGTATTTGAATTTTGTGTTATTATTTGGTGACGTGCAACCAGCGGTATTTGAATTTTGTGTTATTATTTGGTGACGTGCAACCAGCGGTATTTTGCTGCATAGTGGCCCCTAACGCCCCAGTTACCTGCCCTGGAGGTTAGCATACTTTTGCGGCAGTGTACTTTTCCTCGTCTTGCCGATGCTGTCCGGCGTGATGTATAGCTCGACAGCCTCCTTGACTGTGGTGTGGACGGTGGTTTCTTTTGTCTACCTTAGTTGTAGTGGTTCCTTCTGCCTTTCGATGTTTTAAACACCGGATTCTGAAGACGCAGTGCTGTCTGTCACTTCGGCCTTGCTGGAATTGTTCCATCGTTGTACTGGTTATCACACATTAGGTGAATTGTGTAAGAGGATTGATCGGTGTTTAAACTGTCCCTATTTTGAGTTGCCATCCTGTTAGGTGAGCGTAACTCTTGGCTGCCTGTCTCACCGCTTATGCAGTTGTAGGGAGTTTTCTCAGATCGATCCTTGGAGTGCTCTCTGTGAATCACACCCTTTTTTTATTTGATCTGATTGTCTCAAGTGTTTAAAAAATAATATTTTGTTTAAATTATTCCTATTGCTTGTGGCCTTCAACCGACAAATAATTTGAATTCTTCTTAATAAGGCCTTCAGCTGTCAGTGTAGTTTGTGTTACAGTCAATTTTTTAATGAATGTTTAAAAAATTATTTTGGTATTTTTAACGTGTAATTGTCTTATTTACTTGTAATTCAGGCCTTCAGCCATTAATTGTTTTTAAGTATTGCTCGTGGCCTTCAGCCGACAAATAATTTGAATTCGTTCTTAATAAGGCCTTCAGCCGTCAGTGTAGTTTGTGTTGCAATCATTTTTTTAAATGATTGTTTTTAAAATATTATTTCCTTAAATGACGTGTATGTGTTTACTGTGCAACCAACGGTAACTGATTGGGGCCCGTCCACACCTTTTACTGCTTTCCCTAAGTACAACGTCTCACTAATGTTGTCAGTTTACTCACCCTGCACTCCGTTTTCAATCCAACAGCTGGAAAAGATCAGACAGCATTCAAGTCACGTTACTCACCTAACTATTCCATCATGTGGCAACCTGAGCGTTCTGTCCACAACACAGCAACTACCTCCAAATCAGTTGTTCCTGAATTCTCACCCAATCCATCAGCACATGAGCTATGGGGCCTGAGTTCAGGACAAAAGAGAACAGAACAAACTTTGCGAATACTAGAGGCCCGTCAAACGAAGCGGATGATGAGCTAAAAATGAGTCAGATGTAGGAAAAGTGCAGTACCACTATCAATTGAAAGTCAAATTTGTGAGATGTGGTGGAACGTTGTATTACCTGCCGGGGTTGTGAGCGCGGGTATCGAATTTAGGTTAAGACAACAAGCATGCGATATTATTGCAAGACGGGCTAGCCTTGCTCGACATAACTTGCCAGCACAGTGATACCACACACTGCAGGCAAGGCGATGTCTCGATCATTGGGATTTTAGTGATGTTGCCTTTGCATGACCAGGAATGGTACAATGGGGCAAAAAGTACGCTGTTGTCTAGTGTAAATGACTGTTGATTTTGTTGCAGATTCATTCTACATGGCTGGCCGGTGTGACCGAGCGGTTCTAGGCGCTTCAATCTGGAACCCCGCGACCGCTACGGTCACAGGTTCGAATCCTGCTCCAGGCATGGATGTGTGTGATGTCCTTAGATTAGTTGGTTTAAGTAGTTCTAAGTTCTGGGGACGGATGACCTCAGGTGTTAAGTCCCAGAGTGCTCAGAGGCATTTGAACCATTCAACAGGTCAGCAGCACCACGAGGACACAGGGCCTATGCCAAACGAGGAGAAAACATGGTGGTATCACCCGTAGCTGCGGGTTTGAATCCTCGCTATGCTACCTGCTTCCTGCACTTAGCGTGCTTTCTGGACTCAGTGACACAGCACTCCGGGCCTGCTGGCCCACTCCAGCAGCAGCTGGACTGCTGTCAGGAAGCAGCGGATCAGACCACGGGAACAACGGCTGCCTATCGACGATACGGTGAGCGTGCCTCTTGCCAATAGCCTCGGCCGTCTGGGTGCAGGTACCCATCGAAAAGGGGCTACCTCTGCAAGATTCTGGTATACGCCACCGACGTCAGCTCTGTGGCTGGAGTAATACAGCTGCTGGCCCGGCGTCGAGTGCAGACGTCAGCGAAGCAGGGTCTCAGCACGTGTTGCACCCAGTGGGACGGACAAGAGGCGCCGACTGATCGACTACTGACACACCCCTGGTGGGCAGGAGCGTAATCGCCTCCCCAACACGCAGCTGAAACAATGTTTAAGTCGGAAATAAAGTTTTAATTTTGATAGCTGCTTCTTTCTGGGCCTCTTAGGCCAGTTATCCACTCTCACCCCTCGGCTACCCAGCCTCCTGACAACATATCAAATGAATTCGCAATTGCGAATAAGGATTACCATCAGCTGCAGAATGGAATGACAACAATGAAAATTTCAGCCGGACCGAGATTCGAACCCGGATTTCTCGCTTTTCGCGAGCGGTCGGTTTACCATTTGGCTATCCGTGTACGAATCACGGCCAGATCCGAACTTCCATATGTCGTCAACGATGCGTCTACGACCTTTATTCGTACATCCATTATGTATATTCCCATATAGGTCAGACGTTGTACTTGAAAGTCGCTTGCCCAGAATCGACAGAGAAATATGATATTGCAGTGCCTGTGTTATCCTGATTATGATGCAAATTTACTTTGGACGTGCATGCATTTCTCTACCGATACCGGGCAAGCGATTTTCAAGTACAACGTCTGATCTGTACAGGAATATGCATAATGGATGTACTGGTTCAGGTCGTAGACCCATGGTTGACAACAAATGGAAGTTTAAGTCTGGCTCTGAGTCGTGCACGAATAACCAATGGTAAGGCGACCGCGATAAGCGGGAAATGAAGATTCGGGTTCCGGTCAGCAAAAAAAATTCATTGTCGTCATTCCATTCTACAGCTAATGGTAGTCCTTATTTGCAATTGCGAATTCATGTGACGTGTTTCGTATCGGCTGTGGTCGCCGCAGTGCCTGTTCCTTTGGGCATGCCTGCATGTCCAAAGGAACTTTGCATCGTAATCAGAGTAACACAGGCACAGCAATATCGTATCCTGACTACATAGCCGACCCCCAGGGTCGGCTACATTAGTAACATCTTAGCTGATTGCAGAAAGAAATCGATATTAATGTAGAGTGATGTGGAAAAAAGAAACGCAGAAATAATTGTGATAATGAGATATGTTAATGTTGTCTTTTCGGGAAGAAAGTACTCAGGAGTGTATTTTTACCACACCTCGATTACGTTACTTTGTGGAATAATGACGACTGCAGCACATTTCACTAATAATTATTTAAATTCAAATTAATGTGGAAAAAATAGCCAGGGGAGATACTAAGAACAGTTACTCCGATGTTGAAAGGAAGTTTCCCGGTAAAACTAGTGCAACTTTGTACGAACGGTGAAGAGAGCACTGCAAATGCTTTAATTTTGTCAAGTTCGCGTGAATCGGCTAAATCAGATTAGTGGAGCATGTCACAGCACGCAGCATTCCGAGCCCACGGGCATTGCCGGCCCGGCATATGTCATTCAACGCGCCCGCCGGCTGGCCCATGTGTGTGGGCCTCCCCAGCCACCAGCCCGCCGCAGTTTCCCGCAGCCATCGGCGGTAAGCAGGCATCCCACACTATGTCGAGGTGCACAAGTCACATCCGACACCACAAACGCTGCTACGCGGCCTGTCACTTGCTCTCACCGACGAATTTTTAAAGAAACTTGCCATTGCCGAACTGGAACACAACAATTTGAATACTTTTTTACTGACAAATGTCTTGATCACATTTTTAAGATATACTTTAAATGACCAATGAGTGTTTAATGACTGCTTCATGTGTTAATTTCGTAACAAAATACAAGGGACATGCTAATAAGTAACGCCTCCGAATTTTTTATGTGAAAATTCTTAACTCCTTTTCAATCAAACAGACGTCATCTACATTCTACATGTGTATTGTTCATGTCTACATATTTGCAACCGTGTGCCGTTAGAAGGCTCTGAATTGTTGCTTGTTACATGGTGGTGCGTAACGTAACACTATCGGTGCCTGAGAAACAGCGTGCTGTAATCGCGCTTCGGATTCGAAGAGTTCGTCCACACATGGAGCACCCTCTGCTTCAACGTGTGAGTTCCAGACAACACACGTGTGCTGTCATCATCATTCTCCATACAGTCACAACTTGGCTCCATCCGATAGTTATCTCCTTCTATAAATTAGAGAACCCCTTCCACGACTTCGCTTTCATAGCCGTGAAGCGGTGAAACCAGAGGTAAGGTTGTGGCTCCAACAACAAAGTCAAACATTCTGCAGTGACAGTATCGTCAAACTGGTATCTCGTTGGGAGAAATGAAGTCCCACGATTCTTGACCGAGCGTCGGGGAACGGTACGGGAGATCTGCAACGCCGTACAAGGCAAGGTCTTGATGGAGGTGGTTTGATGTTGCCCTTCTCCGATCGTAATGGGGATGAATGAGGATGACGAAGACGACACAGCAACACCCAGTCATCTTGGGGCAGGAGAAAATCGCTGAGCCCGCCGGAAGTTGAACCTGGGACCCCGAGCTCGGGAAACTAGAAAGCTACCGCGAGACTACGAGCTGCGGACAGAGCGTTAATGACGTTTGTTTTATTTAAAAAGCTTTAAGAGTTTTCACATAAAAAATTCGGAGGCATTACTTTTCAGCACGCCCTCAAATTTTCTTCAGGCAGGGTGACTTGAGGTTGAAACAGAGCTGCCAATACTACTCCTGCTGCTAAATAATAATTTGGAAATAAACTGAGATTTATTTCACGTTAATAAATCAAACGTTATTTAAAAAATAGTTTACATAAATGGAAAATACGCAACAAAATGTGCAATAAATGAAAACTTTTTCACAGGTACAAACAACGTAAAATTAAACTTAATGGGGTGTAGAATAATAACCGCTACCAGTCACAACAGAAAGCGATTTTATTTAATACACGACCGGTTTCACGCTTGTGCCCATCGGTGGTTTACATTCGTGAACATGTTTCCATACACACTACTGGCGATCACTGTGTAAATCAAAAATAAATAATGTGGTGACGACTAGATACAAATGTAACCTGTGGAAGTGGTTAACAGACATGTGAGTTAAATGCAAGTAAAATCACCTTCTGTGTTCACTGGTAGCGGCTATTATTCTACCTGCTGTAAGGGAACGGTCGCGGAGTTCAGCTGCATCTATTATGAATAAAATACATGAAATAAATGTGTGAAAAAGTTTCAGTACACTTTTTCATTCATTTATCTGTGACAGTGACTATGAAAAACAATACGGCGTTAATATTGTGTGGGTGTAAATGTGGTCGTCTGGGGTTCAGACTGAAATCAGTGAAACTGAAATTTCTTTCAGGAGCCGGAATGGAAAATTTTATGCACTATATTTTTCAAGCGATCTTCTGAAGAGTCATTTTCCAATCAGAATCCACATATTCTTCCTTTTTTCAGTTTAGATTTATACAAGTCTCCAACTCATCTGTTGGAAGTAGGAATAACATCAATATCTGCCCAGAAAGAAAACTTCTCTCCTATCGCTGGTAGTGGACTTTTTGTAGAATTAGGTGATACAATTCCCTCTTCGTGGCTCTACATGCCTCTTTCACCATAATGCTTTTTACCAGATGGTAAAAATGCAGTCGCTTAAAATATATCGTTTTGCAAATCAGCAGTAATGTGATTTCTGCTGTGAATATAATAGTCAACTGAAAATAAATCCAAATTTTTCTATTGTTGAAGGTATTTGAACGATTTCATTGGATTTCCCGGCTACGTCATAGTCGCTCACAGATCCGACCAGGTGATCTGATAAAGCAGTCTCATATATTCGACGATTGTTCAGGTGAGGGGATACCGAATCTGAACCTATGAGGTGCCTACTTCCGTGTATCGTTCGGGGTTGGCAGTCCCCTTTGAAAATGTCCACTGCGGGATGTGACTATAGCAATAAATGGATTCTATGTCTTTTCTCTGCCATGACTTCACGCCTCTTATCTTCAGATTTTATTTTTAAGTTCAGGAATGGAGAACAGAGAAAAGTCGTTAGTTCATGGTACCTCTGAATAATTGACTGTTTCCTCTAAGTATTATTTCGGGTGTTTACGTAAGGATAGTATTTCACAGGCTGCTGTGTCCTGAGGCTTGACTACCGTAATAATTTCATCTTCCACGGCAACATAAGGTGCTATGTAGGCGATTTCTCCTGTTCTCATTCCTTGGACGTCTCCTTGAAGGACTACAAAACCCACATGTTTTAAAATGCTTCTTATAAATTGAACGCTAATATATAAGAATTGCAGTAATAGAATAGCACACAAACCGCGATAAGAGAAAGTAGCTCTTTCGTCAACGTGATATCAATTCCTTCAATTCAATCTACTTCGCCCGCGTTAGAGAACTATACACACAAGGCCGAATAATGTCTTTCCACTGATTCTAAAATAGTTAACAACGTATTCCAGCAACTATCGTTGGAACGTTCCAGTTTTCTGTCAGTTGTTTTCAACAGACCGCTTTCTTTGCACGAGTGACAAGTTCTTTGGCCGCAGTGGAAAGAGTATGAACTTGTGAGCAATTGACGCACGTATACTCCGCATTTAAAGCATTTCGTAGCACTGTGTGTAGCATAAGGCAAAAAAATTCAATCGTGAATAATCACGTAGTACAGCGATAAAGTTGACAGATTGACCAGTTGTAAAACGCATGCATTTCAAAGGATATTAAGAGACATAAATCGTCTCAAGAATTCTCTTCAAATGTTATCACCCATTTTAGTCTCATCTTAAAAATGATTCGTAAACAGCCTGCATTGTTCCAGACAACGAAGTGGTTCAAAATGGTTCAAATGGCTCTGAGAACTATGGGACTTAACATGTGAGGTCATCAGTCCCCTAGAACTAAGGACTACTTAAACCTAACTAACCTAAGGACATCACACACATCCATGCCCGAGGCAGGATTCGAACCTACGACCGTAGTCGTCGCGCGATTCCAGACTGAAGCGCCTACAACCGCGCGGCCACACCGGCCGGCCAACGAAGTGGGACGGAGTACATGTTAGATAATGGTTACTTCAAAATGGTTCAAATGGCTCTGAGCACTATGGGACTTAACTTCTGAGGTCATCAGTCCCCTAGAACGTAGAACTGCTTAAACCTAACTAACCTAAGGAGATCACACACATCCATGCCCGAGGCAGGATTTGAACCTGCGACCGTAGCGGTCGCGCTGTTCCAGACTGTAGCGCCTAGAACCGCTCGGCCACTCCGGCCGGCAATGGTTACTTGTTGAGCTAGGTGCCCACATGTATGTAGCTGCCGGACATTCACTTCTTGTTACATAGGGGATTGTCTCAGGCATAATTATCTCGCTTAGTCTTTCAGAGCTTTCTACCATGTGCCACGACACGACTGTGGGGATACTTTGCCAGTTGGTCCTTTAACATTAGAGCAAATTTCACCGCACAGCAAACAATAAACAAAAATTTCCCATCGCTATGCACCATAGACTCAAATACCACCCAATATAAACTTTTAAGATTCTTTCAGGCTCTGTGGTTCTGTATTCACCACTCATTTCCTTTTTTTGCTTTTACTTCCCTTTAACTTGATAAGTTCTCCATCCAGTGCAAACCACTTTTAGTTTACGTGCACATTTTCTGCAACGAGAAAAAATTAAATGAAAAAGTTGGTAGTTACGTAAAGCCTACACAGTATGCCGCAAAACGCCACCAAGCGCTAGCCAATTCGCAGTTGACAGGCCGTAGCTCGCAAAGGCGATCAGTGCTACGAGTAGCCGTTGGTGCACCAGTGAGTCAGCGCAGCTGTCGCCGACCCGTGCCGTGACGTCACGGGCTCGCTGCACCCGAAACTTCGGGTACAGCGTGCATCAGTGCGGCCTCCGTGCTGAAGGTGCAGCTGTAAGTGTGCCACCTTCTCGACTGTGCATCACCTAAAGGTGTAAACGATGTTCATTATACACCAGAAATCCTTGTATTTTGTACGCCACCAAGAACTTGGATTATGCTGGATGAAGAGAATGCAGAATACTTTTTAATTCTAAGTTCTAAGGTAGCTTGTATTAACAGCATAAACATTGTGCAAACAAAGTATGCGAATGGCAGTTACGTAAGGGACCATTGTCTCACTACGCAAGCAGGAAGTATAAGAACTGTAACTTGAGGGGCAGAAAGCTACAGATCTCATAAGTTTATATTTTACAAGGAAAATTTTGTATAAATGTTTATTTCCATTATATTTAGGAAGACGTTATGGCATAATAAACACTTGAAAATTGAAAAGAAATATAAAATTTCAGCCAATTTTTCGTGGCATTCTTATGCGTTTTTTTAAATTCTATTGTCTCTAAAAGCACAATAAGACACAGGTAGAAGCTAATGATTTCTCGTGAGTAACTACATCAGAATGATACGGGAGATGACTCAATCCTCTTCAGATGTCTTGAAGCCGGCCATACTCTGGAAGTGTCTATGAGGAACCAAGAGTTAAGGTAACTACAGCCGAGTTGGTGCATATAATCCCAACGGGTAGCATAAAATTGAACCTCTTCCTTTGTAAGCGATTTTGAGCTGCAGACATTACGCGATAACATTAAATAACAGGTGACAAGCGGCTGTTCCACCTGTGTTGCCATTAGCCCGTCGCCAGTACACAAGTTGTTGGTCCCGCCTTTGCTGTCTCTCCAGCTTTTAATTTCACCATGTTACAAAACAGTGGAAATCAGTTATTATGTCACGAAACTGGATAGTGATAATTGTATGAAATACATACTATTGTAATAATAATCCACCAGAGCCGCTTTCTTATGTTTTACTTACCTGTTTCGAACAATGTTCTAAAACACTACCTAGACATAATGAAGCTATTAGCAGGACGTAAATAAACAAATAAATAAATATCTACACATATTATAAATGCCGGTGTATGTACGTACAGTCTGTGAGGGATCGTGATGCTGAACACACAGCTTTACTGTCTGTTAACACAGTATAACATACAAGGAGACGAAGTGCTACCAACATATTATCTACAGCTGTCAAGTCGAAAGACTATCCGAACACTGTCAGACTGTTTTAAATAATGTCGGAGAGTATACTGCTGCTGACTGATCTATATTATATTTTTTATTTTGTGTTCGATACACTGATGAAAAACCCCAATTAAGCATTCACCGTACAAATACAAATGAATTACAGCTTATCATGATAACGCTACGAAAAAAGTCTTTTTAACAAAACAAACTATCCGAAATTGTCACGAATTAGCATGATGATACGTACTTTTGGCATCTGAATGATCTGTGTCTGCGTTCAGTCCACAATCATACTTAAACAGGGTTACAGGCCTACCACGAAAGTATGCAGTTGTAGCAATAGGTGTAGGTAGACAACAAACTCCTAAGTCAGTGCAATTGACAGCGGCAAAAGCAGGCACTAACGAGTGTGCATTTCAGCAACTTTGTGACCTTTCTATCTACAGGGTACAGAATCAAGGTAGTGACCAAAATTATGGGGGAGAAGTGCCTTAGAATTTCTTTACTGATTGTCGATATGCCTGTTAGTGGCTCTTTTGCACACGAGGTAAAACATCTGTCTCCGGTGAGATTAGACCCGAAAGCTAACACACTCTTTTGCTTGATGGGCCAGCACTTTAGCGTGTAGCCTGCATGCAGCTACGTCATATCCAAAAGATGGGTACGACAGAAATTCGCAGTGTAAATAGCGAAGTAAACTGCAGTTTCAGTCGGAGCGAGCTTCCTGCATTCAAAACCATAAATTTGCTGCCTCTATGTCATCTCTTAAATAAGAATGATTCAGAATGCCTTATCCGAATGATAAGAAAATGTCGAGGAAGTAAATCGACGCTCACGTAGTTCCTAAATGTATTCTACAATGATACAAATTCTCCATTAGACTAGCTACAGGCAGACCACTTACACTCAGGCGATGTGAATCTTGAGCTGGCATAGCTCACCCTTCGAAGACACGGTGTCGCCGACTGCCACTGCGTTAAATGTGAGTACCTACAGTAGGCCAATGAGTTTTATTCGCATTTCTGCAACTAAGATTTGGGTCTTAAAGCGTAGTTACAAGGAAAATCTAGGTGCTCTAACTGCAACTTGAACATTAGAAGCAAAGATTAGGGAAAATTATTTGAACGGTTCTCTTCTTCTGCAGCTGTCGTAGGTATTCTTTTACTTCTGCCTTAAGTGAATTGAAAAGGAAAACTCATTCACTGAAAGAGATTCACTTTTTAAGAAACCACCAGAAACTGTTAACATTCTGAGTAGATAACGTTCATATATATATATATAGTCAAGGCTTACCAGCTATCTGAACATCTTCTTTTGTGCGGGTGCACAAACAGTGCCCGAAATGTTACGGGAATCGGCAGTAAAGCCGCGACTAATGAGTATAATGGGCAGGAGCACTACGAATATAGTGCGGGACAATATGTTGTGAATGTGGGTCTCATGGGAGGCGTGCCAGAGATAAGACCCTGCAGACGCACTATCCTCTGGGTCCTCGGTTGTCGGCACGGGAGCTCAGCGTCTTCGGTCAGGGGGTTAGCTGCTCTCTGCAATTAAAAAAAAAAAACTGAGTTAACCGATCAACGACGAACTTAAACGGGTGTCTTACGACATCCGCCCCGAGCAGATGAAGCGATCAAAATGAGATTCTTTAAAAAACAATGGAAAAAGGTGGATCAGATGGATTGAGCGTCTGTCATGCAAGCAGGAGATCCCAGGTTAGAGTCCCGGTTGGGGCACACATTTTCAAATGTCCCCGTTGAATCATAACAATGTCTGTATGCAGCTAAGGGTATTCATTTCATTGTATTTTCAGTCATTTTAATATTACGTACTTGAAAACAGTTTTCCTTTAGAATACTTGAATTGTCATCACCTCTAACGCATAATAAATCAAATCAAAAGACAGCATAACATTGCTTGTGGATGTTCGCGTTTTGTAATCGGATTATATGTGTTGCAGATAACATATAGTTTTAAATCTCAAAAGCAGACTGTGCAAGGAAATTTTTCGCGGTGACCGAAAAACAGGACCCAAAAGCCGCGAAGATAATTAAGCGAGTGAATCATTGCAGCGCATTTCGATTCCGTATTCTGACAACCTGAAAGGACAAGCAGTTGTCATGAGAATGTGAAATATGTAACAAAAAGTGCCGACGGTTTGATTTTGCCTACGCCTTTGTCCCGCACTTTTCGGCGTGGTTACAATCGGATTTAGCAACGTTAATTCGAAGGGGTGACCGGATGCTCTTCCTGCCTCCACTCAGTACCCGCCGGGATGGAATCAGTGTACCCCAGCTATCAGCGTCTAGTGTAAATCATGGAATAGTGTGAACGTGTATTAAATGTCTGTGAGTTATGTAACTGAGGCGGGACATGTGGACCAGTCCGGTATTCACCTAGTGGGATGTGGAAAACCGCCTAAAAACTACATCCAGTCTGGCCGGCCCAACGGCCCACGTCGTTATTCCGCTGGGCAGATTCGACCCGAGGCTGGCGTGCTTACCCAAGTCCAGGAAGCAGCGCATTAGTGCTCTTGGCTAACCTGGTGGGTCAAAAAGAAAAAAAAGTGCCGACAGTACAGCGTGAAATATGCCATTCTAAAACAAACCTTTCATTCATTCTATAAAAACAAAGAGACGAAAAGTATCGTCTAATTGTAATGTTTACTACATAACTGCTGGTAATGGTTTGTCAATAACATCGAAAAGCATCTGATAAATGTGCTTCTCAAGACAGCTTAAAAAAAAGAGGAATCAAAGTAATAAGAAGAGGTTATCAAATTTTATTTCATGAGGAAGTGCGCGAGCCCAGAAATGGTACTTATTTCAAGTAGTAACAAGTACAGTAATCAGCTGAAAATAATACAGGACGATGATTCAAACCCGCATCTGACCATCCTGATTTAAGTTTTCCAGACTGAAGCGCCTAGAACCGCTCGGCCACATCGGCCGGCACTGAAGATAAATGCCAGGATAGTTCCTTTGAAAGGGCACATCCGAATTTCTTCCGCATCGTTCCCTAATCCGATATGACTGATGACCTTGCTGTTTGGTGCCCTTCCCCAAATCAACCAACCAACCAAATAATACAGGGTGGGGCAAGTAAAAGTGGTCTGGAGAACAGAGTTCCAGGGAACAAATAAACATAGCAGAGGAAATGAAATATGACTATAGCAAATGTTGAAAGTGACCACCATTCATCTCTTGGCACTTTTGGGCCCTGGTCAGCAGGTTGCTGAAGGCAGGTAGAAGCTGGAAAGCTGGAATTTCTGCTGTACCCTTTACTACTTGGAAGACGAGGTTAACCTTGGTGAGCAAGAGATGGAATATCTGTGCAGTATCTCGCAGATGATGCATTTTGCTCGTAGGTTTGTTTCATGCTTGTTTCACATTAACGACCCCTCACGGCTGTCACAACATTTACAACTGAATTATCTCGCTGTAATTATTAAAGCAACCTACTGTTTTAGGTATTACAGAACTTGTGGCTACATCTTACTCAGTGTACAACACTAATGGTAGTAGCGGGGCAAAGTAGATTCTGTTTTTTTTTTTTTTTTGTTATTGTGGGTTGCACACATTCAGGGGCAGAACTGATTCATTTACGACCTTCTCCCACCAGCCTTAACCTATCGTTCTATTAATTGATTTATGACACCATGGGGCATTGATTTATGACTGCCTGGGGATAATCCATCCTTCTGAGAAAACTGTAGCCCTCCCCCTCTTCCTCCCTCACCTCTCTGGGAAATCTCCAACCCTCCACACCCCTTCTTTCTGATACAAGCACACTTTTGTTACCTCCTGAGAAATCCCTCAGACTTCCCTTCCCACCTCCCCATTCAGAAAAAAATGCTGGGAAAGTCACCTACTCTGCTGCTATATGTCCTAATTACTAATTACACAGTTGCAGATTGTATTCGTTATCTTGTCTGAAAATGTTTGCATGCGTGCTAACTCTGATGTACAGTGATCCACTGAGCTAGTGCACAATATCACCACCAGAGGACATCCCTAACACAGCCATCCTTCCCTCCCTCCCAGAAAAAATTGGAACGAAATGTCACTGTCCTGTCAATGTGTGAAGGACATACGACCCCACACCACCCCCTTCTCTCTCAGAAAACGTGCACCACTTCTAATATCAAATTAATTGACTAATTAATTAAACTGATCAAAAATTGGTGGGAATTAGCTCGTCCACTCTTATTATATCATGGGTTTTTCCTTGCACAGTTAGGTCAAAATAATTCATGTTAGAAAGTAAAAAACATGAATTGAACACGAGATCATGCACTGAGTTGGTCCTTCAGCTCAACCTGGAGTGCGCCAATCGCAATTTTGGGCAGGCGCCACACCACACCACACCACATGGACAGGGCTGCCGGTAACCCTTTGATTCTCAAGAGTTGGATGGGAGGTGTCAGTCACCTTTCAGATTTATTCCTCCTGACGAATGCGTAATACAGTGTGTCAGATTCCTTTGAAATTTGATCCAGGCTCACGTGCTCCCTCTCTCTGTCTCAAGTGGTTACTTCCTGTTAGTAGTGGGACAAAGTTTGTGTCATCCCACTCTGCATTGTTGCCAAATTTATTCAAGATGGTGGATCGAAGATGGTGGTAGTCGATATGGCAACATCGCAATGTCATGGCGGGAAGTTCAAATTTTGAAGGGAAAATAGGTCAATTGGGCTACCTCCACTAACCTAACCCCCTCCTCTCCCTTCCCCTCCCCTCCTCTCACCATGATGTCCAGAGCCCTACTGACCTAGTACAAAGTACACTCACCAGAGGGCGCTATCGTCCCATGACAGTCTGTGGGGAGAAATCGTGGGAAAAGATTCAGCCTGTGCTGTGCTGCTGGAGAGAGGAAGGACCATACATTATTTATCTTGGAAAAATTTATTTGGGGACGTATTTCACGTAGTTTATTTATTACACTGATACAAAACACTCGCCCTGACGTGCTTGGGGTCACAATGTACAGCATACAGACCTGCAAATTACTCATAAATCACCGAAATAATGCAGTACACTAATGTGCAGACACGTAAACAACCCGTAAATTGCAAAATAATACATGTATAATACTCTGCAAACATACTCACTAATTCTAAACTGTTCAAATAATGCAGTACACAGCCTACAGATCTGCAAACTACTCATAAATCACCGAAATAATGCATATATAACACTGTGCCAATTTTCTCACAACGCTTAAACAGCCGAAAATAATGTAGTGCACTAACACTCATTGCACGTAAAAAAACGTTTTCGAACTAATGTCAACCGCAATGTATCAGAGGCTCCAACATGCGCACATGCTGACGCCGCTAACACTGAACAGGGCTTTGCAGCCTTCAGCCAGTAGGTGAAAGACGCATCTATTTTCAGGTATACAATTAGAGTTCTTCGAATGTTGTACTGACATCACATGACTATGTAAATAAGAGCCAAGTCACCCTCTGGGCCGCACACACGTGTTTTCCTAACCACTGTGACTGATGCATGCCTGCCACTCCACAGCCAAGAGAGATGTTTGCATAGCAGCTCACCCTCGCAGACCCAGCTATAAGGTTCTCAATGTTATACTGACGTCACAGGTCACGCTACAGAAATCTGTTCCAATGCTTCCCAAAATAGCACAGAGTGCATTGTTCCTAGTGATCCTAACGGGATAATCGACCTGCGTCTAGCCCTGCACGCATTTGCCTGCCCAGCGTGGCTGACACATCACCTCAAAATGTTCACATGGTGACTCACCATCGCAGGCCCATCTAAATGGTTCTCAATATTATACTGACATCAGAGGTCTTTGTAAATAAGAGCCAAGTTTCCCCTCCTAACGCACTATAGAAATGTGTTGCAATGTTTCCCAGAATAGCACATAGTCCATTTTGCCCATTGATCCTAACAGTACATGCAAGACACCTCCGAGCGCGTATGTGTTTACTCAGCCACCACGCGTACCTGAAGGTCCCGCACAGGCCTAATTGCCAAGCGCAAGATTTTTGCATAGTGGCTCACCCGCGCTGATGCAGCTAAAAAGCTCTCAATGTTATACTGACATCACATATCTATGTAAAAAGAACCAAGCCTACCTCTCAGAAATAGTAAGCGCTGCAGAAACAGTTAACGATCGCTTTTGTTGGAGCTTTCGTTATGTCTCAGCTTGTCTGCATGAAAATTCTTATCCTAACATGAGCTGTTAGTGTAAGTAGGCCATAATAACACCGATTGCATTCTTGCTGATGGTCCTAATGAGGCATGGCGTGTTACCCTTCCCAGAAATCGTAATATCTTGCATTCAACATACGTCTCAGAAACTGTAAACTTCTCGCCACTAAAAGTCTTCATCAATCATGTGCACACTTTTGAAAACACCGTTAATCATAAAAGCTTTATTGTTACCTGGAGAGCGAGAGAGACGATGGTCGCATCAGGCCCTTCCAGAAATAGCGACGTTGTGTAAAAGCTTCTCATTGCCTGTACATTTAAATGAAGCTCTTTCATTGGTCACCTCGGCCTATATATAAACTCACAACGAAACTCCATTGTCCTTCATTCCCTGCTGCCTGCCTTGTTGTGCATTCCATTGTCTCTGTGTGTACTTGTTGTTTTCTCTCCACAAGATGAAGAGAGGTAGCTATAGCAACGCTTCAGAGTGTAGTGGCAAGAGGCATAGAGTTTTGGGGACAGGATTACCAAGTCAGTAAATTATTTCTAAATTGAGTGTAAATCTTCGTGTGTATGTTAAATTCGCCTTATTAATTCCATCTCCTTGTTATAGTACAACTCCACGATTTTATCTTGGGCTGTGAGGAGAGGCAGGAGGGGGCTAGACCATGGCAGACTCTCGAAGTCCAGCCTCCTCTGGTGGGTTCACAGCCAGAATTGCCATGTGAGTATAATTTTCATTGTAATTTGTTCTTGTATAGTAGCGATTCAGAATTTTCTTATTTCATTCTTTTTTTTTTCCTCTAGCTCACTTGATGCAAATGCAAACTGAGCTGGAGACAGAGCTGGGGGCTGATAAGAACTATTCAGTGCAGTAGCAGCAATATTATGTGGATCGGCCTCCAGATGTGGATAACCAACAACAACACTCACATAAGTATAGAAACAAATATCCATGTGTGATCTTTCAGTGTAACTCGACATTCAAAATAAATAAAATTTTGTCTCATCCTGTAACAGGAACAGCTCTCGAGGAATAGTTCGATTTATTGGTCAGGCAGCTGGAGGCATTTCTTCAGCAGATGCAGGAACAGCCTCCAGAAAATAATGAGATGCCCGAGCAGCATACTTGTAAGTTGAGAAAAAGACTACCTTCATACGTTCCTCTAGTAGTAGTGGTAGTAATAGTAGTAGTAGTATAGGAAGTTTTTTTCTGTAACAAATCGGTTTATATATATCTTGTTCGTTGTTGTTGTAGATGAGACAGACCAATTACCAGATGCGGAATCTGACGAGCAAGATGACATGCCTGAATGGGTCAGACAATGGCGCTCTGATCTGGCCTCATTAGATGATGATGACATTTCTGAGGGTGTGGTGGAGTCACCCCATGAAGTGTTAATGCCTTGGAGCCAGAGCGAAAAAGGTAATTACTCACTCTGCTTATAACCATGTGATTGTCTGCATTCTTTCATTCGCTGCGCAAGCAGCGGTAATCAATGTACTTAACCATTATGTATTTATCTCTTTTTCTACAGCGATTACGTCTCCGCAGCCGCAACACAGTGTGGCGGACATACCGGAGTCGACTAAACCTTCTTCCTTCCCAAAGTGGCGCCTGGTAAAGCACGCATCATCTATAAGGGCGCCGCTAAACGCTGCGCGGGAAGACGCCGCCACCGCCCCGGCACCGACGCTCTGCCGTACGTGGGCCGAGCAACGAACCACTACCCCTCAAGTTACTGGGTCGGGTCTGCAACAGCAGCAACAACAGCATCGGTAAACATCACCGCAGCCCGGCTCTTCCCATCGCTCTGACCTGATAGTACTGCAACATCCTCCTCCGTCATCATCATCATCATCATCATCATCATATCAGTCTCGTCAGGTTCGTCATTGAGTACACCATCGCAGGCCCTCCTGTCTGTGATGTAGCGTCAAGGGTAACCGCAGCCATGGTCTCCGAGCTGATAGTCCATGCTGCTGCAAACGTCGTCGAACTGTTCGTGCAGATGGTTGTTGTCTTGCAAACGTCCCCATCTGTTTCATCGAGACATGGCTGCACGATCCCTTACAGCCATGCGGATAAGATGCCTGTCATCTCGAATGCTAGTGGTACGAGGCCGTTGGGATCCAGCACGGCGTTCGGTATTACCTTCCTGAACCCACCGATTCCATATTCTGCTAACAGTCATTGGGTCTCGACCAACGCGAGCAGCAATGTCGCGATACGATAAAGCGCAATCGCGATAGGCTACAATCCGACCTTTATCAAAATCGGAAACGTGATGGTATGCATTTCTCCTCCTTGCACAAGGCATGACAACAACGTTTCACCAGGCAACGCCGGTCAACTGCTGTTTGTGTATGAGAAATAGGTTTCCTCATGTCAGCACGTTGTAGGTGTTGCCACCGGCGCCAACCTTGTGTGAATGTTCTGAAAAGCTAATCATTTGCATATCACAGCATCTTCTTCTTGTCGGTTAAACTTCGCGTCTGTAGCACGTCGTCTTTTAATGGCCAGTAGTGTATACGTCGGATCAGAAGCCCATGTGTGACTCCAAAGTTATCGGCAACCACGTTATAGATTTTTTAAAAATGTTCTTAGCTAAAGAGCATTGTATAACATCTTGGGGGGCTGCAATATACAACTACAGAATGGATCGCATTTTGCACTGTATGCAAACTGATTACGTGTTTTAAACTTTAACAAACAGTATTTAAAATGTGCTTCTTTCTACTCTCTGCCAGTGTCAGCTTACAAATACCTTACAGAACAGTTGCTGCATGGTTTTTTAACAACATTCTGATGTATGTGTGTTGAGGTAATAGGGATGCTATACAAGTTGACTGCTGTCTTTGATGTTTTCCTGGAAAAGAGAACCATCTGCCTCTAAACTGACATGGATCTCCTTTAAAGGATGATAGAAGGTAGATACAGTAATCGGTTGAGAGATGTTGTAACGAGGTATGATTTAATGGTAGACCGATGATGCATTACAGAGAGAGGTAGATGTTGCGGCAGGTCAATTATCACACATCTAATCATTTCTCCCGTTGTTCTCTTGGGGCGTATCATGTGTGTGGTATAACGTGCGCTCGACTCGTATACAATTTCGTGTTCTGTGTGTGACTTAGAGGCACTGTCTACCTTCGATCGCTAACAGCAAACCTCTCCATACCGCAGTCTTTAGGGGACTTCCTACGCATGTGTGATGAATCATGTCTACCAAACCGAAGGAAAACTTATTTCAGCACCCTCCTCTAGATGAACAAAGACGCATGCGAAGTTCTCCAACTCCAGCCACGTCATGGACGTAAATCGAATCATCAGTTTCATAGCTGCAGTGATTCTAAGTTAGTAGCAGGGTTTATGAGATACCTTAATCCCTGCGCATACATTTGCTTCGCACATGTCGTTTGTGGAAGAGACTGTGATTAGTTCATGGAGTTAGAGCAGCACGACGTGTAATTTCACATACCAGACACGGCTGCTATGCGTTTGTCTATTTCCTTATAAGATGTCGTCGCTTCATGCATTTTCAGTTATAGGACTGATCCGAGCATAACACCAAACATGCATGTTGTCGTTGTCAACATGCATGTGGTATTTGTTTCCAGATATATTGGAAGAGAGAGACGCAGTAAAATCTTATTGACTTCTCTACTAGGTGACATTAGCGAAGTTTTTACAGTTTGTGTTTTTGCCATGTTTTGCGTTACAAAAATAACGAGGGGAGAGAGAGAGAGAGAGAGAGAGAGAGAGAGACTGTCCTATCAGTGAAGTCTCAGATACCATTACACTGTGGTATTCCAAGTGTCATAAGCACGGGAATAAGATAAAGGAAATCACGGTATGTATAGGGTGATATTTATACACTCCTGGAAATGGAAAAAAAGAACGCATTGCACCGGTGTGTCAGACCCACCATACTTGCTCCGGACACTGCGAGAGGGCTGTACAAGCAATGATCACACGCACGGCACAGCGGACACACCAGGAACCGCGGTGTTGGCCGTCGAATGGCGCTAGCTGCGCAGCATTTGTGCACCGCCGCCGTCAGTGTCAGCCAGTTTGCCGTGGCATACGGAGCTCCATCGCAGTCTTTAACACTGGTAGCATGCCGCGACAGCGTGGACGTGAACCATATGTGCAGTTGACGGACTTTGAGCGAGGGCGTATAGTGGGCATGCGGGAGGCCGGGTGGACGTACCGCCGAATTGCTCAACACGTGGGGCGTGAGGTCTCCACAGTACATCGATGTTGTCGCCAGTGGTCGGTGGAAGGTGCACGTGCCCGTCGACCTGGGACCGGACCGCAGCGACGCACGGATGCACGCCAAGACCGTAGGATCCTACGCAGTGCCGTAGGGGACCGCACCGCCACTTCCCAGAAAATTAGGGACACTGTTGCTCCTGGGGTATCGGCGAGGACCATTCGCAACCGTCTCCATGAAGTTGGGCTACGGTCCCGCACACCGTTAGGCCGTCTTCCGCTTACGCCCCAACATCGTGCAGCCCGCCTCCAGTGGTGTCGCAACAGGCGTGAATGGAGGGACGAATGGAGACGTGTCGTCTTCAGCGATGAGAGTCGCTTCTGCCTTGGTGCCAATGATGGTCGTATGCGTGTTTGGCGCCGTGCAGGTGAGCGCCACAATCAGGACTGCATACGACCGAGGCACACAGGGCCAACACCCGACATCATGGTGTGGGGAGCGATCTCCTACACTGGCCGTACACCTCTGGTGATCGTCGAGGGGACACTGAATAGTGCACGGTACATCCAAACCGTCATCGAACCCATCGTTCTACCATTCCTAGACCGGCAAGGGAACTTGCTGTTCCAACAGGACAATGCACGTCCGCTTGTATCCCGTGCCACCCAACGTGCTCTAGAAGGTGTAAGTCAACTACCCTGGCCAGCAAGATCTCCGGATCTGTCCCCCATTGAGCATGTTTGGGACTGGATGAAGCGTCGTCTCACGCGGTCTGCACGTCCAGCACGAATGCTGGTCCAACTGAGGCGCCAGGTGGAAATGGCATGGCAAGCCGTTCCACAGGACTACATCCAGCATCTCTACGATCGTCTCCATGGGAGAATAGCAGCCTGCATTGCTGCGAAAGGTGGATATACACTGTACTAGTGCCGACATTGTGCATGCTCTGTTGCCTGTGTCTATGTGCCAGTGGTTCTGTCAGTGTGATCATGTGATGTATCTGACCCCAAGAATGTGTCAATAAAGTTTCCCCTTCCTGGGACAATGAATTCACGATGTTCTTATTTCAATTTCCAGGAGTGTAGACGGTCATTCTGTCTTGATGAGTGTTACGTTTCCCAGCTGCTTTGTGCAGTCCATTTATACTCTGCATGGCTGAGAATTTCCTCCCGTATGTTAGTGTGCTATTTTTCTCGTTGCGATAGCTCCCTACCTAGTCAGCTTACTAAGTAATGGAACAGCGTTGTTGGAATGTGATGGGATTTCGAGAGAATTAGCAGGGATGTGACCTGGCTGGGGATGTCGGTTCTACCTGCTCTGACAAACGTCGGCTATCAGGTAAACGGTAAAGGGGAGATATAAGTAGATAAAATAAAGGAACAAGTAGAAGCTGGCATTAAAATTGAAAATAGTGAAGTTAAAAAGCATACCAATTAAATAAAAAGCGAATTGAATTCTTCAGCTACACATCAAACTGCTACAGCAATCAGTGTTCCGTGGATGAACTCAGGATCGGTCAAATGTTTAGGAGACGAGGGGAAATATTAACCAGTAAATTTTCTAGCAGCATGCAGGGATGGTTTTATAAGGGGAATGTCCGTCGAGGTGAAGACAAAAGGTGAGCCGCAATCGTGAGCAAATATACACAGTGATACGTTCACTACCTACGAAATATTTGAAACCAGTGTGCTCAAAAAGTTCTAGAGTGAAGCGAAGCAAACGCGACTCCAAAATGAGTTTCTGAACGGGCCAACATTTAAATATGGTAACGGGTCGATGCGAGAATTTTGTAAATGTGAACTTGCGAGATTAATGCATGTGAAACGTCCGTTGGGAGTGCTTACTGAAATTACGACGTTGAAAAGGCGGTTACCGGAAAATAATGAAGGAAACGATAACAGGAACACATCCAATGATAAATTTCAAAGGGGTAACGGGAACGGATACTTTCATGACAGAGACCGATACCAAGAACGTAGATTTGAAGGACCGGCACCTTGCGAAATGAACCAGGTAATGGGAGATCGGGAAACTAAGTTTCGCCGCATCTCAGGTCCGGAGATGGCAAAATGAACCGGCGATGAATAGGAAAAGAGCGAACGTGAATGTGATAGGTGTTAATAAATCAGCAGAAAGGAGTCAGAATATTGAAATGAAATTAGTAAGAGATGAAAATCAAATAAGTAAATTTTCACATCACATCGTACTTAAAAGGCTTAATCCTAAGATAATGAAAGATAACGATAAAGGTGATGATGACGATTTAGGGTTAACGGATTTGTTTTATGAATGTGAGACAAAAGAGTGTGTGAATGTTAATACAATGAAAGATTCTATGTTCCAAAATGAGGCTGAGGTGGAGCTGAATTTGGTGGAGTTAGATGATATAGAAAATTCTAAAGAGGTACTAACCAGCGGTAACGATCATAGTGGTAAAGGTGATGATGTTTCAGGTGATACTGTGACGGCGAAAGGTGTTAAGGAGGTTAATAAGGGCAGTGTATCATTAGTCTCGTCAGCTGTTGATGAATTTGTGTGTGCATCGGCGGATATTGGTGAATTATTTTTGAAGGAAGGTAGTAATGATGTTTTATGTGATGAAGTGACAAAAGTTGAAGCTGCTGGTATTGATACTTCAGAGGAAGAAATCTGGGTGTATCTTTCCACTAATGGTGGTGAACCAGAAATTCTGGTTGGATCTGTGGATCTTGAACGTTGGTTTGAGAATGAATATGGATCTGAGTTTGATGTGCGACCTGCAATTAATATGGCGCAGGAGCGTGTAGCAGAGGAAAAGGTATTATGCTCAGGTTTACATCAAAACACAGCGGAATTTAATGTTACTGTTGATTCTGAAATTTCACGACGCTGTAACTATAATTTATGTGTTCTAATGGCAGAGGATGGTGAAACTATGGACGATTCTTATATTGGCGATTTGTGAACAGAGGTAAATGAGGTTTCATGTAGCGAGTTGTATGATGTATCAGCGGCTGTTGAAAGTACTGTTTGTGAAGGTGTTTTTTAATGCTTTATTTTATGATAATGATGTTGTAGCTACTAATGTCGATAATTTCAAGGAGAACACAGTGAGTTTGAGTGTAATAAGAAAGTGATATTTGGACAGAATGGTATCTCAAGGAGGAATGTGATTTTACTGTAACTGATTGGCGATGGTACAGCAGGACATTACGATCGTTATTGCCTCATTTGTGGACTCAAGGGAATTTTAAGATAGCGAGAGATCTACAAGGGAGAAAAAATAAAATTGGGGCGAAAGAAGTATTTAATGAGTTATTTTGGGACGAGTACGAAATTGATTGGTGGATCGAACAGGATATGTGTACTCTAGAGATGGAAGAGAAGGGGTGAGACATAGAGAATGATTTACTGAGGGAACAGTGTTTAGAGCGAAAAGAAATGATTAATGTACAGCCTATCATTGAAATTAAAGTAAATGACGAGAAAGTAGATGCGCTGCTCGATTCTGGAAGTAACTTGTCGGAAGGTTTTGTACAAAGGATAAAGAATAAGAAATTAGTATTACTACCTGTAAATAGTGTAGAAATTAAAACGGTAGTTGGCGGTTTAAGTAAGTCGATAAGGCAAGAATTGCTCTAGGAATGCAAGTGCGAGGAGGATCATTTTAATATAGGATGCTTTGTAGTGAATGGACTTGTAAAAGATGTGGTGCTGGCGATAGATTTCTTATGTAAATATGAAACTTCGCTTCACTGCATGGGAAGGTGCTTCGATTTTGAAATTGAGGGTGAAAAAAGGAAAGTAAAATTTAAGAATCTTTTGACAGGGGACAACCAGATTGTGCACACCATAATTACACATGGTTTGGATGAAGAGAACAATATGTGTGGCAGTGGAAGCAGCCGAGAGTATATCGGAGGTAGAGAAAATGGAGTTATATGAATTGTTGTGCCGTTATGAGGACATATTTTCTGATCGTCCTGGTAAAGTAACAGACTTCGAATACTCTGTTAAAGTGAAGCCGCACCTGCCGATTAAGTGCAAGCCTTATATATTCCTATTGCTGATTAGGAAGCGGCCAGGGCCAGGTTAAGACAAATGCTAGAATGGGATATTACAGAGCAGTGTAGGAGCGATTATTGTAACCCCATTGTAATTGTAAAGAAAAAAGACAAATCGTTTAGAATCGTGTTAGGCGCGCGTAAGATAAATAAAGTAATTGTTAGAGAACTCGACCAGCCTGGTAATATGGAGGAACTGCTGCAAAACTTCAGGAACATAAAACTGATGTCTAGTGTTGACTTGACCTCAGGATTTTGGCAAATCCCATTGGCAGAAGAAAGCAGACGTCACACAGCTTTCTTATTCTAAGGACGAAGCTACCGGTTTAAGGTTGTACCCAGTGGCAGTATTTGTTAGAGCGCTAAACCATGTCTTGGGAGAACGCTTAATGAGCAAGTTCGTGATCTCTAGACGACATTTTAATAGCGACGGAATCCTGGTACGAACACTGTAAATTGCTGGAGGAAGTGCTTGTGGCCTTAAGACGAGGAGGGATGACGTTAAAGATTTCCAGACACGAATTTGTCTGAGCGGAAATTCAGTTTCTAGGACACACTCTTACATCTGAGAGAATTTTACCAAGTACCGAGAAACTAAAATCAATCACAGATTGTAAAAGGCCAACCAACAGAAAGCAATTAAAATCATACCACGGATTATGTGGGTTATATCGAAAATTCTTGGGGGATGGAGGAATGAATAACCAAAATATATGTAAATTATTAAAGAAAAGCGCATCATCGAAAACTGACCGAGAAAATTGAAAAGGAATTTCAGAACATAAAGGATAAACTGTGTGCGAGCAAGATGCTCTATTATTCTGACTCGACACTTCTGTTCTGTTTGTCGGCGGACAGTTCAGATTATGGAATAGGCTGCGAAATCTTCGAAGAAAAACAAATCGACAGGAAGATACAACATCGGAGTGTAGCTTTCGCCAGCCGCGTGCTCAACAAACACTAACGCGGATACAACATTCAAGAGAAGGAGCTGCTTGCAATCGTGTATGGATTCCAAAAGTACCGTACGTTTTTGGTAGGTAGAGAGGTAACAGTGCTATCCGGCCATAAGGCCCTTAGCTTTCTGCAAGACTGTAGATACTAAACGACCGTTTGATGCGCTGGAAAATGTTCCTGCAGCAATTTAGTTACCGTATACGCTACATTAAAGGGACCGAGAATTGTATTGCCGATGCTCTGTCGCGACTGCCCGTTGGAGAGGAATACAATGAAGGGGAGGGGACAGAGAACGAATTTCAGCTGCTGTAGATGAAAGGAATACCAGGGGAAAAGGAAATTCCTGCGGTCTGCAGGGATATGCCGAAGAGCGCAAAATGATGCCCCTGAACTGAAGAACATCAAACTCAACTTTGACAGCAAGGGTTACGAAAAAATACCCCGCTATTTCAAGATCCACAAGGTGTACTGTTTCGCAGCAGAGAGTAGAAGAAGGATCACTGGAGACTGTGCTTCCCAAACAGATACGTGGATCAGCTGACAGATTACGTCTATGTACACTCCTGGAAATTGAAATAAGAACACTGTGAATTCATTGTCCCAGGAAGGGGAAACTTTATTGATACATTCCTGGGGTCAGATACATCACATGATCACACTGACAGAACCACAGGCACATAGACACAGGCAACAGAGCATGCACAATGTCGGCACTAGTACAGTGTATATCCACCTTTCGCAGCAATGCAGGCTGCTATTCTCCCATGGAGACGATCGTAGAGATGCTGGATGTAGTCCTGTGGAACGGCTTGCCATGCCATTTCCACCTGGCGCCTCAGTTGGACCAGCATTCGTGCTGGACGTGCAGACCGCGTGAGACGACGCTTCATCCAGTCCCAAACATGCTCAATGGGGGACAGATCCGGAGATCTTGCTGGCCAGGGTAGTTGACTTACACCTTCTAGAGCACGTTGGGTGGCACGGGATACATGCGGACGTGGATTGTCCTGTTGGAACAGCAAGTTCCCTTGCCGGTCTAGGAATGGTAGAACGATGGGTTCGATGACGGTTTGGATGTACCGTGCACTATTCAGTGTCCCCTCGACGATCACCAGAGGTGTACGGCCAGTGTAGGAGATCGCTCCCCACACCATGATGCCGGGTGTTGGCCCTGTGTGCCTCGGTCGTATGCAGTCCTGATTGTGGCGCTCACCTGCACGGCGCCAAACACACATACGACCATCATTGGCACCAAGGCAGAAGCGACTCTCATCGCTGAAGACGACACGTCTCCATTCGTCCCTCCATTCACGCCTGTTGCGACACCACTGGAGGCGGGCTGCACGATGTTGGGGCGTGAGCGGAAGACGGCCTAACGGTGTGTGGGATCGTAGCCCAGCTTCATGGAGACGGTTGCGAATGGTCCTCGCCGATACCCCAGGAGCAACAGTGTCCCCAATTTGCTGGGAATTGGCGGTGCGGTCCCCTACGGCACTGCGTAGGATCCTACGGTCTTGGCGTGCATCCGTGCGTCGCTGCGGTCCGGTCCCAGGTCGACGGGCACGTGCACCTTCCGCCGACCACTGGCTTCAACATCAATGTACTGTGGAGACCTCACGCCCCACGTGTTGAGCAATTCGGCGGTACGTCCACCCGGCCTCCCGCATGCCCACTATACGCCCTCGCTCAAAGTCCGTCAACTGCACATATAGTTCACGTCCACGCTGTCGCGGTATGCTACCAGTGTTAAAGACTGCGATGGAGCTCCGTATGCCACGGCAAACTGGCTGACACTGACGGCGGCGGTGCACAAATGCTGCGCAGCTAGCGCCATTCGACGGCCAACACCGCGGTTCCTGGTGTGTCCGCTGTGCTGTGCGTGTGATCATTGCTTGTACAGCCCTCTCGCAGTGTCCAGAGCAAGTATGGTGGGTCTGACACACCGGTGTCAATCTGTTCTTTTTTCCATTTCCAGAAGTGTATAATACAGACAAAGGTAGGAGAGATACTGGCGGTTGACAATTTTGGCCCACTGCCACAGGACGGGGCGGTGTGAAGTACATATTTGTAGTTGTAGAGCTCTTTTCAAAATTTATTAAACTTTATACGATATGGAAAGACAACAGCAAGACACTGACAGCCAAATCAGGAAAGATTTCTTTAAAAATGTAATCAAACAAGAAAGGCTATTATCTGACAACGGATCTCAGTTTACATCAGCTTTTGGAACAAATTTATGAACGACCAGGATATAAAACACATTAAAATATCCGTGTACCACCCGGCGAGTAATCCTTGCTAGCGGTATATGCGAGAAGTTGGACGACTGTGTCTGACTTACGCGAGTGATAGACACTTAAAGTGGGTGGAATACTTACGTTCATTTGAGGACGTTCTCAACAGCATGAAAAGTAACACAACTGGATATTCGCCCTTAGAGGTGATAACGGGAGTCAAACCGAAAATTCTGTTAACGGATATTGTGGAGTTCCCGCAGCGCGTAACAGTCGGCCGCTGAGAGGTAGCAGGCTGTAAAATCCCATATGGAGAAGTCGCCAGCGGAATGGAAGAAACGGCATGATGGGCGGTATAAACCAATTAAATACAAAATAGGAGCCAAAGTCCTAGTACGTACGAAAGAAAAGTCCAGCGAAGTGGATGCAGAAATAAAAAAGTTGTTTGAGCTGTACTATGGGCCATTTGTGGTGGCAGAATGTCCGCACCCTAATGCCTACCTACTCAAATACCCTGTTTCAAGAAAACTTCTAGGATTAAGAAATGTGACAGAATTGAGACTGTACATTGAGAAAGGGAAAGTAGGCTAAGAAATAAGTGTATCTGTGTTTAGATTATAAGATTATTTCGAGGGGTAATTTGTAATGTTTTATTTCAGGATTTATTGTAGCTAGTTCGTTGTTTCGTCGTATAAGCATATTTTTTTGGGCACAAGGTCTGTGCAATTATAAAGAGATAGTTTAGACGCACAGCCGGGCGGAGTGGCCGTACGGTTCTGGCGCTACAGTCTGGAACCGAGCGACCGCTACGGTCGCAGGTTCGAATCCTGCCTCGGGCATGGATGTGTGTGATGTCCTTAGGTTAGTTAGGTTTAATTAGTTCTAAGTTCTAGGCGACTGATGACCTCAGAAGTTAAGTCGCATAGTGCTCCGAGTCATTTTTTAGACGCACATTTGGGTGCGAGGAGATCGCGCAACTCAATTATTTGGTGAACGGTACCAAGTCAAAAATCAGTGCACACTATGCATATGAATTAGATTTTTGGGGGTACATAAGGGATTTATTTATGTGTATATGTGTTAGACCTACGTTTTCGGATGGTTTTATGTTAGTTGCAATTTCCAAATTATAAGTTATAGTCACGCCAATTTCGGTGCATGGAGGTCGGAGAAATTTGGAAAATGAAAATTAATAATGCTTACCCAGGAAGACAGATGTATGTTTATCTACTTATCTGAGAATGTTTTGGGGAAATAATTTATTGTTGTATGGACTAACGACATGTGTACATAGTTTCACTGCACGGAATTAAACGTGGGGTGAGAAATGTTCATATTCCGATTCGAATTTCGACAGATTTGTTCCCACAAGACGATGGTGATGGAATGCAGAGCCATACAGAATTTCGGCGGGGTACTCGGCTCCGAATCTGTGGAGCGCCGCTGGAAATGTTCAAACGTGTGTGAAATCTTATGGGACTTAACTGCGAAAGTCATGAGTCTTACGCACTATTTAACCTACATTATCCTAAGGACAAACACATACACCCATGCCCGAGGGAGGACTCGAACCTCCGCCGGGATCAGCCGGACAGTCCATGAGTGCAGCGCCTAAGGCCGCTCGGCTAATCCCGCGCGGCGCACCGCTGGAGCCTTCGTTGTGACGAAAAAGTTCTGTGAAAATGAGCGCAGTGGCGCTGATATTTCTGCGGACTTCAATACAGTGTCAATTTTGATAAATGTATAGTTTTATTTGTCGTTTAATTAATAGGCTGCAATTCACAATTTATGTTGGATATGAGTTTCTTTTAAGCATGCTGCATCAACACCACTACAAATAATTACACTACTGATCTAGCACTTAGGATATTTATGTTATTGTATTATGAATTTGTGTTTTGTAAATTTGGGTGCTACTTCATAACATATATGGCACGCCAACATGTTGTGAAGTGGAGGTGTGTGAGTTAAGGAGCATTGCGCTCTCATTTAAATATATGGCCGAAAGAGTCAGCCTAAAAGAATTGTGAAACGAACCCTGTCGTCCAGGATCGTGTGCCACACAGGGTGCAGATTCACCATGAGATGGGGAAACTCACAAGTGTCTATTGTCTATTGAGGCCTAAGTGCTGTAGTATGCGAGTGGGACAGACAGGAACTTATGTCATGGGGAAACCCAGTAGAAGGCGTTTGTGGCCAGAGAGACATTGCAGTGTTAAATATGGCGGACTCAAGTCCGGCCATAAAGGGAAACATTTATGAAAACTATTTAGTTCTGTAGTAATGCAGGGAATGAAATCACAGTAATTTTAACCTACCTTCCATCACAAATTTTCATGCTGATCCCATAAAACTTGAATATTGATCATATCTGTAATAGTGAAATTCACAAGTTTTGTAACAAAGACCTGAATGCTAAAATCTGAACGCTTCAGTCGATCTTAACGATCGACATTTCATGTAGAAGCGCATCATTAAAATGATAAATGTTGTAAATATAAACTCTGTAACTTCATTTGTTTAAAAGATACAGTAAATTTAAATTTTCAGTATTTTCAGTTAAGCATCAGATCATCATTTTCTCCACACAAAACACATTGAACGATGACAGCATGACACCTTATTGAACCATTAGGTAATAGAATATTTGTTGTAAAGTTTAATCCATAATAGTTACTTTTGTTCTTTATTTATTTATCAGAAAGCACATTGTTGCAAGGCTACTGGCAGTGACATTCAAAGTTAAGAAGGAAATTGTGTTGGTTTTATGTAACAGAATTTAACAGTGGATATTATTGTTACTTTATTTAAAATGTGAAAGTGGACAAGTTTTGATTATTTAAATATGTTGAAATGTAAAATAATGTAGAATAAGCCAATCAGATGGAGGGCTTCAGGAAATAAAACTGCACTAGTTAGTTGAGCGAATATGCTCGGCGCGCGGGAAGCGCGGCCTGCAACGGGCTGAGGGACAGTGTTGGTGCAGACGCGAAACCGAACAGTCGGTCTTCAGGCAACCAGAAAGTGAAACGACGTAGAAAATCTCGCGTTGTGTGGTATCGCGGGACTTGGTCTCTGAGCGGTGAGCAGCCAAGCACCTGGTATCAACTCTTAACTTTTCGTGTAATTATAGAGATGGAGTATTGGACTTGTGTTTCGCGATGAGACTGAATGATCGAACTGTTTCAGATGTCTATGCGGTCGAGTGTAATAGTAATTCTAAATACGACCACTTCCGCTATTACTTTGCTTTCTGAATAAACAGTATTCTAACCAAATCGCAACTGTGTGGCCTACTTGATTTATGGGTCGTTAATTTAGTTCCAGATATTATTGTTACTGTTATTGTACGTAATATGAACTTTGTATTTCGCAAACTTGCCCTCAGCCAGACAATTTAACCAAAGGGTCACAAGTGTCTAATTTAGGGTGTGTAATGCGGCAAGTGCGGCTCAACCCTTAGACGAGTTTGAGCCAAGACATTTCGACGAAGAGGAACTGCATATGAGCCCGAACATCTTTGGGATGTTAGCTCGCAAGTGTCAGTTCTGTTAGAGTTCATTTGTGTCAGAGTGTCAGTTTCTCTAAAGTGGAGTCTGTACGTGATGACTGTGGAAATATTGTGGTTGATGTTCGTTCACATGATATGAAAGATAGATTTTCTAGAGACTTGTAGATAATGATGACTAATTCTTCAAGTAACGGTGTATTTCTAACAGACGCTCGCTATAAAAAAATAATAAGATATGTTGGTACAGTCGTTATTGGTTAATGAAGATGTACGTCCAGGAAACACAGAAATTTAGACACCTGCTGAATGAAATACGTTATGCCATCATATTTTACGTACCATGATGAGTTGTTTAACAAGCTTTATGAGACTCATTCTTCTATTGGCCGCAGTGGGCGAGAGAGGATAATAAAGGCGTTGTCTAGTAGATATGTTAATATAACTCGTCATGACTTAGAGCTGTTGTGATAATTTTCATGTTTTAATTTAAGTTTCATAATACATAAATTAATAATTTAAACATGTTATGTCATTGTAATATTATACTTTTCCGGTGTCCACTTCGCACTTCATAAATTTTACACGTTTCCTAGGGAAAATATGCCAATAAAATCAAAATTAAAAACCTTGCCTAAAAGCTCTAGGCTTCGAAATATCGCCTAGGCATATCATATAATGCCTAGATTTGACGCCTTACCGATATCGTGTACAGAGTGATGCAGCTAAGGCAGGCCACTGCAAATACATCTTAAATGAACAAATATGTCCAGGTGTCGTTTTCGCCGAATTGTGGCGGACACTATGGCGAATTTCCTGAAGTCCACACGTAATTTTATCGTTTATAGTCACCAAATTAAGCACAGTCTGTATTTTTTTTCCTAATGGAACTACACATCTTTTTGCGGTATTTCAAACAATTTTCTAAGAGGACTTCAACGACATAATGTGTATGGGACTCGATCAAATTTCTGCCCTGTTACATCAGATGAAAGCAAGTACGTAACTCAGATGCGTTTTGTGTGTTTGTTACCAAGGCTGTTATACCCAGTGTTGAGAACTTTGGCTCTGAGCTTTACTACAAGCTATAAAGTAGTCTGAAGAAACAATACTTCACGTTGGATTTCATCTGGAATTAACGGCAGCACATGCCCGTATTATAAGGCATTTCGTGCCTTTGGGAGTTGCCGGTGTTTCCTAAAAGACCTCTTGTTTTAATTTTTTGTACAAAAGTACAGAATTGGCTAGTTTGGTGCGTGTGTAGACCATTTTGCGTTTTCTGAACAACCATTCCAATGATCTCCAAACTTCCTCGTGAGAGGATCTGTCCTCATAAGAGGACAGATGGGGAGGGACATGGGAGGGACATGGGAGGGACATCCGTCATGTTCGTACCATACTGACTGCCTTATGTCCAGTGGGATGTCTTCCAATAACTGCGGCGGCAGCATATCTTAGGAACTCGAGATACTATAGCGTACTTAAATTCTCATCAATAAAAAAAGACCAATGATGCGTATCTTGAAGAAGAAGCACGATACATTGACAGACCAAGAGTGTTATTTTCATCTACCTCTTTGAGTCAGAACTGATTTTCAGCTGACGATTAGAGCATATTGCGAAGATTGATTTGCTCATAGATTGTAAGCAATGTTTCTTCCCTAGACAAAATTTAGCATGGATGTGCCGCATCACTTTGCCCTTATCGTAGATAACATTCGGAGAACTGTAACCAATTTTAGAAGTCATTGTAAAGAAGCTGTAGATGTAGTGAATTGTGAGGAGCGTAAAACTCTCGCTTGGTTGACTCTCACGTATTTCCGAGATGCCTCCTAGACATTTGCATTGTCTGTTATCGCTGCTTTCGTTGGCGTATTTTACTCACCAAACTTCCAGTTTCAAAATTTTTTTTTTATATAATGTTTGCAAAGACGTATCGTGAGTGATTGGCATACTCTCTAGCATACAACCGCACTGCTGCTCTAATAGTTTGGCGATATTCGCCGTAAAGATGTTCGTATTTTCGACTGTTGTGTACCTAGCGAATGTCTCAATAGCTTTACGAGTTATCTCATTGCTAAAACAGCAGAACACAGACTAATGGGCTTCAAGCGCACAGGTAAACACGAGAATCATGCCTAAGTTACGCGTTTGCTTAATTTGGTATAATAGGACAGACGATTGTGGTACCTCTTATTCTGAAGGCAGGACAGTGATTTGCGGCGCTTTGATCTTGATACTACTTGTATTTGATCAAGTCGCCAAAGTTTTCTTGGAAGATTCTTTCACATGACACAGAAGAAGTATAAAGTTCCATCAGGAAAAACTAAGTGGATTTTGTAATTCGGCGACTATGTTGTTGTTGTTGTCTTCAGTCCTGAGACTGGTTTGATGCAGCTCTCCATGCTACTCTATCCTGTGCAAGCTGCTTCATCTCCCAGTACCTACTGCAACCTACATCCTTCTGAATCTGCTTAGTGTATTCATCTCTTGGTCTCCCTCTACGATTTTTACCCTCCACGCTGCCCTCCAATGCTAAATTTGTGATCCCTTGATGCCTCAAAACATGTCCTACCAACCGATCCCTTCTTCTAGTCAAGTTGTGCCACAAACTTTTCTTCTCCCCAATCCTATTCAATACCTCCTCATTAGTTACATGATCTACCCATCTAATCTTCAGCATTCTTCTGTAGCACCACATTTCGAAAGCTTCTATTCTCTTCTTGTCCAAAATAGTTATCGTCCATGTTTCACTTCCATACATGGCTACACTCCAAACAAATACTTTCATAAACGACTTCCTGATACATAAATCTATATTCGATGTTAACAAATTTCTCTTCTTGAGAAACGCTTTCCTTGCCATTGCCAGTCTACATTTTATATCCTCTCTACTTCGACCATCATCAGTTATTTTACTTCCTAAATAAACGATGAAAATTACTTGCGAAATTCTCCAAACTGTTCGCTATAACTTGGCAGAAACCGCACCTCGACAAATTTATTCATTCTGAATACACTGGGTGTTTCAAAACGTATATACTGGATTTAAGGCTTTGTAGCACATATTACATTCACCTTACAATTAAAAATAATACACAAAATGAAAGAGAAGCACGAACAGTTTTTCTTACAATTATTCGGTTTGAACACCGATCACACATCGAGTCGATAGGCGAGTTGTTCCGAAACCTTGATCAATGTGTCAGGAGTAACTGTTGCAATAACAGGCCGTGCGGTTCTAGGCGCACCAGTCTGGAGCCGAGCGACCACTACGGTCGCAGGTTCGAATCCTGCCTCGGGCATGAATGTGTGTAATGTTCTTAGGTTAGTTATGTTTAATTAGTTCTAAGTTCTAGGCGACTGATGACCTCAGAAGTTACGTCGCACAGTGCTCAGAGCCATTTGAACCATTTTTTGTTGCAACAACATTGTTTCTAAAGTCGGCTAGATCAGCTGGTATCGGAGGCACATACACATGATCGCATCAGATCGTGTGTGAACGCGGAGGTCACGCATAAAATGCTGTGCCAACCGGCTCCTTGTACCTCATCCACCGATCGGATACAACGTCATTTAACCAGTCCGTACAGAGTTATACCAGTGAGGTTGCGCACCATCTTGCTTCAAAATAAAGACGTGTTGTTCAGCTTCTTCCCATTGAGGCACGGGCAATAGCGGTAGCACATCAAGATAAGAAACATCGGTTACAATTGATTCACCGAAAAAGAAAGGCCCACAAACTTTCTGCGGGGATATTCCTTGGGGCTAAGCATGAAAGACTCGCACTCGCTCAACACGTTTTTCTGTCACTCTTTGTCATTCCATACTCTTCCCATAGCGCACAGGTATACAAACAAAACTGTTTGAGTTGCTCTTTGGAAGTTGAACATAGTAAATGCCACAACGCCTTAAAATCGGCATGTTCATTTTGAAACACCCTGTACATGGGGTGTCCTGTCTTAGCTGCCTTATCCTGTATAAGCGGAACAAAGAGGAACGAGGGGTATCCTAGCGACGATAAGGGCCGCAAATGGGGCAATCCTCTGACATAAGTGACGTTGACTAAGGACAGATTAATGCAGTCCGTCACCTCCAGGCGCCCCGTACGTGTTCTCATGTTGAACTAACATATACGATTGCAGTGGGCACGGGATCATCGAGATTGGAGCGTGCATCAATGGAAACGTGTCGCCTGGTCCGATGAATCACGTTTTTTGTCACAACAGGACGACGGTCGTGTCTAGATACGCTGTCACGCAGGAGGACGGCTACTCGAAACATGCACCGAACCATAAACTGACTTGCGGAGGCAGAATTATGCTGCGGGGGATGTTCACCTGAGCTCTCTGGACTCGCATGGAACCTGTGGTAATAAACTAAGGCACCATGTCATCTGTAGACCACTTGAATATTAATGCGGTCCCCCTGGCTTCACTTCGTGCTTGATGTCTTCCTCGAAGCCATAATCATTTTATACTGGTTTGAGGAGTAAGAAGGTGAGCTCACGTTGATGTCTTGGCTCCCATATTCCCCTGATCTGAACCCTACAGAACACATTTATTACGCTGTAGGGCACTATCTGCGTGGCCACAAATCATCGGGTCGTAATTTACAGGAATTGCGGATCTGTGTTAGGGGCACATATCTCAAGAAATATGGTCAGAATTTATCAAATCCACACCGAGCAGAATTTCTACCGTATTGCGCTTCAAAGGTAGACCAACACGTTATTATCCAGGTGGTCATAATGTTTTGATTCATCAACGTGTATTAAATGAAAATCCTGTATACAATAATTTTTGCTTCCTGATTACCCAGCCAATAAGGCCACACTTCAATTTATTTCGGTACCGCTGTTGTATTCACTTCCTCTGCGCAAAGAGGCCAAGTTATGAAGACTCGTCTGATTAACAGACCATGTATGACAGTCGTTATTCTAAAATGTTGATTATCTACTGTCGCCGCCCGGTGTGGCCGAGCGGTTCTAGGCGCTTCAGTCTGGAACCGCGCGACCGTCGCAGGTTTGAATCCTGCCTCGGGCATGGATGTGTGTGATGTCCTTAGATTAGTTAGGTTTAAGTAGTTCTAAGTTCTAGGGGACTGATGACCTCAGACGTTAAGTTCCATAGTGCTCAGAGCCATTTGAACCATTATCTACTGTCGTTTGAAAAAGGAGATATTAGTTGGTAGATATTAAAAATACTAGTTAAGTAATGTTAGAAGCAAAGCACTTAAAATTGAGTGCTATGTTTTTGGTTCTCAGTTTGTTGGGAAAAGCCTCGCTGTCTAACTCCAAAATCCTATCCTCAATTGTTGTGATTTTGGTTTTGTGATTCATAGTCGCTTCTTAAAGTGCTTATTTATATTCTCTCAAGCTTTTTCTAAGGTACAGTGAAATAACAATGGTCAATTAAATTTCGAATTTTGCATAAATGTTAATGAGAAACTTCAGTCTAGATACAATATTTGTAAGGGACTGTTTGATGAAGCTTATGAGCTTCTTGTCTACTTTGAATTAATAGCGTTTGAATAGCAAGTGTTCAACCGTCTGTAGAATGATATGTTCAACCAAAGTCTACAGAGACTTGGTTGTCAGTTGGTAATGTCTCATTACTAAGTTGAAGTTGAAGATTTGCCCAAAACATGGCCGCTATCTTCAGTATCCACTCTGATAGCTGCCAGTTTGGTTTAGTTTTCCATAGTACTTTACACTAAGATGAAAAACGTCATGCGATACCTCGTAATATGGTGTCGGATATATTTTTGGCCGGCATAGTGCAGCAGTTCGACGAGACGTGGACTCAACAAGTCGTTTTAAGTCCCCTGCAGAAATACTGAGTCATGCTGCCTCTATAGCCGCCCATGATCACGAAAGTGTTACCGGTGCAGGATGTTGTGCACGAAATGACCTCTCGATTACGTCCCATAAATGTTCTATGGGATTCATGTCGGGCGATGTGGGTGGCCAGATGATTCGTTCAAATCGTCTGAAATGTGGCTTAGATCAATCGCGTACAACTGTGGCCCAGTGACATGGTGCATTGTCATCCATAAATATTCCATCGTTGTTTCAGAACATGAAGTCCATGAATATCTGCAAGCGGTTTTAAAATAGACGAATATAAACATTTCCTGTCAATTATCGGTTCAGTTGGACAGGAGGACCCAGTCCAGTCCATTTAAACACAGCTTACAGCACTATGGAGACACCACCAGCTTACACATTGCCTTATTGACAACTTGGGTAAATGACTTCTTGGTTTTGCGCCACACTTGAACCCTACCATCAGGTCTTACCAACTGAAATCGGGACTCATCGGACCAAGCTACAGTTTCCCAGTGGTCTAGGGTCTAACCGATATGGTCACGAGCCCAGGAGAGGCGCTGCAAGCGTTATCATGCCATTAACAAAGACACTCATGTTGTCTGCTGCCGTAGCTCATTAAAGCAACATTTCGCCACACTCTCCTAACGAATACGTTCGTCTTACGCCCCACATTGATTTCTGCGGTTATTTCACGCATGTTGGTTGTCTGTTAGCACTGACGAAAACTCTGCTGCTCTCTGTCATCAAGTGAAGGCCGTCGGCCACTACGTTGTCTGCGGTAAGAGGCAGTACCTAAATCTATGGTATTCTCGGCACACTCTTGACACTGTGGCTCTCGGAATGGTGAATTTCCTAAGGATTTCGGAAATGGAATGTCCCATGTTTCTAGCACCAACTACCATTTCACGCTCAAGGACTAAATTCCCGTCGAGCGGCCTTAAAAACAAAGCCATCATAACTCTTACGTCTTCTATGTCTTTCAGGCTAAAACATGATCTTTGGATAGCACAGTAATCGAAATTAAATGTGAAACACTTTCCCCAAATACAGTTAGAAGTGTCGGATCGACTACCTTCATTGAATCAAGAAGCTGCAAAGAAGTATCGGACCACCCTGGCACCACTGAAGACAGAGTTTGACAACCTAGCTTCCATAGCTCAACTTCTGTAAAAAGTTGATATGAAAGATATTTGAGGTAAAGTGAGTACTCTTTTCTCTTATAGTGAGACTGAACTTCAAGAGGATATAATTCCACTTCGTAATAGTTTCCTTAGAAGTTATTGAATGTAAAAACGTACCCTAACATTGTAAAAGTGGCTAGGTAACTCTTATAGGTTTTTGGAGCTACTTATCTAAGTAAGGCAGCATTTCCAACATTGTACATAGTGAACTCTAAGAGTAGAAATAAACTGACCGAGCTTCATTTTTCATACTGGCTATGATAAATTATTCACCAGGTTATAGTAAACTCTCCAATGATATTGCAAAGCCAAGTTTCACACAAAACGTTTTTCAACAAGTATGATGATATATATTTTTATTTTTTTCACTTGTGTATTATTCTGAAAATTAAGTAATTTTGATGGAGAGAAAATTACCTTTTATATATTTCGTGTAATGAAAATAGTTAATTTTGGCTATGATGTTGTTTTCTGCTTAAACGTTTATGAATTTTTAAGACATTAGATTTTTTAGTGGACAAAGTTGTATGTAATGGATCTCAAACATAAAGAGGTTAGCACGCCTGGTGTAGACTCATGAAGCAACCAGGGAAACGTTAGGATAATCATTTGCAATGTGACTTATTGTCTGAATGTCACCTCAGTCACATGTACTTTCAGTGTAAAAGCCCCAGTCATTCATTCCGATATCTGTTAAGCTGTACTCACACCTCCATCAGATGATGAAACCACGGAGCTTTAAAAGTCACATTATCGATAAGAGCGTGGTTCTGGGCTTCAGTGGCTTACCGCTCACGTATCCACTCAGCACCGCTGTCGAACCCATCGGAGAGCATTTGGAGTACTTCATAAGCTGGTCTCCTGTATTTGAAGCGTTTCCTAGGCAGTGACAGTAAATCTTCGTGAAGAGAGACTGACTCATTTTTAGAAACTTACAGGCAAGAGTTGTAGAGAGCCGCCATTCAATGAAGGTGAGCTGGACAGATTGGCAGCCAGAATATAGGCGTAGATCTGACTGTGTCACTAATATGGTTCTCACAGATGCATTCAAATGTCAACTTTCTTCACATGAGCACTGCGGAGCAAAACTAGTGCGTAATATTCTGCAGCAGAGTATACCATCGCAAGGTATGCTTCACGGCGAACTCATGGATTTGCTCCGCAAGTACTATCTGCCAGCTTCTTCACCAGATACACTAGTGCTTTTACCTTATTACTTGTGTTGGAGAGGGGTTTATGATGTGTCAGAGTTTTGTCTAATGTGACACTGAGGTTTTTTGCTTCCTGATGTATTTGACTATGCCAAGCGGATCAAACTTAGGGGCGATCTTTGCTGATGCAAGACGATTAGAGAGGTGGAAAAGATATATTTCTGTTTTAGAAGGTTAGATCTAAGTCGCCATGTCTGAGAATATTCATAAAGTTTAGTGAGGCTATTAGGTGTTCTCTACATTCCGAAAGATTTTCATTCTGATGTGAAATTGGAAGGTCATCTGCATATTGGAGTCTCTGGCATATCTGTTGTGTAGAGATTGAATAACAGTGGAGCAAGAACAGAGCCTTGAGGTAACCCCTCATTGACCACATACCATATGCTCTTCTTTTCACCTTGATTTACTTTAAATCACCGATTGCTCAACATGTAGCTTGGGACGTTACGTAGAGTGTTTTTCGAAAATTTCAATATTAGGCTTTCGTGACACATCACGTCATAAGGTGCTACCAGATCAACGAAAACTACCCTGTCTTGATTTCCTTCTTCTTGATGCAATAATTTACCAACAGCCGTATGATTTGTAGAAGTTTATTTTATTTTATGAACTTCTATGAGCTACCAGTTTCGGCATTACTTTGTTGCCATCTTCAGGCCCCACTTGTCATAGTGGTAAAATCGCTATACACAGAATGAGCCGTATAACTTTATCCATGAATCAATCGTCCTGCAACAGCTCTTGGTGGCCAGGCGACACAGCCTGAAGATGGCATCAATGTAATGCCGAAACTGGTAGCACATAGAAGTTCATAAAATAAAATAAACTTCTACAAATCATACTGCTGTTTGTAAATTATCGCATCAAGAAGTTCATGCCAGTCGCCGTCCCACAATCCATAATGGATCAACGAAAATGATTTCCTTCTGGTTGCCAGTTTCTATGTTAGTCAAGTAGAGCACTTGATCACAGCAGCTTCTATGAGACCTACATCCGGCTTGTTCAGATGGTACCACAGAACTAATCTGGTCTTGTATTCGGTTTAGTATCATTTTTTTCCACGAGTTTCTATGCCTAGTTCAGATACTGGGGAACAGTGTTTTCAACTGTTCCTTCTTTGCCTGGCTTTTTGATAGCAACAATTTTAGCTCTCTTATCTTTTGCTGATATCGTTCCTGTGCGAAGAACTTCGTTAAAAAGGCGAACAAACCATTTTCGCGTCGTAGGACGACTACGCACCAAAAATTCAGGAGAGAGCCAATCTGCACCTACAGCTTTTCTACGCTTTCGGTGGATATGAGCTGTCTCCAGCACAGTGATCATGAATGGAGAAGAGAACTTTGGATTATGTTGTAGAGATTTCTTGACTTCAGTAAGTTCTTTCTTTACTTGCCGAACATTTGCTTTATCTGCTGGAAACTTGAGAATGCTCAGTAAGTAACTGGCGATTGTGTCGCATGAGACCGTTGACTTCTATGTGTTGTGGAAAGGGTATTCTCCCAGTTTCTGTATGAAAGCCCAAGCTTTTATGCTAGAATGTGTGAATTCAAGGTTCTTGGTTTCTTTGTGCCATTTTTTTCTCTTCTTCGTTTACTCAAGGAATTCAACATATTCGTAGCTGTTTCTTGGTCTACACTTTTCTTTAAACTATTAAACAGCTGGTGGATCTCTTGGTTCCATCCACGAATGTTCGCTTTGCGGCATTCTCTGAGTATGTTGTTTTTGACAGTGGATGTGACAGTCCTCAGAAACTTTATGAGTACGAGTTTGACAGTGCAAGCATCTCTTCTACTGAAACATCCAATGCTTTTGAGAATTTATTCCAATTTTCGTTTTGAAAGTTCTAATGAGATACTGGAGCAAATCGCACTGAGGGAATATGTAGCCCGTAGGAGATGAGAATTGGCCGATGTCGACTTCTAGGAAAGTCATGAAGAACCATTCTGATGATAGTTCCAGTATTACTCCCAGAAGTGTCCACAGTTGACAGGCAGATGTCAGCTGTGATCTCTGTAGCCCATATTCTAGACTTGAATCTGTTCTTTCCTTTTGCATCATAACGGAACCCCAAGTTGTTTGCTTCCATAGAGTCTGCGAGAATTCTTCCAATTTCGTCCTCTTCACAATAGCCCCATTCATGGTTGTGACTATTAAAGTCGACTGCATATACTGCAAGATGTTCTAGTACTGTTTGTTGCTTCGGGCGAGTGGTGTTCGGTGGTTCGTAGACATTTACTACCTTTATGTTTCCAATTTGTATCAGTTCTACCATCACGTTTTCTTCAACCGATGCCTCTTCGAGGATAACTGATACATCTATAAGTCATTGAAAACAAAGGTAGTAATCCCATGTTCAAGGTGGTTAATGCAGGACACGATTTTATGTCCAGGAATACGACCTCGCTTCCACAGAGCAATTTCATCTTCGGTGTGAGGCTATAACATCCACCTTATACTCACGTAAGATTTTTGACAGCACTTCGCTTTTATTTCTGGAGAGTCCAATTAGGCTAACTCTCGCGGAAGGTGTTTTGGAAAGAGAGAGGGAGAGTCAGTACTTTCAGATTAAAGCCTTACGATATTCTTTCGATCATATACAATTCTGAATGCCCCTTTTGTGAATGTTACACTCCTACAGTCTTCTGCAATGGCTTTTCGTTTTCAGGTTGAGTATTCAAGACTTCCAGTAACATTGTGACGTTTTATTTGGGATCTTATTAGGTATTACAAATCTTAAACTATTCCTTCTAATTTTCTCCGTTTTTCTGTTAATGAGTTTAGATGTCTGTTAACCAAAGAGCACGATTTTATTGCACATTTGGCAAATAAAAGTGTTTGTGTCCTTGCCAGGGAATGGACGTTATGTTGAAGTTCAATATTTTCCCTATTGACGCAAGACGGTATATGAAAACGTAGTATTCCCATGATCCTATTGCCAACTTTTTCTTCCAGATACCTTTAGTATTTGTCAAGTTGTATTCCAGAATTTCCGTTTCAAGTAATACCAGAATTAAGATAAGATCTTCTTCCAAATCTCGATTTCATTGACGTGATTTAGCGACTTTTAGCACGGAAGTGGCGTTGTAGTGATCGGAAGAATTGTACAAATTTTTCATTTCTACGGTTTGTCTTTACAGGACGTTATAGTGTGCCTAACAACCCGCTAGCGGCGCGATAATCGAGTGAATGTGGAACGATTTGTGGGAGCCCGAGGGAAGATGCGGTGCGGCCCGCGTGGCAGGCACGTGCCGGCGGCGGGGGTGGGGACCGGGCTGCTGCAGCTATCGACCCGCCCGGGGGCGCAGCCCGGGGCCTCCCCGAAACTGAATAAATGTTTCTTACACACACACAGGAGGGCCCCTCACCGCCACAGCGTTCGCCCTCCGCGGCGAGCGACCTCCCGCCGTTCGTTCACCCGACTTTATATTTCAAACGTAGCACCAAAACATAAAACACTTCGCACAAGATGGATGTTGTCAACATGAAACACACTGCGGATTCCTCTGCCCATCTGCCGATTAGATCTCAGCTTCTACCAGAACTGCAAATGTGAACGAGTCCAAAAATTTCCCATCCGCAGCATCTACACAAGAGTGATTAATTTTATTAAAATGATCTTAAGTTCCACCACAATCACAGTGTAGTTTTGGAGCTAAGTAAAACATCAATCATTACGAAAGTAGGTTCAAATACCACAGTGCTTCACGAGACACTGGCCTCCCATGGACGTCCGTAGAAAGTTTTCCAGGGAGTTGGGGACGGAGGCGGAGGGCGGAGGAGGGGGAGACTTTAAAATAGCCATTTTTATATAATTTCAAAATGTTCATATGGCTCTGAGCACTATGGGATTTAACTTCTATGGTCATCAGTCCCCTAGAACTTCGAAGTAGGTAAACCTAACTAACCTAAGGACATCACACACATGCATGCCCGAGGCAGGATTCAAACCTGCAACCGTAGCGGTCGCGGGATTCCAGACTGTAGCGCCTAGAACCGCTCGGTCACCCCGGCCGGCCTTTTATGTAAGTGAACTGGTCAGTTTCGAGACATGTCTTGCTATAAGAACTATATTTTACATGTGACACAAAAACTTATATGCCACGAAATTTTTGGTTATCCACTCACTATATGAATAAATCTCTGTACTCCAGGTTTCGGCTGGTCCCGGCGAAGGTTCGAGTCCTCCCTCGGGCACGGGTATGTGTGTCTGTCCTTAGGATAATTTAGGTTAAGTGGTGTGTAAGCTTAGGGACTGATGACCTTAGCAGTTAAGTCCCATAAGTTTTCACACACACACACACACACACACACACACACACACACACACACACACACGCTCCAGGTTCCGGAAAGGGGAGGGGGGCGGGGCCGGTGGAACCCTTCTTGTCACTCTTTAGGAAACCTATGAGTCCTACTAGATACGGTAAGTCGTTGTTGTTCTTTGACCTGAGAAACCGATCAACCAACCTGTCATAGGAGGACCTACAATTCCACATGGAACTCTAACCTAGATTCAAATCGAGACTTTCACATAAATTACACAACGCCATTCTAACAAAAGATTGCTCACTCATGCTTATGCGGCGGTGGTGAACGAAATTTTCACCGCTCTTATTTGGCAAAAAAATGGAAGCAGGGGTGTTGGTGACAGGTTCCTGATTTTCCACGTGCCGTTATAGAGTGACTCGCTAGAGAAATAGTCTGAAAGGGGTTCTATGAACCTCCGTCAATCACTTAAAATTGAACTGCAGTTTAAATTTGGCGAGCACCTTGCTGCCTTGAAAGTTCTAGCCACTAGTTAATGAAACCAACTTGTTGTAGCCGGCCGGAGTGGCCGAGCGGTTCTAGGCGCTACAGTCTGAAACCGCGCGACCGCTACGGTTGCAGGTTCCAATCCTGCCTCGGCCATGGATGTGTGTGATGTCTTCAGCTTAGTTAGGTTTAAGTATTTCTAAGTTCTAGGGGACTGATGACCTCACCAGTTAAGTCCCATAGTGCTCAGAGCCATTTGAGCCATTTGAACCAACTTGTACTACAAGAGAAGTGAGTGTAATGGTCGTCGCTGTCGCAAAACCACACATAAAGCCAGATCCTACTGATACATAACAAGCGAGTACAATCTTCGTGGCTTTCACAGAACAGTAATTAAATTATCCTTGTAGTTGACCTCCGTGCACAAGGACAACCCCACACATCGAAGTGAATCAGCTGGATATACGACAGGTTACAATTATTTTTTAATGGGTCTCCTAACCAGAACAAGTTGTAGGACAACTTCAAGGTTCTTGAAATCTAAGTCAGGACTGAGATTAATAGTTATTTATTGGCTCTAATAACTGCCATAAATCACAGTGAAATTAACAGGGAGAAAATCAAATTATAAAATGATGGTAACGCAGTGAGGAGGTACCAAAAAGTGTAGAAGACTGTAAGGAGTAAGCATAAATAAGAACTGCATCTCTGGGCAGCTTGCGAGATCGAAGTTAATGTTACAAAAGAAGACACAAATTACAGCACATTTAAGCTACACAACTTTTGTGAAAAGTAAGCAAGTAAAGAGCTGCATAGAATATGCACCGCGCTACCGCCATTGTCACACATTTCCCTAAAACGCTAGCATACGTTGATCAGCACCAAATATCGGCCAGAGATGACCCCCTCATGAAAAACAGAGTAAAGCACACATAACTTCCCTTCTTTTGTGTAAAAGACACACATTTTTAAAAATGAAGTTGATAGTGGACTGAAGCAGTGTTTTCATGATTGGTCAAACTTACACACCATGAACACTGTCCAGAGCGATGCAATAATATTGTCTAAAACAAATTTATATAGTGAACGCAGCTGACTCTCCCGCGCTGGTCGGATGGGGTTGCGGCATCTAGCTCTTTAAAGTACAGACAGAAAGGCTAGAACGTTGTGTTCAATCATTATTTGGTGGCTGTGGAGCAGTTGCGGCGTTCACTGACCACAATGGAGGCATGTGCCCGGCATTCAGTAGTTGCAGAGCCAGTCACTTCCCGACCTCTGCGAAATCACGCGTATCTTCAGAGAAGTCCTTCTAGACTTATGAGATACACAAACTGCCTCCTGCCGACAAAAAAGGCCACTGAGACGTTTCCGGCGTCATGTCACCCCAGTGTAGGGATCACAAGGCAGCCCTTTCAAATACAACAGTCCAGTATCTTCCCTAGAAACAGCACGAAATAGCGGTAGAAAATGAATTACTATCGCATAGCAATATTTGACAGTAACGTCACAGGTCGGCCGCGGTGGTCTCGCGGTTCTAGGCGCGCAGTCCGGAACCGTGCGACTGCTACGGTCGCAGGTTCGAATCCTGCCTCGGGCATGGATGTGTGTGATGTCCTTAGGTTAGTTAGGTTTAAGTAGTTCTAAGTTCTAGGGGACTAATGACCACAGCAGTTGAGTCCCATAGTGCTCAGAGCCATTTGAACCATTTGAACCAGTAACGTCACATCACGACAGTAACGCCACAGCATGTTGGATGGTATTCTGCCACCGTATTCCATTCTCTCCACTTCCTTCATTCCATAGTTATCCTGAAAAACATTAACAGAACAGTACAGAGCACAACAACCAATCACGATTATACACACGATTCAGAAACATACGTGACACCTCATACAAAGTCAGTTACGGTAACATCAAACGAGTCTAGTAGGGCCTTGACTTGATAACAGCGAGGAGTTCGTAAGTAGTACCCAAAGCCAATAACCTGCTGTCGGACCAACTTTGAACATGAAAGCGTTTCCAGATGCGAAACTCACGTTAACTGTTGTATCGTAACGCCATTGACACTGCAACTGCAGCCTCAGCTCTCTACAATGAACGGAACACTTTCATTAAAGTTTTCCTTATGACGATAGTTTTCTGCAGAATAAAATTTCGTTAGTGGCAAATTTCACATGGTTTTTCTCTCTCTCTGTCTCCTTCTCTCTTTCTTTCTCTCTCTCCCTTTCTTTCTCTCTCTCCCCTTTTTTTTCTTTCTCTCTGTCATAGATCCTTTTTACAGTTTGTGAACGCCGGCGGCTTCAAACGCTTTTTTGTAACAGGCGTAGAATTTTTTCTGTCCTTGATTAATGCCCGTAGTCGCGGCAATATACCAGGCCTGTCATTCGTATACGAGATGTGCGAGAAAAGTAACAAGACTGACAACACTATGAGCAATTGGGCAATGCTGCGTAGTTCTACTTACGTAGAGGGTGTGTTCATCCCTTCCAGATGCTGCGTCCGAGTTTCAACTCCGTGTAGCCATCACATGATTGTGGGAGCGCCATCAGTGAAGCTGCGTTTTTGTTATGTGTTACGAAAATGGAACAGCGGAATTTAGAGCAAAGTTATGCTATCGAGTTTTGTGCTAAACTTGGGGAATCCACGAATGGGATCAAAAGTTTCTCGCTGGCACAAATAATTTTTGGGAGGCCGAGATCACGCTGAAGGTGAACCTCGCTCAGGAAGACCTTCAAGTTCCAAAACTGACGAAAACGTCGAACGTGTGTGCACTCTTGTGAAATCAGATCGACGTTTAACAATAAGGATGATGGGAAACCTGTTAAACGATTTCACCATACATCAAATTTTGACCGAAATTTTAAACATGCGAAAGGTTTGTCCCAAAATGGTGATGAAAAACCTCAGAAGTGAGCAGAACGACAATCGAAGCAACGTGTTCGTTGATCTTCTTGAGAGCCACGAATGGTTAAGTCGTGTGATCACAGATGATGAACCTTGGATTTTTGAGTACTACCGTGAGACAAAGCGGTAAAGTGAGGAGTGGCTCACTGAGGCATCTCCTCGACCGAAAACAGCTCGAATGAGCACATCAAAGATCAAACCAATGCTGACTCACTTTTTTGACACTAGGTGTATCGTGCACAAAGAATTTGTTCCTCCAGGACGAACTGTAAACCAAGTGTTTTACAAAGGTATCGTTCAAAGGCTAAGGAAAAGAGTGAATCGAGTGAGACCTGACATAGCAGACAAGTGGATGCCGCATCATGACAACGCCCAATATCGTAAGGCCACCGCCATCACGGAAATTTTGACCTCGAAAGGCATTCCTGGTGTTTCACAGCTCCCTATTCACCTGATGTTAATCCTTGTGACTTTTTTCTTTCCTGAAACTGCAAAACTTCTTAAAAGGACGTCATTTTCGGACTCTGGAGAACATTCGAAAGAATGTGACCACAATGTTTGAGGCCCTACCGGTTGAACCCTTTCAGTGCTGTTACCGAGACTGGTAGTAACGACTCCGTTTGTGTATAGCTGCCGACCGGAATTACTTTGAAGAGGGCAATATTTTTGTTTGAAAAAAATACAAACTTCAGTAAATAAAAAATCAGTGTCATTACTTTTCTCCCACATCTCATACCTGGGAGAACATGACCGTATTTCCTGTCATTACGTCACTCCAATTCCGTAACGTGTATGATACCACCCGTCGAAAAACGATCTCTTCAACTGATCGATTATTTTCTAGATCTGTGTTCATTCAGACACGAAATTGAATTACGTTGTGTAAGGGGCGTTCAAAAGGAAACCATCCGGAAGCTATTAAATGAAAACCGCTGAAGGGATAGTAATGTCATTGCTTACTGTAACGTGACATTCTCTTCTAGCATTACTTTTCCTCAACAGTAGTTGTCGATACCAGTGCTATTTTTCAAATTTTGGAGAGGTCAATATTATCTCAGCTGCTTTTCTGAAAACTTTTGTATAATTTTATACACAATAAGCTATACTTCAAGCTAAAATTTATGAAAAGGATTTCCTTTTTTTACCGATGCTACAATCGATAAGTACTAGCTCTAAATGTACAGTTAAAATTATTTTCTTAGAAACATTTGAAGTTACGAATTATTTGGCACACCTAAAATTTCTATTATTAATTACACATGCTAGTACTGTTTATTATGTTTATTTCTTTATTCATTTATGAAATAATAATCGAAATTCGTTTGTCAAGAAAAATTGTAAACTCTTTGGAATATCGTTATTACCGCAGAGTGAAGTGATAGTAAGCATGCCCCTGAGGTGATCGGACGTATTTTTATATTTTGGGCGAACAATGTAATTTCGGCTCTGTTAATGTGGAAAGACTGTATGATATACTAAAATGTGCAAAATATACTAAGGTAACAAAAATTCTGCAACAACAAACTTCAAATTTATTTAGATCAGTTCAACGACGAGAACCTAAAACGTGAGAATTTCAGCTTCAAGAATCAGACCCCTAGACAAGGAGAACTGGAGCCAGCTCTACACGAAAAGCTAAGTAAACTAGAAAGTTTATTGTAATCTTCGTTCTTCTCAAATTTTTCACAACAGACTTTCCTTACTGTGTACAATAACGGAAATTAGGAAGCAGGATGGAGATTACACTACGAAAGAAGGTTTGGTCCCTAGAAGAGCTACGAGGACACAAACTTGCCGCTAGAGGGAGATGGGCGCACATCCACGTGACAAAAGAGCGAGCACGCGCGCTCCTAGATCGTCCACTGCACTCAGCCGTGCTGAAATGGAGGCGTAAAAGAATGAAAAAGGGTTGTAGTGCGTTTTCTGGCAGCGGAAGGAGTTTTGCGAGCGGAAATTCGTCAAAAAATGGCGTAAGTGCACGAAGAGTTCTGCAAGTGTTAAGGCGCGGCACAAACGATTCGAGGAACTAAGGATGTCGTTGGCCGATGTCTCACGATATGGAACGCCAAGCCGCATTACCAACGCCATCGTCCAGCCCTCATTACTGAAGACCGACGAGTTACATTGGTAGCAATTGTCCCAGAGGTCGGACTCAGCTTCGTAATTGCAACGGTGATAGAGTGCCCGCCGTAAACTTGAGCCATTATTCAAAGAATTTCCCTTTCCCACTACGGAGTTCAGTAAACGGTCGACGCGTGCATGCGCACCCCCCCCCCCCCCCTCGTCTCCACGTGTGTGTGCGCCCATTCCCCTAGCGGCGAGTTTGGTGCCTCAGTGCTCTTACAGACACTACACTTTCTTCTGCTGTCATTTACGTAACGATCCCTTCAGTGGTTTTCATTGTACACCCTCCGCCTTTGTTCTTTTGAATGCGCCTTATTCGTCTACGAACAAAATCTATAAGCGCACAGTAGAGGGTACCATGTACCGAAGTAACGAAAATACCTGTATATAGCGTGCATGCTGATCTTGAAAATTGGCTACTAATTCGCAGCTTCCAACGTTTAATTTTGCTATTCTATAATTCGGCCGTTTTCTCTTACTAATTATCGCAGGGTTACTCCATAGATGTGATTCTGCATACTGTCCATACTAGCTACTGCAAACACAACTTGTTTGTCTTTGGTGAATAGACTGTGAGGTTTACGGAAAGTACGCTATACGTTTCCGGGTGATCGGGACAATGAGAAGTGTGCCTGCACGCAGGATATGCTGGAGTCCAGCGTTGGAACAAGCTCTCTCGACTGTTTTGGGGTGTGAAGACTACGCGTTCGGGGTTGAATGCCGCTAGAGTTTGTTGTATGCTGAGATAGTATCTAGAGTTGCACTCTACCAAACCTACGGTTCGATAGTTTTGGTACAGTACATAAACGATGTCGTAAATGGTAAATTAGGGTACCACTAGCAGCATTTTTAGGGAAAAAAAGGTAAATGAATGTGTTAGAGATAAACTGGAAACAGATGATTTCTCTTTTTTTTTGTTTCTTTGCTTTTTTTTCTCTGTTTTACACATAACTATAACAGCACATGGTTCAGTCTAAGTCAATTTTAATATTTATATCTTTATAGAATATAAAGTCAGTTTTATAAGTAATAAAAATAAGCTGATCCTGTAACTTCTGCCAGCCGAAGTGGCCAAGCGATTCTAGACGCTTCAGTCTGGAACCGCGCGACCGCTACGGTCGCAGGTTCTAATCCTGCCTCGGGCATGGATGCGTGTGATGTCCTTAGGTTAATTAGGTTGAAGTATTTCTAAGTTCTAGGTGACTGATGACCTCAGATGTTAAGTCCCATAGTACTCAGAGCCATTTTTTTGAACCGTAAATTTTGCGCTTTCATGTAACACAAGGAATTACTTCTGATGTAAGTACAGTTTACATGCACAAACAAAAAAACCCATACACATTGACACAAAAAGTCGCAACACCAAGGAGGAGTTACGCATGTTTAAACATCTGAAAGATGATGTCTATTCCAATTTCGCACCTCTCGCTTCAGAGTGTAGCTAGTAGCGCCGCTATGAGGATAGAAATCAGGTTTGTGGTAACTTCTATAGGACCAAACTGCTGAGGTCATCGGTCCCTAGACTTACAAACCTAGATTTACTTGCTATTTAAACTGACTTAAACTAACTTACGCTAAGAACAACAGACACACCCATGCCCGAGGGAGGGGCCGCGCAATCAGTGACATGGCGCCTCGAACCGCGTAGTCACTCCGAGCGGCTTATAAGAGTCGAGGGATACGAAAAGGATTTAGTGGTTGAGAAGAGAGTGAGATAGGGTTGTAGCCTATCTCCAATGATATTCAATCTGCACACTGAGCAAGCGGTGAAAGAAACCAAAGAAAAATTTTGAATAGGAATTAAGGTTCACGGAGAAGAACTTAAATCTCCGAGGTTTGCCGATGACACTGTATTTCTGTCAGAGACAGAAAAGGAGTTACTTGGAAGAGCAGTTGGAGGGAACGGGCAGTTTCTTGAAAGGAGGATATAAGATGAACATGAACAAATGAAAAACGAGGCTAATGGAATGTAGTCGGATTACGTCAGATGATGCTGAGGGAATCAGATCAGGAATCGAGACACATAAAGTAGTAGCTGCGTTTTGAATTTGGGCAGCAAAATAACTGATAATGGCCAAAGTATAGAGGGCATAAACCATAAACTGGCAATGGGAAGAAAAACATTTCAGAAGAAGAAAATTTCTACACATCGGATATTGATTTAAATTTTAGGATATCTTTTCTGAAAGTGTTAGTATGGAATGTAACCATGTATGGAAGTGAAAAAATGAACAGTTAAGAGTTTAGACAAGAAGAGAATATGAGCATTTGAAGTGCGCTGCTACAGAAGAATGCTGAAGATTAGATGAGTAGATAACGTGACTAGTAAGGAGATAGTGAATAGAAGTGGGGAGAAAAGAAATTTTGTGGCACAACCTGACCAGAAGAAGGGATCGATTGATGGAACACATTCTGAGAAATCAAGGGATCACCGATTTAGAAGTGGATAGAAGTGTGGAGGTAGACCAAGACAAGAATACAGTAACTAGATTCGGAAGGATGTAAGTTGCAGTAATTATTCGGAGATTGAGAACCTTCCACACGATAGGGTAGCATGGAGAGCTCCATCAAACCAGTTTTCGAGCTGAAGACGACAACGACAGCATATAATTATGTTTTCTGTAATATGTATTATGATTTCAGGTTAATTATGGTTTCAAGTGCATGGTGTGACTATGTCAATTTTGCTTGTGAGTTGAGAATTGATTGCTGAATGAAACATGGAATGTGCAACATATGAATCCCACGTGGTAGTGCTGAGGGAATTTTACCAGCAAGAGGGCTTAATGGACGAACTGAAATTATTTGATATCAAGGGGAGGCTGCTAACCAGTATTCCAAATGCCGACTTACGTTAAGGTGTCAGTAATAGATACGAATTAACGTAAAGAGAGGGTGAAATGCTAATCTTAGTACAACTGAACTAGTAATGTTTCTACATGTATGCCTCTTGAGTTACACTCCTGGAAATGGAAAAAGGAACACATTGACACCGGTGTGTCAGATCCACCATACTTGCTCCGGACACTGCGAGAGGGCTGTACAAGCTATGATCACACGCACGGCACAGCGGACACACCAGGAATCGCGGTGTTGGCCGTCGAATGGCGCTAGCTGCGCAGCATTTGTGCACCTCCGCCGTCAGTCTCAGCCAGTTTGCCGTGGCATACGGAGCTCCATCGCAGTCTTTAACACTGTTAGCATGCCGCGACAGCGTGGACGTGAACCGTATGTGCAGTTGACGGACTTTGAGCGAGGGCGTATAGTGGGCATGCGGGAGGCCGGGTTGACGTACCGCCGAATTGCTCAACACGTGGGGCGTGAGGCCTCCACAGTACATCGATGTTGTCGCCAGTGGTCGGCGGAAGGTGCACGTGCCCGTCGACCTGGGACCGGACCGCAGCGACGCACGGATGCACGCCAAGACCGTAGGATCCTACGCAGTGCCGTAGGGGACCGCACCGCCACTTCCCAGCAAATTAGGGACACTGTTGCTCCTGGGGTATCGGCGAGGACCATTCGCAACCTTCTCCATGAAGTTGGGCTACGGTCCCGCACACCGTTAGGCCGTCTTCCGCTCACGCCCCAACATCGTGCAGCCCGCCTCCAGTGGTGTCGCGACAGGCGTGAATGGAGGGACGAATGGAGACGTGTCGTCTTCAGCGATGAGAGTCGCTTCTGCCTTGGTGCCAATGATGGTCGTACCCGTGTTTGGCGCCGTGCAGGTGAGCGCCACAATCAGGACTGCATACGACCGAGGCACACAGGGCCAACACCCGGCATCATGGTGTGGGGAGCGATCTCCTACACTGGCCGTACACCTCTGGTGATTGTCGAGGGGACACTGAATAGTGCACGGTACATCCAAACCGTCATCGAACCCATCGTTCTACCATTCCTAGACCGGCAAGGGAACTTGCTGTTCCAACAGGACAATGCACGTCCGCATGTATCCCGTGCCACCCAACGTGCTCTAGAAGGTGTAAGTCAACTACCCTGGCCAGCAAGATCTCCGGATCTGTCCCCCATTGAGCATGCTTGGGACTGGATGAAGCGTCGTCTCACGCGGTCTGCACGTCCAGCACGAACGCTGGTCCAACTGAGGCGCCAGGTGGAAATGGCATGGCAAGCCGTTCCACAGGACTACATCCAGCATCTCTACGATCGTCTCCATGGGAGAACAGCAGCCTGCATTGCTGCGAAAGGTGGATATACACTATACTAGTGCCGACATTGTGCATGCTCTGTTGCCTGTGTCTATATGCCTGTGGTTCTGTCAGTGTGATCATGTGATGTATCTGACCCCAGGAATGTGTCAATAAAGTTTCCCCTTCCTGGGACAACGATTTCACGGTGTTCTTATTTCAATTTCCAGGAGTGTATATATTGCTTTGTTGAAAAAGTGTCGTTCGCATTTTTAGATGTAGAACCGGAGTGTAGGGGCTGGCAGACTGTTATAATGCAATGTTTTGTACCGACCAATTTTTCACTTCCAAGGAAAGCTGTTTCATTGTGGAAGGTGTTTCAATACAATGTATATGTGCTTCTATTTTTCTTGTGTCTCATTTTATTGCAACTTTTGTGTTCCTAAACGTTAAAACATTCACTTCGTGTGCAAAAAAGCCGTCTACAGAATGAGGAATAAATAGAATGCAGAGTCGTGATACACATACGAACTTTCCAGGTTGGTCAAGAGGTCGCCGGCACGGTAGCTCAGCATGTTCGGTCAGAGAGCTGGTTGGCCGCTGTGATAAACAAACTGAGTGGAAGGATCAACAAACTAAGATGAGCGGATGTAATGTGAAGTCTGCAAAGACAGAACCCAACGATCAACAACGAACAAAATGGAAAAAAAGAGGGCTAATGCACTGCTTGCTGGACTCGGGAAGGTGCGCCGGGCGCGGATCGAATCCACCTGGCGGATTAACGACGGGAGTTAGTGCGCTGACAAGCCTGGATGTGTGATTTTTTTTTCTTGCGGTTTTCCATATCCTAGATCAGGGCCGGCCAAACGCTGCACAGTGTGCTGACGTGCGGGAGTGCTGCACATGTGCGACAGCGACATTTGTTATTAGACATGTGTCCTAAATGAACGTCGGCGGCTCCACTTCCCTGTTTATGTGATACAAGCAAGAGCGCAACATACCCAGTCTCGTTTACCCCTGTTGACCGTAATTTTAACAGATAAGTACTGAGAAATGGCAGGTACTGTGAAAAAGCAAAGGACGGGAGATCTATGTTCTCAGTCGTTTAAAAATGACTGGGAACTGCAACTCTTTTTTGTAGCCGTTGGTGAAAACTCACAGTGTTTGCTGTGCCGCCGAATAACAGGCGGACAGCGTAAGTTTTCAATTGAAAGACACTACAATACACATCACAAAGACGAGTGTAGTGTGCTCAACAGAGAAGACCGGCAAGCAAAATTAAATGTCCTTAAGAAAATGGATGAGACACATCAACTCGACTTTACTGTACGTCAAAGTAACTGATACTTCTTGAATCTTAGTTTCTTGTGTTACATTTATGTCTATTTTACTGTACGCTGTACAATGTATTGTTTTCAATTTTCCAGAATGACAACTACACAAAATCTTCACTTCGAGCAAGTTTCAAAATCGCATTAAGAATTGCACAATCTGGGAAACCCTTTTCCGAAGGGGAGTTTGTGAAAGGGTATCTGACTGATGCTGCGGACCTTGTGTGTCCCACGAACGTAAGCAGGTTTCAAGAAATCAGTCTGTCCAAACAAACAGTGACAAGACGTACCAGTGCTATGGCCGGCGATGTGCACAGGCAGCTAATAGATAAGGTTAAAGACGTTGTTGCTTCCTCTGTTGCTCTCGATGAAGCAACAGAGCTGACTGATACAGCCCAGGTTGTGATATACATACGAGGTGTCGAAAACGCACTTTGTGTAAAAGAGGACCTTTGAAAGGGACTACTACAGGTGCGGACTTACTCCAAGCTGTGGAGCAAGCGATTGATGGTGTCGGTATGGACTGGAATCGGTTAGTCTCAGTGACCACAGACGGAGCACCATCAATACAAGGCCATCAGAGAGGACTTATAGCACGGATGAGCAAAAAGCTAGGGCGCACATACGAGACGTTGTATGGAATTCACTGCATTCTGCATCGAGAGGCGCTTTGTGCAAAATCAGTAACGTTAGCAAACGTCATGCAAATTGTTGTGCGTACTATAAACTATCTGAAGACACATGGGCTTACGCATCGCCAGTTTCCGCCACTCTTGGACGAATTAGGAGCGGAGTACGGCGACATACCTTACTATACCGAAGTACACTGGGTCAGTTGAGGTAAAATGCTGGAAATATTTTTTGATTTACGCTTGGTCATAGTAACATTCTTACATGAGAAGGGAAAAAGTGAACCTATGTTGGAAGACCCTTGTTGGATATCAGATCTTGCATTTCTCGTGGACACTACGTCTTACATGAACAGCCTGAACGTCAGTTTGCAAGGTGAAAATAATTTAATTTCTGACATGTTGGAAAAAGTAAATGCCTTTGAAAGGAAGCTTGCGCTTTGGGAGAGCCAACTATTGACAGAGAACACCACACATTTCCCGACTCTTGGTCTGGTACATGAAAGTGCTAGATTTCAAGAATACGTGTCAATAATTGTAAAAATTAAGGAACAATTTCGAGCACGATTTGCAGATGTTACGAGTTTGTCTCTTGTCATTCGTCTCTTTGCTCGACCGTTCTCGTCGTCGGTTGAAGATGCTCCTAATGATCTACAGATGGAACTGATCCACCTACAGTGCAATACAAGACTGAAGGACAAGTTCTTTGCAGTGCGAAATACAAAAGAATTCTACGAAAAATTTTCACAACAAGAATTTCCACGCCTGCACCGAGAAGCCGCGAGAGCTATGTCCATGTTCGGATCCACATATGATTGTGAAAGATTTTTCTAGGTGATGAAAATGAATAAATCAATGTTTCGATCAAGCATAAGTGATGAAAATCTTCGCAACTGTTTGCGTTAGTCAATGAGACGTGCTTTTGTGCCCGATATTAACTTTATCATTTCTCATGACCAGTCATAAACGTGTTTGGATTTGTGCCTTTAATAGTTAAAAATTATTGTTTACTAACTGTGCATTATTGCCTCAAACTGCTCCATGTTACATTATCACCAGAAAAATTGGTCATTAAACCGATTGTCACAATGATTTTTTTTTTAATGTGTGAAGGGCTACGCTCAGCTGAAGTCGATAAAACATTCATCTAATTGTCGGTTATTATGCAGATTTCAGACAGAAATGATGAAAGATATAGCAATAATGCTATTGCAATAACAAGTGATCACCGAGAGGTCTGCGGTTATCATTCTGTTCAGAAGTCAGTGAGACAGAAATTGTGTGGGTGTAACTGAGGGCTGGTTCAAAAAATGGTTCAAACGACTCTGAGCACTATGGGACTTAACATCTGAGGTCATCAGTCCCCTAGAACTTAGAACTAGTTAAACCTAACTAACCTAAGGACATCACACGCATCCATGCCCGAGGCAGGATTCGAACCTGCGGCCGTAGCAGTCGCGCGGTTCCGGACTGAAGCGCCTAGAACCACTCGGCCACAGCGGCTGGCAACTGAGGGCACCGAGAATTAGTTATAGGAAACCTTGCGTTAGTTTAATGTTATTAGAAATCATGAATAAAGTTCGTTGGAAGTCGCTATTTTTTTTCCTTTATTGTAATTTTAATCACCTCATACAAGGCGGGCTGGCAGCAGCATATTACCCTGCTCTTCAGCCTTGAGTGGTACAATAACATGACATATAGGTGGCACAGACAATACAATAAAAACGGCGGGCAAAAAATGTAGATACAAAAAACAGTAAACATGAAGCCGTTCACACTGGATGAGAAAAAACACTAACACTTGTTGACACAGCGCACATAACATGGATGACTACGACGGCACACGTGAACGGTGGTGGCGTGACGGCGAAAGGACATTGAACACAAAACGAAGGCACACACATGAGACACTGATGGTGATGATCTCCAGCGCGCGAATGTTCACTGAGAGTGTGCGAGTCGGTCTGGGGACCTGCCAAGGGAGGGGGAGGAGGAAGGGGAGTGGGACAGGGAGAGGGGAGGGGAGATGCCATGGGCAAGGGAGACAGGGGGAGGGGAGGAAAAAAAGGGGGAAGCCCGGGGGAAGAGGGGTGGAGGAAGGGGACGGGGGAAAAGGAAAGAGAAGGGAGGGAGGGTGCCAAGTGGAGAGGCCACAGGAAGTGGGGGCAGTTAGGATCAAAGTTGATAGGAGGGGTAGATGGAGGGGAGGAGGACTTCATCAGGGAGGGGGAGCTGCCGGAAGCCACCTTGGGAGAGGGTAAGGAGGGTGGAGAGATGGAGACCGGGTGGGACGTGGGAATACAGGCGCGGCAGCGGGCGGGGGTGGGAGAGGATGGGCGAGACAAGCGGGTGAGGAGGGTCGAGTTTGCGGGAGGTGTACAGGATCCGTATCCTTTCAAGGAAAAGGAGGAGGTGGAGGAAAGGAATGAGATCATACAGGATCCGCGTGGGGGAGGGGAGACGGATGCAATAGGCGAGGCCGAGAGCATGGCGTTCAAGATTTGAAGGGATTTATAAAAGGTAGGGGCGGCGGAGATCCAGGCCGGATGGGCGTAGCAGAGGATAGGGCGGATGAGGGATTTATAGGTCTGGAGGATGGTGGAGGGGTCCAGACCCTACGTACGGCCCAAAAGGAGCTTGAGGAGGTGGAGTCGGGAGTGTGCCTTGGCTTGGATTGTCCGGAGATGGGGGGTCCAGGAGAGGCGAAGGTCGAGGGTGACGCCAAGGTACTTGAGGGTGGGAGTGAGGGCAACAGGACGGCCGTAGATGGTGAGATAGAAATCAAGGAGGCGGAAGGAAGGGGTGGTTTTGCCTACAATGACAGCCTGGGTTTTGGAGGGATTGACCTTGAGCAACCACAGGTTGCACCAAGCGGTGAACTGGTCAAGATGGGATTGGAGAAGGTGTTGGGAGCGCTGCAGGGTGGGGGCAAGGGCAAGGAAGGCGGTGTCATCGGCAAACTGGAGAAGGTGGATAGGGGGTGACGGCGGCGGCATGTCCGCCGTATACAAAAGGTACAGAAGGGGGGAAAGGACGGAGCCTTGGGGCACACCGGCGGAGGTTCAAATGGTTCAAATGGCTCTGAGCACTATGGGACTCAACTGCTGTGGTCATAAGTCCCCTAGAACTTAGAACTACTTAAACCTAACTAACCTAAGGACATCACACACACCCATGCCCGAGGCAGGATTCGAACCTGCGACCGTAGCAGTCACGCGGATCCGGACTGAGCGCCTAGAACCGCTAGACCACCGCGGCCGGCCCACCGGCGGAGGGAAAAAAGGTGTAGGAATTCGTGTTATGGATTGTGACGTAGGAAGGACGGTGGGAGAGAAAGGAGCCGATCAGACGGACGTAGTTAATGGGAAGGGCGAAGGTGTGGAGCTTGAAGAGGAGACCGGAATGCCATACGCGGTCATAAGCTCGTTCGAGGTCCAGGGAGAGGAAGATAGCGGAGCGACGGGAATTAAGCTGGTCAGAAAGGAGATGAGAGAGGTGAAGGAGAAGGTCGTCGGAAGAGAAGGACGGCCGAAAGACACACTGGGTAACCGGAAGGAGGCGGTGCTGGCGGAGATGCTGGTGGATGCGGCGGGAGAGGATAGATTCCAGGACCTTGCTGAAGACTGAGGTAAGGCTGATAGAACGGTAGGAAGAAACGGCAGACGGCGGTTTGCCAGGTTTAAGGAACATCAGGAGACGGGTGGTTTTCCACAGGTCGGGGTAGTAACCGGTGGACAGGACTACATTGTAGAGCCTGGCCAAGGTAGAGAGGAAAGAGGAAGGAGCTTCGCGAAGGTGACGATAGGTGACACGATCGTGACCAGGAGCGGTGTTGCGTTTTGTGCGGAGTGTAGCAATGAGATCCTGTGTAGTGATTGGGGCATTGAGTGCCGTGTGTGTAATGTTGTCCAAGTACTGGAAACCAGGTGCGAGGGGAGTGATAGAGGTGTCAGTTCGATCGCGGAAGAGGGAGTAATCGAACTGGGGATCATCGGGGATGGAAAAGACATCAGACAGGTAGGAAGCAAAGTGATTGGCCTTACTAAGGGTGTCAGGGGGGGGGTGATCATCATGGAGAAGAGGATAGTAGGGGGAGGGTTTAGTTCCGGTAAGGCGACGGAAGGCGGACCAGAACTTGGTTGAGTTGATAGGGAGGGTAGCATTTAAACGGATGCATGTCTGTCGCCAGTCCCAGCGTTTCTTGGCTGCGAGCAAATTACGAATGTGTCGTTGGAGTTGCCGGTGGCGTCGTAGGGTGTCCGGGTCACGCGTGTGGAGGAAGGCACGGTAGAGACGGCGGGATTCACGGAGGAGGAGGACAGCCTGTGGGGGTAAGGTAGGACGGTGGGGATGGATAGCGACAGTAGGGACATGGGACTCCACGGCCTCAGACAAGGTCTGCTGGAGAAAGGTGGCGGCATGGGTTACATTGTCAGGGTGGCGGTAGGTGAAGGGGTGGCTATCGACTTGGGTGGAGAGGGTATCCCGGTAGGCATTCCAGTTGGCACGGGAATAGTTATGGACATACTTAGGGGGAGGGTCATGAAGAGGGTTGGGGCGGGGGCGACGACCGTCTCAAACAGTGAGGAGAACAGGGAGATGGTCGCTACCAATAGGGTCAAGGACATCCACCGTTATGCGGCCAAGGAGGTTGGCGGAGGAAAGGACAACATCAGGAGTGGTGTTGGATTCGGGACGGGTGTGCTGGGGGATGGGGATGAGGTCGCCTTGAAGGGAGGAGAGGAACCGATGCCACCGCCATAGCTGGGCAGCGGAATGACTGTGGATGTTGAGGTCGGCGGCGATCACGTAGGAGGAGAAAGTACGGTCAACATGGGAGAGGAAGTCGAAGGGAATAGGGGCGTTAGGGCGGACATAGATGGTGGCGCAGGTAACGGTAAGGCCGGGGAAGAAGAGACTAAGGATCAGGTGTTCGATGGGGTCGGGAAGGAGAGGTTGGAGCCGAACAGGAATCTGGCGGTGGTGACCAATGGCAACTCCGCCACGCGCAATCGGGAGGGGATTATCAGAACGGTGAAGGAGGTATGGCGAAGTGTGGACGGTGTGGTGGGGTTGCAGGAAGGTTTCATTGAGGAGGAAGGCGTCCATGTGGTGGGTGGCAAGGGTGTGCAGGAAGAGGTTCTTGTTGGCGGGAAGGGAGCGGATGTTGTTGAAAAGGATACGGTGCTGTCGCGTCATGACAGGGATTTAGACAAAGGTGTCAAGGCGGGAGAAGGTGAAATGGGCCAGGTTGTTGGAGTAGGTGGCGTACATTTTCAGGTGGAAAACGGAACGGGCGGCGAGGGATATCTGTTGCATGTGTGGGGGCGCTGAAAAGGATGAACATTCTGAAGGACGATGGTGAGGAATCTGATGATGTCCTCAGCGGTAGGGGGTGGACAAAGGGAATTGCCGGGAGGGGTGGGGGCGTCCAGAGGGCGGACAGGAACGGTGAGCTCAGGAGTGGTAGGAGGGGGTCGGGCTTTACATTTCTGGGAGTACGTGGGGTGAGGGAGGTTCCAGGTATTACAGGACTGGGGGACTGGAGATTGGGGCACTTCCTGAGAAAGTGGGCTTGCCTACAGTGCGGGCAGGTGGGGGCCTCGCGGCACTCTGATGTAGAGTGTGCATTATACCACAAGCACCTCTGGCAGTGGAGGGATTGAGGAGGGGAACGGGAAGGGTCAACTGGGTAGCAGCGGTGAAAGAGAAGGGCACCCTCCTTCAGGAGACGGTTGATGGAAGGGGCATGCTCGGATAAGACCCACATAAGGTGGGTGGGGCCAGCGGAGTTATGAATGCGGCGAACTGCACGCACCTCCAGATGGGGATGCGCCTTGAGCTCTGCCAACACCTCCTCCTCCGTGATCGCCGGACTAAGCCGAGTGATCACGGCAGTGAGGGTCGGCGGGCGACGCGGGGGTTGGGGTTGGCGGGAGGGAGATGGGGAAGGGGCAGGGGTGAGGGAGGCATTAGGGCCAAAGCAGGTGACAGGGATGCGAGAAAGGAGGTCCGTGTGGAGGGTAGGGCTGGGGGAGGAGATGAGCACCGAATCACGGCGAGGAGTAAGGAGGGAGATGGGGGCACCAGGAAAATTCTGGCGAAGGAAGAGGGTGAGGTTCCGGGCTTCAAGAAAGGAGGGATCAGGACGGGGGAGGAGGTAGCGGTAGGAGGGGGTGGAGGAGGATGAGGAGGGGGCAGGCGGGGAGACATCCATGGCATCATGAGTTGGGGAAGGGGGACGAGGCGGAGCCTTTTTGGGAATAGAGGAGGCAGGGGTGCCACTGGGGCGCTTGACGGCGGCGGAGGAGGTGTGGGGGATGGGAACGACTGGAATGTGGCGTGGAACGGCAGGTCCCGGTGCTGGAGTCGGCGCCGGAGACGGTGAGGGTGACGGCGAAGGCGACGGTGATGATGATGATGACGAGGGCGAAGGGGAGAGTTGAATGAGCTGTAGCTCTCCGGGCAACCACCCTAGCGGGGGCCGCAGAAACGGAAGGAGCAGGGGGAGGGAGGGGAGGGAAGGGATCGGAGGAGGCACGGGAGGGAGGAGCCGGGGATGGGGCGACAAATAGGGAGGGAGATGGGAGAGTGAGGAGTGGGGGGATGGCCTGAGGGGGGAGTGATGCGGCACACCATGCGATAGTGGTGGCAGCGGCTGAGGGGGGAGGTGTAGACGATGGCAGTGGTGGTGGCTGTAGAGGAGCTGGTGGGGTTTGACATTATAATGAGAGGAGAAACACAGAACAAGACAAGGAAACAAACGAGAGACGGGCAGTGCGACGAGAGACACAGAGTAGAAGGTGACGGAGAACGACGAAGAACGAAGGAGACTGGGGTCGAAGCCCCAGTCTGCTGTCGCTGGCGGTGGGGGCGACCCGGTTGGCTGGCTGGTGGTAGTGACGCCTCCGCTGCTGCTGCTGCTGCTGCTGGAGGCAGCTAGGACCACCGCTGGCTGCTGGCGGGGACAGGCGCTGGCGGGGACCGGCGCTGGCGGGCTGCTGGCGAGACCGTTGCTGGCGGGAACCGGCGCTGGCGGGAACCGGCCCTGGCGGGCTGCTGGCGAGACCGCTACTGGCGGGGACCGCTGCTACCGGGAACCGCTGCTGGCTGCTGGCTGCTGGCTGCTGGCTGCTGGCCGCTCACTGCTCGCCGCTCGCTGCTCGCTGCTCGCTGCTCGCTGCTGGTGGTGACCGCTGCACGGAGACGGACGGGCTGGCTGGCTGGCTGGCTGGCTGGCTGGCTGGCTGGCACCTGCAACACCTATCACTTCGATTGGTACCGCAACAGCACAGTCTAAGGGCGGTATTCAAGCGAATTACCGCTGGGGAATGGGAAGTCGCTAAGTGCTCTCTTTCTTAAATACTATATCAAAAACATTCCTCGTATTTACGTGCCGTCAGTCAAGCTGCCTTAATAAAAACCCACGGTTGTTAACTGTATCACTTGTCTTACTGGGTTAAACTGTTAACATGAAAGTAGATGTTTCAATGAGTAGACTGTGACAGTATTTTAAATGGTTAATACGCGGAATACCTTCCCATGGGTGGCTTGCAAACTGTGGAAAGAGCACTAGAATGCGCCGCTACAGAGTATCCCAGCAAGTGGATAAAGCGACATCTGTGCGTAGAGACATGCACTACATGAACGCTGACGGCTGCGGCGTGCACGCTGTGACCCGTAAGTTGCACATGTGCAGGAGCACCGCACGCGTGCAGAATTTCTGGCCGGCCCTGTCCTAGATGAATACCGAGCTGGCCCCCACGTCCCGCCTCAGTTACACGACTCGCAGACATGTGAAACACATTCGCACTATTTCATGATTTACACCAGACTCAGACAGCTGGGGTACACTGATTCCTTCCTGGGAGGTAGAGGGTGGCGGCAGGAAGGACATCAGGCACCCCTTCAAACTAACCATATCAAATACGGTTGTAACCATGCCGACCCTGCGGAAACTGCGAGATAAAGTTACACGCAAAAGAAGAAGTCGTTATATAGACACACTGTTCTGTTGTCAGTGCTATTGTATGATGTTTGTTAACAAGTCTCCATAAATATCGTGGTACGCTCTGATATCAAAAGTATCCGGACTCCCCCCAAAACATAAGTTTTTAATATTAGGTGCATTGTGCTGCCACCTACTGCCAGGTACTACGTATCAGCGACCTCAGTAGTCATTAGACATAGTGAGAGAGCACAATGGGGCGCTCCGCGTAACACACGGACTTCGGACGTGGTCAGGTGATTGGGTGTTACTTGTGTCACACGTCTGTACGCGAGATTTCCACACTCCTAAACATCCCTAGGTCCACTGTTTCCGATGTGATAGTGAAGTAGAAATGTGAAGGGGCAGAAACAGCACACATCACGCCGGTAAATGTCAAACGACGTCTCGCTTGGTGTAAGGAGTGTAAACATTGGACGATAGAACAGTGGAAAAACATTGTGTGGAGTGCCGAATCACGGTACACAATGTGGTGATCCGATGACAGGGTGTGGGTATGGTGAATGCCCGGTGAACATCATCTGCCAGCATGTGTAGTGCCAACAGTAAAATTTGGAGGCGGTGGTGGTATGTTGTGGTCGTGTTTTTCATGAAGGGGCTTGCACCCTTTGTTTTTTTTGTTTTTTTTGCGTGGGACCATCACAGCTCGGGCCTACATTGATATTTTAAGCACCTTCTTACTTTCCACTGTTGAAGAGCAATTCGGAGATGGTGATTGCATGTTTCAACACGAACGAGCACCTGTTCACAATGAATGGCCTGTGGCGGAGTGGTTGCACGACAATAATATCCCTATAACCGACTGACTTGCACAGAGTCCTGACCTGAATCATATGGAACATCGCGCAACTGCTACGGTCCCAGGTTCGAATCCTGCTTCGGGCATGCACGTGTGTGATGTTCTTAGGTTAGTTACGTTTAAGTAGTTCTAAGTTATTTGGGGACTGATGACCTCAGATGTTAAGTCCCATAGTGCTCAGAGACATTTGAACCATTTGAAACGCTTTCTTGCCATTGGCAGTCTACAATTTATATTCTCTCTACTTCGACCATCATAAGTTATTTTGCTCTTCAAGTAGCAAAACTCATCTACTACTTTAAGTGTATCATTTCCTATTCTAATTCCCCCAGCATCACCCGATTTAATTCGACTACATTCCATTATCCTCATTTTGCTTTTGTTGATGTTCATCTTATATCCTCCTTTCAAGACACTGTCCATTCCCATCAACTGCTCTTCCAGGTCCTTTGCTGTCTCTGACAGAATTATAATGTCATCGACAGACCTCAAAGTTTTTATTTCTTCTCCATAGATTCACTGCTTGCTCAATATACAGATTGAATAACGTCAGAGATAGGCTACAACCCTGTCTCACTCCCCTCCCAACCACTGCCTCTCTTTCATGCCCCTCGACTCTTATAACGCCATCTGGTTTCTGTACAAATTGTAAATAGCCGCCGGCCGGTGTGGCCGTGCGGTTCTAGGCTCTTCAGTCTGGAACCGCGTGACCGCTACGGTCGCAGATTCGAATCCTGCCTCGGCCATGGATGTGAGTGATGTCCTTAGGTTAGTTAGGTTTAAGTAGTTCTCAGTTATAGGGGACTGATAACGTCAGATGTTGAGTCCCATAGTGCTCAGAGCCATTTGTAAATAGCCTTGTGCTCCCTGTATTTTACCCCTGCCACCTTCAGAATTGGAAAGATAGTATTCCAGTCAACATTGTCAAAAGCTCTCTAAGTCTACAAATGCTAGAAACGTAGGTTTGCCTTTCCTTAAAAACGGTTCAAATGGCTCTGAGTACTATGGGACTTAACATCTATGGTCATCAGTCCCCTAGAACTTAGAACTACTTAAACCTAACTAACCTAAGGACATCACACAACACCCAGCCATCACGAGGCAGAGAAAATTCCTGACCCCGCCGGGAATCGAACCCGGGAACCCGGGCGTGGGAAGCGAGAACGCTACCGCACGACCACGAGATGCGGGCTGCCTTTCCTTAATCTACCTGCAAAGATATTGCCTCACGTGTTCCAACATTTCTACAGAATCCAAACTGATCATCCCCGAGGTCGACTTCTACCGGTTTTTTCCATTCGTCTGTAAAGAATTCGTGTTAGTATTTTGCAGCAGTGACTTATTAAACCTATAGTTCCTTAATTTTCATATCTGTCAACACTTGCCTTCTTTGTGAATGGAGTTATTATATTGTTCTTGAAGTTTGAGGATATTTCATCTGTCTCATACATCTTGCTCACCTGATAGTATAGTTTTGTCAGGGCTGGCTCTCGCAAGGCTGTCAGTAGTTCTAATGGAATGTTGTCTACTCTCGGGACCTTGGTTCGACTTAGGTCTTTCAGTGCTCTGTCAAACTCTTCACGAAATATCATATCTCCCATTTCATCTTCATCTACGTCCTCTTGCATTTCCATAATATTGTCCTCTAGAACATCGCCCTTGTATAGACGCTCTATACACTGCTTCCACCTTTCTGCTTTCCCTTCTTTGCTTAGAACTGTGCTTCCACCTGAGCTCTTGATATTCGTACAAGTGGTTCTCTTTTCTCCAAAGGTCTCTTTAATTGTCTGTAGGCAGTACCTGTCCTACCCCTAGTGATATATGCCTCTACATCCTTATATATGTCCTCTAGCCATCCCTGCTTAGCCATCTTGCACTTCCTGTCGATCTCATTTTTAGACGTTTGTTTTCTTTTTTGCCTGCTTCATTTACTGCATTTTTATATTTTCTTCTTGCATCAATTAAATTCAATATTTCTTCTGTTACCCAAGGATTTCTACTAGCCCTCGTCTTTTTACCTACTTGATCATTGCTGCCATCACTACTTCATCTCTCCAAGCTACCCATTCTTCTTCTACTGTTTTTCCGGCCGGTATGATTGTCAATCGTTCCCTAATACTCTCTGAAACTCTCTACAACCTCTGGTTCTTTCAATTTATCCAGGTCCCATCTTCTTAAATTCTCACCTTTTTGCAGTTCCTTCAGTTTTAATCTATAGTTCATAACCAATAGATTGTGGTCAGAGTCTCAGAGTCGACATCTGCCTCTGGAAATGCACACATTGTGCTATTTTAATGTCCAAACTGTTCCCAAAGTTTTTAGTTTTCCCAGGTCAGAGTCTCAGAGTCGACATCTGCCTCTGGAAATGCACACATTGTGCTATTTTAATGGCCAAACTGTTCCCAAAGTTTTTAGTTTTCCCAAGATAAAAATATGGTATTAAACGCTTACAGCCGTATGCTGAAATACGTGTAATATACCGGGTGAGTCACTAACTATTGCCACCTGTAATAACACCGAAATTATGATAGTAGCTGAAAAGTTTGCGGGGCAAATGTAGCATTGGACAACGCTGGCCATAATATGGCGTTGATGTTTTGTTGCTAGGTGGGGTCGTGTCAGAGATATGGTCAACTTTGTTTCTTTAAATGGGATGCTGCAGTTTGGTACTTATTTTGTGATAGCGGCTATCGAGACGAATGTAATGGTGTGTAGCTTTCGGAGGTATTCTTGGTGGCAATAGTTAGTGACTCAACTTATGTAATTTAGTAAATGCTTGTTAAATCAGTAGTTTCAAACATTAGGACCATAGTTAGCTTCACAGTAAATAACTAGAACCTTTTCTAGGTTCTACAGAGGAAAACTATGGCACTTGTCGGTCAGTATTAATTTATATTTCGAAAAAGAGCGTTCTACATCAACGAATGTGACAGAAGCACTCTTCACTTTCGACACATGGTGGATAGGAATTCTGCAATCAGGGGAGCTGCATTAAATATGTATGCTGCTGCCCACAAGTCCTTGAGGCCGGTGTTCTGCAAAACCGCTTTCATTTTTGCCTGTACTTTTTCTCCTACTTCACCTAGTGCTTCATTAATTTTCTTTTTAATTTTCTCCAGTAAAGAAATGTTCTCGTTGATGGGTCTCTCTGAACCTTCTAATTCAGAAATAACTCTTGCTATAAACGAGTAGTTGGCTTTAATATGAGCCAAGTCCCATTGAATTGAGGGCTCCTTGAGTAATTGTTTCGCTGAAGTTACAGAGGCGACATTCTTCTCTAGATTTACAATTACCTTTCTGAACTGCTGTGAGATGCTTACTGCAGTTTTCTGCTGCTGCTAACCAAGTGCTCCAACGGGTGACAACAGATTCAAGTGGCAAGGCGACATCTGGTAATAGTCCTTTAAACGCCTGTATCCTTTTCGGCTCCTTAACAAAAACTTTCTTTAACATGAAAATTAATTTATTCACATTAGGAAGTTTTGGACTTACTTGGCCTGCTATACAATTGGTAGCATATGCTACACAAGGTACATGCGGCACCAGAGGGTAGAATATTCTAAGCAAATGAAACGCTGAAACCATATATGCATCGGCATCTGTTAAGGCCCGGAACACCTTCTCTTCATGCACCCCATTTGGCTATAGCAGCTTCAGCCCACTGTTGGCAAAGTGTGCAACTGTTTGTTGGTTATGTTTTGGGAGTTGTTTTGTACAATGGCGGGACGGTGCATGTGGATCTAACTTGCCAACAGTCAGATTTGCAATGATCCGCCAACACTGTCAGCAGCTTCATCAACAGAAATCCATATGGAATACTCTCTAACATCTCCTCGGATTCTGTGCAATGCAACAGTGTAAGCTGAATCCACATAATATTTATATAACGCTGACTCTGCAGGAACTGACTGGTGGCGGTACTTCTCAAGAAATCTTAAAAATAGTATTTTCCAACTTTCGAAAAAGGATGTTTGCTGCCACATGTATGACACAGATCACTCCAGAATTAGTTCTGTTTGGTGGAGTTATCAGATGTCTTTGTTAAAAGCGTCTACTTCAATTCTGATTTTCGTTTAACATATCCTAATGTTGCGTCCATCTGCATGCTGAAAAAACTGGCTCTGAGTCCTATGGGACTTAACTTCTTAGAACTACTTAAACCTAACTCACCTAAGGACATCACACACTCCAATGCCCGAGGCAGGACTCGAACCTGCGACCGTAGTGGTCACTCGGTTCCAGACTGTAGCGCCTAGAACTGCTCGGCCACCCTGGCCGGCCTGCATGCTGAGTTAAGTGGGACTTTTAGCAGTCGAAACCTAATACAAGAAAGAAACAATATGCTATATAGAAGTGTATATAAAAGGTATTTTGTATTGTTAAGGAACACCAGTACTTCATTTTAGCAAAATAAAAAACATACAAGAAAAACTAGCAATTTCTGTTTTCCACCTATACTGTCACTGACCAGACTTTTTTTATGCAACTCAAAACATTAACAAGAACAAGACTTCGTGTGCCGTCTTAAAATCATTTATACTTTGTCCAGGAGGTATGATATTTTCATACGGTTTACTTATTCTTTATGTCAAAGCTGAACTCAACAATTTAAAGTTATAATAATAGTGAACAACTGAGTCCTGATGTCTATTAGGACAATTTTAAACAATATTTACAAAATAATTTGGTTGACAAATGCTCTGGTGTCGAAATATGTGAAAATAAATTCGCAATTCCGAAGTGGCAGGAAAAACTAAGAAGCAGAAAAACACCAAAACTGACCTCTTTATTGCATGCGTGGCAAAACATAATTTCTCCGTCCGTCGTATACAGCGGAAACTCTAGCAGCCACAGTCTTATACGACTAGACTTTGAACTGTTTTCGGCATTTATTTCTGTCTAATTACTCGCGCACTGAAACTGAAATATATTTTGAGCAATGAACATGTTACACTTTATATATCCATTAATACACTACGTACTAGTTTAGTTTGGTGGTTGGATGACAAAAATTCGTCAATGGCCTCTATTTCCTACAACGAGAGTCCACGTGTAACAAAGGAGAGCGGTGAGGTTTCTTTGCTATAATGGATAGGAATCTTTAACTCTCCTCATGCATATATGGTTTTCTTTCATATGAGGTCACTTCAAGGCATATGAACAGCTTTTTCTGTAGAAATAGGCAGCTGGCCAGGGTTCTATAACCTACAGTCTCCCACCTTCGATTCTTGTAAGCAGTTCTCATCTTTTGAAAATAAAAGACTTTTATGTTACATTAAAGAAACAGGTGCCGTTTAGGATAAGCTAAAATTGGCAAAAATACGCGTTAACGTCGAAATACGCTGTTTTAGATGCAATAAAATTAGCGGTTTCGAGTTTAATCAGTCATGAAACGCATAAGTATTAGTTTATTTGCAACTGCTAATTAAGGAAAGAATTGGTTTTAGCTTAAAGGTCCGCGGTCTGATTATTAGTATAAAGATGAAATGGTATTATGTTTTGCTGTGCGAATTAAAATGCTAACCTCCTAACCGTATATGCTAACCTCCTTCCCGTAAGTCCATAAAAATCATTTATTCATTTCTAAAATATAATTAAGAATTTCTTGTTTTCCTTCTTTGTTGACCATACTCTGAAACGGCTGTGTTTCCATCAGCTCTAATAGTCGTGATTTGATGTGATTTAGAGCCACCTGAGGGCACTCTGATTTCGCTCATGTGCGTCATATTCACAGCCCTACATGACCATCTGATATGTTTCTTACAAACAACAGAACCAGTCTAATAAGAAGACTTATTATTATTATTATTATTCCTGCATAATGGATAACTAGGACGAGAGCCTTCTGATTTCTTGATAGACATATTGGGGGAACGAAGATTACGTTATGAGTAGTGCAGTGTTTCCTGATTCCTTTTCTACTGCCTTACTCAAAAATATTCTTTCGTTGATTCAAAATATATCTAAGAGCAAGATTCACACTTGTACTTTGGGGTCTCATAGTATAGATTTGGGATGAGAGATTGTATGCCATGTGACGGCTCCTCTCAATACCTGATTAGAGCGGTCAAAGAGCGTGTTCCTGCACCACAGCGCGATTCTCTTCGCCACGACCCGACAGGAGGCGCACGAAGGAAAAAAAGTGAAAATGTAACGCCACACGGTTGAGGGAGAGAGGGGTCTTGTTCGCTATGTGTTGCGCTAGAGCTCTTGTTTGGTACGCTGCCTGGTGAGGAAGAGCGCAGAGGCGTCACACATTGCTCTGAACAGTTTGACCGCCTTTTTATCGGTATGCGCTGCACCATGAGGAACAGTATTATCGAGCAACGTCGCCCGGCAGCGTGTAGCGTGGTTTTTACTGAATATTTCTAAAAGCTGAGGTTTAAGCTTAGCTGCAGGTTGCTGAGACATATTCGTTGACGATTTACGACCATCTCATCTGCACAGAGGGATTGTGTTGGATCTAATGAGGTTTGATTTTTAATGTGTGTCAGTGTGTTTTGCTCTGTGGGAAACCTGTTTTGCTTCTACTGACCGTGGCCTGGCTTTGGCGATATTAGATGTATTTCTGTTGAACATCGTTTTAAGTGGCTTTTCTTGTAGTGAAGCAGTTTGTATTCTGTTTAGTTTTCAGAAGTCTATTACTGTAAAGTATTAAGCTGACCGGAAAGTAATGTCGTTCCTACGTATGTCGATATTCGTTTGTCATTTATCAGTTCGTTTTATACTTCAAACTCGTGTCAAAGACATTTTAGAGTGACTTGTTTGCTCGGAAGCGATTAAATCTGAACTGCCTTTTTGCAATTAATGGTGAAATGGCCAGCCAAACACCATAAGAGATACATACGAAGCATCGTATGCTTTTTGACTTTCGTAAATGTAATTACGCAACACTTACTACCAAAAATCATATGCAATGATTATCCAAGTGCATCAGACGTTTGTAAATGCCAGAGGTGGCTTTCTAAGTTCAGATCCAGTAATTTTGATCTTTCCGATTAGTACCGGTCAGGAAGGCCATCATCTTTATAAATGACATGTTACGGGCGGAAGTCGAAGAAAATTCGTGTCTGACAATCGATAAATTTTCACACACTCTTAACCAACCTTGGTCGACTATTCAAGAGCATTTGCATCAGATGGGCAAAGACAAACAAAACTAACCGATCTACCACTTTCAATTTATTTCTTTAGCAGTAGAATACTGAAGCGTTTTTTGATCGCTTGATGACTAGGTACGAAACATGGGCCCTCTATGGTAATCCAAAAAAGGCAATACACAGTGGTTCTCCCCGAACGACTCGCCACGAAATACAACTAAGCCATGTTTACACCTCAAAAAAGCGTTTTTGTGTATTTGGTGGAGTATTCGCGGGGTCGTTCATTTTGAAATGCTGAAACCCGGACAAACTGTGATTGCACGCCTTTATTGTTAACAACTAGATCAAGTAAATCAATCTTTGATTGAAAAGTGTCCAGCAACTGTCAACAGAAAAGGTCTTATTCTGCAACACGATGATGAAAGATCGCACGGCGCATGTCGAATCCTGGAAAAATTTAATGAGTTGGGGTGGTAGATATTGCCTCACACACCACACTCGCCCAATACTGCCCCACTGGATTTCCATTTATATCGATGGCTACAACATTTTCTAACTGGTAAAAAATTTGAAAATGTGGATGATGTCCAAAATGCCATCTCCAGATATTTTACTCAAAATCAATTGATTTTATCGATTCGAAATTGAAAATTTGCACAATAGATGGCGAAAATTTATAGATAACTAGGGTGATTACATCATAGATTAAAAATATTAAAAAAATAACCATTTATCGTGTTAATTGAGGTACCTCCTAGTGTACACGACGCGGTGGATCCATCCTCACAGCAGAGTGAGTGGCGGTTGGTAGCCCGTTCGTGTCGCTCGAGGAGGAGGGCCAATGTGGAGACTCGCCACCTGTTCTCGCTCATTCACCCTGTGAGTGGACAGGTGGCCGCTTCTTCAGCAGGATCCGAGCACGCACACGGGGGAGGAGGGGTTTACTGGTTATTGGGAGCTCCAATGTTAGGCGCGTTATGGAACCCCTTAGGCAGATAGCGTTCGAGAATGTGAAGAAAGCCAATGTGCATTCGGTGTGTCTGCCGGGGAACCTCATCCGAGATGTGCAGGCCATCGAGCGTGCAGGGTGCAGTCGTCTGCAAGTTGTGGCTTACGTCGGCACCAACAACGTCTGTCGCATGGATTCTGAGGCGATCCTCAATTCTTACAGGGGGCTGGCCTCGCCCGCAAGGTGCAAGCAGTGCTCACAATTTTCAGCATCGTTCCTAAAGCTGATCGGGGTCCATTGGTTTGGAGCCGAGTGGTGGGTCTCAACCAAAGGCTTCGTGGACTCTGTGACGGTGTTGGCTGTAAATTTCTGGACCTGCATTATTGTGTGGGGAATTGTAGGAATCCCCTTGATAGGACAGCTGTGCTCTACACAAAGGAAGCAGCTACACTACAGGCCATTAAAATTGCTACACCACGAAGATGACGTGCTACAGACGCGAAATTTAACCGACGGGAAGAAGATGCTGTGATATGCAAATGATTAGCTTTTCAGAGCATTCACACAAGGTTGGTGCCGGTGGCGACACCTACAACGTGCTGACATGAGGAAAGTTTCCAACCGATTTCTTATACACAAACAGCAGTTGACCGGAGTTGCCTGGTGAAACGTTGTTTTGATGCCTCGTGTAAGGAGGAGATGTGCGTACCATTACATGTCCGACGTCGATAAAGGTCGGATTGTAGCCTATCGCGATTGCGGTTTATCGTATCGCGACATTGCTGCTCGCTTTGGTCGAGATCCAATGACTGTTACCAGAATATGGAAACGGTGGGTTCAGGAGGGTAATACGGAACGCCGTGCTGGATCCCAACGGTCTCGTATCACTGGCAGTCGAGATGATAGGGATCTTATCCGCATGGCTGTAACGGATCGTGCAGTCACGTCTCGATCCCTGAGTCAACAGATGGGGACGTTTGCAAGACAACAACCATCTGCACGAACAGTTCGACGACGTTTGCAACAGCATGGACTATCAGCTCGGAGACCATCGCAGCGGTTACCCTTGACGCTGCATCACAGACAGAAGCGCCTGCAGTGGTGTACTCAGCGACGAATCTGGGTGCACGAATGGCAAAACGTCATTTTTTCGGATGAATCCAGGTTCTGTTTACAGCATCATGATGGCCGCGTCCGTGTTTGGCGACATCGCGGTGAACGCACATTGGAAGCGTGTATTCGTCATCGCTATACTGGCATATCTCCTGGCGTGATGGTATGGGGTGCCATTGGTTACACGTCTCGGTCACCTCTTGTTCGCACTGACGGCACTTTGAACAGTGACGTTACATTTCAGATGTGTTACGACCCGTGGCTCTACCCTTCATTCGATCCCTGTGAAACCCTACATTTCAGCAGGATAATACACGACCGCATGTTGCAGGTCCCATACAGGCCTTTCTAGATACAGAAAATGTCCGACTGCTGCCCTGGCCAGAACACTCTGCAGATCTCTCACCAATTGAAAACGTCTGGTCAATGGTGGCAGAGCAACTGGCTCGTCACAATACGCCAGTCACTACTCTTGATGAACTGTAGTATCGTGTTGAAGCCGCATGGGCAGCTGTTTGACTCAATGCCCAGGCGTATCAAGGCCGTTATTAATGCCAGAGGTGGTTGTTCTGGGTACTGATTTCTCAGGATCTATGCACCCAAATTGCGTGAAACGTAATCACATGTCAGTTCTAGTATAATATACTTGTCCAATGAATACCCGTTTATCATCTGCATTTCTTCTTGGTGTAGTAATTTTAATGGCCAGTAGTGTACTAGGGTAAAAGAGTAAATGTGGAATGCACATTAGAGTTTTTAGGCTAGACGTTAGTTACAGGTGCTCTGATGAACACTCACCAGTCGGTTCACTGCAAGGGAAGTCTAGAAACGTTCAGAATTGACAATTCGACTGTCACAATGTTATCAGTAAACTGTTGAAGTATTCGTAATAAAGTTCCCGAATTTACTGCCCTCCCGCGCTCAGGGACTGAGAGCTGGCTGAAACCCGAAGTGGAAAACTTTGACATGTTTAGCGAGTCGTTTAACGTATACCGGGAAGACAGATTAGAGGCCATAGAAGGGGGAGCTTTCATTGCAGTTGACAAAAATATTGTCTCTAGTGAGGTCGAAGTTCAGTGTAACAGTAAAGTTATCCGATAGCGTGTAACAAAAAAATGGTTCAAATGGCTCTGAGCACTATGCCACTTAACTTCTGAGGTCATCAGTCGCCTAGAACTTAGAATTAATTTAACCTAACTAAGCTAAGGACATCACACACACCCATGCCCGAGGCAGGATTCGAACCTGCGACCGTAGCGGCCACGCGGTTCCAGACTGAAGCGCCTAGAACCGCTCGACCACACCGGGCGGCTAGCGTGTAACAGGTCTAGGTGGAACCAAGTTAATTGTTGCATGTTTTTACCGGCCACCCGATTCCGCTGTAACAGTTCAAGGGGCATTCAAAGGAATTTACGGTCAATAGCGCGTAAATACTCAGATCATACTATACTAGTTGGAGGCGACTTCAACCTGCCGAGTATAGACTGGGATGTCTATGCATTCGTTGCCAGGGGAACAGACAGACAGTCATGCGAAATACTTTTGAACACGTTTTCTGAAAATTGTCTTGTGCAGCTAGCTCGGCAGCCCACAAGCAATAGAAATATCTTAGACCTCGTAGCTGCAAATAGACTGGACCTTATGGACAATGTCAGTATAGAAACGGGGATTAGAGATCATGATATCATTATAGCAGCTATGATTACGAAAGTTAATAAATCAATCAAGAAGTCTAGGAGAGTGTTTCTGCCAGATAGATCAGATAAGTGGTTATTGAAGTCTTACTTAGACAGTGAACTAGCATCACTTAGTACCAGTAAGATGGATGTAGAGGAATTATGGGCAAAGTTTAAGCAGATTGTAAATCGTCGTCTGGAGAGCTACGTGCCTAGTAAGTGGATAAAAGATGGAAGAGACTTACCACGCTTTAATAACAAAATTCGTAAGATTCTGAGGAAGCAGAGGCTATTGTACTCTCGGTTCAAAAGGGGACTCACAAACGACGACAAGCGAAGGTTAGGAGAGATTCGTGCGTCTGTGAAATATCTATGCGCGAAGCAAACAACAACTGCAACCGTCACACCTTAGCAAAAGATCTAGCAGAGGACCTGAGTAAATTCTGATCGTACGTAAAATCGCTAAGCGGGTCTAAGGCTTCCATTCAGTCCCTTGTTGATCAATCTGGCGTGGCAGTTGAAGATAGCAAAACGAAAGCCGACGTTTTAAATTTCACGTTCAAGAAATCGTTAACGCACGAGAACCGTCCAAACATACTGTCATTTGACCATCGGACAGACTCCTATATGGACGACCTAGAAATAAGCATACCTGGCGAAGAGAAACAACTTAAAGACTTGAAAACAAACAAATCACGAACTCCGGATTGGGATCCCAGTTCAATTTTACAAAGAGTACTCTACGGCTCTGGTCCCTTATCTAGCCTGCATTTATCGTGAATCTCTCGCCCAGCCCAAAGTCCCAAGCGACTAGAAAAAAGCGCAGATGACTCCAGTATATAAGAAAGGTTAAAGAACGGACCCGCAAAATTACAGACCAATATCCCTAACTTCTGTTTGCTGCAGAATCCACGAACACATTCTCAGTTCGAATGTAATAAACTTTATTGAGGCTAAGAAGCTTATGTCCACGAATCAGCATGGTTTTAGAAAGCATCGCTCGTGCGAAACTCAGCTCGCCCTTTTCTCGCATAATATACTGAGAACTATGGATGAATGACAACGGGCAGATTCCATATTTCTAGATTGCCAGAAATCATTTGACACGGTGCCCCATTGCATGCTGTTGACAAAGGTACGAGCATATGGAATAAGTTCACGGATATGTGAGTGGCTGGAATACTTCTTAAATAATAGAAGCCAGTGTGTTGTCCTCGACGGCGAGTGTTCATCAGGGACAAGGATATCGTGAGGAGTGCCCTAGGGAAGTATGACAGGACCGCCGAAGTTCTGTATATACATAAATGATTTGGCGGACAGGGTGGGCAGCAGTCTGCGGTTGTTTGATGATGATAGCGTGGTGTACGGTAAGGTGTCGAATTTGAGTGACTAGAAAGATACAAGACGACTTAGATAAAATTTTCAGCTGGTGTGATGAATGGCAGCTAGCCCTAAATGTGGGATAATGTAAGTTAATGCGGATGAGTAGGAAGAACAAAACTGTAATTTTCTAATACAGTATTACTAGTGTCCAGCTTGACCATAGTCAAGTAGTTTAAATTTCTGGGCACAACGCTGCAAAGCGATATGAGTTGGAACGAGCATGTGAAAACTGTCGTAGGGAAGGCAAATGGTCGGCTTCCATTCATTGGGAGAATTTTAGGAGAGAGTGGACCACCTGTAAAGGAGACCGCATATAGGACGCTAGTGCGACCTATTCTTGAGTGCTGCTCAATTTTTTGGGATCCGTACCAGGTCGGACTGAAGGAAGATATCGAAGCAAATCAGAGGAGGGCTGCTAGATTTGAGACTGGTAGGTTCGAACAAAACGTAAGTGTTACGGAGATGCATCGGGAATTCAAATGGGAAACCCTGGAGGGAAGGCGGCGTTCTTTCCGGGAAACACTACTGAGAAAATTTAGAGAACCGGCATTAAGCTGACTGCCGGACGATTCCGCTGCCGCCAACACACATCGCTTGTAAGGACCACGATACGAGAAATTAGGGCTCATACGGAGACGTACGGACAGTCGTATTTCCCTCGCTCTATTTGCGAGTAGAATAGGAGGCGAAATGAGAAGTAGTGGTACAGGGTACACTCTGCCAAGCGCCTTACGGTAGCTTGAGGAGTATCTATGTAGATGTACATCTCTTTTCCGGCCCCTCTAATACGAGCCAGCTAGGCACTGGTGTAAACCAAAATGATGATATTTGTGCCTTCGGATTGTTAAGCCTAGTGTACCGCCAAGTGTAGCTTAACGAATAACTGTCCTTGGCGCACATTTTACGCTGTAATGTCCATTGAGTGCTTATACTTCTTATGTGTTTAAGTGTATGGCATGTGTGTAAATTTCATTTCTGTATGTTATACTCAAGTGGCCCATTGGCGCAAGTGGTTTTCGTAACTTGCAATGCACACACACAACCTACGCGGAGCCAAGAATTTACTTAGTGAGTTGACCGGGTGCCCTCGTTACAAAGAAGCTGATGATGAATTGTTTTTTGTTTTGAAACCTGTCCGTCTTTAACTCTTGTCAGTAACCAACTATTAAAGTTGTGACTGAACTTTGTCATATTACTCTTTTATTTATTTTAAAACTGCTTTGCTAATTGAAATTTGCTAGGCCAAGATGTAACCTTAGAGGTCAAGATCTCTACAATATCTTTTTATTTATTTTCAATTGATGGATGGTTCAGAGTGCTCTCTTTAAACTATTACATTAATTGAAAATTGTGTTTTAAAAGATTGTGCCAAATTTCCTTTGTGAAGGCCTTCGAAAAATAAAAGCAATTATTCATCTACATCAACATCACGTGATTACTCTGCTATTCTCAATAAAGCATCTGGCAGAGTGTTTAATGAACCACCTTCTAGCTCACCCTCTACCGTCCCACTCTCGAACGGCGCGAGGGAAAAACGAGCACTTAATTTGTTCTGTGCGAGCTCTGATTTATTTTATCGTGATGATCCCTATGTAGGTGGGTGCCAACAGAATGTTTTCGCAGCCACAGGACAAAAATGGTGATTTAAATTTCATGAGAAGATCCCATCGCAACGGAAAACTCCTTTGTTTTAATGATTGGCACTCCAATTCTCGTATCATGTCTGTGGCCTTATCTCCCCTACTTCCGGATATTACAGAACGAGTGACCTTCTTTGAACTTTTTCCATGTCATCCGTCAGTCCCCCACACCGCACAGCAATACTCCAGGATAGGGTGACCAAGCGTGGTGTAAGCAGTTTCTTTAGTAGACCTGTTGCACCTTATAATTGTTCTGCTAATGAGTTGCAGTCTTTGGCTTGCTCTATTATCTATGTGATCGTTCCAATTTAGGTTATTTGTAATTGTAATTCCTAAGTATTTAATTGAATTCACAGCCTTCAGGTTTGTGTGACTTATCGAAATTTAGCTGATTTCTTTTAGTATTCACTTGAATAGCTTCACAGTTTTCTTTATTCAGGGTCAATTGCCACTTTTCGCACCATACAGATATTTTATCTAAATCCTTTTGCAATTCGTTTTGGTCATCTGATGACTTTACAAGACGGTAGATGACAGCATCATCTGCAAACAGTCTGAGAGAGCTTATTACGGACACACAACACCGTGATTCCAATACAACATTAATTTATTTTTCTCCAAGGAACGTACATCATGGAATATAAAACATTAATTCAAGGGTAATCAATGTTTCCAGAGTGTCTAAAATTACGAATATCAACCCGCAACGCCCTCCCCACCCTGGTCAACTTCTAGAGGAATGACCAGTTGAACGGGACGTCAGATTACGGATCCATCTGAAGTTCGTAAGGTTACAGTTCGTATTTTCCCATCTCTTCCTTCATGAAGATCTTATATCTGCGCTTTCCTCCACATGTGTCGTGGACGAACATCCTCTTGTAGAAGAACGACTTCACCCAGCTGGAGTCTTCCTGAATCTGGCCTTAGTTGATGAGTTTCATGGAAGTTTCTGAGCAGGATGAGAAATTCTTTCTTCCACCTGTTCCAAAAGTGTTCTACCACCTTCTGCAGCCGTTGAAATTCCTTGGACAAGTCCTTTCTAACTGGTGATTCTGGACCAGTACGTAGTGTTGTGAGTCGATAACCTACAAGGAAATGTGCGGGCGTCAGTGGTTCAGATTCCTCTCCCCCTTGTGTAATTGGTCTAGAGTTTAGTGCTGCTTCTATGTTGACCAGGATTGTGTTGAGACCTTCTTCATCCAACTGTGACTGTCCTAAAACTTTTCTCAGGTAGCGTTTGACAGATCCCACCACCTGTTCCCAGAATCTGCCCCACCAGGGCGCGTGTGGGGCGATAATTTCCAAGTGATGGCTTGCTGGGCGAGGTACTTGTGCGTCTTGCTTGCCATGAGAGCCTGCCAGAGCTCCTTCAGCTCTAAGTGCGTAGCATGGAAGGTAGTAGCATCATCTGTGTAAATTGTGCTGGGCACTCCTCGTCTTCCGACAAACCTTTGTAGGACTTGAAGAAATCTGTCAGTTGACATATCTGAGCATAATTCCAGGTGTATGGCTCGTGTTGTTGCGCATGCGAATAGAGCAACATACGCTTTCTTCGTAATATGTCCTTGTCTGACATATAATGGACCAGCAAAGTCAATACCTGTTACTGTAAATGGTTTCAGTGGTGAGACTCGTTCAGCTGGTAATGGAGCCTCAGTTTGTTGAACAACGTCAGCTTTCACCACCTTACAAGGTAGGCAACGGTGTAGAACACGTTTAATTGCCTGTCGAGCTCTAAGGATCCAGAATTCTGCTGTCAGTTCAGATAACACTATGTTTACTCCAAGGTGATGCAAACGAATGTGAGTCTGCTGGATCAGTAAACGTGTGAAATGATTATGGCCTTCAAGAAGAATCGGGTGGCGTTGATCTCTGGGTAATTCTGCAAACTGCAGCCGTCCACCGAGACGAATAAGACCATTATCCAAGAATGGGTTGAAGCGAGCTATTTGAGAATTACGTGGTAGAGGCATGTTGTTGTATAGTGCATGCAGTTCGTGCGCAAAATGTTGCTGTTCTTTAAATAAGTGCCGTTTAAAGCGATGTACCCATCCTGTAACTCTTAACAGCTTGAAGTAGCTATTGTACCGTGTAGCTCTTAAAATAGGAATCGTTGTTTGTACCATGAAGACTTGTTCTTTTAATTTCTTCTTTTCTGGCAAGGAGTGCACTTCCGTCTGCAAAATTCGAGGCCACTGTGTTCTGTTCTTTGTTAACCAAGCAGGTCCATGGAACCATACAGAAGAATGGTGAAGTTTATCTGTTGTGGTACTTTTGGAGGTTAGATCAGCCGGATTTTCGTCACCAGGGGAGTGCCTCCACTGTGAAGGATTTATTAGTCGTTGTATTTCCGTAACAAGGTTTGACACAAAGGTTTTCCATCGATTAGGGTCATGTTGTATCTATCCTAAGGCTACAGTTGAGTCAGTCCACAATGTTGCACGACTTGCATTATAGCTCGTGGCCTTACAGAAATAATGAAGTAGTCTTCATCCAAGAAGTGTCGCTAGAAGTTCCAGCAGTGGAAGAGTTATTTTTTTGATGGGAGCTAGTTGGTTTTTACTGCAAACTAAACGGATTGATACCATATTTGTTGTGGTGCACCGTATATAAAGGACTGCTCCGTAGGCCTTTTCTGATGCGTCGCAAAAGACATGGCTTTCTAGCTCAATGTTTTCAGATACACCAACCCATCGGGGCATTCTTATGTGTGAACATGATGGCAATGTTGATACCCACATTCGCCAGCGTTTGCTAAGATCAAGGGGTAAAAGCTCATCCCATTCAATTCCTCTTGACCAAATTTCTTGAAAAATTATTTTTGCAGTGAGGGACACAGGCGACAAGAAACCCAGTGGGCCATAAAATCTAGCAGTGTTGTGTAGTACTTCTCGCTTAGTGGCAGGACGATTTATAACAGTGTCGGTAATATTGTTGTGAACAACACTGAGCGTATCAGTCTGTGTGTTCCAGTGGACTCCCAGTACCTCCGTGTCTGTAGTGTTTATGACACCTTCTTATCGCCATATTCCAATCAGTTGGCTTGAATTTGTGGCTCACTTTGCCATTGGTAGACTGATCTGTCCCATGAGTGATGTAAGCTCATAATATAAGTTAATTACGGCATTGTCATCTTTAGCACCTGCTACAAAATCATCCATGTGCATATTATGTGCAGCAAGTAAAGCAGCTTGCGGAAAATTCGTTTTGTGCATTACAGTTCTTTCAGCGTGGCTGCAAGAAGAAACGGACTGCAGGTAAGTCCGAAAGGTAACCGGGTGAAGCGATATGTAATCCTTTCGTCAGTTGTAATATAGTTTCCTTGTTGATCTGCGATTACTTTGTACCAAAAAAACCTCGTGAAATCTCTATCTTTCCTGTGAAGAACTGACTGTAGAAATGCTTGTATGATGTCGGCAATTAAGGCTACTTGATGTAGACGATATCTCAGTAATATTGAAAGAATGTCCGGAAGTAAATTAGGACCTATTTCTAAAGAATCATTCAATGAACGTGCATTTTGGTCGTGCGACGAACGATCAAATGCAATCCTCCATTTGATGACACCTAACTTTTCTTTCTTTACTGCATGATGTGGCAGATAAAATGTGTCACGCAATTTCTGCCCATAAGGGGTGACTTTCACATGTTTCTTCTTGATGTGTTCTATCATTTGCACCTCGTAAATTTGTTTCAGTTTCTTGTCCTTCGTAAATTTTTTCTCCAGTGTAGTAAATATCTTCTCTGCTTGCTGAAGATTATTAGATAACATAACGTTGGGTTTTCTTGGGAAAGACGCCACTCTTCTTTTGTCTTCGATGCAGTAGGATTTTGAGAAATCTTGCAATAACGCCAATTCCTTCTGATTCAGAGTTCTTGTTTCATCTGCTGTGATTCCCATTGTTTCTAAATTCCACAAACGTCGTAAAATATCGTCTGTTGTTGTCGCTGTCTCTAAACTGATGTAGTTTGCCGTCACAAGGTTAGCCGTGGTGCTTGATTTGCTTCCACTAAGAATTCAACCTAGAATGGAAAGTACCAGAACAACTGATGATGTTAGTCGAATCGGAGGCGAATCAATAATCTGCTCTGATAAGAATCTCGATGGGAAGGTCTTCTGTAGCATCACTTAGGTCCGGAAACTGAAGTCCCCGTGTGTGTACAAGTTTTCTTAAATCGTTAGTCACAGTTGGGTACGCGGAAAATGAGTATGTTATTTCAAACACTGTCATAAACGTCTTGGAATTAGTCCATGTACCCCGTAGTGTGAATTCTACGACTCTACGATACGTTGAAGTTGCGGATGGCATTTCAAAGGCGCTGACAGATAGATCACGATGTTCTATAGTTCTTAAACCTAGCTCATGAATCAGAAACTTGGAAATGAAACTTGACTGACTACCGCTATCCAGAATGCAGCGAGTAAGTTTGCTTAATCCTGCGGGTCCACTGACCCAAACTCGAGCTGTCTGAAGATAAGTAAAACCAGCTGAGCTTACTCCAATCTCCCTACAGATGTAGAGCTAATTTGCGGAGAAGATGAAGAAGAGGCAGCAATGTCAGTACTGATAGCTTTGTGATGACTTTTCTTGCACTTATAACACGAGACCTTGCCCTTCTTACTGCAGTATCTAGCATTATGACCTGTGTTTAGACATATAAAACAGCGATTATCTTGCTTTAGTTAATCGATACATTGTTGGCTGTCAGTTACTATGTTGCAGTCTTGGGTCCAATGAGAGCGAGCTTCGCTAAATACGCAATATGGTTGTACCGGTACTTCTCGTTTAGGATTACGCGGATTTTTCGCTTGCTTTGAATTTATGTGAAGCGCTGCTGCAGTGGGCGTGAAGCTAGGAGATGACTGATATTCTGTACGAATCTTTTGTGCAGTGAGAGCATCACGAACTTCTTCCTCCAAAAAGTTAAGTACGAGGGTCGGTCAAAAAGTAATGCCTCCCATTTTTTTTCTACTTAAAAAAATTAAGTTAAGTGAAAAATTTGAATTTGGCGCCATTCCTCAAACCTTCTTCTGCAATCCACTGCAGTAGTAACTTTCTGTGTCAACAGGTGGCAGCACAGCAGAAGTTTGTAAGATGGCCGACATCGATGTTCGTTTGAGACAGCGTTGTGTGATTGAATTCTTGAATGCAGAAGGTGAAACGCCCATACGCATTCATGAAAGACTGAAGAAGGTGTATGGTGTTGTGACAGTGGATGTCAGCACTGTTAGACGATGGGTTCGTCGTTGTAAGGAAGCTGAAGGGCAAACACCGTTGACTGACGAAAAGCGGAGCGGCAGGCCGGTGAGTGCAGTGACTCCACACAACATTCAGCAAGTTGATGACATCATTCGTGGTGACCGTCGGGTGACTGCAGATGAAGTGTGTCGCATTATTTCTCTTAGTAAAGGCAGTGTGATCACGATTATTAAACAATTGGGGTACTCAAAAGTTTGTGCACGGTGGGTTCCAAGAATGTTAACCGATCAGAATAAAGAGGCAAGGAAAACAATAGCCTCCCAACACTTGCAGCGCTTCCGTTTGGAGGGAGATGAGTTTCTGAAAAAAATTGTGACCGGGGACGAAACATGGGTGCATTTTTTTGAACCCGAATCAAAGAGGCAGTCAATGGAGTGGCGTCACACAAGCTCGCCGAGGAAGAAAAAATTCAAAACTGTGCGATCGGCAGGGAAAGTTATGGCAACAGTTTTCTGGGATACAGAGGGTGTGATTCTGGTTGATTTTTTGGAGCAGGAATGCACAATAAATTCTGTTCAATACGTCACAACCCTCAAAAAACTTAAAGCACGTCTTCAGCGAGTTCGCCCAACAAAATCAATGGCAGATGTTCTTCTTTTGCATGACAATGCAAGACCACACACCAGTCGTCACACCTCTGACGAGATTGTCAAAATTGGATGGGAAGTTTTGCCTCATCCCCCATACAGCCCTGACCTGGCACCATCAGACTTCCATCTGTTCGGGCCACTAAAAGAAGCTCATCGTGGGATTCATTTTGAAGATGAGGAGGCCGTCAAAACATCCGTGCGTCAATGGCTTAGGAAGCAGAGCTGTGATTTTTACCGTGCTGGGATACATGCCCTTGTTCAAAGATGGACCAAAACTGTAGAGATGGGCGGAGATTACATTGAAAAATGACAAAATGATCCTCAATGTTGTGGTTTTCAACCTATGTAATTGCATTTAAATTTCCTGACAATTAAACATAGAAAAAAAAAATAGGAGGCATTACTTTTTGACTGACTCTCGTAGTTTCAGTACATCTCCTCCCGCTACTTCGGTTCTTCTAGCATGAATAACCCATTTCTGGCACATTTCAGCGGGAAATGCACGCAGAATTTTCGGAGTGAGAATTTTACCGTATTCTCCTAAGGCACGCAGTGCTTGAATACGACGGTTACATTCCAGGAATGTACTGTTCAGCGTTTCAGATGTCGCTGACTTTACAGGCTTTAGCGCATCAAAATAATCGAGGCGAGCCTGTATAATGCGATTGCTATCTCCGTATCTATTCAATAAAATTTTCTTTGTTTCTTCATACGTGTTAGCCGTTATAGGTATTCCATCTACTAGCAACTTCGGTTCGCCTGACAGATACCCTCGTAGGAAAAAGATGTTTGTTTACTGTAGAAAGGGATGGGTCTTTATCAATGGTCGATTCAAATTGTTCCCAGAAGCGGGACCACATTTCGACATCTCCGCAAAATGACTCAAGCTTAATTGCTGGTAGCTTGACAGAGTGGAATACAGTTGGTTGTGTGAGCACTGGTGGTGACGTGATGTTCATCTGCGACGTTGTGGCTGAAAGCTTGTAATCGATTGCTTTTGTAGCCTTCTGTATAGCGCGTTTGACTTTGTCTACATATTCCTCACAACTCAGCACGTCTGCATTGTATTCATCGTCAGAGAGAAAATTATGAATAGCGTCATCTAATGAAACGAGCTTCTCTAGAGTTTCTTGAAGACGTTCCCTGTAATGTTCAAAATCATCAAACGGGCTTTCTGTGGTAAGAGCATCAACAGCCGCACAAAACCGCGTAGCATTGGTCCTCTCCCTAGTTCGCTTTCTTTTGAAGTCTGCTAACTGTATCTCTGTTTCGTCCTGCATTATGTCTTACTAAAGACGGCTGTTGTAAGATGGTTTACGAGTGCGCTTGTGAATAGCTTAAACGTTTAACAAGCAGCGTACGCGCAAACGTAAGTGAACGAAAACCTTTTAACAAAACTAGCTACTTTGAGTGCAAGTTTCAGGCTTGCAACATAAAGCCGCAAAAATTGATTTGAAGCAACCAGTTCATGCGATCATATTATATTGGAATGGATATAGCTTGTGATGCGGTCCGACGTCGTCTCTTGTTTCCTACAGCGTGAAGTAAGCCGTTAATTGTTGAAATCACGCAGGAAATCGCAATTTCTTCCCGGGTTTCGGCACCAAAATATTACCACACACAACACCGTGATTCCAATACAAAATTAATTTATTTCTCTCCAAGGAACGAACATCATGGAATATAAAACATTAATCCAAGGATAATCAATATTTCCAGAGTGTCTATAACTACAAATATCAACCCGTAACAGGGCTGTTCAGATTTTCTCCTATGTCGTTAATACAGATTAGGAACAATAGAGGGCCTGTAACACTTCCTTGGGAAACGCCGGATATTACTTCTGCTTCACTCGATCACTTTCCGTCTATTACTACGAACTGTGACCTTTCTGACAGTAAATCACGAATCCAGTCGCACAACCATAGGTACGTAGTTTTGTTAGAAGACGCTTGTGAGGAACGGTGTCGAAAGCCTTCTGGAAATCTAAAAATATGGAATCAATCTGACATCCCCTAACAATACCACTCATTACTTCATGAGTATAAAGAACTAGTTGTGTTTCACAAAACGATATTTTCTAAACCCGTGCTGACTATGTGTCAATAAATTGTTTTCTTCTACGTAATTCATAATGTTCGAACACAGTAAATATTCCAAAGCCCTACTGCAAATCGACGCTATTGATAGGGGTCTGCAATTCAGCGGATTACTCCTATTTCCCTTTTTGGGAATTAGTGCAACTTTCCAGTCCTTAGGTACGGATCTTCCTAAGAGCGAGCGATAGTATATAATTGCTAAATATGGACCTATTTTATCAGCGTACCCTAAAAGGAACCTGACTGGTATAAAATCATGACGAGATACCTTGCCTTTATTAAGCGATTTAAGCTGCTTTGCTACATCGAGAATATCTACTTCTACACTATGTGATCAAATGTTACCGGATACCTGGCTGAAAATGACTTACAGGTTTGTGGCGTCCTCCATTGGTAATGCTGGAATTCAATATGATGTTGGTCCACCCTTACCCTTGATGACAGCTTAAACTTTCACAGACATACGTTCAATCAGGTGCTGGAAGGTTTCTTCGGGAACGGCAGTCCATTCTTCACGGAGTGCTGCACTGAGAAGAGGTATAGATGTCGGTCGGTGAGGCCTGGCACGAAGTCAGCGTTCCAAAACATCCCAAAGGTATTCTATAGGATTCAGGTCAGGACTCTGTGCAAGCCAGTCCATTCCAGGGGTGTTATTGTCGTGTAACCACTCCGCCACAGGCTGTGCATTATGAACAGGTGCTCGATCGTGATGAAAGATGTAATCGCCATCCCCGAATTGCTCTTCAACAGTGAGAAGCAAGAAGGTGCTTAAAACATCAATGTAGGCCGGTGCTGTGATAGTGACCCGCAAAACAACAAGAGGTGCAAGCCCCCTCCATGAAAAACACTACCGGACCATAGCACAAAAAGCCTCCGAATTTTACTGTTGGCACTACACGCGCTGGCAGATGACTTTCACTGGGCAGTCGCCTTACCCACACCCTGCCATCGGATCGCTACATTGTGTACCGTGATTCGTCACTCCACATAACGTTTTTCCACTGTTCAATCGTCCAGTGTTTACGCTCCTTAAACCAAGCGAGCCGCGGTTTGGCATATGAGCAGCCACTCGACCATGAAATCCACGTTTTCTCACCTCCCGCCTAACTGTCATAGTACTTGCAGTGGATCCTGATGCAGTTCGGAACTCCTGTGTGATGGTCTGGATAGATGTCTGCCTATTACACGTTAGCACCCTCTTCAACTGTCGAAGGTCTCTGTCAATCAACAGACGAGGTCGGCCTGTACGCTTTTGTGCTGTACGTGCCCCTTCACGCTTCCACTTCATTATGACATCGGAAACAGTGGACCTAGGGATGTTTAGGAGTGTGGAAATCTCGCGTAAAGACGTATGACACAAGTGGCACCCAATCACCTGACCACGTTCGAAGTCTATGAGTTCCACGGAGTGCCCCATTCTGCCCTCTCACGATGTCTAATGACTACTGAGGTCGCTGATATGGAGCACCTGGCAGTAGATGGCAGCACGATGCACCTACTACGAAAAACGTATGTTTTTGTGGGTGTTCGGATACTTTTTATCACATAGTGTATGTTTCTCGTCTTGGCAGTTGGTCTTGATAGGTATTCAGGACGACTACATCCGATTCAGAGACTTCATCAGCCACAGATAACGCCCGAAGCTTGTTCGTCAAACGAACTGGGGAGGTCCTATGATTGGCCCCTTGGAAAGTCTTTCGCTGACCGCTAGACTTTGGTATGATCTCCCAATCGACCACGGGTGAGAGGTCAACCTCAGTGCAGGCAGTACACGGAGCGGCCACAGCACTGGACCGATCGGGGGACACATGGGACGTGCTCGACGTGCCTCGCATTCCCGCGGCCGACCCCCCACAGTGATGGCCCCTTGGTAGCAGCCTCAAGCTGTGCGACGGAAGCCAACACCATCTGGAGCTGTGAGCGAAGGGTCACCAACCAAGCTCGCATCTGTACATAGAAATCACAGTTCCTATCCATTACTGAAGTCACTTCTGTTTGAAGCTCGAAAAATATGTAACAAACGAACGGTGTACTCGCCTTATTTGCAGCAGGAACTCAAGATGCTCTCTCACCGGCGGTCTAACTGACACTGAGCTATACTAACCAAACTTACTCTGCTGGTGCCGAGTTCCTACCGCTCCAGTGCTCCATGCAGTTGCTACCATGGTAAAGATCCGTCACCATATCAGTGGTAGTAAGAAAGTGGTTGTGTGACACAGAGAAAATTTGGCAAACTTATGAAATTAGGTTAGTTGAGATTATTTCTTAGTATTGTTCTCTGTGTAGTGTTAGAGGTTATTCTAATGTCAAGCATAGCTACCCAAGAATTGACGGGCATCTCACATTTAAAAAAGAAATTTCTCCAGTCATAAGTGAGGGACCGAATCACTGAAGGAAGCTTGACGGAACTTCCACAGATTTTGTGGGGCGCTTTGGACTGCCCGTTGCAGCTGAGTAAATAGGATGTAAGTGAGGTAGGTTCGGCTGCTAATCTCTGATTCAAATACCTCACCACGGTGGAAGCCAGTATTGAGTTTTTGCAGTATAGCTGCCCTTCCTGTGAGCAAACATTGCTTATTTAAGCTCAGTTAAGCCGCTTGGTTAATCGTGTGGAAGATTTGTTTCGGATTAGTACAGGTAGGGAGCAAATTCAAGTCCAAAAAATGTGGAGGAAACTGATGGGGATTCACATCTTGGCCAAGGGAAGGATCGGAAGTCGGTTTTAATGTAAATGTAGAGCATAAGGCTGTGGCGACAGGAGGTCATGTGGAGTATGGCGTTGCTTTAACAAACTTCCCAACTAGATTGCTAGGACACTACAGGCAATAGAAGTTTTGTCAATTGAGTCGAATATGGAGATGGTTCAGTTTTGGCGTGAACGATTAGGTTACACCGTCAAGCTGATGACCTGCAATTTTCGCACCTTTCGATATTTTAGGTGATTAATCCTCTCGGCACTGGTAGATTTACTGGGTTAGTTGAGCAAATTATTCACGAGCAGGGATCCTGTAGGAACTGCGTAGGACAATTGTTCATCAAAATCTCTCAAGCAAAAACAAAAATGAGTTAACAAGCAGGTATTATTTTAAAAGTTAGAGGAGGAAATGAAAGTTTTGCTCATTACGTGGAGAATACTCGAGAAGCTAGGCTGGCGTTATGTTTAGAAACTACAGAAAGTGACATTGTTAAGGATAATTCGGATGGCATGCGCCTTGAGGACCGCTGGCGGGTGATTTTCGCGGGAAAGCCTAACCATTTTGCAGAACATGATCGGTTAGTACTCACTTTGGAAAGTTTCATCTTTCATGGCGGAAAGAGGACGACAACAGCGTACGAATCTGTAGAGAAAAGTCCAGTGTATCTAGGAGCGGAACAATACAGGCAAGGTTCTTTTCGTGCCGGTAATTGTTTTAGATGTAATTAGGCGGGCGATAAGGTTCGCGATTGTAAATTTCGGCAAAGTAATCTTAACAAAAGCTGACGGTATTGGCGAAGCGGTGGGCCGTCAAAGGGTTGTAATAATGTTATGGGGCTGAAGCGCGAATATCTCTTCAGTTGCACGACAATCAATCACGAATCGGTCTGTAGTTTACTGGGTTCGGGGAGTAGTTGTTCCTCGATGTATTATCATTGATAACAAAGACACAGGTCCATTTGTAAATTCCCTTTCTTGCAATCCGTTAATCATAAATGTCGTAGGGTGAGTGGGAAAGTTTGCCGCTGCAAGGCAAAGTACGGGTGCAAGTAAAAATTCTGGATTTATCTTGACGGTTAGAACTCCTGGTAGTTATGGGCCTGTCTTCAAGTCTTATTATGGGTTGTGACTTTATAGTCAAGATGTAATATGTTTTCGATTAACGCGGAAAAACTTTTTTCTTCAAATTTATTGTACAAGCATAAGCGGCCGGTAGATTCATCGCAGTGGAAATCGTCGAGCAAACAATTCCAATCACACCATCTTAAAGCCACAGGTAGCTCATAAAACGATAAATTTGATGAATGAGTTCCTTAATATTTTGACAGATCTGTTGGGCGTCACTAACAATATCGAATATGAATATAACATTCAATGAAGGGATCAGGTGCCAGTACGGCAGTCGCCGTACCATCTGTCTCCACCAAAGTTGCCTGAGTTGAAGCAGCACCAGAAGTCTATGCTCGAGTCATTCCCTTTACTGAATCTCCACAACTGCTTTACATGGTTCGCGCGAGCCCATTATTGACAGTACTAGATTTGAATGAGGCCTATTATCGATTACCATTAATCGAAAAATCTAAGCCCCTAACAACCTTCCATACTGATTACAATCTGTTCTAATTTACCAGAGTCCAATTTGCCTTCGCAATGGGTGCTGCCGTGCTATCCTGTATTCCATCTTGGGAGACTACAAATTTCAGTGTGTTTATAACTATTTGGTCGATGTTGTCGTTTACAGCTGAACTTCTTCAGAGCACCTTAGACACTTAGGGCCGGTTTTGGAGCGCCTATGGTAAAGCCTTCTTAGTTCGATTTAGTCTATCCGGAAATTTCTATCCTGGGACACTTGGTTTAGGCCCAAGGAATTACAATCCACGAAGAGCGAACGAAATCCGTACATGATTATCCATCCTCAAACGACGAAAAGGGAATAGCCTGATTTATAGGGGATGGGGGATGTTTAATTTCTTGCGCAATTCATCTCCGGATTTGCACACTCAACCGTACCGTTAATTCAGCTCCGTAGAAAAGGTGAGCTTTTTGCCGCTAAGAGAGCCACCAGACGGCGTTTGACCCTTTAAAGTTGGCTTTCAGTAAATCCACCGGACCTAGGAATCCTAGATTTTGGAAAGGAGTTTGTTCTTCAAACTAAGACGTGCAATTGTTCTGTTTCAGAAGCAAGAGGGAGAATGTCGGCCTATTGCTTATGCTTCTAGATCCTTGTCTGTTCACGTAATGAGATATTCTTTTTATGAATTGGATGCTCTCACCATGTTATTTGAGTTAGAGAAGTTTCGCTTCTCTCTCGAGCATAAATGTTTCGTACTGGTGAGTCCGCAGCTCGTGGTCTAGTTGCTGCCTCTGGATCACGGGGTCCTGTGTTCGACTTCCGGCCAGGTTGAGGATTTTGTCTGCCTGGGTACTGGGTGTTTGTGTTGTCCTCACCATTTCATCACCATTGTTCGTGACAGTGGCTAAATTAGACGGAGTAAAGAAATTGGAATGTGGGAAAAATTGGGACTTTTGAATGGGCGCTGATGACAGCACAATTGAGCGCCCAACAAAACAAAACATCATCACCGATAACCAAGCCCTCAGCAGGATTTTTTGGGGGGGGGGGGGGGGGCAGGAAAATCAGGACAGCCTGTATGTTTGTGTTTAAGTTTTCAGTGAGGTATATAAAAGGCTCTGATAATCAAGTGGCTGACGCCTTAAGTCATATGTTCGAGACCAAGCAAACTGACGCTGAGGTACTGTGAAATGGAGAACAGGTTTTACTGAATGCTGTAGTTCTAACGGAGATCGCATACTTGCTCGAAAATTTACAGGAAAAACATCATGATTATGAGATCTCCGAGGTCACAGAGAGGCAGTTTAGGAAAGGCGACTCAGAATATGGATACCAGCTCATTAGAGGAGTCTTATGCTATCATACCCACCGCGATAGCTGGCTGAAGCTTTGTTCGCCCAAGCAGCTTGTACCAGCAGTCTTTCAGTATTTCCACCGACCATTATGTGGGGCACACGTAGGAACTTACAGAACAGTCAAAACATTAAGGTGCACCTGAAGTCGCCAATGTCGAATTCTGAAATGAGAATGGCTTTAGTGGCTGAATGCTCGGAATGTAAGGAGGCAGACGCGAATATAAATATTCATAGAGTTCTAAGCGGGAACATAAACATATGGAAAAGTTTTTCATTGACTATTTGGAGTCATTGCCCCCGGACCATAAATAGATAGATCTTAGTCGTCGTAGACGCCTTTAGCCGTTTTGTGTGGTTGTTCTCTAGAAGGGTGAATGACCACTGGTATTACCACTAAACACCTACAACGTCTTTTTCCAACAGATCTCGGGTGGCTCAACATTGCCCTGAATTCAGCGGTCCTTGAAGCACTTAAGACTAGCCTGCAAGGTTAACTTTTGGCCATCCACTCAGTTCAGTACTAGCAAATTTGTGGAATATGAATTATTGGTTGCCAGAGAAAATTGATGCCTAAATGATTAAAAAAACTTGTCTAGGGCACTCAGAAATATTCAGCTTGCACACTGGAGATGAGCTCGGCGTTATAGAGAGGGGAGACGCCCAGCCTCGGTGAAAGTCAGGGGTTTAGTATCGATCAGAAAATTTCATGCCCGAAGTAAGGCTGCCGAAAAATTTCCCACGTTTCCACGTTTTCGGTGATATAACAGATTCCAAATCATTCTTATAATTTACAAAGTCAACTAAGGTGTTTCTCATGTCTAGAGAACCAGCAAATGTGTCTTCCACCCGTCTTTCACCTGCTAGATGTGCACACCACAATCGGTGTTATGTCAACCAAATAAAGATGGGAAATGTGCAGCAGCAGTCAGCTGGACAATTGACATGGGAGAGAATAATGATCTAGCGGAAACGCACATCCATATTGAATCTTCTCAGATTTCCACAGAGAACACATGCGATCACGAAGACTGCCCACACATACTGAGTATCACTTCGGTATTCAGCCATCCAGATGACGACACAGTTAGGTCAGGTACATTCCTATATCCCCAACAGGCCTCTCCATTCGGAAAGCTCCTGCCATTAGCCGGAAACGTGAATCATTCTCGCCACAGGCTACGGCCGCTGCGCGCCACGCCCAGACAGAATCGTCCTAGGAAACTGGCCACATACATATTTGATCGCTATACTTATAATTAAATATGACGATTGTGGTCTCAATTGGACGACATTCGACAATGAGCTAAGTATCAGAAATACCCCCTGCTGACGGCTGTGGCTCTGAAAATAGAAATATCTGTACCATTCTTATGACCTGACATACTTTTCCAAGTAAGAAAACATAATCTCTCATTCCCCTTACGGCTATCGCAGTATTCCACTTCAATTCCATACCCTCCCTTAAGTTTCGTAAGTCCCTATGAAGTTGTGGAAGTCACGGCCATGACAGATTAAAAATGGAAGAAACTCAGATCTAGAAGAAGCCAATACTGATGCCCCCTACTGCATTTGATTAGGGCTGAGAAGCCGAGTCATGCGCTGGCTCCTACCGATACCTGATGACAGTGGTCAAAGACCGTGCTACTGCACCGCGGCGTGATGGTTTTCGCCGAGGCCCGATTAGAGGCGCGCGAAAATAACAAAATGAGGACGTAGCGCAGCACGACGGAGGGAGGAGAAGGAGGATATTAATTTTTAAAGTAAAGGAATTTTCCCGGCATTTGCCTGAAGCCATTTAGGGAAATCACGGAAGACCTAAATCACGATGGCCGAACCTGGGTTTCATACCCCCCCGGGCGAGTCCAGAGTGCTAACCACTGCGCCACCTAGCTCGGTACAATGCAGGGTAAGAGGGAATTTGCTTGCAGTGTTTGTGACAGAGCTCTTGTTCGATACATCACTTGGTGTAGAAGAGTGTAGAGATGTTAGAGACTGTAGCAAACAGTTTGATCAGCTATTTATCGGGGTGTGGTGCGCTGTGAGGAATATTATTATCAGGCTGTGTGAGCAGTGGGATAAAGACAGTTCTGTTGCAATTCTGATATCAAATTGTTATCAATAAATTAATTAATTGATCATTTAATTATGCCCACCCTCTGATGATGTCATGGGTCGTTCCCAGCCAGCATGTTGCTCCCTCTCAGGGAACTACCAGTCTCCCCCCCCCCCCCTCCACCCTTGGAAATGGTGGGAAATTAAAATTTTGGGAGAAATTCAAACATGGCGGGAAATTCGAATTTAATAATGGGAATATCAAATATTGTTTGTGTTTACTTCGAGGTTCACAGACCAGCTAGCCTAGTTCACAACACCACCACTGGAGGGTGCTATTAGCCCTCACTCCCCTCTCCCATCTGTTCCCCCTCTCCCCCCATGACATAATCCAAAAGAAAGAGCAGGAACCAATAGCAATGCTGAATCTGGTCACATGATAGGCTGAAGCCCATAATTCTTCTACAAAAATCATGCATCATATATTTTTACAGCTAACACATGGACATGAAAACTATATAGCCTGGCATAAAGATCTAAATGAATAACTCAGAATCCAGTGGAATCCACATCAACATCATTCATGCATCTGTACAATTCTCTCGTCTATAGTTTCGATGCTGAAATGGAGAGCTTATGTTCTTCATTTTGAGCTGCTTACTCTTATTTATTGGTAAACCGATTTCCATGAAACCTCCGTTTCCTAAACACAGTTCTTTCACCGCCCATTATGCACAAATCTTGACTTCCATATAAAGTTTTGCGAATTAAACTGTCCACCTGCTAATATGTGTTGGTATTGTCAAAATGTAAATAAACCACATGCAAGAAAGTTTTCTGGCAAAGATGTAGATGTCACCCAGAGATATACATGTCAACCAAAGATATCGAAAGAAAATAGCCTTCACAGTGACAAAAACTGCACTGAAGCAAACTGTTTGCTAAATGTCAGGAAAGGTGGGAGTGGCCACCAGTGCAGAGTTAATCATTTTAACAATTTAAAGGCATTTCTAAAGCTGCTATCATGATAAAATTCACACACAACATAGATTAAATTGTGTAGATCAAGAAAATAATATTTTTCAAAAATCAATGTTTTGGACCAAAATCCATTACATTCCCCTTAACTCTTACCCACATTTTTTCGTTTATTCCAATATGTATATGGTAACTATATTAAAAATCGAATTAAAAACCTTTTGTATTAATAATGGTACAATCATTGACATATTAGCTAATATTTCTATACACAAACATTTTCGTTATTATAATAATTCTCATCACCATAAGCTATCATTAATCTAGCAATTAAAACCCTAACATAATTCATTTAAAAATATTCAATTAGTTTTTTCTGTGCATTTTTACTACTTTTTCACCTGTCTTCTCACTTTCTGAATAATTTCTAATTGATTGTCTTAATTTTGGAGAAAACTTCAGTTCCTTTCATCAAACTGTGCCATTTTATATCTCTGTTTGATTTGATTTTATTTTGATCCTTTTCAGCATATAGAACACCAGAACCAAATAATGTATTTGCATAAACTGATCAAATGACACAATCAAATTTTGTACTTATATCATCCATAGACGATATAGTTACCTATAGTTACTATACCAAATAGTTACGATATCATCTACAGATGATATAGTTACAAGGTTAATCAATCTATCAATACCTTCCAATTCTATTTCACTGATAATTAATTTGTCCTCATCAAATTTTCCTCATAAATTACCAATATATTTAAACATACCAAGAGATGTTAGTTAAAAATATGTTCTTATCGATTTTTATTGTCTTCATACATATTTAATACATCTACTATTTGTGATTCACTTAATGTATAATCACTAGGTGGTATACCTTCAAATTTTGTAAATGTTGTTGCTATGATGAGGAATATTTTTTTTTTAACTTATCTGTTTTCTTCAATTGCTTTTAACACATCATTCCTAAACCTTCAATTCCTTTTTTACCTTTCTCAATTCATCAGTAACATGTTGATTTTCTTTTTGAAGTTTCTCATATTTTTTGTAGTTCTTTTTTCCACTTTTTAAATTCTCCTTTTAATTGTTCAACTTTTTCTATTTCATTTAGCTTGTTTAACAATTTCTGAATCAAACATAGTAATTTTGGATATTATTTTGCCAATGCTTAATTAATATAAAAACATTAATAATTTTTTCAAACATTTGTGTTTATGTTTAACATGTTTAACATTTATGTTTGTGTTTAACATTAGGTGTCATGTTTAATGCTTGTGTTTAACATTTATGTTTAATATCTTTATTTATATCTATGTTCCATTTTTATGTTTCATGTTTATGTATCACATTTATGTTCACTGTCTAATGTTTATGTGTAAAAGCATATTTTTTTTCTTTTTAGCATACAGTCTTAAAAGAGATCAAAATTAAAATATATTAACAAATGTTTAATACCTTTTCTTGATGTAATTTAATCAAGATAGTAAAACACTGGTTCATCATATGCTTAGCAAAATTTCCATTATTAATTTTTGTTAACATAGCTATAGTAAAAAATGAGAAATGATCCTCATTTCAACATTTAATAATTTTTTCTCTAAAATTATCAGGATCTAAATATTCACTAATAAATACGATTTCAGTTTGTGCCATTTAGTCTACATATATTTAAAAAGGTGGTGCTAAATTGTATATGGACATGAAAGAAAATGTTGCAACAGTGGTAGCATTTAATAATCAAATTATTCTGGCTAGTGACAGAATTTATTACTAATAATATTCCACAAATTATACAATTTGAATTAATTAATGTTAATTTTAATTTAACTGAAGGTATGTTTGTGAAAATGATGATTAATTTCACTGAGAAACTAATACTGTTGCTTCATGTAAGTCTAACACTGAAATTGGTGGACAAATAATTCAGTGTATAAAATAAATGTTACTGATGAAAATGTTAATTCGTTTGATTTCAATGACACTAGTGTAACAGTTCTTTTGAAAACGAATTAATGAATTTTAATCTTTATAAATGAAGAAGATCGAGACTATAAGTCTTATTCTTTTCTTGTGAATGTTAAAATTACCTACATATTCCTAATAAAGGTATAGAAATTAACATTAATATTTGGTGGTGGCTGGTTACATCCATATCATACAGCATTATACATAAATTTTAAAATTATTACAGCTGATTGAACAGATTATCCAACTAATGATTGAAAATCTAATAAAAATAACTGATAAATATGTAGCAAAACCATTTTGATTTTGTAACCACCAAGAAAGTAAATAATATTTTATCTAGAATAGAATATCCTTTTATGTCATCATCAGTTTTATAACATTTAAATTCGTCACATTGTGATGGATTTTGTATGGAAGAACATATAACTGATAACAGTAAAATAAGGAGCAAAAAATGTAGTCCTAATTTTGCTTGAGATTTTTGGTAGGTTTTTGAAGATTATGGAGAAGTAATGTGGGAAGAAGATTTAACCAAAATTTTTATTTGGAGATCGAGTTGAAATGATGTTATTCTTTGATGGGCCTCATATAATGACTCTTGAGTACAAATAAAAGATACGTTATAAAAAAAAGATAAAACTGTACTTGAGAATACAGAAATACGACTGCCATTTGTTAAATACTAACCAGTTTATGAGCTTAGGCAATTGGAAATTCTACTGAAAAATCCTAAAATACCTTTTCTTTTTACAGACTAATGAGGTAGCACGATAAAGTGGTATGAAAAAGTTTGAGACAGATATGACAAATTATTATAATCCAGTGCAGCAGAATGTGCTCAATATTATTTTTGTTGTGTTTCAAACTAATCGTAAAAATAATCAGATGACTCATTCATCATTATGTGATCATTATAATTATTTGAAAGCTTATGATCCATTTCATGATTTTAAATGAGTTCCACAATTAAAAGGAGATGATGATATAAATCCATATAATTTTATTACAGCATACCCTATATATATATATATATATATATATATATATATATATATATATATATATATATATATCATAAACATAGCATGTATAAAAAATATTGTGGGGCCATAAAGAACAACATCGAAATTATGTCCTAGTTTTAATGCTAATATTCTGGCTGATACTCTAGTGTACATAATTCTTCATAGAAAAAAGAAATCGACAAATACTGCTCTACATAGAAAATTAAATGGGATTTTTTGTATTTTTTACATTTTTAAATTATCAATTTTTCTCGTTTTTTATTATATTCTTCAGCTTCCTCATAAAAAAATGGAATTTTTGGTCCATCAGTTTTGATTATCAACTGATCAGCATCCAAACAATTAAAAAGATGTACTATTCACCAGATGCATAAATTTTTAGTTTTAATTTTTTGTTAATCTTTGAGTCCATTTACAACAAAACATTTAATTAGAAAAATGTTTTTCTATATTTGCATAATAAATTACATTTTCATATTAAACATGTTTTCCATTTTTCTGCTATGAATAAATTTAAAGTTTTAGATACAAAGAGTAGATATGACCCTAGTTATATTACTAATAATCAGATAAATTAGGAGAGATAAAGAATACTTTAAAGTGACAACCTGGAAACCACTGTCAATCTATTAAAACCCTTGGATGAAGAGGCAGCTCCTGTACAGAAACGCAAGAAACATGCTTTGTGGAATGAGGAACGCGATGTAGCGATTCAACATAGACTTAAGGCCTGGTTAAATGACCAACAAAAGAGAACTCAAAGCTCCAGTGAGGAATTAATAAATGCCAGACGATCAACCACCAAAGAAATTAGAAACGTCAAAAAGCAATTTTATAAGGACTCGCTAAAATCCATCAAGGATGCTTAAATCGCCACAAGACAAGAGATTACTATCAACCATTCAAACACTACCAGTCGAAATACACTCCACCAACTTTATGATGAAGGATACTAATGAAAAGGTAGCATGTAACAATTATGACACTTCAATTATATTGGCTAAATATTTCAAACAGTTACTAAATATTGCGGAACCTGAACATCATTTGGAATTTGACCCCTATCCAAGAAACAAAACGCATTTAGGAAGACTTATACCACCACATCCAGATGAAGTACAAGCAGCGATTAACTCACTTCAGAATTATAAAACAGCAGGTGAGAACCAGCTAGCGGCAGAACTTTCGAAATATGCAAATGTACAAACTATTCAGAACTTACACAAACACCTTACTGACATTTGGAATACTGAGAAGTTACCAGAGGAATTGAATGTTGCAATAATCCATCCAATACACAAAAAAGGAGATAGATCAGATCCCAATAATTATAGGGGTATATCTCTGCTGGATATTACTTCCAAGGTTCTGCATTTCAGAATTCATGATGGTGAACTAGGCGAATATCAAGGAGGCTTTTGTCCAGGACGAAGCTGTTCTGATCAAATTATTGGTCTCAAAGGGATAATGAAGTATCAAAGGGTCAGAAACAAGAAGCTAGTGATCAAATTTGTCGAATTTAAAAAAGCCTATGATATTGTTCATTGTGAATCTCTGCTGCCAATTCTTAAAGAATTTTGTTTTCATCAGAAACTTGCCAATCTCGTTGCAGTCACCTGTCGAAATGTCAAAACTAGATCGAGGTTCAGAAATGAATTCACTGAACGTTTTGAGATTCATACTGGCCTTTGACAAGGCGATTGATTACTTCCATTATTGTTCAATTGTGTGCTGGAGAAAATCATGCATGAATAGAACAAGATATTCACACCATCTGTTAAGATTGGAAGAAAGATTTGGCTTAACTGTCTTGCATTTGCAAATGATTTGGCGCTGTTAGCAAACAATACTGATGAAGCAAAGGTTCAGACAGAACAACTAGAATGATTAGCGGCAAAAGTTGGATTGCAAATTTCGTTTGAGAAAACATAATTGATGCCCAGCTTCCCACTTGTCACATCCCATATCATAGTCCATAATGATCAAAAAATTAAAGTAGGAAAAAAGTTTAAATATCTAGGTGAGATCATTACCTGGAGTGCTAATGAAAGAGCATCAATAGAGAGTAGAACATTAAAACTACAACGAGTGCAGAGAACCACATGCCCAACCTACAAGAAACTATCTCTTTCCATAAATGCTAATTTTCGACATTACTCATCCGTCGTTAAACCAGAAGCGACATATGCAAGTAAAACACTATTCAAACTAAATACCCTAAGCAGCAACTGACAAATCGGAGAAATTTGATAGAAGCATATTCTGAACAATTATCAGTAAGAAACATCAAGTTAATATGCAGTGGATACTTTTGCCCAATTCAGTAGTGTACAAAGAAAGTTAATCCATTATTGATACAATGTGGAAAAGAAGGACTGCATTTTTCGGCCACATATCTCGCCCAACAAGTACTAGAATCCTGAAGTAAGTTTTTGACTACTTCTGGAACAGTAAAACCAAAATCGTCTGCTTTAAAGAAGTACAAAGTGATCTGGATGAATTGGACATTACCACACACCAAATTCAACACAGAGGAGAGAAATTGCTTCTGAAGAAAAAAAATACATATGGCTGACATTCAAACAATTAGAATGGAAGAAGTATGTCATATCTGCAGAAGAATGAGCAGCCAGATCACAGCGAATGAAGAAATTTTGGAAAACGAAGAAATTGCTGCCTGCTAAGACCTAAACTTAATCATTGTAGACTCTGTTGTATTATGTCTTATTTTAGTGCACCAATGTTTGCGTAAGCTATGTAACTAAATCAATAAAATGGAGAATGTACGTGAAAAGCTCAACAGTGTAAACAATGCAAAATTGATTGAGAAAATCAATAACATGTAATTGCCTACATTCACAATATGGAGAAAAGTTTTGTATGGAGGTCAATAATGAATTTAAACTAATTTTGACAAACAGATTTTAGAAATTAATTAGTTGGTTTGATTTTCAATTTTTTAAAGATGGATATATTAAACTGAGACACAAATAAAATTGCTATAATGTATTTCATGATATTGAGGTTCCAGTTTAAATATTATTGCACTTGAACATTTTCACTGTTGTTTGTTTAAAGGACTATTTTGAGCAGATACTGTTTGTGGTTTCAAGCTCATTTTCCGAGAAAATGAAATATCGTGAATTTTCAAGTAAATATTGAGGGAAGTGATATAAATTTTGACAAAATGGTAGTAGAATTATTTGTCATTAAAAATGATTTAGGAACAAGTTGTGAGAAAACTTGAAAAATAGTAAAGTATTCGTAAAACGATTAAAATATTAGAGAAAATGGTCGAGAAATGATGAAAATGGATGAAAAAACGAGTAACTTTATTTGAACATGTGTGATAAAATATTTTGGTGTGATTTCTTTATGAGTCGTGGAAAATATGGAAGATACGTGTTTTTTGTCAAAGATTCGATCATTGTCAGCAATATTTTCTCAAAATTTGGCGTTTTTATTTCATTTTCTTGGGATCTGAGCCAGAATCCCCAAACTACATTTAATTTCAAGTGTTTGGGATCGCCCTTGGGCTAGGTAACATATTTATTCCCCACAGTATGACCGTCTTAGGGGCGCTATCCTACAGTACAGGGAAAAATTAGGAATCATTCAAAATTCCCCCTGCTTATGTAAATGGAGGAAATCTGTTGGTTGTTTTTGCATTTGATGTAGTCTATTGTGGGCCTTAAAGAGCTTATGAGAATGCGATTATTTCACAGTTGTTTCTTTAAAAAAACTCCAGAAAAAGGGAGTTTTTACAATTTTTCGTGCCAAACCGGATCCTTGGATACCAAGACGGCTATGTACAGAAAAGAACGAAATTTTTACGATATATTTCTAAGTTCTGAATGTCGAACAACATTGAAAATTTTCTTTATGTCTTTATCCGTTTCCAGGGTACAGAAATTTAAAGTTCCCCTATTTGTACACGTAAAAGACGCATGTGAAATCCAGTTTTAGGCGAAACCATAAATTATAAAGTGACGCAGCATGGAGAAATAAGGTCTAAACTGACTTTGGTATCATCTAGGAAAACCATGTTCTGATACTGAAGCACATGAAAAATTTTTGCACATGAAATTCAGTGTGACAAGTAAAATTAGTTTAGCATTATTTCAGTTTCACATAAGTAAACTCTCAAAATTTTACTGACCAATACATTTCATTTCATATGAGTTGATTCACTACTGCAGTAGACTAAAGAAGAGAACCAGCGGAAAAATGCTCCTTCCGGAGCACAAAAAATGCTAATACGTTTCTGTTTATTTAAAAGATTCTGACTGAAAAGGGGGGTACCAGCTACCTCATTCTACCTTCCTCAGCATCATTAAAAAATTTTCCGAAAGTAATGGCATATGAACATGGACACAGTGGCAGTGGTAAAGATACAGAGAAGTAATTAATAAATACTGGCGACAGTAGACAGTGGTTTTGGTATAGAAAGAGTGAAAGAGACACTGGCATTGTGAGACACATAGAGGGACACAGTGGCAGTAGAACATAGTTGACAATGACAGAATTTTACTAGGAAACGAGCGGAGGAAACAGTGCCGGTTGGGGAAGAATAAAGAGAAAGAGAAAGTGAAAGTGTGTAAGGGGCAGTAATAATGAGAAATAGAGTATATGACAGTGACAACAAGGAAGAGAGAGACGGTGACAGTGAGAAGACGCTGCAGCGGTGGTCAGGAAAGAATGACATAGTAGCAGTAACAGAGAACAAGAGGGAGACAGTGAAAGTGAGGGCAGGCAATACTAAAATGACAGGGTGTAGAAGACTGGCTCTATGACAGCAGACAGTGAAAGTTCGAGAGACACAAAGAGATAAAGACGATGGGATGAGCTGAATAAGTGAGTGAGAATGGGCAAGTGAGAGTGGGTGGATATGAGGGACTAACAGAGATGGAATAACGAGTCAGAGCGAGCTACAGTTAGGGGAGTTTGAGACAGTGACAGGTGAGCTGCATATTAAAAAGAGCATTAATATGTCCATATGCTAAAGTTTTTAAAGCTAACAAGAAAAGTAGAATGAGGCAGCTGGTACACAACTTTTCAGTCAGAGCCTTTTAAATAGGAGCATATTCGCCTCTTTCGTGTGCCCATAGATGCATTTTTGCACTGGTGATTTTATACTTACAACTGAATGTGCAAGTTATTTTATCTGTCAGGAAGTGGTATATCTCTGATATCGCTTCATAATGATGTTCTCCCTTTCACTGTGGAGTACAGAGACAAGCGGCAGATCGCAGATAGTAAGTCTGGGCATTGAAGAAGAGTGGCGGAGTTAGACAACCACAGCAATACAGAAACTAGAACAACTATTTTGGTCTGCGCCCATAGTGAAAGTGTGTAAGGGGCAGTAATAATGAGAAATAGAGTATATGACAGTGACAACAAGGAAGAGAGAGACGGTGACAGTGAGAAGACGCTGCAGCGGTGGTCAGGAAAGAATGACATAGTAGCAGTAACAGAGAACAAGAGGGAGACAGTGAAAGTGAGGGCAGGCAATACTAAAATGACAGGGTGTAGAAGACTGGCTCTATGACAGCAGACAGTGAAAGTTCGAGAGACACAAAGAGATAAAGACGATGGGATGAGCTGAATAAGTGAGTGAGAATGGGCAAGTGAGAGTGGGTGGATATGAGCGACTAACAGAGATGGAATAACGAGTCAGAGCGAGCTACAGTTAGGGGAGTTTGAGACAGTGACAGGTGAGCTGCATATTAAAAAGAGCATTAATATGTCCATATGCTAAAGTTTTTAAAGCTAACAAGAAAAGTAGAATGAGGCAGCTGGTACACAACTTTTCAGTCAGAGCCTTTTAAATAGGAGCATATTCGCCTCTTTCGTGTGCCCATAGATGCATTTTTGCACTGGTGATTTTATACTTACAACTGAATGTGCAAGTTATTTTATCTGTCAGGAAGTGGTATATCTCTGATATCGCTTCATAATGATGTTCTCCCTTTCACTGTGGAGTACAGAGACAAGCGGCAGATCGCAGATAGTAAGTCTGGGCATTGAAGAAGAGTGGCGGAGTTAGACAACCACAGCAATACAGAAACTAGAACAACTATTTTGGTCTGCGCCCATATATTCAGGACAGTCATCTTTGATTCTGATGTCGTTGACGATGTTATGGATCGCCATCTTGGATTCTAAACTTAGAATCACACAGGGAGACATCATAGAAATACTGTTCAAAAAATCGTTTATGGACTGGCTTGTCAGTCACATCAGTAAATTTCATTCAAAGATATATATACCATTCGATATGGAATATTGGAACAAATACATTACATAATTAATTATTATAATACAGAAATAATTAAAAACCAACATTTGCTTATAAAATGTAATAAACTAATTAGTAATTTGTAGAAGTCAAACATGAGCTTTACTTTAAATACTGATCCACACACACTGAAAAAGGCGAAATAAAATCAGCTGTCATTTTATGTCCCAGTTGCTCTCTGTCACCAACAGCTGGCTGCACTGCAGATTACGTGCTCTGTTTGTTCTTTGTACCACGAGTTTCTTACTGTAAACAACAGATGTAGAAAACGTGAATACTTTCATATTTAGAGCACCCGTTTCTTCCTGTCACCGAGATATCCGCACTGGTAAAAAACGATAACTGTCAGTTCCGTTTACAACAGAATGTGAAATTAATTCTTTTCGTATGTACAATGCTTCTGAAAGGTCACATTATTCTAAAATGTCTAAAAAGAAAGTGCACGTATCATAATGTTAATTTCGACATACACAAATAGTTACCAAATTAGTGCCTGAAACTGTAAAGTAAGTGCTCCAATGTTATCTACGTGTTTAATAACAGTTGACATTTTATAAGATAAGCAAAGGAATCGATGTCATAAAACTAACCTGATCAGGTTTATAGCTGCAGAAAAATACATGTTCGCTAAAATACTATGGAAAGCAGGCAAGCACAGAAACAGACTGACACTCTGAATGCAATTAATTAGGCTCGCTCTTGATGTAAGCCACAATACATCATCATACTAAATATCTCCACATTTAAATTGTTCTCAAGAACCATTTTAGTAGGGATAAAGATAATGTATCATATTGTACACTAGATAAGCATAATCAGTGATACTAGTTAACAATTGTTGCTATTATTACAAATGACAAAGGCCTGCTGGTAATAACGCGCAATAACTGTTATGTTGGCAGCAGAGCCAACACCGTGTTACTAGAGGAGGCCGAAATGCACGCGTTTTAGCTCACGCAGGCTGGCGTGAGGAGGGAACAACTATACTGACGTGAGGTCTGGAACATGACAAGTAATTAGAATTCAGAAAGCGGACGTAGCTAGTTTGATACTTAACTTTAATCCGTTACTGATGAACGTCGCTCTTGACGGTACATGATTCACAATATTATCTGTTCAGAATAGTAACTGATTATGGCGCCTTGCTAGGTCGTATCAAATTACGTAGCTGAAGGCTATGCTAACTGTCGTCTCGGCAAATGAGAACGTATGTAGACAGTGAAGCATCGCTAGCAAAGTCGGCTGTACAACTGGGGCGAGTGCTAGGAAGTCTCTCTAGACCTGCCGTGTGGCGACGCTCGGTCTGCAGTCATTGATAGTGGCGACACGCGGGTCCGACGTATACTAAGGGACCGCGGCCGATTTAAAGTCAACCACCTAGCAAGTGTGGTGTCTGGCGATGACACAACAACAACAACTTTCGACAAACTTTGCAATAAGAGCTACGGTGCCAAGAAAGGAAAGAGGAAGATGTTAAATTTCAGGCAGGAAGAAGTTTTTTATTACAATATGTTATTTAAACTGCAGAAGGATGTGCTGTTTTTATACACATCCATGAGATGACCTAAGATGACAATGGAGAGAAATGATGAAAGAGTTAATATCTCGAAAATAAATAAAATTATTTATCACTCATTGTGTTATATGTGAGGTATCATGTCTTATAGATTGTATTTTCTCTAATCAACACAATTAAGTAACGCATTCATCTAACAACGAAAGTGTGAAAGTATCACACACACACACACAATATAACTAGAAAACAAACACCATTTTAGAAAGGAAGGAAGAAAGGAAAGAGGAAGATGTTAAATTTTAGGCAGGAAGAAGTTTTTTATTACAATATGTTATTTAAACTGCAGAAGGATGTGCTGTTTTTATACACATCCATGAGATGACCTAAGATGACAATGGAGAGAAATGATGAAAGAGTTAATATCTCGAAAATAAATAAAATTATTTATCACTCATTGTGTTATATGTGAGGTATCACACTTACAAACTCTATGGAACATTAAACTAAGTTCAGTTCTAAATTATCTGTATAAATTATTAAAAAAACGTGCCACTTGCATTCTTATTGTAATATGTAAGAACTCCACAAATATTAGAGCCAAAATATAGTAGTATTTTATGTAATACTTGACACACTTTGCAAGTACAATAATGCATCAAATTAATAATTTTCACACCTAAATAGTTTGTATTACTAAAAAAAATTATGGGTTAGCTGACAGCAGTAGTTCAACTGCGTTAAAGTCGTCTAAATACATAAAAACTGATTGGACGTGAGCACTTAGCCTCATTACCATCCCATTTAGTCATTTAAAAATTTACAATAGATGTTTAGTAAGTAAAGTTCAGTGTGTAAGGAAGCTAATTTAAAGACACAGGCTTATGCATGCGTGAAGTAGAACAGTCCCATTATTTGAACTACAATGACCACACATTTTATCTAAGAAAAAATATGTATATTACCAAAATTTGGTTGTTGTGAATTATTAGATGCTATGCATTTCAAATTCACACAATAAGGCAGAAAATGTTAGTCCATACGCTCCTCTAGGTGATCTGTATGTGACTGGGGGCTAAACTACGTAAAAACGGTAGCCAGTATTGCCATAATGAATGCCCACCTCTGAGTTCCATATATTAAGGAACACAACTAGCAGAAAAGTATTGGACATTGTCTTCTATGAGCACTCCATCTCCATTACTTTTAAGTTCGAGAGTAAAAAAAAACTACTGCTGCAATCAAACACTGTCTCTACGCATCCTGCTGTGTACATTTACATTAAAGATTCAAGTGCAACTGAATGTGAATTGTCTAAGCTATGCATTAATTATTGTGTCAGACAGACTAAGCTGCTGGCATCTGTATGTTAGAGATGCGTGCTATGACTCTGTAGAGTATTTGTTTGGTATAGTGTGACACACATGTCGGTTTGGCAGTAGCAACACTGAACTCGCAGACTAAGCATATTTGCAAGCCTCAGCCTGTCCTAAGAAAAGCATAGATGCATTTTTGTCTGTCAAGTCAGTGATGTACTGCAGACTGCACAAGTATTGACTCACTAAGTGCTTCCGCAAGCCCCAACTCATCACGACTTTTCGATATAGTGAAATATGAAATTTTAGACGGTCATTAAAATAAGACCCATCTACTAGTCGAATTGGATGTTGGGTGTAAACCAGTAAAGGACAGTATTCAAATGCCATTGTGCTCCAACACTCAGTTAAGTGCCATCAGAACCATACTATTCGCCATTATACACTGTTTAATTGCTGTTGTTGTTGTTGTTGTTGTTATGGTCTTCAGTCCTGAGACTGGTTTGATGCAGCTCTCCATGCTACTCTACCCTGTGAAAGCTTCTTCATTTCGCAGTACCTACTGCAGCTTACATCTTTCTGAATCTGCTTAGTGTATTCATCTCTTGGTCTCCCTCTACGATTTTTACCCTCTACACTGCCCTTCAATACTAAATTGGTGATCCCTCGATGTCTCAGAACATGTCCTACCAACCGATCCCTTCTTCTAGTCAAGTTGTGCCACAAGCTACTCTTCATCCCAATTCTATTCAATCCCTCCTCATTAGTTATGTGATCTACTCATCTAATCTTCAGAATTCTTCTATAGCACCACATTTCGAAAGCTTCTATTCTCTTCTTGTCTAAACTATTTATCGTCCACGTTTCACTTCCATACATGGCTACACTCCATACAAATACTTTCAGAAACGACTTCCTGACATTTAAAATCTATACTCGATATTAACAAATTTTTCTTCTTCAGAAATGCTTTCCTTCCCATTGCCAGTCTCCATTTTATATCCCCTCTACTTCGACCATCATCAGTTATTTTGCTCCCCAAATAGCAAAATTCATTTACTACTTTAAGTGTCTCATTTCCCAATCTAATTCCCACAGCATCACCAGACTTAATTCGACGTCATTCCATTATCCTCGTTTTGCTTTTGTTGATGTTCATCTTATACCCTCCTTTCAAGACACTGTCCATTCCGCTCAACTGCTCTTCCAAATCCTTTGCTGTCTCTGACAGAACTACAATGTCATCGGGGAACCTCAAAGTTTTTATTTCTTCTTCATGGATTTTAATACCTACTCCGAATTTTTCTTTTGTTTCCTTTACTGCTTGATCAATATACAGATTGAATAACATTGGGGAGAGGCTAAAATCCCGTCTCACTCCCTTCCCAACCATTGCTTCCCTTTCATGCCCCTCGACTCTTATAACTGCCATCTGGTTTCTGTACAAATTGTAAATAGCCTTTCGCTCCCTGTATTTTACCCCTGCCACCTTCAGAATTTGAAAGAGAGTGTCGGCTTCTATCAGTTTTTCCATTCGTCTGTGAAGAATTCGCGTTAGTATTTTGCAGCTCTGACTTATTAAACTCATAGTTCGGTAATTTTCACATCTGTCAACACCTGCTTTCTTTGGGATTGGAATTATTATATTCTTCTTGAAGTCTGACGGTATTTCGCCTGTTTCATACATCTTACACACCAGATGGTAGAGTTTTGTCAGGACTACCTCTCCCACGGCTGTCAGTAGTTCTAATGGAATGTTGTCTACTCCCGGGGCCTTGTTTCGACTCAGGTCAAACCCTTCACGCAGTATCGTATTTCCCATTTCATCTTCATCTACATCCTCTTCCATTTCCATGATATTGTCCTCAAGTACATCGCCCTTGTATAGACCCTCTATATACTCCTTCCACCTTTCTGCTTTCCCTTCTTTGCTTAGAACTGGATTTCCATCAAAGCTCTTGATATTCATACAAGTGGTTCTCCTTTCTCCAAAGGTCTCTTTAATTTTCCTGTAGGCCGTATCTATCTTACCCCTAGTGAGATAAGCCTCCACATCCTTACATTTGTCCTCTAGCCATCCCTGCTTACCCATTTTGCAATTCCTGTTGATCTCATTTTCGAGAAGTTTGTATTCCTTTTTGCCTGCTTCATTTACTGCATTTTTATATTTTCTCCTTTCATCAATTAGATTCCATACTTCTTCTGTTATCCAAGGGTTTCTACTAGCCCTCGTCTTTTTACCTATTTGATCCTCTGCTGCCTTCACTATTTGATCTCTCAAAGCTACCCATTCTTCTTCTACTGTATTTCTTTCCCCCATTCCTGTCAATTGTTCCCTTATGCTCTCCCTGAAACTCTGTACAACCTCTGATTCTTTCAGTTTATCTAGGTCCCATCTCCTTAAATTCCCACCTTTTTGCAGTTTCTCCAGTTATAATCTACAGTTCATAACTAATAGATTGTGGTCAGAGTCCACATCTGCCCTGGAAATGTCGTACAATTTAAAACCTGGTTCCTAAATCTCTGTCTGATCATTATATAATCTTTGATTGCTAGCAGATATAAACACCTGACTGTAGGCCTAGCACCAAACTGCGACTTACCAATTATTCAGTGTCCATCGCCCTGGTAATGTTAGTCTGGTGGACATTGGTAGGGATGGTGCAATGCGGTTCTAAGGACAAAACTGTCTTAGTCTCCTGTACATGAACCATATGGTATCAGCAATAGCCATAATGGAAAAAACTGAACAACAAATACACGCCTGCTTATACTTAATGCAAGTGCATTGACGAATAATCACATACCTCCATCACTATTTAATGGTGTCTTGGATGGCTGACAAAAGGCTACTTCAGTTGTAAACACTCTCTCAAGCACTCTATCTATGATGTCACCACACTATTAGCATGTGAGGACATGTTGTGTATTAAAATGGAAACTTGTCCTACCGACAGAATTACTATAATTTAGTGATGTCATGGCGTTGTTTTTAATCACCTCAAAGTATGACCACTACACAGTATTCCAAAACACGTATTTAAGTACGAGGGTTCCTCAGATGTTTAATAAATTCTGCCATTGATTACCTATTAAGTCTACATTGTTCTCTCATTATCACTGTAACGCCTGTAGAAGACAATCCTAGTATATTCATGAATAATAAAAACGATGGAAAAAATCCGAGTATGTCCACTCACAACACACAGATAATTACATTACTGTGTCCTGTTTGTTTTCTCCTTAGTATTCCAAAGAAACAAAACGTGACTGAACAACTAACACACTGCAGTATTTAAAACTATTGCTTTGAATAACTTGTTTCTGCGTTACTAAAACCAGCGACATAAACAAACCAATATATGAACCTCGTAATCCAAAAACGCTTGTAAATACGTACCAAGTGTATGCTTCCTCGCTGCAACTAGACTAACTTCCTCAGCATTCAACAGGGTCCAACATGCAGACATCACACCAGAAATGTCTGCTTGTCAGAACTAACGACTGCACAGCAGACGTAAGAGATGGGCCAAACATACACACACACACACACACACACACACACACACACACACACGTGGATATATTTGAACATGTTTGTGTATTTTCAATAACACTGTTATAGCCCAAGCATCAGCTATTACAGGAGATATTGCGTGTTGTAAAAGGCGTTGCATACACGACATTCAGTGAAAGCGGTGATACCCCCTCACCTGAAAAATAAAGCCAAACACTGTGATCATATTTGTCAAGGTTGCTGTAGAAAACCAAGACAAAATTTGAAAATTATTTCTGTTTCCGTCGTCATATGGGTCCTGCTGTACTTTATCTAAGCCAAACATATTCCAGAATCCCGAAACAGTTGGTTGAGGATAATGTAAACCTGATTATAGGCTTCAAACAGGACTATCTGAATTTAAAACACATTTACCAAGCACATTTACGAACTGACATGTCGTTCAATGATTTTGTAAAGATATGAGCCTGTTGCTGGTCTCACAGTATGGGTATCTCGTTATTGGCAAAACAAAAAAACTGAATAATAGTATATATAGGCGAAACTTCCAAGAGTTTCTGTATACAGGGTGGTCCATTGATAATGACCGTGCCAAATATCTCACGAAACAAGCATCAAACGAAAAAAACTACAAAGAACGAAACTCGTCTAGCTTGAAGGGGGAAACCAGATGGCGCTATGGTTGGGCCGCTGGATGGCGCTGCCATAGGTCAAACGGATATTAACTCGGTTTTTTAAAAACAGGAACCCCCATTATTAATTACATATTCGTGTAGTACGTAAAGAAATATGAATGTTTTAGTTGGAGCACTTTTTTCTCTTTGTGGTACATGGCGCTGTAATAGTCACAAACGTGTAAGTACGCGGTATCACGTAACATTCCGCCAGTGCGGACTGTATTTGCTTCGTGATACATTACCCGTGTTAAAATGAACCGTTTACCAATTGCGGAAAAGGTCGATAACGTGTTGATGTATGGATATTGTGATCAAAATGCCCAACGGGCGTGTGCTATGTATGCTGCTCGGTATCCTGGACGATATCATCCAAGTGTCGGGAACATTCGCCGGGTAGTTACGTTATTTAAGGAAACAGGAAGTGTTCAGCCACATGTGAAACGTCAACCACTACCTGCAACAAATTATGATGCCCAAGTAGGTGTTTTAGCTGTTGTCGCGGCTAATACGCACATCAGCTGCAGAGAAATTGCACGAGAATCGGGAATCTCAAAAACGTCGGTGTTGAGAACGTAACATCAACATCGATTGCACCCGTACCATATATCTGCACCAGGAATTGCATGGCGACGACTTTGAACGTCGTGTACAGTTCTGCCACTGGGCACAAGAGAAATCACGTGACGATGACAGAAACGTCATTCACCAACAACGGTAACTTAAACCGGCATAATATGCACTGCTGGCCAATGGAAAATCCACGATGGCTGAGACAAGTGGAACACCAGCGACCTTGGCGGGTTAATGTATGGTGCGGCATTATGGGAGGAAGGATAATTGGCTCCCATTTTATCGATGGCAATTTAAATGGTGCTGTGTATGCTGATTTCCTACGTAATGTTCTACCGATGTTACTACAAGATGTTTCACTGCATGACAGAAGGTCAATGTACTTCCAAGTTGATGGATGTCCGCCACATAGTTCGCTGTCTGTTGAAGCGGTATTGAATAGCATATTTCATGACAGGTTGATTGGTCGTCGAAGCACCATACCAAGGTCCGCACGTTCACCGGATCTAACGTCCCCGAATTTCTTTCTGTGGGGAAAGCTGAAGGATATTTGCTATCGTGATCCACCGATAACAGGCGTTAGTGCATTGTCAATGCATGTGCGAACATTACAGAAGCCGATCTACTCGCTGTTGAGAGGAATGTCGTTACACGTATTGTCAAATGCGTTGAGGTTGACGGACATCATTTTGAGCATTTATTGCATTAATGTAGTATTTACAGGTAATCACGCTGTAACAGCATGCGTTCTCAGAAATGATGAGGTCACAAAGGTACATGTATCACATTGGAACAACCGAAATAAAATGTTCAAACGCACCTGCTTTCTGTATATTAATTTTAAAAACTTACCTGTTACCAACTGTTCGTCTAAAATTGTGAGCCATATGCTTGTGACTATTACAAAGCGAAAAAAGTGGTCCAACTAAAACATTCGTATTTCTTTACTTACTACACCAATATGTAATAAAAAATTGGGGTTCCTATTTTAAAAAACGCAGTTGATATCCGTTTGACCGATGGCAGCGCCATCTAGCGGGCCAACCATAGCGCCATCTGGTTTCCCCTCCAAGCTAGACAAGTTTCGTTCTATGTAGTTTTTTCGCTTGACTCTTATTTCGTGAGATGTTTGGCCCGGTCACGTTCAATGGACCACCCGGTATATAGCACGGTAAGAGAGGTGAGTACATCAGTATACGCTGCACCATGGACAAATTCGCGCTCGTGTCTGGCTCTCATCCTCAAGAGAATGTGTGTACATGGACAGAATATTCGCTTGTATGTGGATGCGAAAATTCAGACTATCGTGCATAAAGTTGAATGTGTGCGCAGGAAACTACAGACGTATTACCGAACTCTTCTGAGAAAGATCAATGCATTACATGAGTTTGTGGTATCCTGCCCACCCGTCTCATATAGAGTGCATAAAGGATGCTACTTTCTAGGATAACTGTACAACAATTGAAGCAAATCACATTAATGGTTTTTATTACAATAAAGTAGATTGAAATTACTTAACTTTCGATCGCAAGCAATTGGCGACATTCCTCGCGCCCACCGTCTGCTGCCGCTGAAAACCCTGTAAAAGATAATATCATGCGGGGCGAAGAGATACTTGCGGTCTTCCTTCGACGGGGTGCTGCAAAGGATAGAACAGGGGGAGCAGTGTCCGATGTCGGCGGCCGTGAAGCAGTTCCGCTGGCGATGGCCCATCTCGTGGGTGAGAACGACAGGAGGCGAGAAACAGTTACAATGCTTGATTTCTGGTGTGTGCGGAGTGAAGCTTGGCCATCTGCTCCTTGAAGGTTCTGACGAAACGTTCCGCTTCGTCGCTTGACTGAGGATCGAACGGTGCACTAGTGAGAGGCTGTATGTCGTTGCGTTGACGGAATGTTTCAAATTGAGGGCAATTGTCTGACATTATGACTTCAGGTAAACTTTCGAGACAAAACATAGAGGATAACACCTAAATTGTGCTACATGAAGTTGTCGAGTTCATTGGCACAGCGAAAGGAATCTTGCTATACGAGTCAACCAACGAGTGTTCCAAAAAGATCCCTCAAAGTCTATGTGCACACGTTACGATGGTGATTGTGACTGAGGCCATGCAGAAAACTTTTGTGGCGGAGCGGGCTGATTTTCCGAACATGCTTGACAGTGTGACGTCATCTGTTCTATGCCAAGTACGGTGCCGACGCGCTAACTGTTTTGTACAAACAATCACCCAGTGTCCTTGGTGAAGTAACTGCAACACTTCTTTTTGCAAAACTTTAGGGATCAACATACGCGACTATCCACTGCCATTTTCAACAAGAATCACACCTTTCTGTACGATGAGGCTACGAAGACGTGCAAAGTATCGGCGCACTACAGAGTTCTTTATGCTGTGCAAGGAGCGAGGCCAAGATGTGCGAATATATGTTAGCAAAATGTTCAGATCTGAATCAGCTTCCGTGGCCTGTGCAATTTTCCTACAGTTCATGAGAAAAGGTTGAACCAATTCAGAATCCTGAGCATCGATGTGACAACAAGATGCAGTAGGAGCGTCAGAGTCTGTATCAGGGCCAACCGGAAGACGTGGAAGTGCGTCCGCACCATGTTGAGCTGTCGGTCGATACACAATCTTGTACTGGTATTGAGACAAGAACGAAGCCGATCTTTGCAATTTTTGAGCCGTTCGTACACGAACCGGTTCGTCGGATGAAACAAGGACTTCAAAGGCTTGTAATCCGTCACTAAGTAAAATTATCTGTCATACAAATAGTGGTGGACTTTGGTGACACCATACACAATAGCCAAAGCCTCTTTTTCAATTTATGAATAGCTACACTGAGCTTTGGACAACACTTTTGATGCGAAAGCGATAGGCGTTCCTTTATCACCAATTTTGTGCAAAAACAGTGCACCGATTCCGTAAGAGGAAGCGTCAACTTTGCAATACAGCTAGTTTGTCAGGATCAAAGTGAACTAAGCATCGATCACTGAGCAATGCATCTTTAAGTGTTTGAAAAGCTACTTGGCGCTCACCTGTTCAAACAAAGGGGACATTCTTTCGACGCAAGCGACGCAATGTAGCCGTTATTTGCGCAGTATGAACCGAATATAGTAGTTCATTTTCCCTAAGACTGAGTGAAATTCTGTGACATTGCGCGGAACTTGCAAATCTCGCATGGCTCACAAATGCGACTGAAGAGGATGTACACATTGACTGTTTATATAATGACCAAGATACTACAACTCAGATTTAAAAAATCACACTTGTCCTGTCTATACTTTAGTCCTGCATCAAATAACATACGAAACAAAGCACATATATTTGCAATACGTTCTTCAGATGTACGACCTGTTACTACAATATCGTCCAAATAGTTTGGACAGTTTGACACTTGTGCAGTCAGCCGTTCCAAATACCGTTGGAAAATAGGGGTGCGGAAGCACTGCCAAAAGGCAAACGCAAATATTTAAACAAGCCCAAATGAGCATTCACTACACACACTTTTTGAGATTTTTTATCGAGCGGTATTTAAAGATACGCATCGCGCAAATCAATTTTTGAAAAGTAGCGTCCGGCACCTAATCTGTTCATGAGATCCTCTCGGCGTTGTAATGGATAAGTATCAATTACAGTTTGTGGGTTGACTGTAGACTTAAATTCAACACAGAGGCGAATGCGATCGGAAGGTGGTGGAGCAAATGCAATGGACTTGCCATTAACTAGCTGATATGGGCGCAATAACTCCGCTATCTTGTAATTCATTACGTTCAGTAGCGACTTTGTCCCATAATGCAATGGGAACAGTTTTGGCCCCGCAAAATTTCAGCTGAGCATTGTCTTTCGGAGTAATATGTGCAACAAAATTGTTAGCTTTGCCTAAATCTTCAGAAAAAAGCTCAGGGAATTCTTTTAGCACGCTACACTGTCGTCTGCGTGGAACTCAGACCCTGAAATCACATTGGCCTCAATGTTCAAGCCAAACAAATCAAAAGAATCAAGACTAAATATGTTCTCACAATGGCGTGATTGTAGCACTGTAAAAACCATTGTTCACATATGCTAGCGACACATGGCAGGCAAAGTACACTTTCCGAGAACGGGAAAGTCTTGTCCATTATAAGCCGTCTGTTGCGTGCCAGTTTTAGATAGGCATGGGGAACCAAACAGTTCATATGTGTGACGGCATAGCAATGTGACAGAAGCACCCATGTCCAATTGAAATTTCATACGTTTACCACAAAGGAGTAAATGAACAAAAAGTTTGTTTGACTGGTGTATTAGTGAAGAAACTGTACGCTTGCTAGTTTCGCGAATACCTGTTGCAGACTTTAAATATACTTCATTAATGACATGGGCCTTGCGACTAAATTTTTCTGAGTGGGTTCAATTCTTATGTTTGTTCCATTGCAAACATACGGTTTGTACGTGTCCTTTCCTATCACAAGCGTAACATTGAGCTTGTCAGGAGGGGTAGTCTTGGCGTTTGTGCCATGTATAACACCGACGGCAAGACTTAATTCTGTTCGCCTCTGTACCTGCCTGTTTAGCGAACTGCTTACGCAACGTGGAGCGTTGTTTACTGATCGTGGCTAGTGCAAGCTGCTGCGGGCTGATTACAAACACGGGACTCAACCCGACAAATAGCTGGCTGCTCAAATTTATGAGCTCACAGGGCACCTGAATCATACTGATCTAGTATTTGCACTACCTGCTGCAATGATGGATCGGACTGTTTCGAAATCTGTTCTGTGAGATTGACATCGGGTACATTGTACACGATCGCATCACGCAACATTACATCTGAATATAAAGCATCGCAAGCACATTTGATTTGCATTTCCGTGTCATACCCTGCAAATCTGTTACCCACTCGCGATAAGTTTGTTCTGACCTTCTTTGCTATTCAAGAATTGATGTCTAGCTGCTATCACATTCACTTGTTGGACATAATAATTAGTTGGCAGCTGTACCATTTGTTCACAAGTAAGTTCACTCGGAGTGGCGTTAGGAAATAACTTCAACAATGCACTTCCTACCGTTGATAATAGCTATGGAAGTTTCACAGTACCTGTCTCGTACGTTTTGAGTGCCTCGAAATGGTGCCACCACTCAAGACATTCCTCTTCTTGTTCACAAAACTGTCGAAAATGCGGTATAGCAGTAGGTGTTGCTGTAGATGGTGCTTGTTCCGTCGGGCGTGCAGCGTTGGCCAGTAGCTGCTGCGCCGTCTTGAGTAACGTAGAGATTTGCTGCGTCTGGGACAGAAATACACTCCTGGAAATTGAAATAAGAACACCGTGAATTCATTGTCCCAGGAAGGGGAAACTTTATTGACACATTCCTGGGGTCAGATACATCACATGATCACACTGACAGAACCACAGGCACATAGACACAGGCAACAGAGCATGCACAATGTCGCCGCTAGTACAGTGTATATCCACCTTTCGCAGCAATGCAGGCTGCTATTCTCCCATGGAGACGATCGTAGAGATGCTGGATGTAGTCCTGTGGAACGGCTTGCCATGCCATTTCCACCTGGCGCCTCAGTTGGACCAGCGTTCGTGCTGGAGGTGTAGACCGCGTGAGACGACGCTTCATCCAGTCCCAAACATGCTCAATGGGGGACAGATCCGGAGATCTTGCTGGCCAGGGTAGTTGACTTACACCTTCTAGAGCACGTTGGGTGGCACGGGATACATGCGGACGTGCATTGTCCTGTTAGAACAGCAAGTTCCCTTGCCTGTCTAGGAATGGTAGAACGATGGGTTCGATGATGGTTTGGATGTACCGTGCACTATTCAGTGTCCCCTCGACGATCACCAGAGGTGTACGGCCAGTGTAGGAGATCGCTCCCCACACCATGATGCCGGGTGTTGGCCCTGTGTGCCTCGGTCGTATGCAGTCCTGATTGTGGCGCTCACCTGCACAGCGCCAAACACGCATACGACCATCATTGGCATCAAGGCAGAAGCGACTCTCATCGCTAAAGACGACACGTCTCCATTCGTCCCTCCATTCACGCCTGTCGCGACACCACTGGAGGCGGGCTGCACGATGTTGGGGCGTGAGCGGAAGACGGCCTAACGGTGTGCGGGACCGTAGCCCAGCTTCATGGAGACGGTTGCGAATGGTCCTCGCCGATACCCCAGGAGCAACAGTGTCCCCAATTTGCTGGGAAGTGGCGGCGCGGTCCCCTACGGCACTGCGTAGGATCCTACGGTCTTGGCGTGCATCCGTGCGTCGCTGCGGTCCGTTCCCAGGTCGACGGGCACGTGCACCTTCCGCCGACCACTGGCGACAACATCGATGTACTGTGGAGACCTCAGGCCCCACGTGTTGAGCAATTCGGCGGTACGTCCACCCGGCCTCCCGCATGCCCACTATACGCCCTCGCTCAAAGTCCGTCAACTGCACATACGGTTCACGTCCACGCTGTCGCGGCATGCTACCAGTGTTAAAGACTGCGATGGAGCTCCGTATGCCACGGCAAACTGGCTGACACTGACGGCGGCGGTGCACAAATGCTGCGCAGCAAGCGCCATTCGACGGCCAACACCGCGGTTCCTGGTGTGTCCGCTGTGCCGTGCGTGTGATCATTGCCCGTACAGCCCTCTCAGTGTCCGGAGCAAGTATGGTGGGTCTGACACATGGGTGTCAATGTGTTCTTTTTTCCATTTCCAGGAGTGTATGTCCATTAACTGCGTGGAATCGAACGCTTGCGGCTGTGGCGCGTGAGCAGGGAGCGGGAGAGGTGGGGTGGGCATTTTTGGAAGAGACAAATCACGTCCCTTCTAGTGCCTTTCTTCTACTGTGTGGTTTCTAGTCTTTGACTGCTAATGTCTCGCTAGTACGCGTCTTCTATTGTCTGGTCGCGGCTGGCAGGAGCTGCTCTTTTATTCTCTATGGATAGAGGCCACTCCTGTCGTGGTGCTGTCAGAATATTATTGGCAGATGCCGTCTAACAGCCTTCTCTGCTCTTGCTTCTTCATATTCGTGCCGGCGCTTGCTGTTACTCCGGAACAGAGTTAAACTGGAAATGCTGAGGCTATTGAGGGGGAAATACATGCAGAATCCCCAGTTGTAGAAAAGGGGCTAACCACATGATAAGAGGAAGAAGAGTAGATATATAAAGCCTCTCGCTGCAGATACGTCTGACTAGTTTACATCTAGATGTCAACGAAACAGACGACCATAAATGAGTGGAAAGCCGTTAGTGAGAAATTGCGGTTGCTACTGTTAGCGCATATGAACCTATAGCAAAAACTAAGAGAGTTCTTTAAGCTGGTTACTGTATTTTCAGGCAACTCTCAGCAAAAACAGAACTATACTATAACGATGGTGTCCGCAGCTCGTGGTCGTGCGGTAGCGTTCTCGCTTCCCACGCCCGGGTTCCCAGGTTCGATTCCCGGCGGGGTCAGGGATTTTCTCTACCTCGTGATGACTGGGTATGGTGTGATGTCGTTAGGTTAGTTAGGGTTAAGTAGTTCTAAGTTCTAGGGCACTGATGACCATAGATGTTAAGTCCCATAGTGCTCAGAGCCATATAACGATGGTGTTGCCATTGACGAAATTATTATTCGATATTCCCCTGGCCAGCTATATAGAACATTCGGTGTCACCAGGGGAAGACCATACACGCTGGGTACACAGCCTATACATGTAACTGATGACACAATACCAACTGGTGATAGGCAGTTTGAGAGAACACCTGGCTTAATGAATCTTATTTTCCTAAGACCCACGAAAAAACCCATAAATTATTCAGTTACTAATAGGGAAATGTATCATGAAATACTACATGAGACGGGTGTACGAAAGATCGCAAAGAGCCAGAGAAACAAGAAATACAAAACCGTTATAAAACCAATACTTGTTTGTGAAATTACGATGAAATAAATATCCCTAGCTGCATACAGGCGTTCATATAAGTCAACGGGGACAGTTGAATATGTATGCCCCGCCCAGGAATCGAACTTCGGACCTCCTGTTTACGTGGCAGACGCTCTAGCCTTTTTTTTTCATTTTGTTCGGTATTGTTCGTTTTGTTAGGTCTGCGCGAACGTTACAAGACATCCATTCACATTGATCGTTGATTCTTTTACTCAGTTTTTTATTACAGAAGGCGAGCAGCCGTCTGACGGAACACGCTGAGCTTCCGTGCCGGCGAGCCAACACGAAAAACATGATCTCGTAGGCATGTTATGATTAAAGGTTTGGATGACTTATGGCAGGCTGATCTTGTAGATATTATGAGGGAATATTCACATGAGAATAGTGGATTCAAATATATTTTAATGGTTATTGACACATACTCCACATTAGCCTGGGTACTACTTGTTAAAACAAACACGAGGAGAAATGTCGTGGATATGTTTGAGCATCTGCTACTGACAGGGACGAATCGGTGCCCGGACAACCACCAAACGGATCACGGTGGAGAGTTTTAGTAGGTATTTCAAGATAGTGATGCAACGGTGTGGAATAAATCGCTACTTAACATTCACCCACCTAAAGGAGAGTATCATGGGACGTCTGAATAGAATAATAAAAGATCAAATGTGGATGCGTTTCAGTCTTCGCGGCTCATACAAGTGGACAGATATCCTCCCAGAAATATTTGCACAATATAACCGAACCAAACATAGCACAATAAAAATGAACCAATTTATGTTCGTGATGATGGACTCTTGTATACAATGTACTGTTGTTGTTGTTGTTGTTGTTGTTGTTGTGGTCTTCAGTCCTGAGACTGGTTTGATGCAGCTCCCCATGCTACTCTACCCTGTGAAAGCTTCTTCATCTCCCAGAACCCACTGTAACACACATCCTTCTGAATCTGCTTAGTGTAGTCATCTCTTGGTCTCCCTCTACGATTTTTACCCTCTACACTGCCCTCCAATACTAAATTGGTGATCCCTCGATGTCTCAGAACATGTCCTACCAACCGATCCCTTCTTCTAATCAAGTTGTGCCACAAGCTACTCTTCATCCCAATTCTATTCAATCCCTCCTCATTAATTATGTGATCTACTCATCTAATCTTCAGAATTCTTCTATAGCACCACATTTCGAAAGCTTCTATTCTATTCTTGTCTAAACTATTTATCGTCCATGTTTCACTTCCATACATGGCTACACTCCATACAAATACTTTCAGAAATGACTTCCTGACACTTAAATGTATACTCGATGTTAACAAATTTCTCTTCTTCAGAAACGCTTTCCTTGCCATTGCCAGTCTACATTTTATATCCTCTCTACTTCGACCATCATCAGTTATTTTGCTCCCCAAATAGCAAAACTCCTTTACTACTTTAAGTGTCTCATTTCCTAATCTAATTCCCTCAGCATCACCTGACGTAATTCGACTACATTCCATTATCCTCGTTTTGCTTTTGTTGATGTTCATCTTATATCCTCCTTTCAAGACACTATCCATTCCGTTCAACTGCTCTTCCAAGTCCTTTGCTGTCTCTGAAAGAATTACGATGTCATCGGCGAACCTCAAAGTTTTTATTTTTTCTCCATGGATTTTAATACCTACTCCAAATTTTTCTTTTGTATCCTTTACTGCTTGCTCAATATACAGATTGAATAACATCGGGGAGAGACTTACCCCTACCACCTTCAGAATTTGAAAGAGAATATTCCAGTCAACATTGTCAAAAGCTTTCTCTTAGTCTACAAATGCTAGAAATGTAGGTTTGCCCTTCCTTAATCTAGCTTCTAAGATCAGTCGTAGGGTCCGTATTGCCTCACGTGTTCCAACATTTCTACGGAATCCAAATTGATCATCCCCGAGGTCGGCTTCTACTAGTTTTTACATTCGTCTGTAAAGAATTCGTGTTAGTATTTTGCAGCTGTGATTTATTAAACTGGTAGTTCGGTAATTTTCACATCTGTCAACACCTGCTTTCTTTGGGATTGGAATTATTATATTCTTCTTGAAGTCTGAGGGTATTTCGCCTGTCTCATACATCTTGCTCACCAGATGGTAGAGTTTTGTCAGGACTGGCTCTCCCAAGGCCGTCAGTAGTTCCAATGGGATGTTGTCTACTCCGGGGGCCTTGTTTCGACTCAGGTCTTTCAGTGCTCTGTCAAACTCTACACGCAGTATCGTATCTCCCATTTTGTCTTCATCTACATCCTCTTCCTTTTCCATAATATTGTCCTCAAGTACATCACCCTTGTATAGACCCTCTATATAATCCTTCCACCTTTTGCTTTCCCTTCTTTGCTTAGAACTGGGTTTCCATCTGAGCTCTTGATGTTCATACAAGTGGTTCTCTTATCTCCAGAGGTCTCTTTAATTTTCCTGTAGGCAATCTCTATCTTACCCCTAGTGAGATAAGCCTCTACATCCTTACATTTGTCCTCTAGCCATCCCTGCTTAGCCAAGCTCTGTACCGGATGTTTTTCTCGTGGAGAGATTCATAAGATGTCAAGGAAATAGAGAACGAGTCAAACGGCTTGGTTTTCCTGTAGCACAAAACTGTTGGACTGATGCTAACGATTTGCTATACAATGTTGTGCGCAGTCCACAACTACCGCAGTAGCATCATATGCGTGCTAGGAGACGCATTAGAGGAGGTAGTGGTATTCTAGACAAGCTGCCAGTGGAATTACACATTGCGGTGCATAACTGCTGTGGACCTGGAAAAAATCTTCAAAAACGCTTGGCACAAGGTGAAAAGGGATTAATCTTCTTGACGAAGCTTATATGGAACCTGACATTGCATACCCTGCAAATAAAGATCTCCCAAGCCATAGCATTGCAGACCGAACGTTACCTGAGGAGGCTAAAGCGATACGCAAAAGAAAGGATAGTGGTATAGGGCAAGCGCATTGCTGCATTTACAGTTGATGAAACCATGCGTGCAAAATTAAGTTGGGTTTAGGAGTAACGAATTTCAAACGGGTTTTGAATGCTGCACGTTGTGCATTAAAGAAAAAGAAGAATGGTGGAAAGCAAAGGTGTTCGAAGAACTACAGAGGGATCCAAAAAAAGTATCCACTGTTTAAGTCCGTAACTTGCAAACTAATTGACGGAGTTGTCTCATTTTTGGTGAAAGTGTAGCTTAAAGTCCAACTTAAAGGTATCACTGTAGGTGTTGGAAATGGTCACCATTAACATCGACACACGATGCCGCCGAACTGTAGCACGAACTAATGACTGAAACGTGTTCAGTTGGAAATTTGCACATGAATGTACGATGGATTCTCGAAGTTCATCCAATGTGCGTGGCTTTTGTCGATAAACGACGTCCTTTAGCGTTCCTCACAGGTAAAATACCAGAGGAGTTAGGTCTCGGGAACGTGGTGGATACTCCACAGCAACTCTGCGGCCTATCCATTTTACTGGTAGATTTTCGTCGAGATACGCCCTAACACGATTTTGGTAGTGGGCTGGGGCACCATCTTGTTGAAAGTAAACTCTTCCGTCTCGACACTTTCATATGTGCTGGAAAGTGTGACTAGAAAAACTCTGAAAAACAAACTAACTGAACACTTCGGTGTTGGGGTCTTGTTTGTCCACAATGCCAAAAAAATCTGCCAGTTGTATGTTTTCGTGGCAGTGGCCACAAACTTTTGAATCAGTGGTACAATGAACGAGTTGTTAATAAAAAAGATGAGAGAAAGAGAATAGTAGAAGTAACAGCAGCTATCATCTGTGAACATATAAGAAATAAGAATGACACTTTACAGTATTGCCGATTATCCAAATATCAATGACTTGACAGAGAATGCTGAAGTTATGGTTCCTGACACTTCACACGAATTTTTGAAGGGTGTGGTTTTGTTAAAAAATAAAGGTAGTGCACAGTCCCCTTTAAAAAAAATGTACAGCAATATCCCGAGCGACTGTGTGAGCTACCAGGCCTTGTTCATTTATCTCCCCACTGCAACTTAGTCTTGCAATGTACTTGTTGAGTAAAGTGGGATCGAATATGGGTTTCTGCTCTTTTTGTAGCACTGTGGCTTTACTTGAGACTTCTGCCGTCAGTTCTGGAAACCAAATATTTCAAATAACTCGTTCTCACAGTTCGTTTCCGATAGCACTTCAATATTGCAACAATGATGGGCAAAGGTACATTCTGTGCTACGGGTGGAATCAGGTGTGTGACTTCTGGGGGAGCGATAGAACATCAGAAAGTAACGAAACTCTCTGTCATTCCGAGCACTACTGAAACAGCAAGTGACCAGAATATTCAAAAATGTTCAAATGTATGTGAAATCTTATGGGACTTAACTGCTAAGGTCATCAGTCCCTAAGCTTACACACTACTTAACCTAAATTATCCTAACGACAAACACACACACACATGCCCGAGGGAGGACTCCAACCTCCGCCGGGACCACAAGTGCCCATAGAATTAGTCTGCTAACATTCCGAAGGCAGAATAGAATTGGAATTAAAGAAATTGTTCTGCAAAATGTCTACTCAGAACGATCATTCACTAAAGCAGCAGTGCCTACCACTCATGATTTTACTTGGACGATGGGAAAGTTTTTACAGCTGCATGGCAAGGTTTTATGGAGAAAATCACAACTGGAGAACCTTATGTGCAAACAAACAACATTCATCAACAACCTGCCCACAGATTATAGTATTATTTTAATTGTTTTAACTTATGCCATCACGGAGATTAAGAAGACTACACAGCAAACATGTATCATAACGTTTGATCAATCACTCTACATGAAAACTATAGTTGAGGTGGAGGCTAATATAGGGTATGAGCTATTCATTAATGTAGCTATTCGACTAGGAGGCTTTCACGTGATAATGTCTTTTCTAGGAGCAAAAGGATTCTTAATTAAAGACAGTGGACTCTCTTAACTTTCGGAGACTGTATATGCTGCAGCTTCAGTTCCCCATATACTATCTGGTTGTGCATACTCGAGGGCAATGCAGTCTCACTGCAGTCACGTATGCTCTTTCAATCATAATACTGGAGGAAATGACAGTCATGGAGAAGAAGAAGCAACATATTAAAAACTGTATTTCTGATTTGAGTGGAAACGGTGCATCTTGTGGCGATTTGGAAAAAGATCAAGTGACTGAAAAGCTGAAAAATAAATTTGTCAACACAATGGATGATATTAAGCAAAGAGGGAATACTTCCCTGTTATGGATACAGTACATTCAGCTTGTCATCTTGGCACTGAATTTCATGCAGGCAGATCGTATGGGGAATTGGAAGATCCATATAGATGGTGTGAGAGCTATGCTTCCAACATTCCATGCAACTGGACACTTCCCTAATGCTAAGGCGAGTCTTTTGTATCTTCAGGACGTGGAAAAACTGAAGAAACCATGAAACCCGCGGATTTCGATAAGTTCATCAAGGACAGCTTCTTCACGGTTCGACGCTCTGATAAGTATTGGTGTGAAGTATGGATCGACATGGCGATGCAACAAACGCTTATCAAGAACCTGAAGAGTGTTGGAGGTGTTTCACATGGAAGAGGTTTCACCGACACTGTGCTGAACCTATGGATTTGCGGTATACCAACAGCCAATCACATATGTGAAGCTACGGAACAGTTCTGCAACTTACATTTGGTTTCGAGTGAGCAACATGTTGAACTGAAGAGTAGAGGATAGAAATTGACGAGAAAATTCGCAGAATCTTTCAGATGTGGTTGCAACAACATACTCGATTTGTTTACAAGGAGCAATTGTATTCATTAGGATCTGGATTAGTAGCTTCTCAGGAAGTCTGTTGGTGAAGAAGCTCTTCGAATAATAGCTACTGTCTCGCCAAAATTTAGTTCTCTGAAACTTAAGCGATCCAGCATGGTTAACACAATGTGCATGTCACCTGATAGGCTTCAAAAAATATAACTGAAGTAGACACAACGCAGTTATTTGAGAGAATTCTGTGCACGTTTCATTCACCTGATGATTTAAAGGTTTGCCTCACGTACAAATTATTGAGTGTACCAATGTCTCTGATAGCAGTAGATTGATGACGAAAACAAAAAGTTATCGCTGTGCAATCTTTTCAATCAAGTACCTGAAAGGAATATTGTCGATAATGAATCGATGTTTTTTTATATAAGTGGACGGTTTCTTAATATTTATGTCGTGTGGCCCGAGTACTGAACTCCTGGTGACATTTATAAGACCTTACTAGCCTATAATCAGAGACATTATACCGATGATGTTGCTGTTGTATTGAGGGATATTCAGAAAGTTCTCTGAACATAAGAATTATTGAAGGCCAAAGGCGAACGATGAAGCGGACCTCGCGATGAAGTTTCTTTAATGACGAGACGTTGTGTGTTGAATCACAGTCTACCATTCATAGTAACCTCATCAATAAGGAAATGTTTATTAGACAGCTTGTGAAAAAAGTAGACAGTTTTGGCATTGAAACCAGGATTGCGGATGACGATGCAGATGTTAAAACTGTTACAAAAGCAATAAAGGCCTCAAAATTTTATAGTGGGTCAAGATGTAGATCTTCTTATCGCTCTTGCTCCAGACGACAAAGACATAATCCTGATGAAGGAAGGTAAAGGTGGCATCTGAACAAGGTGTTACAGTTCTGGTGCACTAGTATTAGTTTTAATCGTAGGAAAGGGGAATTTTGAAACTTCCTGGCAGATTAAAACTGTGTGCCTGACCGAGACTCGAACTCGGGACCTTTGCCTTTCGCGGGCAAGTGCTCTACCAACTGAGCAACCGAAGCACGACTCACGCCCGGTACTCACAGCTTTACTTCTGCCAGTATCCGTCTCCTACCTTCCAAACTTTACAGAAGCTCTTCTGCGAAACATGCAGAACTAGCACTCCTGAAAGAAAGGACACTGTGGAGACATGGCTTAGCCACAGCCTGGGGGATGTTTCCAGAATGAGATTTTCACTCTGCAGCGGAGTGTGCGCTGATATGAAACTTCCTGGCAGATTAAAACTGTATGCCTGACCGAGACTCGAACTCGGGGCCTTTGCCTTTCGCGGGCAAGTGCTCTACCAACTGAGCAACCGAAGCACGACTCACGCCCGGTACTCACAGCTTTACTTCTGCCAGTATCCGTCTCCTACCTTCCAAACTTTGGCTCCACAGTGTCCTTTCTTTCAGGAGTGCTAGTTCTGCATGTTTCGCAGAAGAGCTTCTGTAAAGTTTGGAAGGTAGGAGACGGATACTGGCAGAAGTAAAGCTGTGAGTACCGGGCGTGAGTCGTGCTTCGGTTGCTCAGTTGGTAGAGCACTTGCCCGCGAAAGGCAAAGGTCCCGAGTTCGAGTCTCGGTCAGGCACACAGTTTTAATCTGCCAGGAAGTTTCATATCAGCGCACACTCCGCTGCAGAGTGAAAATCTCATTCTGGAAAGGGGAATTTTGTTAAAAATTCAGTAAAAGCGCAGTTGGGGGAATGGGGGGGGGGTGAAGTCAGGGGCAGCTGGCAGTGTGTGGTAATAGTCGGCAGCCAGTAGGCCAGGCACAGTAAACATGGTGCGGAGCTGCAAGGGCGTATTGCACGTACGATTTGTTTGCAGTGGAGCAACAGCGAGGCAGGCAACTGCAGCGTTGCTTTAAGTTATTGCAACGTATGAGGCGAGGCTGTAGACCAGAGCCGGGAGTGGCGATGTGTAAGTGGCTGAGATATGGGAATTTACCTCTGCCATAGTTTCTGTCTCACTCTGGCACTATATCAGAAGCGAGGGGAAAAGCAGTATAAATAGACAGGCACTTTTCGCTTGAGAGGGTGTGTGCCAGGTCAGTCGAGAGGTGGGTCACACCTGTGCTGGTCTACACTTATAGGGGCCAGTCTGGCAGCGATGTTGTAAATATTCTGTGTAAACCTGTACTTTGTTTCTATGCACAACTTCGGGCTGTATTCCGCCTCCGGGGACACAGCACTGGGGCAGGACGGAATGGCAGCCGGGTATTTGGAGGCTGCACAGTCTGCCTGAAGGAGGGCAGTGACAGCGGTCTGCAGCGGGTCCAGGACGGGTCACGTTCGCTTCTAATCTGGCGTAGCGGGGTCCGTGCGAGGCGTACGCTGCAGGAGGTGCAGCAGCGCTGAAACATTGTTAGGGATGGCGGTGGGTGATGCCATCCGGCAAGCACCACTAACAGTAAGTTGCAGCACGGCTTCCAGGAGGGCGCGGGTTCAAGTTCGATCCTGCCATGGAGTCACAGCGGCCGAGGGCTACGGGTGACCAGTACAACCACCTTTGTCCCACGGTCGGACAGAGCAGGCCAAATGGGGCAGAGGGTGGCGGGGACCAGGGACTGTAACAGTCTCCGGAATCGCGTCTAGTAGAGCGGTGCCAGTCGCTGCACCTCGGCGAGCAGCTACCAGACGAGCGCGGCTGACTTCCACCATGGGGTGGCCTTGATGACCGCAGCAGCGGTGTCAGCAGTCCAGGAGTGCTGACACGGCCGGACTCACGGAACAGCGCGGGGGTGGCGCACCGACATTACACTTTTGTAAACGAGCTATATAAAGGAATACTTTCGAATACCACTGTATCACTCTGCACTGCCCCTTGACGCTACTGAACTCGCTCGGCCTCCTGGCGAGATACGGCGCGGTGGGCCCCAGCCTCAGCTCTGCCAACTGGAGTCTCAGGTTCGACCATGGACAGTGTGCAACAGTGGTGTGAGAAGTGGTACCGGATTTCCACTCCTACATCTTATGCAAACGAGTAGTGTTGAGGTGTGCCTGTGTGTGGGTGAGGTGTTTGGTTGCGTTCGTGATGGGTCGTCACACACTTATTGTCACATCTTGCCGTTTGGGAAGTGTTTGTCCATATAGGTACAGGGAGGAAAGCAGGACTGTCACCTGCGCTTGAGGATGATGGGGATGGGTGAGTGATGTTTGATTTATGTGTCATTCTATTGTGTTTTAAGGGGTTAAGTGTCAATTAGGATGGACTATTTGAAGGTGTCTTTTGTAAGGCCGGAGGAGCCCGTAGATTTATCTGAATTCAGAGGAAATGGGGGACATGACGATATAGCGCCTAAGCGATGTAATTTTTGAAACCTGTCAGCTCACAGATTACCATGTACAAAGTGGGTGCCAAAGAGCTGTTTTATTTGTAACAGATTTGGATGTTTGGCGCGCCATTGTTCAGAATGTAGGTGGGCGATGATTTGCCACAAGAACTAAGTTCTTTAGGAGTAAGAGAATGGAATTAATACTAACACTAGAGCTATAAGCAAGAATGGTGGAAACATGGCAATCAGCAGAGGCTGCAACAGTGACTACAGCGGAAGCTGTAGCCACTCTACCTGAGCAAATGTGGGTATTGCTGGAGGCAAGGATAAGGGGCTACGAAAAATATGATGAATCAGCAGGGAGATTTGAGGCATTGGAAGTAGGGGAAGGGGTGTCGGGTGAAAGTAGATTGCAGGTCGGGGAGTGTCATAGACCGTTTGACTCGGCAATCGCGGCATTGATTAACCCCTTGTTGGGTAAGACAACGGAGAATGTTTCAATATTCCTTAATGACATTATCACAATGGCTGAGGCCAGTGGATGGTCGGATGCTGTAATGTTGAGAGTGGCGAAGTTATACCTGACAGGGGATGCCAAGTCGTACGTACTGTGCCATGAAACGTTGAACAATGTGGGGACGTTTGCATAACTTGAGGCTGGGTTACGACAGTGGTACCAAAAACAGAATATTACCAGGTTGTTTCGGGAAAAATTAAGTGCGTTGGTTATGAGAAGAAATGAGAATGTGGAGGTTTTCTCAGACAGGAGTCGAAAGCTGAATGCACAAACGTTCGAACTATCACCGAATGGGGAGACGAAAGAGTGCTGTTGCAGGAGGCCGAGAACTGGGCGTTAGATATGTTTTTGCAGGGAGATGTCACGGCAGGTGAGAATGGAGAATCCCGGTGATCTTGCAGCTGCTCTAAGGATTGCCACATACTTACAGGAGGTAGATTATGCGACGAAGCAAAGGGTGGAGCATAAAGATCTGGCAGCGGAAATTAAGTGTTCTGGTTGTGGCCAGGTATGGCATATTAGGAGGCAGTGTAGCGTCAATTGCGGTGTTACTCATGTGGGAAAATGGGTCACCGGGCAGTGAACTGCAGGAGTAAAAGTAGGGGGGGGGGGGGGGGGGGGGAGCCTCGGCGACATCAGCCATTAAACGAGAACGGGACTGCTTCAACAGTCAGAGGGCAGTCCCAGTGAAATTAGGCAATGCGTTTGTTGGTGCACAGACAGAATGCTGCTTATTAGGCTTGGTGAGAGGTATTCGGTGACTCTCGGACTGGATTTCCTTGACAGACATCATGCAAAGATAGATATTTGGCAACAAACAGTGGAACTATATTTTATATGGGGAAAACGGTTGCAAATACACGAATGACGCAATGCGCACTTAGCGCGAAGGTGACGCCAGCTAAACTGCGAACGGATTCAGTAAAGGTCGATCAGCAGGATAACGTACCGGCAGGTACAGGGAAGGTTGTCTCGGTTTCGATAAATACAGACTTACCAAAGGAGACGTTGTACATGGTGGACCCACTCTAGAGTAATGAGGTGTTGGATAATGCGCACTGTTTTGTGCGGAGGAGTTTATCTCACGCAAGTTATGTGGAATGAGATTATAGGGTTCATGTATGTATATATAACTTCGGCAGAGCGGATTTTAGCTTGTCGAAAGGGTTGTTATTGGCCACATTGGGGTTCTTTGATGAAGATGACCTCGATAGAGAGGATTTAGAGGCGACCCATAAGCAAAACGTCGATGCAGCGCAATTGAGGGGGAAATTACAGCATCTGCAGGAAGACGACAAGGTCGCGTTGGAGGAATTGTTATTGAAATTTAACAATTTATTCGAAACGGAGGGTAGATTACCGGCAACACCAATTACGAAGCATCACATACCAACGGAGGATAATACACCAATGTTTAGGAAACCATATAGGATAGTACGTCATATGCAACTGCTGCTAGAGGAGTTTATAGAATAACAACTATGGGATGGAATCATAGAGCATTGCGATAGTCCGTATTCAAGCAATGTGGTTCTCGTTCCTAAGGATTTGAACCTCCACCGGGATCAGCCGCACAGTCCATGACTGCAGCGGCCTAGACCGCTCGGCTAATCCCGCACTGCTATGCAGCGTTGAGATGGTTACTGGGACTCAAGGATCCTTCTAGTCAGTTAACACGGTGGGCTCTAAAATTAAGTGGGTTTGAGTTTGAAGTAATTCATAAGCCAGGAAAGAAACACGGGAATGCAGATGCATTAAGTCGCAAGGTAGACCCATTAGAAGCAATGGGTAAGAGTGTCACAGAATGGCAAAGGACACAAGCAGAGGATGAGGAGTGTCAGGGTTTTAGAACTCAACCACATTTCATTGGGGAGGGAAATTTGTTGTGTAGAGTTACCAGGTGTGGACCATGTGTAGTGGTACCAAAGAGCTTGATAGAGGAAGTCCTAAAGCAGGCCGATGATCATGTGCTTTCAGGGCATGAGGATCGTAGAGCAACGAAAAGACAAGTAGCAGAACAATTTTGGTGGTGCACTCGGAGACGGGATGTGGAACAACATGTAGCAAATTGTGTACCGTTTGCGCAGCCAGCGGATGTGATGCACGCAATAATTCCATTGCAACAGTTACCAGAGGCTTCGAAACCTTTCAAGTTTACCGGGCTAGATGTTTGCGGGCCATACAACAAAACACCGGCAAGGAATCGTTACGTTTTAACTATAATTGATCACTTTTCACGATTTCTAGCTATGGTCGCAATACCGGACCAACAAGCAAGTACGGTAGCACAAGCTTTAATCAATAACTGGTTACTCAAGTTTGGGATGCCTGATTCCATAGTTACGGATCAGGGTACGAACTTTATGTCCGAATTAATGACACAGTTGTGTCGGTTATCGAGAATTAAAAAATTACGGACCAGTCCATTTCATCCGCAGGCGAATGGGAGAACGGAGCGAGCACAAAAGACAATTTCAAAAATGATAAGTTATTATGTGAATGGAAACCATAATTGGGACGTTTATCTTCCGTGCGTGGTATTGAGTTATAACACCACAATACATTCGGGGGTCGGAATGTCACCATCACCGTTTGACGTTCTATGTCCGAAATCGGGAGCTAAATGGGACGCAGTGAGGAAATTTGCACGGACAATACGGGAAGTCTGGAAGAGGGTACAGAAGGCCAATACGATAGCGTTGTAAAGACAGGAAGAACAGAATAAGCGGTTGGGACATTTACCACATGACAGGGTAGGTCAATGGGAACTGATCACTAATACATATACATCTAAGGGAAAAAACGAAAAAAATGTTGACAAAGTACCACGGCCAAACAAGGGCGTGGATACGACTTCGCCTGTAAATGTTAAAGTGCAGCTGCCAACGCAAACACTCGTTATCCACGTAATTAGAGTAAAGACATTTGAAGGAATGGAGGACGGATTACCTCAATTACAAGAAAATGACCCAATTGCAGAGGCTAGGCAAAGCAAACGGAAGAAGAAGGTCGCAGCGGAGGGACAACAGCGGTCACATAACGTTCCATATGCGTTATGGTCACAGAGAGAGTAAATTACTGTATTATATGCGTAATATTGTATAGCATGTTTACATTTTGTGGTTCAAATGGTTCAATGGCTCTGAGCACTATGGGACTTAATATCTGAGGTCATCAATCCCCTACAACTTAGAACTACTTAAACCCAACGAACCTAAGGACATCAAACACATCCATGCCCAAGGCAGGATTCGAAGCTGCGACCGTAGCGGTCGCGTGGTTCCAGACTGAAGCGCCCAGAACCGCCGGCCACAACGGCCGGCTATCAAGGGATAATTTGCGTTTTTTGGTGTTTTGGTAGGTGAGATAATAGTAAAGTTTTTCTTGCTTGTTGTTTTAGTTTTGTCATTGTATGGGGGAGACTATTTTCAGAGAGTTCAATAGGGGCGGAGTGTACTCATCGGGAATTTTTGAATATGTCATACGATGTTGTAGTTAGTAACTTGTAGTGGAAAAGAGGTGGTGCACGCATGTTACGTTTCCATTTTCTTCGAAGGGACTAGTGATGATTTGCGCTAATCGACCAATTTTTTCGGATAGTAGTACATGCGAAGTTGGATTATTCCTCGGGATTACTAAAGGCACAGATTGTGAACAAGAGGTGTTATCGACACATTCCTACTTCCAGAAGGTAGGTAGGCATTGGTTATATTCGGTATTTAGGCCTACATGGGTGACGGTCACTTGTTATACCAATCAGAGAGTGGATAAAGTAAGGAGGATGCAGCTGCGGGAGAGTGGCATAATTATAAATGGTACGGTTTGTGAAATTGTAGGGAAGGATTTTCGTCTTCCAGCATCACGTACGGGTGAAACAGCTTTAACTTTGTCACAGGGAAAGTTGTTTTATCCGGAAGGGGTTCTAGAGATATTACCAATGCAGAATCTGACATACACTCCTGGAAATTGAAATAAGAACACCGTGAATTCATTGTCCCAGGAAGGGGAAACTTTATTGACACACTCCTGGGGTCAGATACATCACATGATCACACTGGCAGAACCACAGGCACATAGACACAGGCAACAAAGCATGCACAATGTCGGCACTAGTACAGTGTATATCCACCTTTCGCAACAATGCAGGCTGCTATTCTCCCATGGAGACGATTGTAGAGATGCTGGATGTAGTCCTGTGGAACGGCTTGCCATGCCATTTCCACCTGGCGCCTCAGTTGGACCAGCGTTCGTGCTGGACGTGCAGACCGCGTGAGACGACGCTTCATCCAGTCCCAAACATGCTCAATGGGGGACAGATCAGGAGATCTTGCTGGCCAGGGTAGTTGACTTTCACCTTCTAGAGCACGTTGGGTGGCACGGGGTACATGCGGACGTGCATTGTCCTGTTGGAACAGCAAGTTCCCTTGCCGGTCTAGGAATGGTAGAACAATGGGTTCGATGACGGTTTGGATGAACCGTGCACTATTCAGTGTCCCTTGACGATCACCAGAGGTGTACGGCCAGTGTAGGAGATCGCTCCCAACACCATGACGCCGGGTGTTGGCCCTGTGTGCCTCGGTCGTATGCAGTCCTGATTGTGGCGCTCACCTGCACGGCGCCAAACACGCGTACGACCATCATTGGCACCAAGGCAGAAGCGACTCTCATCGCTGAAGACGACACGTCTCCATTCGTCCCTCCATTCACGCCTGTCGCGACACCACTGGAGGCGGGCTGCACGATGTTGGGGCGTGAGCGGAAGACGGCCTAACGGTGTGCGGGACCGTAGCCCAGCTTCATGGAGACGGTTGCGAATGGTCCTCGCCGGTACCCCAGGAGCAACAGTGTCCCTAATTTGCTGGGAAGTGGCGGTGCGGTCCCCTACGGCACTGCGTAGGATCCTACGGTCTTGGCGTGCATCCGTGCGTCGCTGCGGTCCGGCCCTAGGTCGACGGGCACGTGCACCTTCCGCCGACCACTGGCGACAACATCGATGTACTGTGGAGACCTCACGCCCCACGTGTTGAGCAATTCGGCGGTACGTCCACCCGGCCTCCCGCATGCCCACTATACGCCCTCGCTCAAAGTCCGTCAACTGCACATACGGTTCACGTCCACGCTGTCGCGGCATGCTACCAGTGTTAAAGACTGCGATGGAGCTCCGTACGCCACGGCAAACTGGCTGACACTGACGACGGCGGTGCACAAGTGCTTCGCAGCTAGCACCATTCGACGGCCAACACCGCGGTTCCTGGTGTGTCCGCTGTGCCGTGCGTGTGATCATTGCTTGTACAGCCCTCTCGCAGTGTCCGGAGCAAGTATGGTGGGTCTGACACACCGGTGTCAATGTGTTCTTTTTTCCATTTCCAGGAGTGTATTAAAACACCACGTTAGGTTCAGAGTTTTTGGAAATGTTGCATCGCTTTATTAATGTACAGGAAGGATGTATCGCGGATAATAAAGTACTGGAACACGTTCGAACGTTATACCAGCATCGCACCGACATGATAATATCAGTCAGCATTTCAGCCACAGGGTGTTCGGTTTTTCTGTTTTTCTTGAGTATAGCTTTGTGGAGAGTGTGGAAACGTGCACCAGTAGAGGGGGTGCCAACACATCAGTTGCCTACGGCATGGGTAACCAGTGTAAACAATGTATAGGGGTAGCATTAATGTTTTTATGTTCTCGTTAGTTTTAGTCTGTAGCATATAAGTTTTGCGAACAAGGTATGTTTACACAGCCACAGGCCACGGCTGTTATATTTCAATTCGGGACGAATTTTGAAAGGAGGGAGGTATGCTATGCTAGTATTAGTCTTAGTCATAGGAAAGGGGTATTTTGTTAAAAATTCAGTGAAGGCGCGGTTGGGCGATGAAGTCTGGGGCCGCTGGCAGTGTGTGGTAGTAGTTGACAGCCAGCAGGCCAGGCACAGTAAACATGGTGCGGAACTGCAGCAGCGTATTGCAAGTACAACTTCTTTGCAGTCGAGCAACAGCGAGGCAGAGAACTGCAATGTTGCTTTAAGTTATTGCGATGTATGAGGCGAGGCAGTAGGTCAGAGCCGGGAGACTGTGATGTATAAGTGGCTGACGTATGAGAATTTACCTCTGCCATAGTTTCTGTCTCTCTCTGACACCACGTCAGAAGCGAGGGGAAAAGCAATATAAATAGTCAGACACTTTTAGCTTGATAATGTGTGTGCCAGGTCAATCAAGAGCTTGGTCGGACCTGGGCTGGTCTACGCTTATAGGGGCCAGTCTGGCAGCGATGTTGTAATTAGTCTGTGTAACCTATGTTATATTTCTATGTACTTGTTCGGGCTGTATTCTGCCTCAGGGGACACAATACCTGGCCGGGACGGAACGACAGCCGGGTACTTGGAGATTGCACAGTCTGCCTGAAGGAGGGCAGTGACAGCAGTTTGCAGCGGGTCCAGGATGGGTCACGTTCCCTTCCCATCTGGCGTACCAGGGTTTCTGCAAGGCGTACACTGCAGGAGGCGCAGCGGCGCTGAAACAGTGTTAGGGATGGCGGTGGGTGATGCCATCCGGCAAGCACCACTAACAGCAAGTTGCAGCACGGCATCCAGGAGGGCGTGGGTTAGAGTCTGGTCCTGCCCTGGGGGCAGCAGCGGCCGATGGCCACGGGTGACCAGTACAGCCACCTTCGTCCCATGGTTGGACAGAGCAGGCCAAATGGGGCGAAGGACCGCGGGGACCAGGGACTGTAACAGTCTCCGGAATCGCGGGCAGTAGAGAGGCACTAGTTGCTACACCTCGGCTAAGGGCGACCGGGCGAGCGTGGTTGTCTTCCATCGTCGGGCAGCCTTGATGACTGCAGCAGCGGTGTCGGCAGTCCAGGAGTGCTGGGACAGCCAGACTCAGGGAACAGCACATGGGCGGCGCGCCAACATTACACTTCTGTAAACAAGCTGAATAAAGGAACACTTCCGGATACTGCTGTATCACTCTGCACTGCCCTTGACGCTATTGAACTGACTCGATCTCCTGACGAGGAACGGCGCGGTGGGCCCTGGCTTCAGCTCTGCCAACTGGATTCTTGGTTTGGACCGTCGACAGTCCACAACAGTTCAAAATATATACACTATGTGATCAAAAGTATCCGGACACCTGACTGAAATAGACTTACAAGTTAGTGGCGCCCTCCATCGGTAATGTTGGAATTAAATATGGTGTTTTCCCACTCTTAGCCTTGATGACAGCTTGCACTCTTGCAGTCATCTACATCTACATGGATACTCTGCAAATCACATTTAAGTGCCTGGCAGAGGGTTCATCGAACCACCTTCACAATTCTCTATTATTCCAATCTCGTATAACGCGCGGTAAGAATGAACACCTTTGTCTTTCCGTACGAGCTCTGATTTCCCTTATTTTATCGTGGTGATCTTTCCTCCCTATTTAGGTGGGCGTCAACAAAATATTTTCGTATTTAGAGGAGAAATCTGGTGATTGGAATTTCGTGAGAAGATCCCGCCGCAACAAAAAACGCCTTTCTTTTAATGATGTCCAGCCCAAATTCTGTTATCATTTGCCACGCGGGACCAGCCGAGCGGCCTAGGGCGCTGCAGTCACGGACTGAGCGGCTGGTCCCGGCGGAGGTTCGAGTCCTCCCTCGGGCATGGGTGTGTGTGTTTGTCCTTAGGATAATTTAGGTTAAGTAGTGTGTAAGCTTAGGGACTGATGATCTTAGCAACTAAGTCCCATAAGATTTCACACACATTTTTTTTCTTATCATTTCTGTGACACCCTCTCCCATATTTTGCGATAATACAAAACGTGCTGCCTTTCTTTGAACTTTTCGATGTACTCCATCAGTCCTATCTGGTAAGGATCTTACGCCGCGCAGCAGTATTCTAAAAGAGGAAGAACAAGAGTAGTGTAGGCAGTCTCCTTAGTAGGTCTCTTGCATTTTCTAAGTGTCCTGCCAATAAAACGCAGTCTTTGGTTAGCCTTCCCCACAATATTTTCTATGTGTTCCTTCCCATTAAAGTTGTTCGTAATTGTAATACCTAGGTATTTAGTTGAATTTATGGCTTTTAGATTAGACTGATTTATCGTGTAACTGAAGTTTAACGAGTTCTTTTTAGCACTCATGTGGATGACCTCCCACTTTTCGTTTTTTAGGGTGCACTGCCACTTTTCGCATCATTCAGATATTTTTTCTAAATCGTTTTGCTGTTGGTTTTGATCATCTGATGACTTTATTAGTCGTGAAACGACAACGGCATCTGCGAACAACCGAAGACAGCTGCTCAGATTGTCTCCCAAATGGCTTATATATATAAGGAACAGCAGAAGGCCTTGGGGAACGCCAGAAATCACTTCAGTTTTACTCGATGTCTTTCCGTCAATTACTACGAACTGTGGCCTCTCTGACAGGAAATCATAAATGCAGTCACATAACTGAGACGATATTCCGTAAGCACGCAATTTCACTACGAGCCGCTTGTGTGGTACAGTGTCAAAAGCCTTCCGGAAATCCAGAAATACGGGATGGATCTGAAATCCCTTGTCAATAGCACTCAACACTTCATGTGAATAAAGAGCTAGCTGTGTTTCACAGGAACGATGTTTTCTAAACCCATGTCGACTATGTTTCAATAGACTGTTTTCTTCGAGGTAATTCATAATGTTCCAACACAATATATGTTCTAAAATTCAGTTGCATATCGACGTTAACAATATGGGTCTATAATTTAGTGGATGACTCCTTCTACTTTTCTTGAATATTGGTGTGACCTGTGCTACTTTCCAGTCTTTGGGTACGGATCTTTCGTCGAGCGAACGGTTGTATATGATTGTTAAATATGAAGATAATGCATCAGCATACTCCAAAAAGAACCTAATTGGTATACAGTCTGGACCAAAAGACTTGCTTTCATTAAGTGATTTAAGTTGCTCCACTACTCCGAGCTTATCTACTTCTACGTTACTCACGTTTGCAGGTGTTCTCGATTCGAATTCTGGAATATATACTTCGTCTTCTTCCCTGAAGGCATTTCGGAATGCTGTTTTTAGTAACTCTGCTTTGGCAGCACTGTCTTCGATAGTATCTCCACTGCTATCGCGCAGAGAAGGCATTGATTGTTTCTTGCCGCTAACATACTTCACATACGACCAGAATCTCTTTGGATTTTCTGTCTGGTTTCGAGACAAAGTTTAGCTGTGGAAACTGTTATAGGCTCTCGCATTGAAGTCCGCGCTAAATTTCGAGCTTCTGTAAAAGATCGCCAATCTTGGGGATTTTGCGTCTGTTTAAATTTGGCATGTTTGTTTCGTTGTTTCTGCAACAGTGTTCTAACCCGTTTTGTGTACTAAGGAGCATCATCTCCGTCGTTCGTTAATTTATTTGGTATAAATCTCTAAATTGCTGCCGATACTATTTCATTGAATTTAAGCCACATCTCGTCTACACTTATATTATTAATTTGGAATGAGTGGAGATTGTCTCTCAGGAAGGCGTCAAGTGAATTTTTATCTGTTTTTTTGAATAAGTTAATTTTTCGCTTATATTTAGAGGATTTTGAGGATTACAATATTCAATCTCTCTACGACAACCCAGTGTTCACTAATACCTGAGTCGGTTTTGATGCTCGTTATTAGCTCAGGATTATTTGTTGCTAAGAGGTAAGTGTGATTTCACAACCGTTTAACATTCGCGTGGGCTCATGAACTAAATGCTCGAAATAGCTTTCAGGGAATGCGTTTAGATCAATTTCGGATGATATTTTATGCGTACCTCCGGGAGTAAACATGTATTTTCGCCAACATATCGAGGGTAAATTAAAGTCACCACCAACTATTATCGTATGAGTCGGGTACGTGTTTGAAATCAAACTCAAGTTTTCCTTGAACCTTTCAGCAACTGTATCATCTGGATTGGGAGGTAGGTAAAAGGCTCCAATTATTATTTCATTCCGGTTACCAACAATGACCTACGCCCATACTAATTCACAGGAAGTATCTACTTCAATTTTGCGACAAGTTAAACTACTTCTAACAGCAACAAACACGCCACCGCCAACCGTGTTTAGCCTATCCTTTCGGAACACAGTTAGGTTCTTGGCAAAAACTTCGGCTGAGCTTATATCCGGCTTTTGGCCAGCTTTCAGTGTCTATAACCAATTGAGCATCAGTGCTTTCTATTAGCTTTTGGAGCTCTGGTACTTTCTCAACACAGCTACGACAATTTACAACTGTTATACCAATGGTTCCTGTATCTACGTTCTTCCTGTGTTCAGCCTGCACCCTTTCTGACTGAAGCTCTTCTTGTGTTTACCCGAGATCCTCTATCCTAAAAAACCGGCCAGTCCACGCCACACAGCCCCTACTACCCGTGTAGCCACCTCCTGCGTATATATAGTGGACACCTGACCTATTCAGCGGAACCCGAAACCCAACCACCCTTTGTCGCAAGTCGAGGTATGTGCACCCTACAAGATGCAGAGCCGTTTGAGCCTCTGATTCAGACCCTCCACTCGGCACTGTACCAGAGATCCGCAATCAGTTTTGTCGACTATGCTGCAAATGGTCAGCTCTGCTTTCATCTTGCAAGCAAGAATGGCAGCCTTTACCATTTCTGTTAGCCACTCGAAACCGGAGAGAATCTCTTCTGATCCAAAGTGACACACATCAATGGTACCGACGTGAGCAACCAAACTGCTCTGAGAACAATGAGACTTAACATCTCAGGTCATCAGTCCCCTAGAACTTAGAACTACTTAAACCTAACTAACCTAAGGACATCACACACATCCATGCCGGAGGCAGCATTCGAACCTGCGATCGTAGCAGTCGCGCAGTTCCGTACTGAAGCGCCTAGAACCGCTCGGCCACCACGGCCGGCCGTGAGCTACCACCTGCAGTTGGCTCCACCCAGTGCTCTTTATAACAACCGGGAGGACACTTTTCGCATCTGGAATGACTCCACCCGGTATGCAAATGGTTCAAATGGCTCTGAGCACTATGGGACTTAACTTCTCAGATCATCAGTCCCCTAGAAATTAGAACTACTTAAACCTAACTAACCTAAGTACATCACACACATCCATGCCCGAGATAGGATTCGAACCTGCGACCGCAGCGGTCACGCGGTTCCAGACTGTAATGCCTAGAACCGCTCGGCCACCCGGCCGGCCAGTGCGCATTGGTTTTCTTACCCTTCTTGTCAGCCTAGTCCCTAAGGAGCCCCATGACGCGCCTAACGTTGGAGCTCCCAACTGTCGGAGGTCTCTGTTAGTCAACAGACGAGGTCGGCCTGTACGCTTTTGTGCTGTACGTGCCCCTTCACGCTTCCACTTCATTATGACATCGGAAACAGTGGACCTAGGGATGTTTAGGAGTGTGGAAATCTCGCGTACAGACGTATGACACAAGTGGCACGCAATCACCTGACCACGTTCGAAGTCCGTGAGTTCCGCGAAGCCCACCATTCTGCTCTCTCGCGATGTCTAGTGACTAGTGAGGTTGCTGATTGGAGTACCTGACAGTAGGTGGCAGCACAATGCACCTAATATGAAAAACGTATGTTTTTGGGGTGTCCAGATACTTTTGATTTCATAGTGTATGTAACTCCTCACTCATTCACGAATGCAAGAATTCAGTACTGCTTTTGCAGCAACTGGTTGCGACAGCAGTTCAGCCTTCTCTGGGAAAGGAAAGCTGCAAGATTTCCAACTATTCAATCGGTATCTCCAACTTCATAATATTTCACAGATATTCAAGGATCGTGCTTCCTATCCTGATACCATTGCAAAAGCAGGAGATAAATTTATACTCTGCCTCTCTGTATATAAAAATAGTAGTGTCCTGATGGTGACAACTTAAATGCCATTCGATTTAAATGTTTTAATGTACATGTGGGTCAGGCAAACGATGCTGTCATACTCTCTCGTTTGCCACTCACTACTGATGCAGGACGCCTACACTCTTACCGAGTTTACTTACAAGTCCAGCCATGGCGGCGGAATAAATTGGACCCCAGAAACTGGGGCTGGAGGGTTCAAATGGTTCAAATAGCTCTGAGCACTATGGGACTTAACAGCTGAGGTCGTCAGTCCCCTAGAACTTAGAACTAAGTATACGTAACTAACCTAAAGACATTACACATATCCATGCCCGAGGCAGGATTCGAATCTACGACCGTAGCGGTAGCTCGGTTCCAGACTATAGCGCCTAGAACCGCTCGGCCACCGCGGCCGGTGGGCTGGAGGGAATCAGACTCATCCTTCTTCCATATTCACATGAAACTACCATCTGCTCCCTAGAAAATACTTCTACTGGTTTCATGTGGCTAAACTCAAGGATGCGGAAAAAAGTGCGGATGTGTGAAGGCTGACCTACATTGCACAACAATGTGCAAAAACTGTCGTGGACAAAGCTGCACTAATTTGCTTCGCATTGATGTGACAGAAGATTTGGATGATGGTTTTATGTAAAAAAATATTTACAAGAATTTGTTTGTTTGATAAATATTGTCGTATTTTCTTTGTCCACGTGCTGTACATATTATCGTAAATATAAAATGGTTCAAATGGCTCTGAGCACTGCGGGACTTAACAGCTGAGGTCATCAGTGCCCTAGAACTTAGAACTAATTAAACTTAACTAACCTAAGGACATCACACACATCCGTGCCCGAGGCAGGATTCGAATCTGCGATCGCAGCGGTCGCTCGGTTCTAGACTGAAGCGCCTAGAACCGCTCGGCCACACTGGCCGGCATCGTAAATATAATACAACGAAAGTTATTGTTCATTAGTTTCACAGTAATTTTTAATTTACATGAGAAATGATTTTCATTCCAATAATTTAAGTTGCATAAATCTAAAGTAAAAGAGTATAAAGCAAAATCTTCCGTATAAATAAAAGAATGTTTTAAAAGAAATTTCACTTTTTTTACCCTCATATTTTAGCCCTCATAAACTAATTACCTTGCTTAAACGCGCATTTGACCTTCTCTGAGTAGAATTTCACCAGAAATATTTTCTGTCATGTAGATAACTTAATTAAATGAACCATTTTTCGTAAAGTTTGAAAAAAAGGAAAACAAATGACATTAAGGGGTGGGGGAGGGGAAGTTCCCCCAGTAGGGGAGGGAACTTTCTGTTTTTAACTTTTACAGCTCCTAAGAGCGTTCTCCCAAAAAGCCGCGCAGAGTGGCAGCGCGGTTTGAGGCATCATGTCACAGACTGCGCGGCACCTCCCGCAGGAGGTTCGTTCTCCCTCGAGCACGGGTGTCTGTGTGTTGTTCTTAGCATAAGTTAGTTTAAGTAGTGTGTAAGTCTAGGCACCGATGACCTAAGCAGTTTGGTCCCTTAGGAACTCACACACACACATTTGTTATCCCAAAGTTTCAAAACTTTATAAATTTTTCCCCCATTTTTCCTAATTTGCCTGGACTACAGCGTGGAAAGGAGAATAAGTACACGAGTTGACGAGTATAATCGAGGACTCGCGGCATTACCGCTACACGCACGACGGTTGGGCTTGACGAATATCTAGACATTTATAATTTGAAGTCCTCCAACGCTATTTTCTGTCTGTGTGTAAAACCAGTCTCAGGAACCACTGTCGGGATCTTCATCTACATCGACATGACTACTCTTCAATTCACAATTAAGTGTCTGGCAGAGTGTTCACCGAACCACCTTCCAGCAATTTCTCTACCCTTCCACTCTCGAAGAGCGCTCGGGAAAAGTACGTATGCCTGAAACAAATTAGTGTCGTAATTTATGCGAGTATAGTGCATGGTGAAATCATAATACTATGGATCACCGTTAACTTTTAATACTGCACTACTGGCCATTAAAATTACTATACCAAGTAGAAATGCAGATGATAAACGGGTATTCATTGGACAAATATATTATACTAGAACTGACATGTGATTACATTTGCCCGCACTCGTGGTCGTGCGGTAGCATTCTCGCTTCCCACGCCCGGGTTCCCGGGTTCGATTCCCGGCGGGGTCAGGGATTTTCTGTGCCTCGTGATGGCTGGGTGTTGTTTGATGTCCTTAGGTTAGTTAGGTTTAAGTAGTTCTAAGTTCTAGGGGACTGATGACCATATATGTTAAGTCCCATAGTGCTCAGAGCCATTTGAACCATTTTTTATTACATTTTCACGCAATTTGGGTGCATAGATCCTGAGAAATCAGTATCCAGAACAACCACCTCTGGCCGTAATAACGGCTTTGATACGCCTAGGCATTGAGTCAAACAGAGCTTGGATGGCGTGTACAGGTACAGCTGCCTATGCAGCTTCAACACGATACCACAGTTCATCAAGTGTAGTGACTGGCGTATTGTGACGAGCCAGTTACTCTGCCACCATTGACCAGATGTTTTCAATTGGTGAGAGATCTGGAGAATGTGCTGTCCAGAGCAGCAGTCGAACATTTTCTGTATCCAGAAAGGCCGGCACAGGACCTGCAACATGCGGGCGTGCATTATCCTGCTGAAATGTAGGGTTTCGCTGGGATCGAATGAAGGGTAGAGCCACGGGTCGTAAAACATCTGAAATGTGACGTCCACTGTTCAAAGTGCCATCAATGCTAACAAGAGGTGACCGAGACGTGTAACCAATGGCACCCCATACCATCACGCCGGGTGATACGCCAGTATGGCGATGACGAATACACGCTTCCAATGTGCGTTCACCGCGATGTCGCCAAACACGGATGCGATCATCATGATGCTGTAAACAGTACCTGGATTCATCCGAAAAAATGAAGTTTTGTCATTCGTGCACCCAGGTTCGTCGTTGAGTACACCATCGCAGGCGCTCCTGTCTGTGATGCAGCGTCAAGGGTAACCGCATCCATGGTCTCCGAGCTGATAGTCCGTGCTGCTGCAAACGTCTTCGAACTGTTCGTGCAGATGGTTGTTGTCTTGCAAACGTCCCCATCTGTTGACACAGGGATCGAGACGTGGCTGCACGATCCGTTACAGCCATGCGGGTAAGATGCCTGTCATCTCGACTGCTAGTGATACGAGGCCGCTGGGATCCAGCACGGCGTTCCGTATTACCCTCCTGAACCCACTGATTCCATATTCTGTTAACAGTCATTGGATCTCGACCAAAGCGATCAGCAATGTCGCGATACGATAAACCGCAATCGCGATAGGCTACAATCCGACCTTTATCAAATTCGGAAACGTGATGGTACGCATTTCTCCTCCTTACACGAGGCATCACAACAACGTTTCACCAGGGAACGCCGGTCCTGCTAAAATTGGTTGGAAACTTTCCTTATGTCAGCACGTTGTAGGTGTCGCCACCGGCGCCAACCTTGTGTGAAAGCTCTGAAAAGCTAATCATTTGCATATTGCAGCGTCTTCTTCATGTCGGTTAAATTTCGCATCTGTGGCACGTAATCTTCGGGGTGTAGCAATTTTAATGGCCAGTAGTGTAACTGTTAAATCTAATGTTACGTGTACACAAGTAACGAAAATTGACAAATAGTGCCGTCTAATAAATACTGAAATCGGTAACTGGAACTGAACTATATGGGTTAATTCTAGTTACCGATTTGAATCATTCCCCGGTTCGTTATTTGTATCGTTTTAACAACAAGTGTGTGCATTAAAGTGTTACAGGATTTCTACATATGGTATTACTACCTTCATTACTATGAAAAAGAGCAAAAATTGGAATCTTTACCTAAAACAGTTATTAGTTTTTCGTAGTATTTCTGAGATCAATAAGAAATCAAAAAATCCTAAAAAAAATAGTCCACAAATTTAGTGCAAAAAGTACAAAATTATGAACCTTCTAAAAGATGGAATCGGTAATTAAAATTGACCTCCTATGTAGCCAGTACATGACAAACGAATATTTACAAAAAATAAAGAATATTGAAATTGATAGCTAGAATTAATCCATGTACCTAAATTCCAGTTACAGATTCCAACCGCTCCATGAATCAAATGTAAATAATTTTTCAGTTGTATGCACTGATACGTAACACCATTTCTACATTTGTAATTGCTCTCTAAAGCTACTGCGGCGTATAACAAAAATTGGAATCGATAGCTAGAAATGACCTTCTATATAGGTCAATTCTAGTTACCGATTCCAGCCATTCGATGATTCATTAATTAGATCGTTTTTTCGGCACGTGTGTGCACTAAAATTTAGGCTCATATGATTTCAGCATTTGTAATTGCTCTCTAAACTACTGAACAAACTTGCTAATATTGGAATCGGTAACTAGAATTGACCTTTATAGAAGGTCATTTCTAGCTATCGATTCCAATTTTTTGTTATACGCCGCAGTAGCTTTAGAGAGCAATTACAAATGTAGAAATGGTGTGTCGTTACAGTGCATACAACTGCAAAAATAATTTATACATGATTCATTGAGCGGTTGGAATCTGTAACTGGAATTTACCTACATGGGTTAATTCCAGCTATCGATTTCAATATTATTTATTTTTTGTAGATATTCGTTTGTCATGTACTGGCTTTTCTTTTAGAATTTAGTGTGTCCGTTTCTCCACATTTAATGCTACTGTTTCGTATTTGTTGTCATTCATTTAATTTTTCCGTTTTCTTGGTACATTTTAGTTTCTCTCCGCCTAAAATCTCCACTTTCCTCCGCTTCTTCCGTTAGATTCAATAAAAAAAATGGTTCAAATGGCTCTGAGCACTATCGGACTTAACATCAGAGGTCATAGGTCCCCTAGAACTCAGAACTACTTAAACCTAACTAACCTAAGGACATCACACTCATCCATGCCCTAGGCAGGATTTGAACCTGCGACCGTAGCAGTCGCGCCGTTCCGGACTGATTGACCTAGAACCGCTCGGCCTCTGCTGGCGGCTTAGGTTCAACAATTAATATAAAATTAACGCTATTTTATAGCAGAATCACTTCTCCATGCGCTTTACTGTAGTGCAATTTAAAGGTTCTCTGTGTTTTTCTAGTCGCAAAAGTTGCGAGAATACTCTTACAGGCATGAATTTTTTTTAAAAATTCTTGTTCTTATTTTCGTTATGTTCAGTTTATTTCGATATAATTCATGAGTAAGTAAATAACTGAGTAAATGTGATTGTAATTTTATCGCATGCTACATTCGTTTGTCTACAAATATGATGGAAATGAGCGTACGGCACTGTGGGCCGGGAGTCTCGTATTCGGGAAAGTTCGGCGCCGAGGTCAAGTACTTATTGCATTCGACGCCACATTGGGTGACTTGCCCGTCGGAGATGGTGATGAAATGCTAATGAGGACAACACAACACCAAGCCCCAGAACGGAGAAAATCTCCTGCCCCAGACGGGAATCGAACCCGGGCCCCTTGGCGTGGCATTCCGTCTCGCTGACCACTTTTTTTCTTTTTTCTTTTTTTTTGTTCGCTTTTGCTCGTTGCATCTGCTCGGGACGGACGTCGTAAGACACCCGTTTAAGTTCGTTGTTGATCAATTCACTCAGTTTTTTTTTTTTTTATTATTACATAATGCAGCTAACCCTCTGACCGAACACGCTGAGCTACCGTGCCGGCATCACTCAGCTAACGGGGGCGGACACGATTATGATCCGTTGCTTTCATAGACTGCGTATACGTTGCGTCTTTGCCTTAGGTAGAGCTCCCAAAAACACGTATAAGAGCCTTAGCCTTAGGTATGACGTCATTATTCAGTCTGTTTAGAAGACTTGTTGCATTCTCTAAGTGTTCAGTCAATAAATCGCTTTCCCCCCAGTACGGTTTTCACTAATACATCGACTGATACTCGAGGAAGATTTGTGTACACGATTTACAAGCGGAAGAAATGCTCCTATTGGTGCACAAAAAAATGCAGGTATATTCTGTTTGTCCACAGCTCGTGGTCTCGCGGAAGCGTTTTCGCTTCCCGCGTGCGGGCTCCCGGGTTCGATTCCCGGAGGGGTAAGGGATTTTCACTTTCCCTGAGGTGACTGGGTGTTTTTGTGTCGTCTTCATCATCATCATTCATCCCCAGTACGGTCGGAGGAAGGCAACGGTAAACCATCTCCATTAGGACCTTGCCTAGTACGGCGGTGCGGGTCTCCCGCATCGTTCCCCTACGCTCTGTCACGGAGTATGGGACTTCATTTCCATCTTCTGTTTAAAGACCCTGACTGAAAAATGGGGTGCCAACGGGCCTCATTCTAGCTCCCTCAGCACCCTTAAAAATTTTCCCAAAAATTTTGGCTTGCGAACATTCGCACTTTTTTTAACATGAAACTCACCTCAACATCACACAAGCTCCCCTACCTGTAACTCTTTCACGCCCGTTAGTGCAATGTTGAAAGTCGCTCACACCTGTCCACAACCAGTTGCCCTTTCTCACTGACTCACTCAGCCCAAATCATTGTCAGTGTCCCTTGTGTTTCTCTGACATTGTCTCCTGTCACAGCCACAGTCCCCTTCCTTCTGTTCTACTAGTGCAGCCTCGTGTCACTGCCACTGTCTCCCTCTTGCTCTCTCTTACTGCTACTATGTCATTCATTCCTTTCTCTTGCTACTGAGTCTTCTCACTATCACTGTCTCTATCTTCCTCGTTGTCATTGTCATATACTCTGTCTCTTATTATCACCAGCTCTCACCCACTTCCTCTTTTTCCTTATTCCTCCCCAAATGGCCAGGTCTTCTTCACTATCTTCGTAGCACTGTTCTGTCAGTATCAATTATGTTCCATTACCACTGTGAACCTCTCTTTCGCTGACATAACCACCGTCTACTGTCTTCCAGCATTTATTACTTTTCTATCTCTTTACCACTGCCACTGTCTTCTTCTCTCTCAGCATAAAAAAGCGAGAATACATTAAAAATTTCAAAGGTGCTTGCGAATATAGACTGAGGCAGCTGGTACCCCACTTTTCAGACAGAATCTTTTAAATGAACAGGAACATATTCGCATTTTATTTGTGCTTCGATAGGAGCATTTTTCCGCTGGTTCCCTTCTTTTCCCTGTTACAGCGGAGTATGTGACTCATATGAAAAGAAATATATTGATCATTAAAATTTAGATAGTTTATTCATGTGAAACTCACATAATGCAATACTATCCGGGCGGATTTGATGCGCAATACAATTTAGCATGTCCTTCAGTACTAGTAGATGAAGTTCCCAGATGATAAAGGGGACACTTATCTCTCCGTGCTACGGCATTTTATAAACAATGTTCTCCCCTCAAACCGGATTTTACCTGCCTATTTTACGTGTATAAGTACGTAACTTTGAACCACTGTATCTCGGAAACGGACAAAGATAGGAAGAAAATTTTCAACGCTGATAGAGATAGGGATCTTAGGAATACATAGTAAAAATTACAGCCATTTTCTGTGCATAGCCGTCTCGGAATCAGCTACTGGGTTTTGGTACCCAAAAAACAAGTTTTGGGGTTTTGTTCGATAACGGATAAAGATTTTTGACCGCGCGGGGTAGCCGCGCGGTCTCAGGCGTCTTGTCACGGTCCGTGCGGCTAACCAACGCCGGAGGTTCGAGTCCTCCCTCGGGCATAGGTGTGTGTGTCGCCCATAGTGTAAATTAATTTAAGTTAGATTAAGTAGTGTGTAAGCTTAGGGACCGATGACCTCAGCAGTTTGGTCCCATAAGACCTTACCACAAATTTCAAATTAAGATTTTTGAAACCAGAGACATGATTCTTCTAGATAAATGTCTAGAGAATATACTGTTATAATTTGAGCAATTTACTGTGGTTATTTATTATTCAGATTTGACCTGATATCGCATTTTACATATAGAAGTAGGGTAATTTTGAGCCTCTGAATCTTGGAAACGGATAAGATGTCAAAAAAAATTTCAAGGTTGTTCAAGATCGGGATTTTGGGAATCCATCGTAAAAATTTCAGCCACTTGCTATGTGTAGCCATCTTAGAATCCTCGGTTGGGTCTTCGTTTGCTGGTGACGGCGAAAATATAGTAAAAAGTCCTTTTTGTAGGGTTTTCCGAGGATCCGCCCATAAATTAAAGGTGCCTCCAGAAGCCTCATCAAGCCCACCGTAGACCACATCAAATGAAAACTGAACCAACCGATTTGCTCCATTTGCCGAAGCAGGAGAAGCGTCTAATATTCATAATTTGACCTTGAACAGGAGGACACTGGCACTAGGACATTCCTTCTGTTGTGTATGCAAATGGTCCCAAGCCCAAGGACCATCAAAAATAATTGATCCTATCTTTTTATCACCAATATAACCCGATGTATGAGCACAGGAAGATCCCATTTTTATGAGCGGCGTTTTGGAACAGAAAAAAGATCCTAGCAATGCTTTTTTATTATTTATCGAAAAAGTGTTTGCTTGGAATGCTGAACGCCCCAAAATCTCCTCAGCACATGAGTTCGACTGAATCACAAATAGCACGCTTTTTGGTTCCAGAGGCACACGCTACAGAGCCAAAGAAACTAGTATAGGCATGCATATTCAAATACAGTGATATGTAAACAGACACAATACGGCGCTGCGGTAGGCAAACAACACAACACAACAAGTGTCTGGCGCACTTGTTAGATCTGTTACTGCTGTTACAATAGCAGGTTATCAAGATCTAAGTGAGTTTGAACGTGGTGTTGTAGAAGGCGCACGAGCGATGGGACATAGCATCTCCGAGATAGCGATGAAGTGGGGATTTTTCCGTACGACCATTTCACGAGAGTGCCGTGAATATCAGGAATCTGGCAAAACATTAAATCTCAGACATCGCTGCGCCGGAAAAACATCTTGCAAGAACGGGACCGAAGACGACTTAAGAGAACCGGTTAACGTGACACAAGTGCAACACTTCCGCAAATTGCGGCAGATTTCAATGCTGGTCCATCAACAAGTGTTAGCGTGCGATGTATTCAACGAAACATCATCGATATGGGCTTTCTGAGCCGAGGGCCCACTCGTGTGCCCTTACTGACTGCAAACACAAAGCTTTACGCCTTGCCTGGGCCCGTCAACACCGACATTGGAGTCTTGATGACTGGAAGCATGCTACGTACTCAGACGAGTCTCGTTTCAAATTGTATCGACCGGATGGGCGTGTACGGTATGGAGATAACCTCATGAATGCATCGACCCTGCATGTCAGCAGGGGACTGTTCCAGCTGTGGAGGGTCTGTAATGGTGTGGGGCGTGTACAGTTTGAGTGATTTGGACCCCCGATACGTCTAGATACGACAGTTACAGGTGACACGTACGTAAGTATTCTATCTGATCACCTGCATCCACTCATGTCCATTGTGCATTCGGAAGGACTTGGGCAACTCGAGCAGGAAAATGCGACACCCCACAAGCCCAGAGTTGCTACAGAGTGGTTCCAGGAACACACTTCTGAGTTTACACATTTCTGCCGGCCAGAAAACTCCTTAGACATAAACGATATTGAGCATATCTGGGATGCCTTGCAACGTGCTGTTCAGAAGAGATCTCCACTTCCTCGTGTTCTTAAGGATTTGTGGACGGCCCTGCAGGGTTCATGGTGTCATTTCCCTCCAGCACTACTTCAGACATTAGTCGAGTCCATGCAACTACTTGTTGCGGCACTTCTGATTTCTCGCCGGGGCCCTACACGATATTAGGCAGGTGTGCCAGTTTCTTTGGCCCTTCAGTGTTATAACGAAGTCGTTCTGTGTCCTGTTTTCGTTTGAAGGAACACCTATGTTTTCTCATGGTGGAGACTGAAGAACAAGAATACAATCATTTTGTGTTCTCCGTGTCTTTAGCGGTGGCATGTCTGAAGAAAATTTCTAGGTTTTAAAGCCGCATCAATTTGAATAAAATACTCGAGCTGGCCACCATCGTCCTCAGGAGTAAAAATCACTGACTGTCGGGACTGGCACCGTTATCCGCTTACATAAGCACAACTGTTGCATCTGGCAACAATTGGGGAGGGTCGAAACGATGCATACGCGGAAGCTGGTTTGGATAGCTCATACCAACTCCGGGGCGCCGCGGGACCGAATGATTTCAAGTGGGGGCGATGGGTCGGCGTCAAGTCTGAACCAGCCGCTTCCGCCTCCCTGCAAGAGCCAAGTATCCGTCTTCGCTTTATTTCGATTTCAAAGCCTGCCACACGCCCTGCTAAGTGCGTACCCCTGGTATCTGTTGCGAACGCGGCAGTATCTACACACATCAAAAAAAGGTTTGCATCACCACGGTTCCGAGAGTTCCGGAACCAGTACAGAAAATTGGAATAGAGATCAACATAAATATCATTTCCGCCCTTTTTATTGCTCATGAAAACCACAAACTGCATGTTGTACCACCATACAGGGAGACCTCCAGAGGTGGTGGTCCAGATTGCCGTACATAAGGTACCTCTAATACTCAGTAGCATGTCCTCTTCAATTGATGCACTCCTGTATTCGTCGTGGCATACTATCCACAACCTCCTCAGGGCACTGTTGGTCCAGATTGTCCCACTCCTCAAAGGTGATTCGGCGTAGATTCCTCAGAGTGGTTGGTGGGTCACGTCGTCCATAAACAGCCTTTTTCAAGCTATCCCAGGCATGTTCGATAGGGTTCAGGTCTGGAGAACATGCTGGCCACTCTAGTCGAGCGATGTGGTTGTCCTGAATGAAGTCATTCACAAAATGTGCACGATGGAGGCGTGAATTGTCGTCCACGAAAACGAATGCCTCGCCAATATGATGCCGATATGGTCGCACTATCGGTCGGAAGACGGCATTCACGTATCCTACAGCCGTTACGGCACCTTCCATGACCACCAGCGGCCTACGTCGGCCCCTTTTGATGCCACTCCAAAACAGCAGGGAACCTCCACCATGCTTCTCTCGCTGGACAATGTGTCCAAGGCATTTAGCCTGACCAGGTTGCCTCCAAACACGTCTCCGACGATTGTCTGGTTGAAGGCATATGCTTCACCCATCAGTGAAGAGAACGTGATGGCAATTCTGAGCGGTCCATTCAGCATGTTGTTGGGCCCATCTGTACCGCGCTGCATAGTGTCGTGGTTGCGGAGATGGACCTCGCCATGGGCGTCGGGAGTGAAGTTGTACATCATGCAGCCTATTGCGCACAGTTTGAGTCGTAACACGACGTCATGTGGCTGCACGAAAAGCATTATTCAACATGGTGGCGTTGCTGTCAGGGTTCCTCCGAGTCGCTTTGGTTTACTCCGAGACGCTTGGACACTTCCCTTGTTGATATCCCTTCCTGGCACAAAGTAACAATGCGCACGCGATCGAACGTCAGTACTGACCGTCTAGGCATGGCTGAATACAGACACACGAGCCGTGTACCTCCTTCCTAGTGGAACGACTGGAACTGATCGGCTGTCGGACCTCCTCCGCCTAATAATCGCTGATATGCATGGTTGTTTAAACCTTTGTTCTGGTTTAGTGACATCTCTGAACACTCAAAGGGACTGTGTCTGTGATGCAATATCCACAGTCAACGTTTATCTTCAGGAGTTCTGGGAACTGGGGTGATGGAAAACATTTTTTGATGTGTGCATATAGATCAAACAGTACGGACATTGCGGACTGTTGTACCGACATATTAAATAGAAGAAGGTTGACATGTTGGCCATGGCTGAGCATTTCCTGGAAAACAGACACAAAATACAATCTGAAAAGACGAGCGTCTTGGTTCGTGTGTCAACATATTGGGATTCCTTTATAAAGGAGGGGGATGAGATTAGAATAAACAGCAACATTTTGACAGAGACCAGGGGTACAGACTTACTAAAGCGTGGGGGTAGGCTCAGGATGTCGAAAGAACGCAGAGACGGATGCTTGACGCTTGTAGTGAGGCGGCAGCGGCTGTTTCAAGCTTGGTGCCAGCCCGTCACGCTACTTGACGGTCCTCTGCCCCGCGGCGAGCCGGAGCTGCTATGAACTGCTCAACTCACCTTCCGCGCACGCAGCGGCTCGACCCTCTCTGATTGGTGCGTGATGCTGTAATCGCGCCTATGTAAGCAGAAAATGGTGCCAACTCAGACAGCAGTGTTTTGTACTCCTGACGACGTTGTCGGAGATAGCCATAGAAAACTCGTGTATTTTATTCGAAATGACGCGGCTTAAAAACCGATATTTTATTCATACAACCATTTTGTTTGCACTATACAAACTGTGTACAATTTTCGTCTGCAGCGTCGAAATTTTTAAAACGTCACTCTTTCTCTTCTGGAGATTATTTGCAATTATGCACGCTCCATCACTTGATTTTCGTTTTACATCGTCTACAGCCTCACAAAACACAGCTTCTTCAGAGGCCATCTGATCCTGACGGTCGGTCATTTTCACCCTGTCAGTACTACACACCAACAGTAAGACAGTGCACTCAGCATCAGTATTGCATCACAGCTAGTCACGAGTCGACGAGTACGAAGCGACCACAGCGCCACCGTTCTCAGGTTCGTCATACTCGCGGAACAACAGCAGGAAGGAGAGAAGCCAGAACAGACTGCCGTCAGAGGGCCCCTTGATTTCTATTTTATGCCACCCTAGCATTAGACACCTACTCACTCCGTTTCTGATCTCAAATGTTCAAATGTGTACGAATTCCTAAGGGACCAAACTGCTGAGGTCATCGGTCCCTAGACTTACCACTACTTAAACTAACTTAAAGTAACTTATGCTATGAACAACATACACACACATGCCCGAGGGAGGACTCGAACCTCCGGCGGAATGTTCCGCGCAATCCGTGACATAGCGCCCGAAACCGCGCTGTCACACCGCGCGCCGTTTCTATCTCTGATGTGAATTGTGTGTGTTGTGCGTATAGCCCAGTCAAATTAAGAAAAATGAGCCATAAACCTGGGAAAAATGCCTTCACAAGCGATTGAAGTGGTGTTCAATCCAACAACTGTCCGAAATCAGACAAAATTGGACCATGGGAGAGTACAGAAAAATCAAATTAAATATTTTGTCTGTTTTTCGAAGTATTAATTAGCTAGTTTGAAGGTACAGGGTGACAAAAATGAGATGGACAGTTTTTAATAAATGGTGCTTGGTCACTTTTAAAATTAATGTATGTTTATTGACATTAAATCAAAGCCCATAGCTTGCCATTTAAAGTAAGTCAGATATATTTCTGAGAAATTATGTCGTCGAGTTGATGTCCATCATTTCAAATGTACAATTCAGGTCTCTTCTTCAAAACCCCCATCACACGGACCAATGTCTCTGCAGGAATGACAGCAATTCCTTGAATAACTGCGTTTTCCAACTGGTCCAAATTTCGCGATTTGTGTTTGAAGACATGACTCTTGAGTTATCCCAAACAGAAAAAAATGTCACACACTGATAAGTCTGGATATCTGGGAGGCCAAGAAACACAAACTAACCTCTCGATTATGTCCGATAAATGTTTGATGGGATCCATGTTGAGCCACGTGGGTGGCCAGATCATTTGCTCGAATTGTCCAGAATGTTCTTCAAACCAGTCGCGAGGAACTGTGGCCTGGTGACATGGTGCATTGTCTTTCATAAAAATTCCATCGTTATATGGATTTAAACTAGTTGTGGCGCTGTCACGTCAAGTAGTGTCAAATTCAAATACGATATAGATCTCTATAGTGTCTCTCAGCATACGAAAAATCTGTGCTTAGTTTTGATTGGGGAAAGAGGTTTGTTAATGTTTTTCAAACAGATTAAGTTTTCCTATTAGTAGATAGCTTCAAGCGTATTACAGTTTATCTCAAAAACTATTGATCCACAGCAATACTTTGTTTTTTCGTTGATAACCAAAATATCTCGCTCGACAACGAATCTCTTAAAATTTTCTTATTGCGTTGTGTTTCCTATATAAGATTCTGAAAACGGCTTTCTTATTCCAGTTGTGACAGTATAAAACTCGTAAGAAGTATGAAGTGTAAAGTCTCTGCCTCCTACAAAAATAATGTAAAAAATCTGAAGCTTACATATGGGATCTCTCTTGGTAGTATCTCTAACCACGTCAAAAATCTTTTCTTCATCTAACTAGAGCCGGCATTACATTGGTTACAGAAATAGGAGAAATTGTCACGCCTGGGAAATTCTCCTCCGTATCATTCTATGTCTCGAAAATTATTTTTCGCATGAAATAATCTTGGTGTGCACACAGAATTATATGTATTTGAAATGCAGTATAACTTACCATAAAGAGATTATGGTAGCTGGCTGAACAGTATTCCTTAGTATCACAGAAGTAAAGAGAAACTTATCGAATAAATTCACAAACAAGATCTAGTGGAAGTAATAGGTTTGTTAAAAGACACTATACACTAATCAGAGAATGGGAAAAGACCGCTTACTTCAGAATCAAACTCAGTGGAACTATCAATGATTATAGTGTAGCAACATGACGTTTTACCTGAGCCCAAATCAGTTCTATTGCGTTGAAATAGCGATGGTAGTATGTCAGTCTGAGCACATTATTTATGCCCGTATTTTTCTGCTGTTTAATCCACTATGTAAACCGGGTTCTTTGGCTTGTGTTGCGACACAGATTCTAACAGTTCTGCCCTAGTCAAGTTCAAGAAGGCCCAAACACAGGACAAAAGGATGGGAAAGGGGGGGGGGGGGGGGAGGCGGCCACAGAGGCCGCCGCCGCCGATGACCGCAGTGACCGCAGCGTTTAGGAAAATATATAGTGTAGCCAAGATGTTTTTCTTTCAAGAAAATGATTTAAAATTCGGTATAAGGCCGGCTAACTGGGCTGGAACTGGAATTTTTTTTATGATTGCTTACAAGTCGCCATTGGCTTTCCGAAATATTAAAAATACTCCATGCGCCCAGGTACAAACTATCGTATGTATGCCCTTGGTCAAGTTATTGTCAAAGAGTATCTTACTTTTCTATAGACACCAAACAATATTCCTTCGTTATCTTTGTGGGCACCTTATCTAGTATAATCGAATGATATGGAGCGTCATCCATAACAATTATAGAGTTTTTGGTTCAGTTTTGAAGCACAGTCTATAAATCATTTCACATAAGTATTGTGATTCGTCTCTTCGTGGCAGTCGGAGGTCTTGTTTGACTTTAATAACAGCTGCCATAGTACCGCTGATGGTATCGTCTGTCCAGCTTTTGTTTAAGTTGTGTTCTGCATTCACCCATGTTTCATCAGGCCCAACTGGGGGAACCATACCTAAGACTGCGAAGTTAAGGAATAACCTTAAATATATGGGTTATTATCAATAGGGAAATAAAATCATTTTAGATTTACATTTACTAGCACAAAATCTATATGTGCAGGAAACTACAGCTGCAGAGAGGTAATACTTCCATTGAACTTTTCAAAAATATAAAAAACTTAACTGCACTGGATCGAGTCCTCTGTAAACGCTACAATCTATGTTCTCTACTCACAGCTTTCATCTTTTCCTTAAATTCGACTCTTTCTTACCAAGTTTATAACTATGTTGTTACAGTGTTTGATATTACAATTACGAAAGTATCAGAATTTATCAACAGCTTGCGAGATTTTTTAAAAACATAAACAGCGCAACAGCAAAAAATTAACGCAGTGTTCGAATTTTGAAGTTTACAACTGGCGTATGGTGGTAGGGATAACAAAGAAGAAGAGCAGCTTGAAGAATGCAATGTGATTTCTAATTTCCAGTATCGAGAGGACTGAGTCACATCTAGTGGGTTTAGTGTAGTCACAGAGTCAACGAAGTACTTTGGCTGTTGGACGAAGGGATCAGCTTTTATGAAACTCACAGTGTGCGATCATGGCGGTGTGGGGGTGGGGGGTTCTTTCGGGTGCATCTTTGAAGAGCTCAGGCTTCATCCTCTTTTGTGGAAAGATTAAGGCCGTTGGTGTGAAGAAACCGACAGGATTCACTCCGGTTTGGCCTCTTTCTGCTGACACAACCTTCCCAACAAAATGTTTTCCTTTTGGAGTTGTGGTCTTTGGGATCTTGTTAGGAGCAGAAGATATTCCTATGTCATCCATGTTGTAGAGGCGATGAGCAAGAAATATTTTCACTGCATGCTTCAAATTCTTAAAAACCCTCTCAGTTTACTGAAACCAATATTCCTGCAGTCCGAACTGCACGATGGTGCCTTTTGCAGAAATCTTAAACCCTGTGCTGCCAGCCTGCCATAGTGTCCTTCCTGAAGTGGTGATCCAGCCTCTGCGTACTCATATGCTAAATTCATGAGCTGCTTGCTGCTATACCGTAGAATCTAGCATCAAGATCTCTGATGTGGTTTGGTAATTGAATATAGCCTATGCTCCTGTATATAACAAGGAAACGTCAAAACTATGTTGTGTACTTGCAGATTTCAGACTCACTCAGTCTTTTCCTTAAGCCAGGCTCCTTCGTACCAAGCTCAGCGGCAAACTTTCTTTCTTTCTCCATTTTCAGTTCATTGTCTGCCCTCAATGAGCAGCTCTTCAGTATAGATGAGCTTCCTGCCCGGTTTTCGTACTTAATTTGAAGTCATTCAGGGACAAAACCTATCATTCGGACTCCGCAAGGCACTCAAGAGCTACATATTTTCAATAGTGTCCTGAAGAGAACGTACGCACACTTTGGGGAGGTTATGTGCGCGCTCATTCGTACAGTAACAATAATTGCAGGCGATGTCAACAAATGGCAGCACACATCACATTTGCAAAACATGTGGATGCAGTACGGTAGAATGCAAGCCAACTTTTCAAAATGCAATCAAGAATCGTATATTATGTATACAACTTATGCAGCAGAGTACCAGAACTACGTTAAGAAAGCTTAAAAGTTATTCTTACACAGAATATCTGCACATAACTTCTGCTAGGTGTTTCCGATAACACTCTGAATACAATTATGTCAGTGGCGGGCTGATCTGTTTAGTCAACTACGCTCTCTTTGGGACTGCGTGCTCTTTGGTACATTTACCCTATATCGTCAAAATTTGTCTGCACTAATTCGTTAATCAAGCAGCATTGCCAGGCTACAATATCTTGGCGTTTCATTAATAGATTTATAGCACAATCGTAACTTCTTCATGACTCGCAGCAAGGACGATCTACTACCCCGAAACAGGTCCGCTGCTACAAGGGCAGCGCATAACTTTTTGAGTGTCAAATATTCCTTCTTTGAATGTCTGCATATATATCACGACGAAGCGCATCTTCCTGAAAAGGGTTCTGTGACCGTTACTCCGTGATAAATCGTATTTCTTGTGTCACAACGTAGCTTCAGCTCCAAATGTTCCAAGATTTTGCCAGAATATGGCAGAAGCATCCAGGAATCTAGTAAGCCCTGGAGCTCCGTCTCTCGGTCGTTCAAAGAAGTTTTGGAAAGGAATTCATACTATGATATCGTGTGAGCAGGTCACGAACGGGCAGTGAAATCAGTAATGAATATATCAATTTCGTACAAGCAGCTGTAATTCCATGACATTTCCATCCGATCAAGGAAGTGCAATTCTTTGAAAAATTGGGAAGCCACATAAACTTGAAGTAAAGATAGTGAACTAAGTAACAACGATGCAGTCATTAGGCTTTGGGATTACAGTTAACCGAGTCCATCACATTGGGTGTAGGGTTTCTGAAGCTAAAGGAATCAATCAACCTTCCTATAGGGATAAGCAGATAGGTGGTTGGTTTTGGTGGGATAGATTAATGCAGAGATGTAATATGACTTCCAGAACATCAGAAAATCTGTCACTCGACCGTGCTTCAACGGCAAATCGAGCCCAGCTGTACGATTTTTCTGATAAACAAGTCCGCCCCCAGTAGCTGAGTGGTCAGTGCGGCAGACTGTCAATCCTAAGAGCCCGGGTTCAATTCCCAGCTTGGTTGGAGATTTTCTCCACTCAGGGACTGGGTGTTGTGTTGTCCTAATCATCAGCATCATCCCCATCGACGCTCAAGTCGCCGCAGTGGCGTCAAATCGAAAGACTTGCACTAGGCTAGTGGTCTACCCGACGGGAGGCCCTCGTCACACGCCACCACCATCTGATAAAACAGTTAACGAGCGAATTTAACTTAGAGGGGACAAGCCAGTATGAGTAGTGGATCAAAGCAGGAGTGGCGACACATTCCATTGTTGCCAGGGGTATCCAAGGTGGCGGCGATGATGAAGTCCAAGATGGCGGCCTCTGGACTTGGGAACAGCACATGATGTCATGCACGATGGCGGATTTTGGTGGGAAGGTAGAACAATTGGGCTACCTCCACTAACCTAACACTCTCCCCTCCCCCCTTCTCCCAGAAAATAGCGGGAAGTTCGAATCCATCAGGACAATGCAACACACCTCTACTAACCTAATAAAATTATGGGAAAATAGGTCACTTGGGCTACCTACACTAACCTAAATCATCCGACCTCCGCCTCCTCCTAGGGATTGGAGGGAAATTTGAATTTTGGCGGTAAAGAAAGGCCACTTGGGCTATCTCTACTAACGTAAGAAAATGGCAGGAAAGAAACGGCAGTTGGGCTACCTCCACTAACTTAAGTCATCCGACCACCACCTTGTCCCAGAAATTGGCTGGAAAAGGACTCGACCTGAGCTGGATATAAACCTTTATTTTGCATGCACTATTTAAACAATTAGAGGCAGTATCGCCATCAAGTGTGTTCACCCTGAGGTCCGGAGTTCAACTGACCTAGTACACTGTACTGAAACCAGAGGGCGCTGTCGTCTGTACTATGACATAACTCAAGATGGCTATCTGGAGTAGGGACAAAATGACTCAGCCTGTGCTGGGCTGCTGGAGAGAGGAAAGAATGTACTTTATTTATTTTGGAACAATTTAATTAGGTATGGATTTGAGATAGTGTATTTATCACACATTCTATGTGTGCTTGGGGTCATGCCACACAGCCTACAGACCTGTAAACTACTAATAAATAACACTCTGCAGACCCGCAAACAACTCTAAATTACCCAAATAATTTCAGTACACAGCACAATGACGTGCAAACTCCTCCTAAATAATGCAGTAGACTGGTGTGCAGACACGAAATCAACTCATAAACTATACCAATAAAGCATAGCACAGCCTACAGACCTGCCCACAGAATACTGCAACAGACATGCAAACAACGTGCACAGGCACCACCTGCCGCCCCCTTTCCACTGGACCACACAAGAGGGTAGCACATGTACTCCCAGAAGTCGGCATGCATTGACAGACCCTGCAGCCATCAGTTACCAAGCCACGCACAGATGCCTGTTCGGGTCCCTCAAGCACGAGGTGGCGACATCCCTTTCATACTTAACACCTGAGAAATTCCTCTCAAAATATGTGATCACCGAGGCACCATTGCTGATGCAACTGGACGGGAGCGAAGACCTATTTGCACAGCACAGATGCTCCGAAGCGCACACGCGGCGATGCCGCCATGAACCACCACCGGATGCAAACCGGCGTGAGCCATCACCCTCACGTCACTGCTGCCTACAGCGAGCAGGTGAAAGTTGGGTCTATTTTCGGGTATACAGTTAGAGTTCTTTGAAAGTTATACTGACGTCACAAAACTCCAAGGCGCACTCATGCTGGCCACATACTCAAGACGACTCTGAGCACCACGTGTGTTTACCATTGCTGATTTGATTGCTCTCTCTACCTGTAGTCCAACGATGACCTAACTACCGAATGACTCACCCTCGCAGAGGCTGCAGAAATCTGTTCCAGAGGAGCACAGGGCCCATTGTCCCTAGCGATCCTAATGGACCATGCGGGCTACGTCTACCCTTGCACGCATACCAAGCGTGGCTGACGCATCGCACGAAATGTTCGCCCTGCTATCAATACATGTCTCAGAAACGTTAAACATTCACAATGCTAAAAGCAAGTGCATACTCTCGAAAACAGCGTTAATCATAAAAGCATTCTTGTTGTTTGGAAAGAGAGGTGTCTCTAAGCACAGATGGTGAGAAATCAGAACAATTATGCAAACGGAATTTGAAGCACTGCCTTACAGAAGAGAGAAAAAAATTCCCAGAATTTTCGGTATCCTACAGCTATAGGACTGGAGATGTCCTAACACCAAAGAGGCAGATGAGTGACGGTATCCCCGCCAGTGATGGATCGTCTGCTTCAACTTGTCTTTCAACACAAACTTTCTCAGAAGTTTCCGTACATACCTTGCATCCATTTTGTTCGAATATGTTTTTTAGATGTTCCTGCGCCCCAACACAAAGCATGTCTTCTGGATGAATCGGGCATTATGATTGGCTCTTATTGAATTTACCCTCCGAATTACTGATGTCGCAAATGTGGAAGCACCGTCTGTCTTTTCTTTCTTTCTGCAGATAAGACTTTAAGCGGCAAAAAACTATTTTACACACATCGCTCTATTGCTCTGACAATTGAACCCTGCCAAGTACCTCTACATAACGTCAAATACTGAAAGACTCTTACTCAATTACACTGCTCTCCCACTGAGGACAGGAGCTTGAATATTAAAACGTGAAACTGATCTCCGACCCATCAATATATCACCGCATACTGTGTCGATCTAGTAAACATACAATTCGTATCCTGCACCATACTAAGTCAGCCCTTTTACATCATTCGTACATATACGATGAAGACAGACATCATCATAGGTATACTTGCGGTACTAGATATTTACGGCGAAGTTGGGCAGGCGTCCACCACCAATGCATGACCAGAGTGCCCTCAGTGGATCTAAGTCACTGTCAGAACTGTACAGTCGGCCGGAGTGGCCGAGCGCTTCTAGGCACTACAGTCTGGAACCGTGCGACCGCTACAGTCACAGGATCGAATCCTGCCTCGGGCATAGATGTGTTTGATGTCCTTAGATTAGTTAGGTTTAAGTAGTTCTAAGTTCTAGTGGACTGATGACATCAGAAGTTAAGTCCCATAGTGCTCAGAGCCAGCCAGAACTCTTCTATAAATTCGGCCTCGTTCCCCCCTCGGCACAAACCCGTTACTGTTTCTGGCCCATAGCTGGTTGCTTCCTTGCTCGCTTTTCTACACCCATCACCAGACTCTGGGATTACAAGAACATATCTAATTTCGCGTGGCTTGCTAGAATATCATACCATTTTCGCGGTACTTCCGGATATCAAGCACATAGCAGTGTCCTACCGATCGCTCGCACAACATAATTCTGAGGAAACAGACTGGAAATTATTTCTCTACAAACCCAAAACATTAGCTAGGTGGGGTGTGCTGTAAATAACTGACTAACTAGAACCCTGTCACGTCTACGAAGACAGTTATGTGGAAATTCGAAAAAAACGAAAAAACGGATATTTCCACCCGCGAATGCCGATGTTGGTAATGTAGCAGATTCCAAAGCCTCCCTATAATTTACAAGCTGAACTAAAGTATTTCTCATGTCTGGAAAACTGGCAAACGTGTCTTCCACGTTCCTGATGCACACACCACAATCGATCTTCTCTCAACTAAATAAAGGCGCGAAATGTGCAGAAGCAAGCACATGAATAATTTACATGGAAGGGAATAACGGTGCAGTGCGAACACACCACAATTTTCAATCTTCTTAAATTTCCAAGAGATTACGAAAGCTATCCAACCAATACGAAGTATTAGTTCGCCATTCGACCATCTAGAGGACAAAGTGGTTAAGTCATCTACGCTCCTACACTCTAACAAGCCTCTCCATTCGGACAGCTCCTACAGTTAACTGGGAACATGAATCATCCCCACACAGGTCACTGGCGCTGCATTCCAAGCACTCGCAGGTAGAATCATCATCGTAAGAAATCGGTCACATATATATTTTATCCCTGTACTTACAACTAAATGTTATGATCGCGGTCTCAGTTGAACGACATTCGACAGAGAGCGAAGTATCGGAAATACATCTTGTTGGTGTCTGTGGCTCTCAAAACAGAAATATCAGTACCATTCTTATGACTTGACATACTCTTCCCTTTGTCATCACAGTACTCCACATCAAATCCATACCTTCCTTATAAACAGACATAGTCATTTCCTTTGCACATGTCGGATTACGAACACATACTTTATAAGCCTGATGCTCAAGGCGAACCTAACACGCACCCCCTACTACTAAGTACAATACTTCGTCAATAAGTGATCGCAGGCGATACGAAATATTACTGACCAAAAATCAACGATGGGTGGACATGCCTCACAAGTTTTTCTTGCTAGTGCTACCACCGTGTCTTAGAAAGAAAGTGAGGTTTAATCATGTTACAAACTGTCAGATGTTAAAAAAAATTAGAGCCTAACTACTACTGTATGTTACTGTCACAAGCGATATCGGTTCTACGTGTGCTCACAAGTATCCATGTTAACAGCTATATCGGCTTTATAAATCCACATGTGGCATTACCTACGAATCATGTGGTATTTCCCGACAAATACCGAGACAGTGATCGCTGGAGTGTATATTATCAGACCGTCAGTCCGGTTACACGTAGCCCACGATGCAACCTCAACACAAAATCGCTCAATTTTGAAACTGATTTGGCTATGGAACGTGGTATGAAACCGCTATTTGCAAACCCCTCACGCCACCGCCACTAGATAGTTCTCCCGGATTTGTAACGTATTCTATCTCAATACCATGTCAGGGGCTCTTCGATATATCCAGTGAGCTATGGACGTTGACTGATTGAGAAGGATCACAAACAGTAGTAGATGGTGTGCAGATTGAGGTTCGTAAGAAATGAACACATACTTTTCAAATCTCTAGTGCTACGCTATCCGCTAGAAAGCTAGAAATGAAGTCTACGATTTGGAATCAAGTCTTTCCATTCAACCACATACATGCATTGGAGGCTATGGAGAAGTCTTTTAGTGATTACAGTCAGAAGCGAATCACATTTCTGGCACTCTCGTATCTCGAAACGTCACCGTTCTCGAACCTATCTGCTACAGTAAAATTCCCACCTCATTTTAGGTAGCTCCTATGCATCCTGCAACTGCCCCCTCAGACTCTGCGCTACCACCCCCGCAGATTTGTGCACATTATCATTCCAATCTAAGTCAGAACTGATTAGGGGTTAGAGGAAAACTAAATCTACCAGCTTCTGCATTCCGAGTAGAAATACGTGAAACTGAGTTACTGCGACAGAACAGTGTTTTGACCATTCGATGGAAACAAAGCCTGCTCCTGCAACACGAGGCAGTATAAAAGACAGTACAGGAACTGGGTGAAGGACGTGGATTTTTCTACTGTATTGTGGTTCTTCTCCAAACTACAAGAAGGTACTATAGATCCACGTCCTTCGGGGACCATTCACATCTATCTTCCCAACATTCTATCATCGTTACTCTATTCCATCCACCAGAGAAAAATTACGAACTATAAAAGCTCCACTAACTTCAACCGATAGAGAACTCAATAAGATTTTTACCACATCTTTCTCCTCTCATATATCGAAAACAAATACTGCATTCATGCCGGCATTGAGTACATGTGACGATCCTATTAAATATACAAGTATTGATCCACTGCACAGACCAGTTTAAAGTTTCATCACCTGTACTGTAGAGGGATGACCGTATCCCACAGACCATACCGTAAGTCATAAGAGATGCTCTCTGCGAGCCTGGTTGTTGTTTGAAACATTATTTTTTTCTGCTGTAATACAATTTGTACACTGCCATACATAGCGTTTAATTTATGCCTGCCGGAGTGGCCGAGCGGTTCTAGGAACTTCAGTCTGGAACCGCATGACCGCTACGGTCACAGGTTCGAAACCTGCCTCGTTCACGGATGTGTGTGATATCCTTATGTTAGTTAGGTTTAAGTAGTTCTAAGTTCTAGGGGACTGATGACCTCAGATGTTAAGTCCCATAGTGTTCAGAGCCTTTTGTAGACTGAAAGACCACCCTCAGACTGTCACTGAACAACCCGTCAGCAACACAGTTACCGATTTAATCTACAATCGACCAGAAGTAGAGCGTTATATTCCACGTCTCATGAATGACTGGGGCTTGTCGTGTCCTCGCCCATCCAAGTGCACCCGATTTCTCGAGATGCGTCAGTATCAAAGAGATTAGCTCTCCTTATCGATGTATAGTAACAGATTTGTAAGTATTGTGATGTAATAACAGACGTTGAAGAAGAACAAGAAATTGGTGATTTTTATGCACGATGGAGCTCCACAGAGATGAAGTTCGAAGCATTTTTATGTAAATCAACCAAGCTATCAATTTTAAAGTATTGTTCCATAATCTACGATCAGCACTTAGAAGCAATTAATAAGAGAGAACATAAACACACGTACTTCTAAGGCTACAACATTCTACACTTCAATCGGGCTATAATGTTAGATCACTTGCGTTTCCGACACATCAGTCGTGTGGAATGTAGTCCTGTTAATATTCAAATGTAAGAAATATATTTCAAGCGCGTGACATACATCCTTCTTCCCGGTTTCTCTACGATACACTATCTTATCGAATGTAAAACAAGAAAACTACCTCTTTAAAACATTGGGTCTGTGTGATATATGCACAATGTAGCTTCCCAGAGACATACAGCGGATCACACTTCAGAAATTATGCTATGCCTGCATCTGCCCTATATGCAATTATGGTTAGTAACGGGGAATCCCTCTTACAAGGAAACAGATAAACGCATAGCAGCGGCATCCGACATGAGAAAATTACAAGTTATTCCGCCACGAACTCTGTAAACAGCGCAACTGTCATGCAAATGTATACACGGGGATTGCAGTGCCTCACAAGCACCTATCGCTAACTTAGTTATGACGCTGAAGTCTTGATTTTACATCCAAGATGTGACAAGGGGATGGAGAACATCGTATAAATCATAGTTCGTGTAGAGGAATGTGTCATGTTTCATCACACATGAGATGGAAGTCCTCTGATGACCAACAGGTTTACCATTAATGAGTGCAAGTAGACAGTGATTTAAATCACATACAGAACACGTGGATGTATAAGAGTCGAACGCAGGCTATGTCATGCGTCTGACGCACCTTGACAGAACAGTGGAAAAATTAACCTACAGCAACTTCTCCCTCTCTAGAATGCATCATCAGTCCACCATTAAATTGTACATTGTTACAGCTAAATCTCAATCGATCAATGGTACTTCAATAGCCATACAGCATAATGCTGCCTTCATGGGAAAAAAAAAATACAGCTTCCCTGATTCCCTTCGCTTCCATGTCGACAATTTCTCGGGTTCGTCTTGGTGCCGCATACTTGTTCCCATGTACAAATTGCTCTACGCCAACCAGAAGATATGCAAGTACTTCCTCAATTTCCCCGCGTTTCGGTGTATATTTGGTCAATTTATACCCATCCCCCCGTCATTTTTAGCAATGCTATCGATTTTATGTTATGAAATAACCTCTCGTTCTGTGATCCAAAATTGCTTGTAAATGTAGTACATCCGCCAACACCTAGCCCAAATGTTATGATCGGGAGGTGTAGTATAGCATTGTACTATATTGTATCCAGTAACATAGACATTTGGAGAATGTTTGCTCTGTTTTCTGTATATCTGTGTACATCCATGCATCGCAGATAGCTCCCAGGACCCGCAGCAGACCCATGTTAGTGTTCGAGTTTGGATCCACTGCGCGTTATTTCCGGAGTGATGTTCGGGTGCGAATCCACAATACGGCAAGCACAGAATATGGCTTTAAAGTGGAACCGCCATGCAGAATGTACGGAGCGACTTTTTTACAGGATCCAATGCATGTATGTGGTTAGATGGAAAGACCTGATTCCAAATCATAGACATCATTTCTAGCTTTCTAGCTGATAGCGTAGCACTAGAGATCTGAAAACCTAGTGTGCACTTCTTACGGCCTCAATCTGCACACCATCTACTACTGTTTGTGATCCTTCTCGATCAGTCATCGCCTATAACTCACTGGATATACCGCCGAACCTCTGACATGGTATTGAGATAGAATATGTTACAAATCCGGGAGAACTATCTAGTGGCGGCGGCGTGAGGGGATTGCAAATGGCGGTTTCATACCACGTTCCTTTAGCCGTCTCACTTTCAAAATCCAGCGATTTTATGTCGATATTGCATCGTGGGTTACGTGTAACCAGACTGCTGGTCTCATAATATACACTCCAGCGATCATCGTCTCGGTAATTGTCTGGAAAAAACACATGATTCGTAGGTAATGCCACATGTGGATTTATAAAGCCAATATACCTTTTAACATTTATACTTGAGAGCACATATAGAACCAAGACCGCTTGTGACAGTAACGTACAGTAGTTGTTGGGATCTGATTTTTTTAACATCTGACAGTTTGTAAGACGATTAAACCTCACTTTCTTTCTAAGACACCGTGGTAGCACTAACAAGAAAAACTTATGAGGCATGTCCACTCATCGTTGATTTTTGGTCAGTATTATTTCGAATCGCCAGCGATCAGTTATTGACGAAATATTGTACTTAGTATTAGGGGGTGAGCGATAGGTTCGCCTTGAGCATCAGCCTTATGAAGTATGTGCCTGTGTTCCAACATGTGCAAAGGAAATGACAATGTCCGTTCAGAAGGAAGGTATGGATGTATGGATCTGAATTCGAGTACTGTGACAGCTAAGGGAAGAGTATGTCAAGTCATAAGAATGGTACTGATATTTCTATTTCCAGAGCCACAGCCACCAACAGCGTGTATTTCTGATACTTCGCTCACTGTCGATTGTCGTTCAATTAAGACCGCGATCATAACATTTAGTTGTAAGTACACGGATAAAATACATATGTGACCGATTTCTTAGGATGATGATTCTACCTGTGAGTTCTTGGTGTGCAGTGCCAGTGACCTTTGCGAGGATGATTCACGTTCCCAGTTAACTGTAGATGTCCGAATGGAGAGACTTGTTAGAGTGTAGAAGTGTAGAGGTCTAGATGGTCGAATGGCGAACTAATACTTAGTATTGGTTGGATAACTTTTGTAATCGCGTGGAAATTTAAGAAGATTGAAAACTGTGGTGTGTTTGCACTGGACCGTCTTTCCCTCCCATGTAAATTGTTCGACTGACTGCTTTTTGCACATTTCACGCCTTTATTTAGTTGAGAGAAGATCGATTGTGGTGTGTGCATCAGGCATGTGGAAGACATGTTTGCCGGTTCTCTAGACATGAGAAACACTTTAGTTGAGCTTGTAAATTATAGGGATGCTTTGGAATCTGCTACATCATCAGCATTGGTATTTGCGAGTGAAAATATCAGTTTTCTCTGTTTCTTTCTTCGTGTTTCCACGTAAATGTCTTCGCAGACGTGACTCGTTTCTAGTTAGTTATTTACAGCACGCCCCACCTATCTAAACTTCCAGGTTTGTAGAGAAATAATTTCTAGTCTATATCTTCGGAATTATGCTGTGCGAGCATTCAGTAGGATACTGGTTTGTGCTTGATATCGGGAAATACCGCGAAAATGGTATATTCTAGCAAGCCATGCGAAATTAGATATGTTCTTGCAATCCCAGAGTCTGGTGATGGGTGTAGAAAAGCGAGCAAGGAAGCAACCAGGTCTGGACCAGAAACAGTAACTGGTTTGTGCCGAGGGGGGAAGGAGTCCGAATTTGTAGAACAGTTCTGATAGTGATTTCGATCCACTAAGAGCACTCTGGTCATGCATTGGTGGTGGACGCCTGCCCAACTTCGCCGTAAATATCTAGTACCGCAAGTATACCTATGATGATGTCTGTCTTCATGGTATATGTACGAATGATGTAAAAGGGCTGACTTAGTATGGTGCAGAACACGAATTTTATGTTTACTAGATCGACACGGCATGCAGTGATATATTGAAGCCTCGGAGATCGGTTTCATGTTTTAATATTCAAGCTCCTGTCCTCAGTGGGAGAACAGTGTAATTGAGAAAGAGTCTTTCTGTATTTGACGATATGTGGAGGTACTTTGCAGGGTTTAATTGTCAGTGCAACATGGCGATCTGTGTAAAATAGCTTTATGCCGCTGAAAGTCTCATCTGCAGAAAAAAAGAAAAGGTGGATGGTCCTTCCACATTGGCGGCACCAGTAATTCGGAGGGTAAATTCGTTAAGAGCCAATCATAATGCCCGATTGCTCCAGAAGACATGCTTTGTGTCGGGATGCACAAACATCTAAAAAACAGATTCGAACAAAATGGATGCAAGGTATGTACGGAAACTTCTGAGAAAGTTTGTGTTCAGAGACAAGTTGAAGCAGACCATCCATATCTGGTGGGGATGCCGTCACTCATCCGCCACTGTGGTGTTAGGACATCTCCAGGCCTGTAGCTGTAGGATACTGAAAATTCCATGAATTTTCTTCTCTCTTCTGTAACGCAGTGCTTCGAATTCTGTTTGCGTAATTGTTCTGATTTCACTCCGTCTGTGCTTAGAGAGAGCTCTCTTTCCAAACAACAAGAATGCTTTTATGATTAACAGTGTTTTAAAACTAGAGACTTAAATTAAAAACTGTAAGACGCGATCGCCTGATCCTAAAATAACGCGGCATAAATAATTTATCTCGATGCTGCTGCATGTGCTGCTGCTCGACGACTGGCGCTGTCTTTCGAGATTCATTACTTATATAGCTACCAGTTACCAAACCACAACTTCCGGGGTGCGGCACAGTGACAGCGAAAGCGGAAGGTCGTTGACCGTAAGTTTTGAATTTAGTGCCGCGGCCGTCTTGTTAAAACTAGACAGCTTGGCGTGGCAGATAGGCAACCAGCTATAACACTTTCGAGACGGGCTATTCGCCCAAATGAACAAATATGAATGAGCATTTAGCATCACAGGGTACCCTAGAGAATATCCCAGGGTGCCCCAGAGAGCTACAACACCAAGAAGACACGCTTCTCGGCTTTTGGCAAGATCAATGCGTAGTTTTTTTAATACATAACTATTAAGTATAAGGAAGGGAAATTTATTTAATTTATATAATAATGAGTTAGATCACTAACGAGTGCGATCTTATTACAGTTGTCAGCACCTTTCACCCACACTGGGACAGGTTCTGATTCATTTATTTTACAATTCCTGGTCCTGAGAACCAAAGGCATAGTCGACATGTAATAAGATGAATCCTTATCTCTGTTGTAAACTTCAAAAATCTGAAATGTCCAATAAGCGATGACATAATGTGAATTGAAATTATCTAGCCCTTGTAGTTTATCGAATTTTGGTCCACGTACAAGAGCAACAGTGACCCAGCCGTTACGTGGACCAAAAGTTGATAAAGTAAAAGGGCTAGATAATTTCAACGCACGTGATGTCCTCAGTTATCAGAGCGTCCCAGCACTTGCTTCACAGCTCCACTTAGCACAGTGGGTAGTAAAGGTCAGTTGTATACGTGGCTTGTGAGTATGTTTGGTGACAAACTTTTTGAGTACTGTATTGCTGAAGTGGATTACCATAATCATACAGATAAACAGATACACAGTTACTTCACACTTAAAGAAGAAGTGTACCTCGATTACATTAGAGCAAAGTTTGTTGAGACATATCAGAATGTGACAGGTTTTGATTTGCTGAATGTTAGGTTTAGATAGAAGTGGTTAAAATACATAACTAAAGAAAATTCAAATCCTTTGACCAACATTAAAAAAGTGACTTACGTTTTTATTACCAGTTGTGCAAATTTGCTGAGACGCTTGATTCATCTGTGATAGACGTTACACCTCCATTTGTAGCTAAGCATTCATGTAAACTTAAAGTTATAAAGAGGTTTGTTCACGATTATAGGCTGAAGAATTCAACGTCAGCTACATTGACTAGTGAGTGTGCACAGGCTTTTAGCGGTGAAAACGTTTAATGTTTCTGAGACATGTATTGAAAGCAGGGCGAACATTTGAGGCAATGTGTCAGCCATGCTGGGTATGTGTGCAAGGCTAGACATGGCTGGGAGCAATGAACCCTGTGCTATTCTGGAACGGATTTCTGCAGCATCTGCAAGGGCCAGTCATTCAGTAGTTAGCTCACCAGCAATGGTAAACACACACGCTACCTAGAGGCATCTCGCATATGGGGCCAGCATGAGGACTCCTTGGAGTTATGTGACGTATAAGACTCAAAGAACTCTAACTGTATACCAAAAAATAGACTTAACTTTCACCTGCTCACCGTAGGCAGCAGCGGGGCGAGAACGATGGCTCGCGCTGGTTTGCATCCAGCAGTGGCTCGCAGCGGTGTCGACGTGTGCATGCCCTTGGAGCGTCTGCACTCTGCAAACAGGTCTTCACTCCTGTCCGGTCACATCAGCAACGGTGCCTAGGTGATCACAAATTTCGAGAGGAATTTCTCAGGTGTTAAGTATGAAAGAGATACCGCTACCTCATGCTCGAGGTACCCAAATGGTCACCTGTGCGTGGCTTGGCAGTTGGCAGCTGCAGGGTCTGTCTGTGCATCCCGACGTCTGGGAGCATGTGCGGTAGCCTCCTATGTGGTCCAGTGGACAGAGGGTAGCAAGGGGTGCCTGTGCACATTGCTTGAGTGTCTGTTGCATTATTTTATGAGCAGCTCCATAGGCTGCACTATGTGTTATTGGGTTAGTTTATGAGTTGATTTCGTGTCTGCACATCAGTGTACTGCATTATTTAGGAGGAATTTTCATTTCTGTGTGCTGTTTACTGAAATCATTTGGGTAATTTAGGAGTTGTTTTCTTGCCTGTAGAGCGTTATTTAGGAGTGGTTTACAGGTCTGTAGGTTGTGTGGTGTGATCACAAGCATATCATAGCTCGTATTTTGTGCCAGTGTGATGTCTCAAATCGATACCTAAATAAATTGTTCCAAAATAAAAAAAGTACACTCCTTCCTCTCTCCAGCAGCCCAGCACAGGCTGTCATTTTGTCCCCACTCCAGACACTCCAGACAGCGATCATGAGTTATGTCACAGAACGGACAACAGCACCCTCTGGAGGTGGTACTGTGTACTGGGTCCAGACCTCGTGGTGACGAAACTGTTGCATCCATTTTTCCCCACCATCTTGGGTTACATCACAAAATGGACGACAGTGCCCACTGGTGGCAGTACGGTGTACTCGGTCGAGACCCCGTGGTGAATACTGTTTCCCGCCATTTCCCCACCCCCACCCCAGACTACCACCTTGGATTACATCACGGAATGGACGACAGCGCCCTTTGGTGGCAGTACTGTGTACTAGCTCAGTTGAACTCTGGATCTCGGGGTGAACACACTTGATGCCTGTATTGCCTCTAATTTTTTAAATAAATGGTGCATGCAAAATAAAGACTTATGTCCAGCACATGTTGGTTCCTTTTCCAGCCAATTGCTAGGACGATGTGGTGGTCAGATGACTTAGGTCAGTGAAGGTAGCCCAACTGCCTTTTCTTTCCCACCATTTTCTTACGTTAGTATAGACAGTTCAAGTTGCCTTTCTTCACCGCCAAAATTCAAATTTCCCTCCAATCCCTAAGAGGAGTTGGCGGTCAGATGACTTAGGTTAGTGGAGGCAGCCCAAGTGACTTACTTTCCCATCATTTTCTTAGGTTGGTAGAGGTGTGTTGCATTTTCCTGATAGAATATTAACATTGCCCCATTTTCTTGAGGAGGGGTGGGGCAGGGGGAGGGGAGGGTGGGGGGAGGGGGTTAGGTTAGTGTAGGTAGCCCAATTGACCTACATTCCCGCCAAATTCCGTCATCTTGAATGATGGGTCATGCGCTGTTGCCAATTCTACAGGCCACCATCTTGGATGACGTCATCGCCACCATCTTGCATAAATCTAGCAACAATGGAGTGTGTCGCCACTCTGGCTTCATTCCACTACTAGTATGGCTATCGGATTGTGACAAAGCAGGGCTTTCATAAGTTCATAAGTCTAGCATGGTTATCAGTCAAGTAGGAAATAAACACATTTATAAGCAAAGAGCTGCAGAGAAATGGGAAATACTACGACTGTCCTTTGTTGGGTATGTGCTTCTGCAATGAGCAGTCAACCCATGGTTGTTTGCAAAGGGGTGTAGATGAATGACTAATTGTCTGAGTCACCCATGCCTTCACTAACCACCGAAAGGTAGAATAAATGCAGATTTATTTCTGGATGGTTTCAAGGCAGCTGAGAATGATGTTCACATTGTGACATTCCCTGCTGACACATCTCACCTTTCCCAGCCTCTGGACGTCGGGGGGTTTATAAACCTCTTAAAGAATTGTGGAAAAGTAGTTGGCTGGATATGTGACTGTTCGTCTTAGAGAGAAACAACTTTGTTATGATATCAATATACTTCTTCCTGCAGCTTATCACGACGCCTTTCAGCGTTCTGCGAACGTAATTTCCCCAAGAAAACGACATCAGGAGGCGGCAGGCATATTATATACAGGGTGTTACAAAAAGGTGCGGCCAAACTTTCAGGAAACACCCTGCATATTATGTGTGATGGGGTGAGGAATCAAATAGTGACTATGAACAGCTCTGTAGACCTAAAACAACAGTATTTCTTTTCTGGAATTCATTTTCTTGTTTTTCTAACTATTTTATACAGTAGAGTGTTTCACAGTGGTCTGTAAAAGGTGACAAACTTATGCACATGATTTGAACACCTCTCTTACATTAAAAACTAGTTTCCAAAATCTAAAAGGTACTCTTCATCGTAAACAGCTTACTATCACGGAATAACTAGGACACTTTCATGGCGTAGCTTGAATATCACGGCTTTACCTACTCCGACCACCAATATTTGTATGTTCATTCCAAGAAATAACATGCAGTTATTTGTAATATATAATGAGGTTACAAAATTCATGGGATACCGCCTAATATCGTGACGGATACAAAAACATAGTACATGGGCTCAAAAAGTCGATGTAAGTCCCCCACAAAAATACTGAGCCATGCTGCCTCTATACCCGTCCAGAATCGCAAAAGTGTTGCTGGTACAGGATTTCGTGCACGAACTGTCCTCTCGTTTATGTCCCACAAATTTTCAGTGGGATTCATTTTGGGTGATCTGGGTGGCCAAATCATTTGTTCGAACTGTCTAGAATGTTCTTCAAATCAATCACGAAAAATTGTGGCCTGGCGACACGGCGTATTGTCATCCATAAAGTTTCCATCGTTGTTCGAGAACATGAAGTCCATGAATGACTATAAACGGTCTTCAAGTAGCCAAACCAACCTTTCTTGTCAATGATCGGTTCAGTTGGACCAGAGGACCCACTACATTCCAGCCCACAGCATTATGGAGCCACCATCAGTTTACACAGTACCTGGTTGACAATTTGGACACATGACTTCGTGGGGTCTGCAGCACACTCGCACACTACCATCAGTTCTCACCGACTAAAATCGGGACTCATCGGATCAAGCTACAGTTTTCCAGTCACCTAGGATCCAGCAAATATGGTCACGAGCCCAGGAGAGGTGCTGCAGGTGATGTCATGTTGTTCACATTCGCGTCTGTCGTCTGCTGCCATAACCCATTAGAACCACATTTCGCCGCACTGTCCTAAGGGATACGTTCGTCGTACGTCTCACATTGATTTCTCCGGTTATTTCATGCAGTATTGCTTGTATGTTAGCATTGAGGACTCTACGCAAACGCCTGAGCTCTCGGCCGTTAAGTGAAGACCGTCAACCACTACGCTGTCAACCACTGCGCTGTCCGCCGTGAGAGGTAATGCCTATAATTTGTTATTCTCGGCACACTCTTGACACTGCGGATCTCGGAATATTAAATTTCCTAACGATTTGCGAAATGGAATGTCCTATGGGTCTATTGTATTGTATGTTAACCGGGGGCCTAGAAACGACGGAGAGGCTCCGTCCCCGCCGCAGCCCCAGTGGTCCACAACCCCACAACGACTACCGCAGTCCACCTCACCCCTCCGCCGTCCCACGCCGAACCACTGTGTCAGGGTAATTGCGCGGTTCGGCCCCTGGTGGACCCCCCAGGGAACGTCTCACACCAGATGAGTGTAACCCCTATGTTTGCATGGTAGAGTAATGGTGGTGGTGTACGCGTGCGTGGAGAACTTGTTTGCACAGCAAACATTCGCAGATGGAAAACCGCCTAAAAACCATCCACAGACTGGCCGACTCACCGGACCTCGACCCAAGTCCTCCAGGCGGATTCGTGCTGGGGACCAAGCACTCCTTCCCAATCCGGAAAGCCGTACATTAGACCGCACGGCTAACTGGATGGGTTCCCAAGAGTAACTCTACCTACCAAGTGTGTTAATTCCCGTTGTGCGGCGATAACCACATAGGGAACCTCTTCATATGAATCTCTTGAGTACAAATGACAGTTCCACCAATGCTCTGCGCTTTTATACCTTGTGTACATGATACTATCGCCATCTGTACATGCGCATATCGCTATCCTATGACATTGTCACTTCAGTATACTCGTACATGTCAGAAATGCTTCGTGGGACATCCCACTTTCACATGATGCAAATCGAAATAATCGTTGTCTGGAGTTCTACAATCCGTAATACAGAAAGCTTAGTATCACAGAGTTAGTTGACTTTACATCAAATTTTCTACAAAACGGGTGGCTACTGATTTTTTTTCCCTGTCTCTAGGGCTAATAGTTCCCAGTTCTGTGGGGACGGAAAACCGCTTATCACTAAAAATATAGTTCTAATGGAATAAAATTAACGTCTGTCTTTAAATGAAGTCGTTTGAATCAAATTTCAAATGTGTGTATCACATCATCACATCTAAGTGCAGTAGTGCTCTGTTAATAGATAAGTAGTGTTCCGGAAGTGTAACAGGGTAGTGGAGAGGAGGGGGGGGGGGGGGGGGGGGGGGGTTGAGTGAGATGTGTGTGGCAGAAGCACGAAGGAAGGTAGGTAGGACGCCGGACTGTGGTCATGCACTTCCTACCTTCGTAAGTCTGCAAACACAAGATCGAGCGGGCGGACAGTTCAATTCCCCCTGTCCCTCCCAGTAAGTCAAAAGAATGCTCGGAGAGTGTTTGTTTTGCACAAAATGGAGTGCGGATATGAGTTACTAATAACATGAACGCAGGTAATGCATGTGGAAAGAATACGTGTAAACCTCTGCACACTGGGCTACACTAGTAAGAGGAGAAATTGAGTCATAGTTATCCTAAACAGCAGCTGTAGTTCTTCTGAGAAAGAAAACTTCCCCCACAGCGAGTGCCGTTTGGTTTTCAGTTTACAGGCAGACTATATGTCTCTCCAGTACTTCCTATCCAGTTCTCTTGTACGAATAGACCTAATAACTTCGCTGAGCTCGTGTTTGCATAATGGAATTATTTTTAACTTATCAAGTCAGTATTTAGCGAGAGAACATAGTAGGACGCTGCTCTTTGGGGGAAACAGTGTAAGCGCAGTCACATTTACTTCGTGATAATGTGTCGTCTAACGGTTGATGATGGCACTAAGCCGTACAGCCCGCCTAAAGACAGTAATTTACACGCAGATACATCCTAATCCCGCATTTAAGAAATCTTTAGACAGACAGACTGACTGACTGACTGACTGACTGATACACCTATCCTGTTCAGGACCACAATAGCTTAGGATCAAACGCTGTGATTACATATTCTAGGCTAGTTCCTTCGAAAAGATACGGTTGATTTAATTTCCCAGTCCGAACTTGTGCTGAGTCTCTAATGAAATCATCGTGGAAGGGAGGCAGAAACCTTATCTTCCGTCCTGCATTCCTTGTATGGTACAGCAACCTATTACTTACACCTCCTTTCACGAATGCTTGGTGCGGAAAATTTATTGCGTTTCTTCAGGTGGCAACTTATTCACATCCATCTGAATTAAATGTTTCTTTGCCGGGGATGATATCTGATCGCTTTTAGCTGTGTATTCTTCACCAGTTGGCTAATTACCGAATAAGTCAACCACCACCATTGTATCAGAACGAATATAATGAAAATAGCTTGAAGTGTTACGTTGTATGATTCCGTAACAGCAGTGAAGTGGCAGAATCGTACATCGAAGTGGATAGTTCACGTTGTGCATGATTTATGCTTGATGACTAGAACCCACTCCACGCTCTTTGCACCTAAATGTTATAAGCCAAAGTTGTATTAAGCAAATAACGAATATTGGCATAAGGAAAGAAAATTATTTTGATAATCATGGCTTCCCTTCCTACGTATCCAGTCGTGAAACTAAATGTGTGTGTGTTTTTATTTTTTTTATTTCTCCTACGGCTAGTGCTTGTAACATCTCATGTAACGGTAGCTGTAATTTTTGATGAGATGCCGTACAGTTTTATTAAGTTTATCATTGAAACTTCCTGGCAGATTAAAACTGTGTGCCCGACCGAGACTCGAACTCGGGACCTTTGCCTTTCGCGGGCAAGTGTTCGGTAGCTCTGTTGGTAGAGCACTTGCCCGGGAAAGGCAAAGGTCCCGAGTTCGAGTCTCGGTCGGGCACACAGTTTTAATCTGCCAGGAAGTTTCATATCAGCGCACACTCCGCTGCAGAGTGAAAATCTCATTCACGTTTATCATTGTTTAACAGTATAGAACGTTAATTATTGTTAAGCACCTGCCTTTTTTGTGGTTTACATGTGGTAGTTTTCACAAATTATTTTTACCCTTAAAGTTGTTTCTACACAGACGGAAAAAATCAGAACACCAAGAAGGAGTTGTGCGACGTAAACGGAAGTTGGTGGACGTGTTTCTACTTCTGAGTGATGTCTATTCATATATTGCTCAAGTCGCATAGAAGTGGAGTGGAGCTAGTAACGCCACTATGAAGATGCAAATCAGGTTTGCTTTAGATACACGCTGTAACGGTCATGAGCGTTAGTAACTTTTGACATTGAACGTTGTGGGCTGATGTTGGTCAAAAATGATTTTCAGGCGACAAAGGTGCCATTGTCACCGCATCACTGAGTTTGAAAAATGTCGTGTAATAGGGCTACATTAAGCTGGATTTTCCTTCTGCGATATTGCAGAAAGGCTTGGCAGGAATGTAACCAGGGTACGTAATTGCTTGCAGCGATGGTCACGAATATGTACAGTTGCAAGAAGACCGGGCACCGAACGGCCATGTGGCACTACCGAAAGAGAAGACGATTGCGTTGGTTAGGAGCAGGAAGTTTGACGGCCTGTTGCCAACCTGTGTGCGTGCTACACACACTGGACCTACACTTGAAATTATGGTTCGGGGTGCGATTTCGTTTGACATAAGGAGCACTCTCGTGGTTATCCCAAGCACCCTGACTGCAAATTCGTACGTCAATCTGGTGATTCGACCCGCTGTGCTGCCATTCATAAATAACATTACCGTCTGTGTTTTCCACAGAATTAAGCTCGTCCACATTCTGCTGTTTGAACACAATGTGCTCTACGCGTGTCGACATTTTGCCTTCACCTGCTCGATCACCAGATCTGTCTGCACTCGAGCACATGTGCGGACATAATCGGACGTCAACCCCTGCATCAACCATTAACAGCATTGACCTTGTATGTGCCAGCATGGAAATATATACGGCAGTAGTACAACTCAATGCAGAACATCTGCACACTTGCATTCAACATTCTGTCGGTTACGTATGTTATATATGTATCAGCATTTCACATTTGCAACGACTTATGTCGTGCTTTCATTAACCTGAGATTTTGCATTGTTAATCACGTATGTTACTGAGACATATGTATTCCCAAAATTACATTACTCTGCATTAATTATTTCAGTGTGTCATCAGAACACTTCGCTTTTCACAGGTTTTATCAAGGCTCCCCCAAACCTCTTTCTGGGGTCTACTGATTATGTACATTCCTGCGTAATAGCGTTCGACTTGTCCCTCTGGCGAATAAAGGGAGCAGGTGGGTATTCACATTTCACTATATAATGTGCCCTTTCCCAGCGCAGTGTGCTGCTGAATCATTGTCATGCAACAGCAGTTGTAAATCTGTGAGAAATTGTTGAAACTTTTTTTTAATGTCCACTTTGTGGGTCATTTAAAAACACAAACCACACATTACTTCGTGCGCATCAGTCACATTCATCTGTTCATAATTAGCACTGAACGCCTCAACACACAGCCATTTACACTGAAATTATTTTTGCAGGGCAGAAACTGTTATCGAGAGAAAATGCAGATTAGCCATGTACTGCATGTTATTGCCCACGAGGCACCTATGAACAAAATTTAGTTAAGGTCTGGTCAAACAACTGATTGTAAGCAAAAAAATTAAATTTCATCTGTGGTCCTTTAAGCCAAGTATTGTAGAAGTAGGGATCCTTTGAACAAAAATGTGCTTTACTTTCACCAGTGTGATGCACAGCCAAAAGGAAAAACAACCAAATTAGAATTCTCAAAGTGGCACAAGGTGGCTAAAACTAAGGACAGTTCAAACATTTTTGAAGATACTTAAATTCCTAATAGGGATGGAAATCCATTGAGTATCAGGAAAATCCAAATATGAGACTTTCATGAAGTATATAGAGGTGTGTTGAATTATTGTTTATGTAACAACTACTCCACAGGCATGTGGCCATTGCGTTAAGACTAGTCACACTCTCAAAAGCACAAGAGGGCATAACTGACAGTCGCTAAACTAGTTGTGTGTATCGATGAGCATTTTCAGTGTATCTGCCAAAACATCTGTTTAAACTGAAAACAGTTTATTTACAAAAATAAATGGCACAACTAAAGTCACTTTCACCAGAGACGATTTACCATATCCATGTAGCATATGTGGGTCCTGCACACTATTACTCTTATAAATTGGTAAAAGGAATATTATTTACATGTTACGTCCCACAACAGTCGATTATGGACTATTTCAAACATGCACCACATTACTGGCGATAGATATTGGTGTTCATAGTTTAAGTTTACTTCAAAATAGTTTGTTGATTTAAGTTTGCACCACATGAAGTAGACTATTCAGCAAAATTAATTGAAAATCAGGATACACTCAGTCTGACACCTATTAGTTTGAATTAAGGTTAGTAATAACCTCAAACACACACTGGCGACACTTCATTTCATTGATTTTGAGTTTCGAAACAGTACACCTTTACAGTATGTTGTTTATGACATTACGATTCTTTGGAAGTTTTCATGCATGGTTTAGCTGTTAACCAAATTAGATACACAACTGCTCTGATTGTTTGTTGCACTGTGAGGTTTCTGTCTTCCAACAACACCCACAGTTTAGAGCTGACTTTCTTAAACAGTGTGTTTAGTTTCACTGTGCGCTATGAAACTATGGACGGTCTCAGAATTTTGTTTCATCCAGAAGTATGAAATTAAATTTGTAGTGGACAAATTTTAATTATTAACAAGAGCTGTGTTAATTTACCATCAATTTCCAATTTAATTCTTGCAATGGCAGGCAACTGTTGTCCTTGCCAGCAAATGGAAACTAGAGTAAGAAGTTGGCCACAGTTGTTTTCACTGTACACACATCGTAAGTATGCAGTGGTTTGAAAATTTTACTTCACTTTCGTAATGGAGAGAGAGTTTATTCGCAAACTGTGAACTTACTTAATATGTGAATGGAGTGTTTAAAGTCAAGGGTGATGTGACTTAGTATTTTGAGTAAAATAATGTTACCAAGGTACTCAAAAACCAAGGTGCACAGATGTTTTAGTGATTACATGACACACAATTGCATTACATGTTAACATATTACATGGAAAATAATAAATAAAAAAAGTAATAGTATGTGCTGAGTAGCGTCCCCACAGCTGTTAAGCATCACAGGCCCTGCACAACCATAAACCTTTCCACTAACTAATGATGTACTTGCTATTCCACTCAATTAACCCACAACTTTTTCTTTTCTCCCATTTTTTCTCAAGACCATAAATGCTTAGTTGGAAAAAACTTCCATTCCCTGTGGTCAATAATACACAATAAAATAAAAGGAGTGTTCATTTACCTCTTCAGGCAAATAATGTATTCTGGATCCAAGATATTTATTTCTACTGTAACTCTCATATTTGAAGCAACACCTGGCCATTACACACTTGCAGATCTAACGAACGTGGTCACTCCAACCATGAACAGAAATTTGCATGTTACAGAAATAAAATTAGTGTAACACTTTGTAAGCTTAATGCGGTGTGTACCTGAATTTTGAAATGTACAACTTGCTGGAAATTGTAAATTAAGACTTGACGTGTCACTTTCAGTCTCCAGACAGTGATCATTTTCCACATTCTTTGCTTTATCCCCAAAGGGCACTATCCTTATTTTTGTTATAATTCAAAATACGAGGGGGGACCCAAAAATAACTAATTTCTTTCTAGAAAGCATATACTTTATTGTTTTCAAATACAACCTTAATCTCCTTCGAAGTGCTCTCCATTAGAATTAAGACACTTGTCCAAACATTCATTCCAGTGTTCGAAGCACCTTTTAAATTTGTCCTCTTTGATACCTGCTAGCACTTACATGACATTGCGTTTTAAGTCTTCCACATCTGCAAAATGCTTCCCTCTCGAGTCTCTTTTCATCCACGGGAATGGGAAGAAGTCCGAGGGTGCTAAATCGGACGAATATGGCGCGTGGGTCAAGATAGTAGTCTTCGTTGGTGCCAGAAACTGGCGAGAGCCGTGTGCGCAGGAACCACATGCCAGAATCCCACAGAGCCGGACGTTTTCATGCCAAAATTCTGCAAACCCGTTTCATAACCTCCGAATAGATTTGTTCATTTATTGTCTGGTTTTCAGGGACAAATTCAGAGGGTACGATCCCTTTGATGTCAAAAAAACATTTCAACATAGTTTTGACATTCAGTTTCACTTGTCAAGCTTTTTTTGGTCGAAGTGAGCCAGGTGAATTCCATTGTAATGACTTGTTTACATAGCACAACTCACCTGTAACGATTTTGTTGGGAAAATGTGGTTCATCTCTGAATGCGTCCATTTCGAGACAGGCTTTAACGCAACGATCCCTTTGATCTCCGGTAAGACGCTTCGGCACGAATTCTGCTGCCACTCTTCGCATCCCCAAATCAATGGTGAACATGCGCCGAATTGAGCTCCAAGATAACCCAGACAAGTTCTCGAGTTGGTCGATTGTCCTGCATCAATCTTCACTACTGATATCAAAGATTTTGTCGATGTCTTCACTTCAAGCAGTTGAAAGTCGACCGGAATGGAGCTGATTGTTCGTAAGAATTAGCCATTTCCTCATGTCACAACTGCACTGTGCCCATATTCAAAGAACTGTCAAAGAAACCACACTTATCACAGTTGTGTGATGTCACATGGCAGAATGACTCAGCAGAGCTCCTACTACAACCCTCTGGTGGCGCAACCTGCTACTACAAGTACACGATGTGCAGCATTACAATTCTGGTTACTTTTGGGTCCCCCTCATACAGTATGGTTTCTCCTATCATTTCTACTTTAGTTGTCACGTTTATATTGGATACATTCATTTTGTATTTTCTCATCAGAAAGAAACTTTTCTATCGTGTTTCCACTTCACAAGAAGCAAATTGTCTCATCTGCAAAATGAGAATTTTAAAACCACGATGCAAACAATTCACCATGTTAAAAACAGATGTGGAAATTTCAACAGCCATGATCATTAATTAAAATTTTGCATGTGATGACTTGTTTCAGAAAATCGATGTTGCCATCATCAGATCTTATGCAAATGTATCTCGATCAGTAGTAAAATATTGTGTGTCCTGTTGTTATGCATCATTTCAGAGATGTGCAGGAAGTAATGATCACATTTCAATAAGAAAAAAAAAAAAAAAAAAGACCTACCTAAAATATGCCAACTGCACTGACTGCCCAAGCTCATATTCACACTGCATATGAAAGCTGTCTCCTTTCACATGGTTGTGTAAACATGATCTTTGACAGTTGGTGCAATATTCATGATACTTTCTTTAAATCTTGTGTTGTTATCGACATGCCAATGTCTAACTTCCCGCATGTTCTTGGAATGATGTGTCACAATATATTGTACATATGACGAGTTGTATTCGCATAAGATTTGGTAATATGAGCTTAGATTTGCCGAAACCAGTCATCATGGCCAACTTAGCTATATATGTTTTTACTTCTGTGTTTGACATTACTGTAGATCACACCCACACTTTGAGAATGCCAAGTGTATGTAACACCATGTTGTTTGTATTCCTTCCTCAGTGAAACGAGCGACAATTGATGCCATCTGTGTGGTTTTTGTGGCAGTACAAGCATCACTGAGTACCTTTATGGAGACAGAAGACATGACATTTTAATACATTTACGTGGTCGAGAAATGACAAACGCTAAGACCTACATTGCTCTTCTTTTTGCAGTTTAATCCAGATTACATAGGAACTATGTGACTGATCTCTGAAGTTTTAATTATTATGAGGTAAGAGTAGGGCATGTAATTGTGAACGGATATCTTGAACATACAATTTAGACCACTTGTCAGTAAATGTGTTTCAATTAATTATTACTGATATTTAAGTGAATTGCAGTTGCTCAGTGGCAAATCATGCCTGAAAAGTAGAAAGACGTTGCATGACAACTAGGTGAAACGTGAATTTAAGCGAAGTTTTAAAACCTTATGTTTAAAACTTTTGTCCATCTTTCCACTGTATCAGTTAATCTCAAGAACATTCTGAGTCACCACATCCCTATATGGTTCGAATCAGGAACCTTAAGTACTTTCACTTCACAAGGAACTTAGTTAACTGGAAGTCTCTGCGATTGTTCATTGCACCCTCGAAATAGAAATATTTGATGTAACTGTAATAATTTGGTTGCAATGAGTGTTCAAAAAGTGTAAGAACTTCTTGTAATTATATGGATTAGTAACATATCTAGTACTTGCCTTAAATGAATAAATAAATGAAAGAACAGTTTTTTGGCAAGACAAAGAGAAACAACAAAACAAGCATCCACAAAATTTTGAGTTGATAACATACAAAGACTGTGGAGGGAAAAAAATTAAAATAAAAAATAAAAGAATGAGAAAGCACAATCTGTGATCAAACAGGGATGGCAGAAGAAACTGACAGTGCAGTTTCAGAAAGTATCCATCATGGCATTAACATAAATTGTTTAATAAAACCACAAGAAATATAAATCAGGATGGCCACATCTCCCAGCACAGAATGTGGTGCCACTATGTCACTATCCCTCATATTTGGGAAGACAAATAACAATTGCTATGCTAGATGTGCAACATGATAATATCAAAGTTAAGGGGAACCTACTAGCTGCAAACCAGTAGCATTTGCCTTCACATCCAGTGAAACTAATGCGTGTGTTTGTGTTTTACAATTAACTCTTGAAAGCCCTCCTTTCTACCATTTTGCCACAGCTTCTCAAGTGCTTCAATTGCTAGTCACAAATTTCATTTAATTTGTTCAGTATAACTGTTAGTGGCAACATCTTAGGCCTGGAAACTTCACCAATATGCAGTGACGTCGTGTTTTTCAAGTGTTACTATACACAAAATATGCTATTTTCCTGCCCTTCTTTGTATAGTAATGTAAGTATCTTACAGATGCTGCCACTCACCTATTTAAGAATTTATACTTCAACTAATAATGAAGTCTAACACAAATGTTGGATTCACTGTACATAATATATGTAGTAATCGTAGCAATGCATATTCAATACTCTTATTTGAAGTTGACACAGAACTGAATTTGTTTGTTGGCAAAACTTAATATTGCGAAGAAAATTTGTTAAGTCAAAGGAAAAAGTTAGCTAAAAACCTGATTAGGGCAACAGAAAGAACACTTCACACACTCCACATCTGTGACGAGGCAGAGGAACAGGCTCGGGTGGCCAAGTTGTCAAAGCTTAGTTAATGACACATCCTTACAGGAGGAGGAGTTTCTGTATACAAGTGTGTGTGTGTGTGTGTGTGTGTGTGTGTGTGTGTGTGTGTGTGTGTGTGGTGACTGATGATCCCTTTCATTCTGAGTGTTATGAAACAAAAGCTTCCACTTTGCTCTCAATTCTGAATTTAACAGTCAACTGCAGTTTTTAAATTTAATTCTGGCACATTGCGTGCGACTATTCATATAACTTACCTTGACATGAAAATTACATGCCCCCGATGTAAGTCGTTTGTGGTTTTGTTAATGGCACTGTGATGTACATTCACTATATTCACATCCTATGAAACTGAACTGAATTTGTACTACTGTGACAAAAGAAAAATTGTTTAGAAGCAGAAAGTGTACTGCTGTCACCCTGTCAGAAAGTATCACACGTTTAGATGGGTTCACAACCACATTATATACTTACAAAAAATCATTATCAAAACCTGTACTTTCTTGCATAATCAGTCAGCAGCTGTCAGTCACACACATGTAACTGTGATAGCCAACCACAAAATATCAACCAACCAGTTTATGTTAAGGTATTGTAATACTGTGTAAAAGTTCTCCGTATGTATTTAAAGTAGCACCTTTTCTGAATATGGTAAGGATTAAATAACTGTATTTGAAGTAATTTAAGATGCAAGCTATCTGCATTGTCAAAGTAAATTGCTCAAAATTGATTACAGATCTTTAATTCATACCTTAGCACCAGTCCCTTCTAAAATTTAAAAATTAACATGAAAGAGTAGGTTCTAATCCAAATCCTTCCAAAAAATAAATTTTGCACACACACACACACACACACACACACACACACACACACACACACACACACACACACACACAATCTTTTTGTGTTGCTTTTACTTAGTCTCTGCTTATTCGGGAGGAGAAAAAATCCACTTTGAAATAATGACAACACAGCTTCTTCAGTTATTTATTTTCACTTCCTCTTCTAATCAAAATAAAAAAAATAATGACAGTAGTGAGAAACTTTGAATGGAGCAGAGTTAGGCCTTTTGTATGGTGGATTATCTGCTTTCAAGGTAGGCAAAATAACAAGAATATGATAATGTATGTGTATATATATGTATATGTATATATAATATTACACAGTACAATTAAATCCAGTAAATTATATATTTCAGAGAAACTATTTATAAATTACAAAGATATCAAAACACATATAAATGCAATCAATGACTTTCAAATGTGCTAACAATATAAGTAGATTAACCTGACCATTTTTGATTTCTTACGATTATAGATACTGGTAATTAGCTATAACTGGTGAATCAGCACATGGTAACCAAACTTCATTCTGCTGGAAAGTAATTCTGAACATGTAGTAAAGTTTTAGTACTGATATCAGGTACTTCGATGAAGTCGTCACCTACTGGTTTGCATTAGCGTTTTCCTTATTTGACAATTACAATTGTGAAGAATTAGAATATAAAATTACCGTGTTCAGCACATGAAATCTGTTTGCTTTTGGTATAGCAAATTTTACTTTCGAACACGCTGGAGCACGAACATAAGTTTTTGTTTTCTCTATGAAAAAACTTAAACAAAAAACTAAGCTGAAATGCAATTATTATGAAGTAATTCTGCTCAAATCTTTAAGATCTGATTCAGATAGTGAAAGTAATTTTACTACATACAAATATTCAGAACTATGTCAATGCAAAGTTAAATCTATATTTAATAAATACTTTGGTTTCCCCTGAATTGGGCACAAGCTGATAAACTTCAACTAAGTATTTCACACAACATCAAGTGGGAACTTTTTGCTCTAACTGATTATGCTTAACACACAGAAATAAAATTAGGAGCCTCTAGAGAATCTATTCGTACACAATATAGTGTCATGATCTCAGGAGAGTTTTCATTCATTCCATAATGATCCGCATCGTGGCAATTCTAACATGCAAAATACTGATATGTAAGACTTCAATACTGTTTACAGCTAGGCTTTGCCAAGTATAATACTTCTAAATTCCCAGTATTGTTGTATTTTGATGTTTTCATTAAGTGTTTTTATATAAAGATATGAGTAATTAAAGAAATGTTACAAAGGAAATATATGGTTAAACGTACATTTCAAACCAAGTTCACTCATACTACCAGAAGTAGTAAACAGTTTAATTACTGAACACCATTACAGTCTGTACACTGTACAATATGTGAATGATCATACTATAAGACTACTCACAGTATGTTCGGAGTACCCAGGAAGTAAGTTATTAAAATACATTAACAGCCAGAGATATATATATATATATATTTTTTTTTTAGTGGAGATCACATTACTGAATGCTTTCTGCCACAAGAAAAGAAAAATTTAACTGAAAGCAACAGCACCAACAAAATTTTTGTAGTTTAATCACAGTGAATTATAAATATTTTCGATCATTTATTTCCTGAAGCATTTGTGCATAATCACAAATGCGACAAAACTGTTGAGTTCTGACATGCCAGAGCAATTGGTAACTACTGAACTTTATTGTCAGAACAGTACTGAAGCTTTGAATTCAGCCAAAACCTCTATTTTCTGCATTTAAATTATTTCCACAGAAAGTTTTGTACAACAGTGTCATTTAGCCACTGATCACTCATGTTGCTAAAGCTTATCAGCACCTTTAGTTGGCTATTGCGAGTAATGCACAGTGAGAAGGTAGGAGGAAGCAAAGCTGAGAGTAACAACAGAAAGGTTTGTACTTTGAAAGAGTTACACAAAGGCGTGTGTGTTCAAACAACTTTCAGTTAACCTCAAACATGTAATACACTAAATCCAAGTTTTAAATATCTAATTTTGATTTTTTCCCAAAGGCAGAGTTATTCAGTTACTGAAAAATCTGCAGGTCACATGAATTCTGTGTGCTGCTATAATGGAATATCTTTAAAGCTAAACCAATGCGGCTTCTCACATTTCAAACTACATGAATTCATAGAATTTTATTTATATTCATGGACAGTACACTGAACTGCTCAACTAAAATTTGCAGTTTCAGGAGGTAGAATTGTGACTACTCCAGTAAATTCATGCTTTTCACAGAAAAGCTTGTCATATAATACTGAATGATAAAACCTTTCATCAACACTAGGAATGTAACTAACTGCCAGGAGAACATAGGCCACAAGCACTGATCACAATTTCTGTGCCACAAATTGAAAGTGCTCCAAACTGTATTGCAATTGGATGTTTTTTCACAGCTGTTTGACTGGAAAGGAAACATTTGCTTACGCATGAAACTAACCAAGCATTTTTGTTACAGTGATAGAGACTATAGAAACACGCACAAATAGAAAGGGAAAAGAGGAGAGAAAGAGAGAAAGAGAGAGAGAGAGAGAGAGAGAGAGAGAGAGAGAGAGAGAGAGAGAGAGAGAGAGAGAGAATACAGTGTGCACCTGCCATTCTCCTCCGATTACCCTACCAACTAAAGGAAAATCTGTGACTGCTAATACCATACCAGACAATTTCTTACACAGCTTTTAACTTTTAACTGAACTGACAATTTTTATCAGCATGTTGACTAGGTGATTAAATGTAGAGAAATAATATTTTAATACATTTAACAGCAATATACACAAAATTTTAAAATTTGTGAAGACCTAACTAATGATACTGGAAATTCATCCCAACTCAGGCTGCTGTATCGAACTCGTATGCTCATAAATAAATATTTTTCTTACAGTATTTAATTTAGTTAATAGTATTACTGTAAATGCAATTTTGCTAGTCTTTTATTCATCCAGCACATCACTGTAAAAGGTAACTGATCATCTTATGTTCTCAGCAAAGAGAATAAATACAGTTCATAGGGACTGCTGGTATTGATACTATTAACTAGTAAAAAGCAATAATTAGTGAAATACATGAATTTATAGGAACCAGAAATACGTGAAAACATATTTAGTCCAACACTAATTTTATTAAAATATTATGAATAGGCAATATATTCCTTGCTTACAAAATTGAACAATTTGTAACAATTAATGTAAACATGGAAAAATAGACAGTCAGAAAGTTGACTAGAAATGCCACTGCCACGACACTGAGTATAGTAATGTCTAAAAACTGTAGAGTAAATCGGACAGTGTTCTCAGGTAAGAGGTTCAAGACAAATGGAAAAGGAAAGAAGCGATACATAGCCTAGGCCTATGTATTATTATTCCCTGACCATCCGTTCTATTCATTTATTCTGAGACACTTCACACCAAGGATAACGTGTTGCATAGTGAATCTTTCATTTGTAAAACTTTAGAAAAGATGTACACATATACACTGAGGTCAATTGTTATATCTTAACAATACATCATACAAGCACCAGACTAGAAAAACAAAGTGAGCTTCATATATTGCAGCTTATCACTTAAACAATCATTTACCTACAATTCTACTTTTATCTAACACAGTTAAATAATGCACTAAATGTGTAATACATACTGTTATGGGAACAAATTAATGGCCACACTACTATTAATTTACTAAAAAAGCATCAACAGTCTCAAAATTAGGTTCATAAATATTTGGAAGCTATTAGTTTCCTAATGTAATTTTCACTTTATACAACAGACAAAAACATAACCAGCCTCCAACCACACTTTTTCAGCAGATGCAGTGGCACTGCTTAACTGACCAAACATCCCAAAAACAGTTGTGAAACTGAAAAGCAAGAAAAACCTACTAATAAAGTAATATATTCCAAAAACGTTTTTACATATGATTTAAATTTTAAGTTTTCCTAGACGAGCAAATCAAGGGTAAGAATGGATGACAATGTGTCCATCGACATGATCTTTGACTTCACAGTAATTCACATTATATGTGGTCAGACTTCAAACCATATATTTTAATGTTTTGCTTCCTACTACCTTATCACAACTGAATGTGCAAGAGATCCTTGGGATGAAATGGCTGCACACAGCACAGTATTAAGTACTTTTACTTATAACCAAGAAAACTACTGAAGTACTCTAAAACAACTCATAACTGACTAGTTCCTTACTCTTAACAACAAACACAATAAATTAAATGGGATAGAATTTGGCCATTCTAGTTAGCAATCATTCTAGCTTTCCTGACTGAAGTTCAACCTATTTTCCTTGCGTTTCCAATTGGCTGTTTTCTTGTACTATAACTCAATTCCAACCAAAATCCAACCCATTAATACCACAAGTTTAGTAATAAATTACTCAAAAATAAATGACCAAGAGAAGTAAGGTGAAAGCTCTAGCTCTAGTGCTGATACTTCTCCTCCTCCTCATCACTTGGCTAATTTAATGAAACTAGAAGTATGGCACCTGACACTCAGAAATGTTTCCTGAACTACCCATGTAAGTCTACAGCTATATGGAAATTATTTAAGTAGTGAATCATTTCCTTGGGTAAATACAACCAATTGAATACATACACCTAAATGCAATGTGACACTAGACAGAAGCAATGAAGACATGCACTGCAAGGTAGAAGTAGTAACAATAGCAGCAGCATGACAGCTTTTAACTGTTGAAATACAGTTATTTAAATGGTTATTACATAGAAATTACAGCACAAAACAGATCAAACTCACTTTTTTTGTTTTGTTTTCAGAATGTCCTTGTGCTTAAAGCATTACCAGTCAGCCCATGGCACATATAATATTATGCAAGGAGAAAAAGGACTACAGCTATTAGCTATGGGTGAAATAGGATGGAAGGGAGAGAAGCACGTAACCAGAATGGCCGCCCACAAAAGTAACATTCACGGAACACTAAAACTGAGATGTGTGTTAATCTTAATTTGTTACTTCAGTGAGCAGGGACTATAACAGGAAACTGGCAGGACACGTCATGACTACAACAAACCAACTGGCAAGAGGCCATGTGGACAATAATGGTACTCTTGACAGTTACCAGTCTGTACGAAGTCACTGGCCAGTGGATCTATATTCATCACTCAATCTAAAGCTACACATTTAAGAACATCTTTTCTTATTGCATTGATTACAGTGTGAGGTACTGTAATACAGAAACCCCGTCTCTTTCTATAAAAGTATATGGAATGCTTAGTCACAAAAAAAGGCTCAGTCCTACACCAGAGTGTAGCTTCAAATGCTATTGTCCAGTGTTGGAAAACGATACACATAGCACGAGTCTGGCCCTCACAACGCAAATTTTATAACCTAGAGCTACATCACACAAAGATGAATACAAGTTCTAGAAAGATAGCAAAAGCATTCAAGTGCAGTCAAGTTCTTCAAATTTTAACCAGTGACTCTTTTTCACTATTTAGGCCAGTTAAGAGTCACTACATGAGGACTGACTCCCCATCAGTACAACACAGAGGAGTCTACACACTACAGAGAAGCCAACCAAGCATATTTTGTGCTTTGCTTTACAATTTTATATATATCTATATAATTATGTATTAGATAGAAATGAAAAGAGGGCATCATTAAAAGGGATAGGGACACAGTTGCTTGTATTGTGCTGTAGTATCAGTCATCTGCGATGTCCAAACAAAATTAGGGATCAGTAAATGAAGACATAGCGAACAACCACTGCAGTGAAGCAAACTACATGCTAAACCAAGACTTACATATTAATTTACTTATAACCACTTTCTTTCACATATGTAACAGTTACATATTACCGTTTTAAAAACTTCTATAGACCACTGCAATATGCAGGAACATGAGATAGTAAGAGGAACTGGTTCATTTTATACTGTGTGTGGGGCACCAGGGTAATATGACAATTGAGGTACTGTATGCTATGTCTTAACTGTTGCATTACTATCCCCCGCAACAAATTTTTTTTTGTTTGTTTGTCCACGCTCCTGCACATCTTCAAACTACAGTGCCACTGTCCCACTTTCACATGTTATTGTCTCTTTAATTCTATCCAATTTATTATACATATATACATAAACTTTATATATATATATATATACATATAAAACTATTTACCTTAAAATCAATGAGTAATCTTGGTTTGTGTAACTTCTTTGCATTTCTTTAACTTTTAATCCAACAGACTGCAATTGACTGATCTTGCACTTTGGTAAAAAGAATGAACAACTGCAAGTAATGTTTAAAAAGAGTATTACAATGTATAATCAAGCAAACCCCTATTTAAGAAGAATGAGGATTACCAAAGTTAACAAATCCAATTTTTCCCACATTTAGCCAATACCACTTGGCCATATTGCATCCATCAAATACACGAACAAGTTCTATAAAGCTTCAAAAGTTATTTATACTTTAAATGTAGAACAAGTATCATCACAATCTTGATAAATGCAGAAGCAGCTTTCAAAACTATTATCCACAACCCAAAATATACTTTGACCCTCCTTATATGAATGGCTTTTGTATTAGCTTAATGATCACATCAGAGGTTTTTAAGTACTTCAATTGTCTTTATGGAATTCCTCTTTGTACAGTTTTATATATAATTTAACAGATGTATGCACCATTTGAGTATCATATAAAATATTCCACTTATTCCTCTAAAGAGCTGTTGTGGTATCTAAGAGGGAAGAAATGCTACTGGCTGCAAGAACCAAGTCACTGCCACTGAATAAAGTGGATCTCCTTTCTCAAGTTCAACATAGTTTCAACACTAATCGATCTCACAGAATTACTTACATTGGCATTAATGACAAAAGGGCCCACCTGTGAGATATTTATCAAGGAATGTTCTCAAGTAACACTAACGTACATCTGCTTCGTTGACTCATGAAGGGAGGGGGAGGGGGAGATAAATAACACTGAAAAGTGCATCGAGTTGACTGAACGCCATTTAATAATCTACTCTTTAGTAGTTAAACTCTTATCCTCAACAGCATGATAAAGTTTTTTTTATCAAAAAGGTTTCTCTATCTCTTTCCTAATCTCAGGCAAAGTATAATATATATACATTTTCATTTTTAATCTTTACAATTGTGACCATGAAAGATAAAGTCCATCAAAATTTTGTATTCAAAAACTGCTGACGTATTGCACGAGTCCTGATTCCTTCCACAATGAGCGAGTTAAGATATTTGCACTGTCATAGCATGGTGCGCTTAGTACAACAGGAAGTTAATCTGTTGTAAGGCCCAGTGTGGGGGTAAGGGGGGAAAGGCCGGAAGAATGGAGGCCCCGGCCAGCCTTGTGCTCCTGCTGAGCACGCCTAACTCGGAAACTCCTAGTGAAATGGGAACTATCTTGACACTATATAAACTTTAAGAAGATGAAGAGATACAAAGTCTCATTCGTTATATAATTAAATTTCTTCGTACTTTTCATGTCTTTCATTTAAAATCCTTTCGCCCACTAGGAATGCATCATTTGTTAAATTTGATAAGTGTTCTTATAAAAATAAATTTCTTTCATGGAAGTTGACTTATCAAGTTGGGCAGCATATTTGATAGGTTACCTGATTTATTTTCAATATTTATATTATTTATTTACTTAATAAATTTGTGCAAGTCTGTGTGGTTCCCCAGAAAAAAAAAAAAAAAAAAACAATATGCAAATGAAAAGAAATTGCGTAACCATGAACAATAAAACAGTGCCAAATGAAGAGAAGGATTCCAGTTACTTTACCGTGAGGAGGAATATTAGTTAGTGCATGGGTTGTGGAATATATCCCTTCATGTAAAAAATTATTATAATAAATACCATCAACTGAAGTAACACACTGAAGTTTCATGGGAACAGCCAAATTTTACAAAGACAGTAGGTCACCTTGACACTAACTGAAATTAAAAAAAATAAAAAAGGGTAGAAACCTCCAAGGAAAAAAGGTGTGTGTGTGTGTGTGTGTGTGTGTGTGTGTGTGTGTGTGTGTGTGTGTACGTACGTACCCGCGCGCATGCGCGTTCGCCAACTTCTGGCAAAAAGTAAGAACCATATGCAACATAAATTAGAAAATAATTACATAATGCAGGTTAACTATATCAAAAAACAAATGGATGAATTAAGTTTTGTTAAAAATGAACGCAAACGTTGCACACACAAAAAAGAAAGAAAAAATATGTATCTATCTATATATAAATATATATATATGAATGGGCCAGTACATCCTGGCCAGCAATGTTACAAGAATTGTGTGCAGAATGAGAAATTTCATATTTTGTATATTCCTACAAAATGATAGCATTAATAGCTGCTTCATATATCTTAAGATATAGTTTACAACATATTCTTTGGCTTGCAATGCTGGACACTGAAGTATCGAATGTCCAGTTTGCACACAGCTTGAGTAACATTACCGATTAAAATATTTAATAAATTACACAATAAAATGTCTAGAATTGCCACCAAGGAGAATGAGGAGGATTTTATAAAATGCCACTTTGCTCCTCATACACCTTTCTTTAGGAAACACATGACTTGCACTAGTCTTGACTAGCTCAAAGTTGGCTGCGTTTTATCTGTTATAGTCAAGTATATTATTGGGCAATAAAACCATAATACACCTGGAAAGTTAACCCTTCTGGAAAGCTGCATTTGTTCCAAAAATTATTTCAGAAATTACACTAAAAACTCTATGGAACTGCGAAGAACACAGGGATTGGAATGGCTGATGGGAAAAGGGAACAAGGATGAACAGGGAGGATAAGGGAAATCTAGCAACCAAATGGACTAATCACCAACAATTATTAGGTCCACAATTCCTGGTTTCATAGAGTGATCATTATTAAACAAGTGCAGCCTTCTCACCTGCTTCAGCTTATGACTAGCACGGTCACGCAAAATGCACTACAGCAGCCAATGTGACAGCAGCTGTACAAGTTCTTTCAGCCACTTATGTGGTTTTGCTTTTGTTTGTTTTGAACGACACCTGCAAGACACGATTTCCCAAAGTGTATCCATTTAGTGACTGGATAGCTACTACAGCTTCATCATAATTTGTCATCGTTACAAAGCCAAAACCTTTGCACTTGTTGGTTTGGAGGTCTCTAATAACTTTAACACTCTGTACTGCACCAAATGGGCCAAACAGCTGCCACAGGACATTTTCTTCTGTTTCCGGTGCCAAGTTGTACACGAAGATGCACCATCCCGAGCCATTCATAGCGTTTCCTGGTAGCATTGAATTGGCAAGCAGATCTCCAGCTAGCGGTGAATACCTAAAATATTAAACTGCTGAATGAAAAAACAATCACAACTTCATGAATTAACAGGACATGCTACAAACCTCATTCACATAACAAATCAAATGCACATACTTCCTTCGTTTCTGACATATTTATTTTCATCACAACAATAAAAACAGATATTTAAAATGTTTAGGGTAATGCTGATTTTTACAGCTCCAGAAAGTGGTGGGTGTATAAGACAACATTTGAAATGCATATCTTGTTATGTGAATAAAGCAAAAATAGGTCAAGAGCATGTTTTAACATTTAGTACATGCTTTCCACTAGACTGGGAACTTGTCACACTGTGCAACTAAAGACCCCAGATGATGCCATCTGGCCTTATGTTGTCTGTGCCTCAATGAAGTGCCCCAACCCTACCCTTTGTATAACTGCGTGGCTGCCACAGGAACACAGATGGCTCTACAAAGGGAGTAAACACAAAACACAAAAAAAGAAAAAAGAAAGATAAAAGAAAGATAAAAGAAAAATGAAAGAAAAAGATGAGAGGAAGGGCATGCTCATCACAAAGAAACTGCTAAATAAACATCAAAAACGAAACAGTACTGTAAGTTTAATGGAATAAACTCTTTAATACTGACCTCTGTAAGCCTTTGTTTATGGCTAGCATGGTCTTGCCAGTGCTAAAACAAAATACAGAAACCAACATAAGAAAATTAAACAGCGAGTATATATAATGTGAAGCTAAAACGTCAAGTCTAAATTAAACAGGAAATTGAGATTTGTTTCCAGACAAGAAAGCCAGAGAAAGAACTATGGATATTGGGTTTCATCTGAATGCAAAAAAACTTGAATTTGCTTGGATTTAATAAGAGACCACATGAAATGCAGAGATGGCAGCCATACTAAAGAATTAAGGCAAGTCTTCAGTCAAGTTAGATACACCACTAGTTCACTAAGACCCTTCAACAGAAATACTCCTACGTTCAGGATGCCTTGTAAAAATGGAAAGAGAAACTAAAAAGGGAAGCAGCATATTCAGTATGCCACATTTAAATAATAGTCCTGTATTGTTTAGACAGTAGGTATTACATTTTTGATTTCCCCGAGATATGAATAAATTAGAGGTTTCACATTTCAGTTGAGGCCGCACTACAGATTTAGTTCCATACATCTACCAGCCAACTAATGTAGCCTGGAATATCAAACCAATTAATAAAAGGTGTAATATAATTTCCACAGAAGCAAATGAACATCATGCTAGGAGTTTTGAGCATCTTGGGGTTTTAAGCTTACAGTAAACACACTACAAGAAAGAAAATTAAGATTTTATTAACACACTGCACTGTACACATTGTCATTTACCTTCACAGTAAAAAGAGCTAATTCTCGCAGGCACAAACTTTAGTTCCCCCGAGTTAATGGAAAAGACAGTACAATTAATATTAGGAGAATAATATCTCCCTAACCATGCAACAAAAAACTGCTGATTTGCCAATTCATTTAACACAGCAACTCAGCAAAATCACTGCTATTACTTACCAGTCTCTTGCATCAGGCCACAGCGGCAGTCCGTACGGGCTGCTTGGTGGAAAGGCAGGCCAATGTAGCAAACAATCACGTGACATTTGGAGAAGGAGAAAAGTACTACGCCTATACTAAGTATGCCAAAAGCGGCAGCAAGTATATTTACTCACAAATCTAAAGTTAAAGATTTTTGATGGTGTAACTACCACCTTTAATCTCTTTCCCATTAACACTACAGAAGTGTCACCAAGACCTTTTGAGCAAATTTGCTAGAAGGGTGGGAACAGTATTTGGGTAATATATTGTTAAAGGGTACTATTCTAGTACAATGCTAAATTTGCCAATTGTACAAAGCTATATTTCAGATGTCATACCTTTCCACGGATACAGGGCATTTAAAGAGTTGAAGCACACAAATTGTGTAGGCTACTAAAAAAAAAAGTCTTACAGAAAATTTACAAGAAAAATTAATAAAAATTAATATAGTCAAAGGAATATAAAAGGAAACTAACTGGAAAGAACTAGTGGTAATGAAACGAACTGCAACTGGGAAAGTCAAGTACCTGGAGAGTGGTGACAGTGGAATGTACCTGAAGCGCCCCGTCGGGTGGTGAATCGGTCCGCCAAATCGCCGAGCTTGAGGAGCTAAGTAAGCTGCTAAAGGAGGGATTGCTTTGTTGTTGTTGCTTGGATTATTTGCAAATTTCACTGTGATGGCTTCTGTGGAACCTTTTGGAACAGTGCCATTAAGTTCCTGGATTGCACGTTCAGCCTCAATACGTTGGTCAAATCTAATGAAGCCAACACCCTTAGACAGACCTGTAAAATTGAAACTTATTTTAGGAGCATATTTGAACTATACTTTAATTGTAAAGTTTTTCAGTACACACACTAAGCAAGCAACAAAAGCAAAAAGCAAAGAAATTTGCATTCATTTGAAAACTATTTCTATTGGTTAGCAAGCTACACAAACAAAAACCTAGGAGCAAAACAAAAAAATGAGTAAGTTACTACCATGGAAGCCAAGACAAGTAAAAGGTTTCCAAGCTACCAATATTTTTACTAACCCTCACAAATGTCTTGATATTCTGATATAGATAAGTCTTCTGCCATGGACATGAACACCAGGCGAGGGCAGAACATGCATATGTAAATCATGCTTTTGATCAAGAAAGCAAAAACCCAAGGTATTAATACAATCAGGAGAATGTAAAGAGTTTAAAATTTTTAGATAATGTGAACTACATACACATCATACAAAAGGCAACTTTAAGTTGCAAATTTTTAAATCCAACAAAAAATATAGAACAGCAGTGAAGATTAAATTTAATTTCATATGAATAAAGGTCTTCAACAGCTGAAAGCAAAGTTAACAATGGCTTTGAAGAGAGAAAAAACCACACACACACACACACACACACACACACACACACACACACACACACACACACACACACACACACACAATGGACCTTCGTATGTACACACATTTTAAGATACACTAACTTCACGATAGCCACACAGAAACAAAATTTGTCAGTGTATGTTTCTTACAGAGAGAGATAGAGTATGATAAACTTTCATTCAGTAGAAAATGAAAATATTTTCTCCTGTTAATACTTGGATGACTTTGTTACACCATATAATTTCTTGACTAACATCCCACACAAACACTGAAGTGATATAAATGACCACAATGATTATCTGGCCGCAGTATTTCTTACTGTAATTAAGTACCAGCTTGTACCAGATAACGTACCTATATACAGTTCCAAAGTATTTTGTGTTCAAACAAAAGTAAGACTCATCTAGTTCTGCATTTGATGAGAGGCCTGGTGTTCATATGATGCCATGGCAGGAGTATCACATTATTCCAATAGTCAATGGTAACCAAACAAAACTGCAAGAATTTCTTTTCATATTAGTCATATTTAACATTTGCTGATTTGATCCCATGAACTTTTAGTAAGCTGACAATAATCCACATTTAAAACACTTAACTACAACCCATTACAGAAAGCTATTTCAAAATACCTATACTGTGAGTTCAGTTACAATTTCTTTCTTTCACTGAGAAAACAGTGTTTAAGTAGCTCCCACGATAAATACTTCAAATAAGCCTACATAGAGGAGTTTCACATGATACTAAATATTGGTTAGTCAGGAGTCAGTACATAAAAACTACTGCTAAGAATCAAAACTTTTATATATAGCCAAACAGCGTGCACTAAAGAACTCGTTATGTTATTTGAAGCTGTAAGTGTTTTATAACATTTTACAGTTACTTGGGTTAATCTAGAGCAGTGGTCTCCAATACTAATACTTCCTTAGAAGAAGAAAATTCCACAACAATAGGCACTGTACTTGTGCAATTTTATATCAGCTGAAAAAATGTAGCAGTTTGTTGCTCACTGCAAGAAATACAGTTGTACTCCACCCTTTACCAAATCATTATGCACTGAGGATAGATGAAGACCACTATTCTAAGAGGAAGGCACATCCTAATTTAAAAACAAACATTAATCACTCACGTACAGGGTAAACTGTCTCCGGCTCCACTGACAAATTGGCGGACTAGGGAAAAGAAAACCAAAAATGTACAACAATTTCCTAATTGATATGGCTCAAAAACTAAACAACTAATACTAAACAGAAAAATTTGTTTAAAAACCACACACAAAATTCTCTCATACATATAACTTTCTCAGATTTAGTGTGCGTTGTGTGTAATTTCCCTTCTCTACTTAGAACCCCAGCTAACATAAATATGAACATACTTTGTCAATTATTACACACGGATTTGACAAATACAGGCTGTATATAAACACCAGACCTCATTACTCTGAAGATCAAACTACGTATGACTTATTCCTATTTGCAGGGATTAAAACTTTTTGCAAACACACACACACACACACACACACACACACACACACACACACACACACACACACACACATATATAAATAAATCATGCACATGAGCTAAAATTAGTGTGGTTCACAGGATATATCAGGGTATGGATGAGCCACCAGTTTGAGTAATCAACATGACTCATTCACTGACTTCTCTAACCAAAATTTACACATACTATCTGAAAGTGGAACAAAGTCAATGCTTATTGTCTGCTTGCCTTTTATGACATAGTGTGCACATACACTGTGTGTGTGTGTGTGTGTGTGTGTGTGTGTGTGTGTGTGTGTGTGTGTGTGTGTGTGTGTTACTTAGCATTTTCACAATTTATTTCCTAACAATCTCAGATATAGCCTTAAAATATGTGCATGATTATGTACTTTTATACCAAGTCGGACCTCAACGGGGATACGTAAGATGCTCTTGGCAATTAGCTTCTGATCTTTAAGGACACATGGACAGTTCGATCAGTTTTACTAGACAAAGCTAACTAAGGACCTGTCCATGGTGGCAGCACTGCCGTGTTCATGGAAAAGAAACAGGGCAGAAGCAGTAGTGTACATTCCTTTGGTTTTATGGGGGGAGGGGGGGGGGGGGGGGGGAGGTGCTTTTACGAGTTACATGTTTTTAAGTCAATGCCCTCCATAGCAAAGAAGTAACAGCCAAACAGTCCTACTCACACACTACATGGCATTTATTTGAAGTTTAATACATGTGATTTCAAGTTTCATCAGAGAAAACCAAAGGCTACTTCAGTTCATATGTGGTTTTTGTTACAATCTGAAGATTGTTTTCACTATTGTATTCTTGCTCACATATGACTTAACTGGTAACTTTTTACACCAAATGCCATATGCCATATGCCATCATTCCCCAAGCTTTGCCAAATCATTATGCTACCAGAAAAGACAAAAACCGTTGTTTCAACAGAGAGGCACATCCTAATTTAAAATCAATCTCTCATCATGAGGTTTTCTTACTACACTTTCAGTACCAAATTAACCACATTGGATGAACATACTTTATCTTCATGACTGGTTTCCATCTGTGAGCTACTCATTTTCACATCCCATTTTCAGCATGAAAAACCTCTTAATATCATATGTGCACAAGTTCTATAACATCACATGCACCTCCAAGATTTCTACTTGCTGGCCTGCAACATTTGCTCTGAAAGGAACTGTAACATACCATCAAAACCACTGTATGACAGATGTATTTGCCATCCAAATGTAGAGTGGTCAGGAACCTGTTCATCACTCCCCACCCCCCCCCCCCCCCCCCCCCCCCCTCCCACTTCAAATGTCACTGATGATTATACCTACTGTGTGACCACCTATGGCAAATGCCTCCTAAAATAATGATTTTTTTTCATGCCCCTTTTGTGTTAACAACAGATTAAGGAACAGACAGAGGTTCCTATCTCACTTTTTGGGCACTGATGACCACGCTGTTTAGCGCCCGAAAACCTCAAACCAAAACACACTATCTCACTTTTAGTCTGATTTCCTATGCTCATTAAAAATATATTTTAAATTACATGATACTGTACATTCCTCAGATTCAATATGATGATAATATTTATTTTATCCCACTTCGGTGAACTACCCTCACACCCTCTAGCAAGAGTCATAAGAAATACTATATGGTACCTAATGCACAACTGCATTATTTTAATGAACATTCTGTTAGCTCTACTCTGCACTCCGTTTTCTACAGTTAATCCACAAAGAAAAGTTGCATGAAATGTTAAAATTGAGTCACTTCTTGTTCTGCACCCACATCCCCACCTAAGTGCCTTGAGCAACCAGTGTAACAGATTTTGGGGGAAACTGAACTGTGTTCTCTATTACTAACAACAATTTAACAGTAGCAATGCTGCATTTTCTGCAACTGTTAGTATTGTTTTTTAAACTGTTAGAAATGTTTTTAGATAACTGAGCCATTATGGACTAAATACAAACAGTACATCACATTCATGCAGTCACACACAACTTTTCAGAGGTAAAATGTGTTAAGTAGTTTTCCAACAACATAATGGAGTTAAACCTACCTAAAACCCTGAAACTTCCAGTCTGAATGCTGCAGTAAGATTTTGTTTTACACACTATGGAAATGTAGCTTCTCCTATTAACTACAGTGAGAATACTGTATTTCATTACACAATTAGTTTAGCACCAAATCTCATTAAAACTGGAAGAATGAGCAGTTGAGACTTTAGCATGGTTTTAATGAGGAATCTAAGGGTTATATTCGAGTCACAGTATTTTATGTTAATTTCAATGACATATTGATACATAATGTTTGGGTAATCTGTTATAATGTTTCAGCATAGAAAGATAGATCCACAATTTTATATTACTTTCTGTCTGTAGGTACATGAAATTACACCGAGTTCCTCCTTCAATAAAACCTAAATCATTAGCTGTTGAACCATCTCGATGTTCAACTTTCTATTTTATCAACACACATTGCATAACTCAACCGAGGTGACGACGAATACCACACTCCTCATTTAATCATCATCATCTGAGAAAGGAAAGTAATACCTAAGACTTTCTACTCTCATTCGACAGGCACTTTGTTTTTTTACAAAATGTTTCCCATTCAGCAGTAACAAAACAGCCTTAATCAATTCCAAATCCTGAACTTTTTTCTTTTCCATTTGTAATTCACTAGTGTTCATTGCTACTACATAACCTCCTACAAAAAACACATTTTTCATTATTTTAGATTCGGAGCTCAGTGAATTTATAGTTGTTACCTAATCAGCTCAAATCAGTTTACAATAAATGATTTACCAAAGTATCATAAAAGAATTCAATGCATTAAAGTTTTAATTATACAAATTCATTCTGTTTGGTGTCATATTTAATGGTCCTCGTCAGTAGATAAAATACAATGTAGTCTTAATTAATTAATTAATTAATTAATTAATTAATTAAGCATCCTAATGAATGGGAGAAATGCCACTCAATCACATCAATGGATAAATAGCTATGTTTGAGAGTGCCAGAGCAGCTTTTTGACACTGTCAGTACATGCTAAATATACAGCTAATTATAACAGAGTGGACCGTTTTGCCTCTGTTTCCTCTCTAATGTAATCACATCAGTGGGAGTGTGTGGCACAAATGTAAACTTGCTTCAGGGATCTGCTGAGCTATATAGCTCTTGTCCTCATACAATGTCAACAGGTTAACATTTCGGAAATCTCTTGTCTGTAGAAAATTCAAATTACTGTAGTTCCAGTAAATTATTGTCCCACAGTGATACGTTTCAACACATTTTCCCACCAATAAAACAAGCCACTATATGAAGAAAATTGCCTATCATTTGAGGTTATGCAACTTCAAATCTCTAGAGTATCGACAAAAAGCTCTTTTTTCTTCTAAGAAGGATATTTACCACACCAGCGTGTACATTTTGAACAACTTCCTTCACTGAAGTTATCACTGTAGGCAGATTTCTTGAATATTAAAGAATACGATTGTACAACCGATAACCACTTTCTTGTATTACAAGTGCTGAGAATAGAGCAGAACAGAACTGTCATGTATTTGCTCATACTAAGCTTTAACAGTGTCACAGGCTGTATGTCTGTATTCATCAAGCATAGAAGAAACTGATCTTGTGAACTCTGAATACTACAGGAAATCACCACAAGATGTAGTAAGTTGTAGTACCTCAGTTTATCCCCCCCACCGTCCTCTTACTACTCCACTATTTTTCGATTGATAGCCTTATGTACATTCTTTCTTCACAACTATTAACAGCTACTAAACTCAACAACAAATCTGCAGCACAACAATTACCAAGGATCCAATGCAGAGTGCCATTTTCCACATAGATTCTCATGCAAAGTGTCATTCACTTCTGAAGCTGGCTTAGGTGAAAGTTCAAAGGCAAGTGGCACCCACTTTTTGTCTACCTACATTTGCAAAACAAACAGCGAACTTAGATGTTTACAATAATGTCGAAACAAAAAAATGCTGTATTATACTTGCGCGTTAAGGAAGTAGGCTCCATGGATTCTGGCTCGGAACTGCTTGTTTTTTCGCTGGTTTCTGCAAGAAAAAATGCCTTATAGGGCGATTGTGTCCTGTGGTTTGGCATATGAGTGCGAATCCAGGATGCCTTTTGTGTGTGTGTGTGTGTGTGTGTGTGTGTGTGTGTGTGTGTGTAGCTTCATTGTTAAACATTTACAGTTTTTAAACTTTATGAATAGTATATCCACCCAACAACTTCGTATACTGCTTTGAACCTCATTTTGTAATAAAATTTCAGTATTTTAAAAAAGAGAAAAAAATACAGCCTAGATTGCCCACATATCATAATTCAGCCTGCAAATCTTGGAAGGGGGTGGGGGGGGGGGGGGGGGGAGGGGGAATGATAGTGAATGATACTTATTAACAAATACATACTGTAAGAACAACTAAACATTCAGTACTCAGCAATAAAACAACTTACACATTGCTCTGTATTATAAGCTTCCACTTACTATGTTTTAGTGGTTTTTTAATATATGTTATCACTGTTATAGTATCCTGAGAATCACAAGTTAACAAGTGATCTCTACTTGCTGACTTGGAACTAAGGCATTGATCTCCTGTACTACTCAAAATCTCACTGGATTCTTAACCTTGAAAGGTATTCTGCTTTCACAGACAGTGACAGTGGCATGATGCCAAATTAAGATAGAGTCAAACTTTGTTTAATGTGTTGCAAAATACCAAAGTTTTTGTATTACGCTTAATTGTTTACACGATATTCACCTTTCTTTGTATTTGCACTGTCAGATTTTACTTCATGCAACAAGCCCAATACCCAGTTACAAAATAATACTTTTCAATGGTGTCCCACCTGCACAAGTGAAATTAATTTTGCTTAACATCTCTATACTATCAGATATTGTCACTGTTCAACTGAAACAGTCTTCAATGCTTTACATCAATTATCAAAGCAAAATTTGGTATATTTATTAACTATTTTATCATCAATTTGCATGAAGAATTTTATGCACCATTAAAGCAATTTTTGATGTCTATAACAACATAGGTTTACAGTGGAAAGAAGATAATCTCTCCATCCGTTATGCATTTGTGGAGTTCACCATCCATGTTAGTGTATGAAACATCATTTGTGCTGTTCCACATCACTTTGGAATTGGAATGAATATTTCGAAATTGAGCTTCGGATAGACTGTTATCATCATCACAATCTTTCTCAGTTTCTGATTGGATATTTATCTGTACACATCTGTGGGATTCTTTTCAATCTACAACCATGTTATTCTTTGTAAATGTACTCTAAATAAGTTTCAGAATGCTATTACTGCAAGTTAGCTGCCAGGCTCTATAAGGTGCTATTGTTAATTCTGAACTTTCTTACGAAGTTTGTAGTAGAAGTAATTCTGTCTTTGAAATGTTTACAAATACTGCAACATCCAACTTTCAGGTTAATCTTGCAACCACTGCATCTGAAGTGATTATTATAGTAATGGCAAGTAAGCTGCACACTGAGGTGATTAAGGTCATAGGCCATTGATATGTCCATATACAGACAACGATAGTATTGTGCGCGCAAGGCATGCAAGAGCGCAGAAATGATAGAGCTATCATTTGTACTGAAGTAATTCACATTTCAAACATGATTATGGATGCATGATGGGAATTTACACACCAAATGTTAAGGAATCCAATATTCAGAAATCCAACATGTTAAGAGGTGTGCCAAGAACACCAAATTTCAGGCATTGCCTATCACCACAGTGGTCAACAGCCTTCACTTAACCAACAGCAGTAACATTTGTGCAGAGGTGTCAGTGTTAACAGACACCAAACACTGTGTGAAATAACCACAGGAATCAATATAGGGATACAGTGGATTTATCCATTCAAACATTGTGGTGAAATGTGGTGTTAGTGGGCTGTGACAGCAGATAACCTACCCAAGTGCCTATGCTAACAGCACGAGTCCTTATTTCAGCTGGTAAGAGCTCATGGTAGGATTAAAGTGTGGTGCCGATCCTACAAAGCCATGAACCCAAGTTGTCAATGACACTGTACAAGATGGTGGTGGCTCCATAGAAATGTGGCCTGTGTTTATATGGAATTGACTGGGTCCTCTGGTTCATCTGAACTGATCATTGACGAAATGGGTCTGTTCAGCTACTTTGAGAGCATTTGTAGCCACTCGTGGACTTCACGTTCCCAAACAATGGAATTTTTATGGATGACACTGTATCATGTCACCAAGCCACAGTTGGTTCTGATTGGCTTGAGGAACATTGTGGATCATTTGAGCAAATGATATAGTCACCCAGATTACCTGACATGAATCCCATCGAACATTTATGGGATGTAATTGAGACTTGAGTTCATGCACCAAATCCTGCACCACCAGCACCTGTGCAACTGTGACACCTGATGAGGCAGCATGGCTCAGTATTTCTGCAAGTGACTTCCAATTACTGAGTCCATGCCATGTCGAGATGCTGCACTGTGCTGGGCAGAAGGTGGCCCGACACAATATCAGGAGGTATCTTATGACTTTTGCCTCCTCAGTGTATATAGTAGAAAGCATTTATTTAATAAGGTTAGATAAATTAGTCTACTAACTCAAGATGAAGATTGACACCAGAGGTGTCCTATAATTAAAAAGTGAGAGCAGTTTTAGCCCCCACATTACCAATGAGACCAGCACTATGTCGCTCAACAATTCTCAAATATGATGAAATTGCAGTGTATTTTAACTACAAGTGTCAAAAGTAGATTCGAAGTAGTGCACATTTTTCACCTCATAACTAGTGCATCGTTACCTTCAGCCAAACAAGGAATGATAGATTAAAGAGTCAAAGAAGATTTTCTGTGATTGTTCAACCTTCAAGCAAATAGTATTAGCAAAGACCCCACAGTAACAACATGCGAGATGAAGGGAATAAGCGAAATAAATGGACACACCTGCTAACACCAATAGAGCCTATGGCCACTCCTACATAATACACGACTGCCAAACTGAGAAAGGCAGTTCAAAATTTTGCTAGGAAAATAATGTACACCAGCAGATCACTGTACAACCAACACTTACTAAAAACTGTGTGTGTTACCTAAAAGTTAAACAATGGAAAATCCCAGCTGGATAGATTGTTACTCACCTTCTTGAGGAGATGAGTCCAGATATGCACAAAAAGAAGACTGCTGACCATGTGAGCTTTCGGCCAAAATGTCTCTTTTGGCTGAAAGCTAAGTATTTAGTAGTATTTTTGCTGCAATAGTCAGCAACTCAATCTCCCCTATATGGTGAGTAGCAATCTATCCTTTTTATAATGTTATGTAGATATCATATATTCAAAAAACTTCTTTATTAAGGTGACTCAATTTTAATCAACATGGCCATAGCTGTGGCACTCCAAATCTCATGGAATTTGAATACACGAAACTAGCACAAATGGAAATGTATTTCATTCAAATTCTAGCAGCTTTGGATACTGCAGCTGCGGCATTGTCAGTAAGAACATGATTCCTCTATAAATGTTTTTCTTTCCTTTTATATGTCATTACTGCCCATGTCGGTTGGTAACTTATGGTGTCAAAATATAGTGACAAGATGCCCTTAAAAATTAATCTATTGTTGCTCCTACCTTTTTTCCTTCCTGATAATATGAACCACAGGATTTGCCAAGGTCAGTATTATTACTGGTCACTAGCATTCCTGGCGGAAAACACCAAATTGGACAATGCATTCATAGCTGGGCAATGCTAAATGACCTACAGAGCATGTTTCAGAAACATTTTAAAGATCTATTGTTTAAGTTGGGCCTCAATTCCCTAGGGAAGAACACTAAAAATTTTTAGTATTTCCACAAGCACTTTCTCAGAATAATTGTAAATCTGCAAGAATTGCCTAGAAGCTGGATTAACATTTGTCTGTTTCTTAACTTCCAAAGAGATTGAATGAATTCATCCAAGAGTGTGTAAAGGCTTCGTAACAACGCTAAGGACAAACTCTTTATAAGTTGAATTAATGTTCCATTACTTCAACTCTCACATCTTTATATGATAGGCTAATATGCATAACAACATCCTCTCCTCCCAGGAGAAACATGGGGAATGTGATTTAATCTGCTTTATTTATTATTATTACTGAAAATGCACTCAATATGTAAATACAAAACTGAGTCACATACTATAGTTTTATTACTGACAATCTGTTTCTGTCATTTTTTGCATGGTATCTTCCACGGTGTTCGTGGCACAGTTCACACATGTAGTCTTCAATCAGCTGGTGGAAATCATTTTGGCAGAACATGTGGTGAAAAAAACATGTTGCACATCATGAATTTCATAGCTTACCTGTTTTCAGACTTCTCTCATTATGGCGCCAGTTGAACAGAAGTCAGTCCAGACTGATTTGTCTCTCAGAGTTTTGTGATTTTGTAGGCCGTCATATGTGGCAGCAGTATCAGCCTTTTGATGTATTCTATGAAGAAGGGTCGTTTCACGAAGATACAAGCCAGTCTTTAAGGCACTGTTTTCTTGATGCCAAGACTATTTCCTAGTGTGGGATTTGACTCTCACTAACATTAAGAAGTCATCGACTTACTTTTTCTCAGATTACATGGCTCCTTTAAGTTGCTATTGGTGCTATGAAGTTTTACATTATCACTGTCAAATTTATTGTGAGTTTTCGAAGTTTTTGGATGTTGAAATTGCTTTCATTGCTGCTGTTTTATCTCCGTATCACTTCTAATTGATTATTTTCAAGAAACACTGTCTTATGGAGAGAGTTTACAACCTCTTCTGAGAATCATCTGTTTGGTTTTGCTGGGTTTGTCAGCCATTTTCCAGAGCCCATGACATGAACCTGTTTAGCGCCTTTTTTAGCTGTTCTTTGCCTCCTGAATCTTTACACATCATACTAACAGGCAATGTTTTTTGAATTTGCTGTTAATACTGAAATTTTTTTCTGCAGTCTATAAAGAGTGCAAAATTTCTTTTCCTGGATATATTAGTCTCTGTTGGGCTTACTCTCTTTTTCAGTTCATCACACGTAGGGTGCTCCTTTCATTTCTGAAACAAAATTAGTTTTCTTGTAATTGGGCATGTACTTCGCAGTAAATCTCCAAGAAAATTTTGAAAGATGTTTTTTCATGAGCTATGTGCTCTGTATGAGTCCAGGCTGCACGTTTCTCCTTTCCCTTTGGAAAGGATTTTCATCTTTGATGCTGTCCATTACTCAGGTATTTCTCCTGCAGTCATGCATTTCGTGAATACATTACTTCCATCGAGTAGTCTTCTGTCATGACAGGATTTTTTTGAAGTGTTCTGTATATATGCTCTCTGATCCTGAAGCCTTTTGTGATTTGCCTTTGTTTTTGCTTGGATATTCACTGTCTTGTTATATTGGTGTAGCTGTCTTTAGTTTTCTTTGTACTGTATTCAGAGTGTTTCCTTGTGTAGGAGGTTCCAGATGGATTCAAAATGGTTTTCCCCATATGTCCATGCAAATCTTTCTATTGTTTGTTATGCATTTTCTGAGTGCTATGAATGGATCTCAGTGTGTTCTGCTCACTGTCAGTCATTTGGTTCTATGTCCACCACCACCACCACCACCACCACCACCACCACCACCACCACCACCACCACCACCACCACCACCACCAATTATTTTTTTGTATGAACTCCTTTGCCTTGTATAAGCTCACAGGTTATATTATTGTTCTAGACATATTGCTTTCTCTATTTTTCCTAGGCTTCATTTCAAATTCTGTATGTCCCATTTCTTTTATTTCTTTTCTGACATGGACTTTGAAGAAAGACTTCTACATTCAGCAAACTCTACACAGGAGCTGTAGTATCACACCTCAATACGAAACATTTAGGCTCATGACAGGAGTGTGTAGAGAAACTATGGCTCAAGTTTAAAAGACTAGTTGACCATGCAGTAGATACACACATACCTAGTACAATAGTTTATGATGTAAGAGATCCTCCACAGTAAACAGTCACTGTCAAACTTCTTAACAGACTAATGGGTCATAGAAGGGAATGCCTGAAAGTAATGCCTCCAAATGGTTTATGTGGAAACTCTTTAAACTGAAAAAAGTGTTATTAAAATTCAAAATCTTTTTCCCTTCATCTGCATATTGGCAGTCCTCTGCCAGTACAGAGCTCTGAATCACAGCATGTAAAATGAGGTTGAAGGTAACGAAGTCAGTGTAAAAGGAGCAGTAAGCTGTAACCAAATTTAGAATTCAAACAGTTCATCCACACATCAAGTACCCCTCTTTCAGTAGGGCAAAGCCAGACCACATAAGCACTTTGACATCTGCAACAACCCATTTTTGCTGTCATCAATTGCACCCCATACAGTCCTGACTTAACCCCATCCAATTTTCATCTGTTTCCAAACCTTAAACAACACCGTTGAGAACTTCACTTCAATAGCGATGACTCAGTACACACAGACACGAGTTTGTGAATACGTTGAAATCAAACATTCTACAATGACAGTAGCAACAAACTGTTCTCTAATTGCAAAATGTATGTGCCACCATGTTGACCATCTTGAGAAATAAATATGTAGACAAGCAGAATAAAGTGGTCAATTGTTGATGATAGAAGCTTTATGAGTTTTCGTGTAAAGAATTCAGAGGCTTCAATTTTCAGTACACCCTTCTAAGTACAAAAAGTATTGTCCTTTGAGAGAGAGAGAGAGACAGACACTGAATGAAATGTGTTTGGCAGTCACGAGTAGTGTGACAAAATTTAAATGACTACCATAGCAGGGTATTGTCAAACATTCTTTCAAAAAATCCAAAGAAATTTGGTCATATGTAAAGGCTGATAGTGGCACCAAATTTAGTGCCCATCAGTCTTTGAGAAGGCAAGAGATGAAATTTAAAGTAGCAAAGCAAAAGCAGAAATGCTAAACTCTGTTTTCAAATGTTCCTTTACAAAGGAAAATCCAGGAGTACTGTGTCAACTTAATTCTCATACCACTGAGAAGATGAGTGAAATAGATACACTATGTGATCAGAAATATTTGGTCACCTGGCTGAAAATGACTTAAGTTCGTGGCACCCTCCATAAGTAATGCTAGAATTCAACATGGTGTTGGCCCACCCTTAGCCTTGATGACAGCTCCCACTCTAGCAGCTTATGTCCAGTCAGGTGCTGGAAGCTTTCTTAGGGAATGGCAACCTGTTCTTCACAGAGTGCTGCACTGAGGAGAGGTATCCATGTTGGTTGGTGAAGCCTGGCATGAAGTTGGCATTACAGAACATCCCAAAGGTCTTCTATAGGATTCAGGTCAGCATTCTGTGCAGGCCAGTCCATTACAGGGATGTTATTGTCGTATAACCACTCTACCACAGGCCATGCAGTACAGGTGTTTGAGCGTGTTTAAAGATGCAATCCCCATCCCAAAATTGCTCTTCAAGAGTGGGAAGCAAGAAAGTGCTTAAAACATTGATGTACGCCGGGGCTGTGATAGTGCCACGCAAAACAACAAGGGGTGCAAGCCTCCCTTAACGGAAAACACGACCACACCGTAATGCCACTACCTCCTAATTTTATTGTTAGCACTACACATGCTGGCAGAGGACATTCACTGACTATTCACCATACTCACCACCCTGCCATCTGATCGCCACATTGTGTATCGTGATTCGTTACTCCATACATTTTTCCACTGTTCAATTGCCCCATGTTTACGCACCTTACACCATGTGAGGCATCATTTGGCATTTGCCGGTGTGATGTGTGGCTTATGAGCAGCCACTCTACCATAAAATCCAAGTTTTCTCACCTCCCACCTAAGTTTCATAGTACTTGCAGTTGATCCTGATACAGTTTGGAATTCCTGTGTAATGGTCTGCCTATTACACATTACGACCCTCTTCAACTGTTGACAGTCTCTGTCAGTCAACAGATGAGGTCGGCCTGTACACTTTTATGATGTATGTGACCCTTCACATTTCCACTTCACTATCACATTGGAACAGTGGACCTAGGATTGTTTACAAGTGTTGAAATCTCACATACAAATGTATGACCCAAGTGACTCCCAATCACATGACCACATTTGAGGTCAATGAGTTCTGCAGAGTGCCCCATTTTGCTTTCATGATGTCTAGTGACTACTGACGTCACTGGCATGGAGTACCTGGTGGCACAATGCACCTAATATGAAAAAATAAGTTTTGAGCATGTCTGGATACTTTTGATCACATAGTGTATTATTCTCAATGGTGTTCAGAAATGGCAGAGATCATTAAAACTCAGCAATTCCATCAGGCCATGGGGATTTGTTATCAGAATCTATACCCAATACATAGCAAAGTCAGCTCCTCTGTTAACTATAATCTATCAGAGAGAAGTTGGGAATGGGGGGAGGGGGAGAAAAATAAATTAAGTGCCCAGTAACTGGGAGAATGCAAAGGTCATGCCTATCTTCAAAAAGGTCAGCAGAAGTGATCCATGATACTATCATCCAATAACCTTGACACCCATTTGTTACAGAAGCTTAGAACATATTCTGAGCCAAACAGCACAAATACTGAAACCATTGATCAATGAAACCGAACTATCACGTTTCTCTCATGGCATACTTGAACCTTTGGATCAAGAATGTCAGGTAGATGTAGTCTTTCTTGAGTTCCCAAAAGCATTTGACTCAGTTACACATTTGTGCTGACCATAAAAATTTAATCTTATGGGGTACAAGGCAAAATTTGCGACTGGTCTAAGAATTACTTGGTAGGGAGGGCACAGCATATTACCTTGGACTCGGCAACAGAGGAGTTAACTTTGGGTGTAGTCCCGGCAGTGTCACAACTATCTATCTTTTCATTTTGTATATTAATGACTGTGTGGGCAACATTAATAATGATCACAGACTCTTGCTGATTCAGTTATCTGTCATGAAGTACTGTCTTAAAGACACTGCACAAGAATTCAGTCCAGCTTTGAAAAAGATTTCAAAGTGGTGCATAGATTGTGAACTTAGCTTGAATGTTCAGGAAAATGAAATTTTTTTAGTTCCCAAAATCAGAGAAACATATTATCCAATGAATCTGCGAATCAGTTGGAATCTGTGAATCCGTACGAATACTCGTGTTTAATGCTTATAGGGAGAGGGAGAAGACACCTACTTATCACCTAATTCATCCAAATTCATGGTACATGTACAATGTGGTGAGAAATGAAAGTTCCTAAGTGGGAACCTCAGATGGTCAACCATTTAGGAAATTACAGGGATTTTGATACTGATCTATCACCAAGTGCATCCATCATTTGTTCCTGGACAATGTGTTTAGGAAGCACAGTGTAGCTCAGCAGTAAGAGATCGGATTCTCATTGAGCTGCAAGTTTGACTGCCACGTGGCAAATATTTTTGGGCTCCTTGGCAATGCACACACTACTGACATTACTAACCACATCATCATATAGATTAATTTATTTAAGCACAAAAAGTATAGGCATAGGATGAAATGCAGGACAAACATTTAAAAAGGGATTGTAGTTAACACATACATAGGAACATTGTGTATGTAAATCTATATTTCCATTCTTTTGCAATTTATCAACTACATGTACTGGGGTGATATTCATCAAACAAACAGGGGAAGCAATAATTTTGACCACATCTTGCGCATGTTGTAAATGCCGCCTTTTTTCAGTGACATTCTTTATTAATGTCACCGTAGAAAAAAACTTTATTGACATTCTGAATGCTAGGATAGCTGGTGATGCATAATGGAATGTAGTCTGATGCAAGCTTTTCGGGAAGCGATTTCTTCGTCTTCTTTCTTGATGAGGTAAGTGCAGTTTTGACATTTTTTATTTGATTTTTTTACCTGACAACAAAAATATACATTGCAGGGTTGCACAAGTGGCGTACATTTTGGTGGCACCGGGTTGGGGGGGGGGGGGGGGGGGGGAATTACTTTGATACTGCATGTTGGCAATCTGCCTTCTTCTTGGAACAGTTCGTCATATATTTAAAGACTTTCGTCCTATGCTGATGATGTGCACATAGAAATCCAAAACAACCTATATGATGTGGCAGTTAATTGTGACATCAGTAGTGTACGCACTGCTAAAGAGCACAAAATATTTGCCACTAGGTGGAGTCAAACCTGCTACCCTTCGAATACATATTCATTCTCATACCAATGAGAGAAACTCCACTTTATGAACACATTGTTAAGAAACAATTGATATGGTGCACATGGTGATGGATCCGTATCAAAATTCGTTTCATTTCCCTAACACTGTGCCATCTGGAGTTTCCACTTAGGGCACTTTCTTGTCTCACCATACCCTACATGTACCATAAATTTGAGTGGAGACGAGTAAGCATCCTTTCCTTGTTAGTAGGGACATGAAATGCAACCATCACATTGACCCAGTCATGAGTGAAGCAGCTAGCAGACTGCTGTTTATTAACAGAATACTAGGGAAATGCAAGCCGTCTATAAAGAGACTGCTCACAAACCACTCATGCAACTTACCCTAGAGTACTGCTGTAGTGTGGGACCTGGACCAAATACAACTAACAAGAGAGATTAAAGACGTACAGAGAAAGGCAGCACGAATAAATTGTTTCACTTTTATCTGGCCTAAGGGAGAAGGTCACTGGCACTGAAAGAACTAAACTGGCAGATTCTAGAAGACAGACAGAAATTATCCTAAGGAAGCCACTTACAAAGTCTCATGAACTGGGTTTATTTGACTGCAGGAAGGTAATACAAAAGCCTCTAGATATTGCTCCCACAGGGATCCATACATGGAGGCATTTAAATCATCATTCTCACTATGCCCCATACATGAATGGAATAAGAAAGAGCCATAACTACTGGTAGATGTATAATGGTGGTTGTTAACTGCTGATTATTCGAAAGTAGTTGTGACTGGTAATGTTTTCCTGTTGGTGCTACAGCTAATGTTTGGACTGCTTGCTCATTTATTGCCTCTATGCCTTCTCGTTTTTAACATCAGGTCTACTGGCCTTTTTCAGCTGGCTGCCACGTATATTACCTTTTCAGGTTAGCTGACATGCGAATGTAGTCTTAATGTTTTCAGGATCAGTTCTGTTTTAATGTTTTTTTTGTCTATCCTTGCACTTACATCACCTTCAAGGATTACTCTAGTCGACCTTCACTTTTGTTAGCACAGTGTGATTATAATTTTAAGTTAAACTTCAAAACACTGTAGACATAACACCACTGGTCAGAATGACGTCAAACGGCAATGGAATATTATCGAAGAAGAGGGAAAACATATGGCAGAGGAAAAGAATAGTGTGAAAATTGATCATCAGTTAGCACTTTGTGTCACAATACATAAATGTTAACACCAGCCATATGCATGACCCACTGAAGTTAGTATGAACACTGAGTACATGGCTTTTCCTAATTTCGCATCTGCAATGTTTACCATGAATGTATAAAAGCAGGATCACGCTCTTCTTGTTAAGTTTTATTACAAGACTGATGACTGTGCATATGTCACTCTTCTGACTTAAAGACACTGAAGGGTTTGAAAGAATGCATTAGTCCAATGACTGTCATGGTTCTGGTGAAAATGATTCAGAAATTCAAGAAGACGGGTTTTTTGGTGTGCAACCTGGTAGAGGGAGAAACAAATTGATCTGACGTCAGTGGCAGAAGTAGCCACAGCAAAGCACAAGGAGATGAGTGGAGGTGTGCAAAGATGTAGTGCATGGAGAATGAGCATGGTGCATAAAATCCTATGAAACATCCTTCTTTGCAATCCATTCGAAATTACCAATGTGCAGAAGTTGCTTCCTGTAGACCTGTTAGCAAGAGATACCTTTGCTTTAGAATTTCTTTCTCGCATGGTAGTGGACAATGATTGCCCATGGAAGATTTTTTGGAGACACGGAGCCACTTCCACACGCAAATCAACCAGTACCACTTCATCCTGAAAAGGTCACTGTGTGGTGTGGGTTTACGTCATCATTTACCATAGGGCCTCATTTTTTTGTAGATACAGGTGCTTCCGGTCCCATTACCTATACTGCCACTGGTAAGCACTATGAGTGTTTTGTGCAACCATGTCATTCCAGCAATCTAACAATGTGAATGTGATCATTTTTATGCAAGATGGCACACATCTGCACATAGAAAATCCAGTTAAGCAGCTGCTAAAGCACCATTTTGGAAATGCTGGAATTGTCAACCACCATTCCCCTACAGTCTGGCCGACCCTATCACCTGATCTTAATTCTTGTGGCTTTTGGCTGTGGGGCTGCCTGAAAGACATTGTGTTCAGCATTTCAATTGCAAACTTAACTGCACTGAAGGCACGAATTGTGCAACATATTCTGAACATGATCCCGGAAACACTTCCATCAGTTGTGGAACCTGCTGTTTCTCAATTTCAACTTGGTGCAGAACATGGTGGACAGCACACTGAACATGTTTTGCTCCAGTCACATGGAAATTAATAATCTGATTTGATTTTGATTTATGCTTTTTATGCAATTTTTGGCCCGAGGACAATTAAAAACATTTTTTCCATCTAATGTGATATGACCTTGCCGTGGTGGATGGGCTTATGTAACTAACATTATCGCAACTATACACCCATGCACACTGAGTAGTACAGTTTGTTTAACATCAAACATACACCTTAGGCATTGTTGTATGATTATTTGACATTTGTTGTCGACTATATTAAATTATTCTACATTTTGTAACTATTTATTTTTCTTCTGTCATATATTTTCCCCTCTTTCTCCGATAATATTCCAATACAATTGGACATAATTCTGACCAATGCTGCTATTTCTACAGCAGTCAAAGTTTAACTGTAATTATAATCACCCTATACTTCTGTTATTCTTTTGATTTCATCTTCTGCCTCCATCTATGGTTTAGCATCTGTGTCTATTATTGCAATGTGACTTGTTTTAAAAATATTAATGTTTTTGTATCTTATTGCTTCCTTTATTAATAACAAGAATGGTTTGAAGAAGATGGGAACTACTATTGCTAGTGTGCATATAGTTTTTCATGCAAGAAAGCATACTTTTCTGTTAAAGAGGTTTCTGTGATGACTTTGGCATCTTACATTGCTGGAAGACGATGTAACTACTAACATACCATAAACACTTTAACATTAAGTTTTAGTTTTAAATTGCATTGGAAGTATATAGATAAAATACACTAACTAAAGATAATACACTATTACTGACATATTTCTATCAAAAACCTATCACTGAAAACTCACAACGATGCAAGTTTGTAATAAACTTGCACCGTAAGCACCAGTAAGAGACTGTGCCAAATCCTCCTTTTACAGAAACTGCATTAAATTTTATAACCAATATTTAACCACAAAAGAGGAAACGTCTACTCTAGAGAGGGGTAGGCACACTAGTTGGCAAGATTTTGTAAACTGGAAAGAAATTATGCAAGTGTCATTATTCAGTGTTGTATGCTCTATTGACTAACTCAACGAATCAGTCCCTCTGTCACCTATGAATGAAGTATTAACTATCCCCCCTATAAATGAATTATCCCCTATAGAAAACAGGAAGATGTAGTAAACAAATACGAGGCACTTACAGAATTTTTTGTGGCTAGTGAAAAATTTATGTTGGATCAAGACTAACCCATATTTCTTCCAACTGCTTTCTGTGGAGATCTGTGACTGATTCAGTTCTGAAGGCTCACTCAGATAGCCTGATGGGTAAGATTACTTCTCAAAGTGCAGAAAATTTGAGGTTTACTCATACTCGCTGTCTGGCACAAATTTCCCTTACATACAACTGTTTATAATGTAAGGACTGATCTATATTTGTTGTTCGTTTCATTACATATTCATTAATTTTACCCTTAAAATCCATTGATTTCATTTTGTTTCATTAAATCTAATTCAAATGAAGGATCTGGTGTCAATGAAAGCATTATAGTGATTCTGGTATAAAAACCTACCACAAAATGTGTGTTCAAGGAGTCAGCTTTCAAGCCACCTACCTAAAGATTCCTAAGTGCTGTGACTTCAATGATATCCAATTAAAATCTTGACCATGTACTTAATGACCCTGAAGGTCTAGTAATGCTCCTGGAAACTGAAATACTGGCTTCTTTTGCACATGCTGATAGGCTCTGTTTAAAAATAAATTTTAGATGGTAATCTGCCATATGAAATGACGATGTTGCTAGCCAGTACATTGTCCTGAATCAGTAATGGATCAGTTTTCCTTGCCCTAAAAAATACTAACCCCTAAAATATGATCCATTAATTATTCGGTTAATAGTGACTGGCAGTAAGTAAGTCTAGAACAGCACAGTATCAAACTAGATATGAAATGGTGACTCTTTAGCTACACTCTAAGTATCAGGTTAGAGCAGGTTTCTTCTCACTGATTGATGGATTGAGGGAGAAATGACTGGTTCTGTATGAGAGAGAGAGAGAGAGAGAGAGAGAGAGAGAGAGAGAGAGAGAGAGAGTGTGTGTTTCACTCTCACAATGGAGGCAATATTCGGATTGATTGGAAGTGTTTTTAAGTTCTCTACTGCATTTAATGTAAGCTCCCTCATCAACTAACAAATCAAAGCTACTACCCATCACTATACAAATGACCCTCAGCCTGCCATTTGCTTTACCTACAGCTTAACATCTTGCCAAATATACTTCATACTCCCAGATAATACTTCAAGTATGCACCAAATGCAAATGTAAAATTGTACACTTCACAAAAAACACGAACATGGCTATTTTATTGGTAAGCCGCAATTGGAGTCAATAAACTTGTGCAAATACATGTGTTTAGCAATTTGTGGAGATACAAAATGGAAATATCACACATGTTGAATCACAAGTAAGCAGTTGGTAGATCTATGTTCTTGGTAAGATATCATGACTGACTGCTTACTGAGTTTCAAGATCAAGTACCTTGTGTGTAATCTAGGATTATTCTGTCTCTAATATGTTGCTGCTGTAGTGACTGCAAGGCAAGACTAAACTAAGTACAAGCAACACAGAGGCATTTAAGTAGCCATTTTGCCCCCACACTCCGTATGTGAATGAAATAGGAATAAACCATAATATTTGATACAATGGGAAGTATACTCCATCATGCCTTTTACAGCAGATTTCAAGTATGAAAGACTCCAACTCTAGGAACCTAGTCCAAAACTGCTACATTTTATCACTTGATGATGTGCTAAACTTTGAGTTTTTTATGTTAAAGTGTAATAACTAATATGTCCATAAATCATACACACAATCATTCTGTCTGGAGAACAGTAACAAAATTATCTACGAATACGTTATAGAAATAACTATGATTTCCCTAAGACACACTGCAACACTACATGCTACCATTTCATCATTAAGCATAATAACCCTATTACAATAGTATCAGTAACAACCATCCTAACTTTCATACACATTTATTATCTCACAACTGCTTTCATTGGAATGAATATCAGGTTTCAATACCAAATGTCTTTGTAAAATATCCTCACAGAGTTGTAACAATATCACCATTTAAGAAATCAATTACTATTAGTAATACTTAAGGTAAATTCTGGAACATGATTATCGTGAGCACTACACTGACTGGCTAGCACAAGCACAGCGAGCAGCAGAAGCAAGCAACATTGCATGCTGTACATTATGCAGTCAACGTATTTTATTTAACAGTCACTTTTCAGAATTATCGTTTAAAGTTATCTGAGGTAACTAGGCTTCTGAAGATATGGTACTGGCACAACCTCACAAACATTTCTTACAAAGACTGCTGTCAGTGTGACCCTATGTTCTTTTGAACAAACCTGCCACTACATAATGAACATATATTAATACAGCTGAAGTGGTTCTTACTAATATAAACAGTAACCAGCTATGTAGCTCACTATGTTTGAGGTTTTTGCCATATTACACTTAATTTGGATCATACTTTAAATTGTGTCCATACCCGTGAATCAAAATGTGAAGCTGAAAATCTAGTATCAGTCTGGAATTATTCAAGCCAGCGGAAAACCTGGCTGGGCATTTACACATATTACTAAATTAAAGCATCCCACTATGTTTTTCTTTCTGTATGTGAAAGCTAAACTTGGGAACTGCTGCTGGTATTTTGATATAGTTTTGACTAATAAACTGAATTACAAGGATGATTTATGTATGTAATTTATCACCCCTAAGCCAGACATGCCCATGTGTGGGCAGGCCACTTGTGCCATGTAACAGAAAGCATGCATGACCAGTATCTACATGCTTGGTGGTTTCTGTTGAAGTATCAATTAGACCATGGTCCAAGACATGTTTCTGTGCCTTAACTATCATGTCCTAATGCTGAAGGATCCTCAGTGGTTACAAAGCTGTAGGCAGTGAAGTTCAGCCACCTCTGCTGGATTCTTATAATGGGTTGGTGAATAGTTTGTAGTATTTTTTCCGTAAGTCTAACAAACAACAGATATACATAACAGGTTCTTTAGTTATCAGTAATATATTCTCCTTCACTATTTAGAATAGCCTGCCAACAGTGGGATAACTTTTCAGTTCCATGACTGTTGAGATAATGTGATTGTGAGGGGACGAACTAATCTAGTCATATTTGAAGAGCATCTCATCTGGACAAATGTACCTTGAAGGCTGTTAAATAGAGTGGAAAAGGTGGAAATCTGAGGGTACAAGGATAGGTGAAGAAGGTATGTGTCAAACTACTTCCCAACTTATCTCCTGTGTAGTATTTTTTTGTCAGTCAAGCAGAATGTGGGTGGCTATCATGGTGGAGTAGCTCACTTCATGCAATGTTCCTGGTCATCTTCCTCCAATTATATCTGCAAGATGTCTCAGTTGTTGAAAAATGTCAGCAGTCGTAGTTACACTGGTTGTCTTCCTCTGATTATAGCTGCAATGACATAGTTGATTAATGTGTACAAATGATCTTCACAAAAACCCAAAGCTCTAGCTGAATATGGAGAGTCCCTACTATCAAAACTAGCCTCTTTAAAATCAGGGAACTATTTTCATGCCATGCTCTGTCTAATAGCACTATCCTCATATAAGGTGCAATGTTTCTGGCTGCCTCCACTGCTGTCACTCCCTCTCCTGAATTCAAACAAAGGAATATGTTGGAAATGTTCCAATTTCTCCACTTTACACTCCCTTTTCTACTGCCCACTGTTCCATTCACAATTGCCAAATGGCAATATATGTACTCAATTTGCAGTAGTAAACTACAAATGAAAATGACAATTGTCAAACCCCCAGCAATTGGAATACCACATGCAAAACAGAAATGCTATGAAATTGTGCACCAACCTAATAGAGAATCATGATCTGTCTTTGCTCATGACATCATTCAACTGGTGGAGTTTTTGCATCAGTTGCTGCCATTTACTTTAGTTACCAGCACAACACACAACCTGTTTAATGCAATCCTTCACCTTTAGTGTTAAAGTAGTTTGAATGTTTTCAATTTTTATGGCCCCTCTACATCCTAGTATAGTAATGTTAGGCTCTGGAAAAAAACTGTAGTACAGGAGAATGGTATTTGACAATTGCTTGCCCCTAGCACATATACTGCTACCACTTATGTATTTGTGTTGCCCACATGGCAATCTCTCAATCTTAAAGTCAAGTATTGATGCTTCTGTTACTAGCTCCTAAGTAAACTTTAAGTTACATGAAAGGTATTTCGTATTTTCGTGCCATGTAAATGGCAGGCCTAAGTCTTAAACAATATTCACACACGAAGACACGTGCAGAAAAATGGGCTAACAATAAATGTAGAAACTTATTTCTAAGTGTTGTCATCTGTTGGTGAGTATGGGATCTATCAAAGCTGACAATGGTCTCACCCGTAAATATCACTTAGGGGTGAGACCTATGTCAATTTTGATAGTTCTCATAACCAGCAACAGATGAAAACACTTTTCTCTGAGCTTTTACTTTTGAGGGTTAGTCTGTTTTTCCACACGTCTTCCCATTCACACAGCTTTCTTGTTAGTTTCAACACTATGTCAATACAGAGTCTTCTCTGTAGTCTGTTTACATTATTAGTGACTTTTAGCATATGGAAGAAAACTTCTCATTTAAGTGGTTCTTTTTCACCTCCTAATATTTTAGGGTGTAACACACATGGCTTTTCTCTTGTAGAGAAGCTATTTATTATTGCTATCAACTCTTAAATGATTGATATCTTCCTTGAAGTACTGCAGTACATAGTTTTTAGCCTGGACTACATGTGTTTTAATCACTCCTCTTTTCTACTTGGAACAGTGAGTGAAATGTTTGAGGTCATTTATCCACCTGAATAGGCTTTCTTGGTCTTCTGTAGACCACTTCTCTGTTTCCCACAGTGAGCATCAAAGAATTAATAACATGAATAAAAACAGTCCCAGTGCTAATTTGACACCATGTTTAAACTGAGAAGGAGGAGGAAGAGGAGGAGGAGGAGGAGGAGGAGGAGGAGGAGGAGGAGGAGGAGATGGTGGTACATGAATAGAGCTGCACTCTATTGGTATCATTGTTAGGGAAATAAACATGAATGAAAGAGAGAATTGGGAGCCCACAACTTCTGTTTTCTTTGCACATAATTAGAACCACACATCAAAGAGTGATAGCCCATTATGCATTTTACATCCTTAAGGAATATAAATTGCATTTCAAAAGTGATAAAAATTTGTTGATCACATGACTTCTGCACTATTATGCAACCAAATCAATTACTTTTGATGAAGGAGTTTACACACAGAAACAGTGAAGACTGTAATAACAGACATTTTTAAGTACTCAAAAGTTCAATATGATCAAACGCAAGAGCTTTCCATTACTGATAAATGCAAAAGTTGTTTACGACCAACGAACATGCTTTATGTAAGTTTGATTAATTATTGAAGTAAAGTTTGACACCTACATCTGCATGACTACTTCGCAATTAATAAGTAAGTGGCTACCTGAGTGTTCACTGAACCACTTTGTAGCTATTCCTCTACCCTTCCGCACAAACAGCACCCGGAAAAAATGAATAATCTTTCCATGCAAGCTCTGTTTCTCTCATTTCATTGTGATGTTCACTTCTCCTTATGTAGTTAGGTGCAAACAAAATATTTTCACACTTTGACGAGGAAGTTGGTAACCGAGATTTCATGAGAAGGTGGTGCCACAGTTAAAAACTGCCTTTGTTTTAAAGGCTGCCACCCAAATTAGTGTATCATATTCATAGCACACACTGTCGTACTCTGTCAATCCCCTCTGATCTGGATCCCACACTGCAAAGCAGTACTACAGGGGAGTGTAGACAAGCCTAGTGTAACAAGTCTCTCTAGCAGATCTGTTGCATTTTCTAACTGTTCTGTCAATAAATCTCAGCCTTTGGTTTGCTTTCCCACAACATTATCTTTGTGACAGTTCCAATTAAAATCATTCGTGACTAATCCGTAACTGTTTAGTCGAATCTACAGCCTTTAGATTTGTGTAGTTTATCATGTAACCAAAATTCCCTTTAGCACTCATATGGAGGACTTCGCACTTTTCATTATTTAGTGTCAATATAGTTTGTTTTGCCCTTTTGTTAATTTCTCTTTTTTTAGGACATTCCTTTTGCTATTGTTATAGGATAAATCTGTACTTTATTTATTCTTACTACAACCCCCCTCTATTTAACATCACCAGTTTTCATATAAAACCTGACTTCAACATGGACTATTGAAGATTTGCTATAAATACTGTCTATTTTCAAGTAAAAGACAGGAGGATAACTATATGTAACAGAAATATGCCATAGGTTACGTGGCCCATTATATCTTCTCACTCAGTTTCTACATCATTCACCACTTCCAGTTTCTAGATAAATCTAGCAATAAACACATACATAAACAAAGTTATCGATATGAGGTTGCACATTATAGGTACACAACACACTTAATATACAGGTAATGCAGGTATGGCCTTAATTGACCCATGCTACTACAAAACTACCATAGGCTAGGCTTGCTTATGATAGTATACAGTATCCTATGGTAGTTTTATAGCTCTATGCATGAATATATGACCACTGCAATGGATCTTTATCTTCTTTTTGCCACAGCAAGACCGTTCAAAATTCCTTGCGAATGTAGTCAAATGTACTTGGTGACTACTGGAAGAAGCATTGAGGCTGAACTGAAATAGCACTAACAATTGTCTGGGCAGCACAGATGAAGAGGCAGTACCAAATCTCTCATTGATCTCAGCAAACCTTAAAGTTCTATGCTCCAGCACCACAGTTTTTTAAAGAAGCAATTGTTATACTGGTGTGGACGAAGGAGCCACAGGAATACAAGAGCATGAATACTTCCAACGAAGGAGGTTAGTGAAGTTAAGTAAGTTTTGGGCCTTAGTGCAAAATAAACACAATATCAACTTGTCCGATGTACAAGACTGTGTGACTAGGCAATCACAGGCAGTACAGAGATTCCACGCAGAATTTAAACCTAAACCACCATCTCTATTTATAAGGTTACTTGCTAATTTAATTTCAACTGCTTCCTTGATAGCACTATCTCAGTAACTGTAAGTGCATGCCAGAATCTCCATGTCGTCATATTCCATTGGATGACCAGTGCCAAGACAATGTTCTGCAGTGGTGGAGTTGCTTGGCTATTTTAAGCATGTGTGACACTTATGCTCAGTGCACTGGTCCTCGTCAATACTGACAGTCTGCCCAATTTATGCCATGCCAGAATGGCACGGAATTCGGTAGATACCCACCTTATGCAAAGCAGAAACATCCTTTAAGAACCTAGAAGGACCCTGAGGTTAGGTAGTGGTCAAAAAACGTTTCACATCATATTTCCACAAAATATGACCAATCCTGTTTGACGTGCCCTCTGTGTATGGCACTGTCAGCCTCCTAAGCTTGTTTCAGTTTCAAAATACTAACAGCATCTTTAGAGCCTCTGATGATGTACCTAGCTTTACGGGACTCAACGTTAGGCATAGGAACTTGCTACGACCATAGCCCAATGCCTATGCAATAATCGCTAAGGATCCCACAAAATTTTACTTATAATTTATGTCAATACTGTACTGGATTTGAAGCTTTTAAGAGGATTTAAATATATTCACGACATGTTATCATAAGAATGGCACAAATTGTTTGCAATGATGCTACTCTGTTACAGGAAAATGATCAGTGGACATTCAACCAGTAAATGTGAAAATATGTCACTGTAGACATGTCTATCTTGGATTTTTTCTTCTAGACTTTTTTCCTCTGACAAAACTCAATTTTCTGCATAGCATTACCAGTTTCAGTTTTCACAATCAGCTCACATTACTGCCCTTAGTGTGTAAAACTAAGTCACACATATCTGACCTTGCAGTAATTAGTTAATATGCAGTCATGGCAGGAATATGAATTGAAGATACTACTGCAAGACAAATCAGTAAAATGATCTAACTGCTCTGACATGTGATGATAGGGTTATCATCATCATCGTCGAAATATTTAATATTCTTGCTCAACCTGGAACTTGTTTAAAATTTAAGTGAATGGTTAAGGTGGTTGACATGTTCTGTGGTATGCTCTGATAAAATTTCAAATAAGCTGTGAAGTTTAATAATAAACTGACATCCTAAAGATTTCTCACAAAAATCTGAGAACCTTACTAATTAAATCATTCATTAGGATTCTTTGGTCAGTCTGCATCAAAATCTGCCAGGACAGCAGTTGATGGCATAGAATGCAGGAAGGCTTTAGCCTAAGTCAGTCACTCTCACTACCAGCTAGAAATAATATGCAACAATTTAGGGGAAAAAAATGGTAGTTGCATGAAGGTGCTAGGGATCAGATTTCTGCCTGTCTCTTTTCCACCTTCTCACTGCAATTTAGTCATCCTTCTAAAACTTTACTTTTCAGAACTGAACAAGGGAACTGAAGGGGAAATTTTCTTTGCATATTAAAATTTTTTGGGCAATATTCCAAAACTCTTCCACCAATTAGGCTGCAACAGCTATTCTTTCTGCCCAATACAAGAGATTTTTAATTGAATGATGAAACTACTTGAGTTATCTATGAAAGCCAGTAACTTTTTCAGTTTTTCATTTATAGATAGAAATGTGGTATATCTTATCACCAAAATATTTCAAATCATAATCATTTTTATTGCAAATTATTATTAAGGACATAAACCTTATACCAAAATCAATTTCATCTATTGTTTTTATGTCTGAAAATTACAAACCACATAGTGTACTACTATGTAGCCAGTAATTCCTCCATGCAGTAATTTAAAGGGCAGAAACATGGAATCGAAATTACTGCAGATAAAAACGGTGTTGTCTTCTAGATATCTCACAACATACTTTGGCCTTCTTTTACAGTTCGTAACCTGCGTAAGTTTTCAAGGAATCAATACATCGATGAAAATTCACATACACAAATTATTTTTAAGAAAAATCTTTTAAGCCAAACTGGGATGACCACAAACACTAAGTAACACAGCTTAATGCCTACATTCTGCTATGGTATTACTTTTGCAACCACAATGTTCCTTCGAGAGCAAATGTAACTGTACTCTTCTCACTACTAATTCCCAATTCAAAATATTACAATATAGTTACATTATAGGTACATTATCTGGGCACATAAGGATGACCTGAACTTCACGTATAGAATACATTTAGTAAAATCTGAATAATCTATAATTATACTCAAGTTTTGATGTTTATGAATCACATGAATTATAGAAATAGCAAATGTCTTCACCACAAAATCACTAAGTTTTTCCTTTTCTGTTGCCTCATTCTTTGTGTATACCATCCACACAAATACAAATTTCCTGTTATTTGTAGAAACTTATAAGAGGAGAAAATCTAATTTTGGACCTTTGGTGGATTACATCTTCAGTTAATTTCAGGTTACTTTCTGAGAATGTTGCATGTAATAAACAAATTTCAGGAGTGTAAATATGACTAGTCCATTGTGTATGTGCACAATCTCAGTTCAAATTTTTCGTGAAGACTACCTAATTTAATTCTTATACAACTTCAAAACAACATGGCAAAAAGCAGAAATAATTTAAACTGTATGGACCAGAATGAATCAAGGTAATTGCAAAACAGTCAAAAATTATGCTAGAGGTAAATGATATGGTTACAGTGGTGAGCAAAGGATTAATTTTATAAACTAAGGACACCTAGCAAGCTACATAAAGAAAAGTGTCATTCCCCAAAACAACCCAATTTCAGAAAAAAAATTATGCAATGCTACAAATCCAAAGTCTACCCAATAATTACAATCTATCCTATTCCTTGACAGACACTATCAACTTATCCAAGGTCAACTTGCATATTATAAATCAAAATCTCAGGTTGATTTACTTTTTTTTGTGCACACACACACACACACACACACACACACACACACACACACACACACTGAAACTTTGATTCACAGTGTGCAAGTTGCTCCATTTATGTGATGCTTAGTTATAATAATGCCACCATTGTAAAGATAACAATATTTTGTGACAAGACAAGTATTTCAAAAAAGAATTTACAAACATCCACAACACTACTCTTTATTTCACTGCAGTTATGACGCCACACAAAAATATAGCAACTGTTTAGGAACTACTCTGCAATATTTTTAATCTTTCTTATTAACATTTTAAGCATCATACAGCACCAACATTTACAACTGAAAATTGCTTAATTTAGAAAATGCATGCCATAAAATTCCTTATTTTATACCATCACCTGCCAACTACATTTGCAGAAACTCTTCACATTTCATTTAATTTAACCAGTTTATAAACTCATTCTCAAATAGCAGATCAAGAGCCATCATTTCAAACTGCTTCACCAAGTTAACACTGGTAGGAAGGCTGAAGAGATGATCAGTTTATTTCACATTACAATACAATGTATGGTATATTATTTTTATCATAATCACCTACAGAAATTTATCAGAGGAGGGGAGTAAGAGACAGAATGAAATTTTATGATTACTCTGCATGTCTTTAATCTTAGATGTCCGACAGTTATCCACTCGATGTAATTTTGAAAGTAAATTACTTTTATACCAAAAAGGTAAGCATATTTTAGTGATTTAAGTGAGGTGCATCATGTCTTATTCATGATGCCAGTTTCCGAGTTAATGATCTGAAATTACATTAATGTGCGCCATCTGATCAAAAATATTCTGACACCCCCATGAAATAAAAAATTTACCACTGTGTGCAATGAGACTGGGACCCCATCAGTATAAAAGGAGGCAGGATATCTTGTGTTGCCAGTAAAAAAGCAGTAACAGCAGAATGGGTCAGTCAGGAGAGTTAAGTTTCTTTGAATGTGGACTAGTCACTGGATATCGCCTGAGTAACAAATCCATCAGGGACATTTCTGCTCTTCGAAGGCTGACCAAGTGGACTGATGATGATGATGGACTGAGGTGGAAATGTGAAGGAACAACCACAGCTAAAAGGAGACCAATCAAAATATTACATACTGATGGGTAGAGGCCATCTAGCATTGCAGAAGATGATTTAAAAAGAATCTCATGAAGTCAACAGAGGGAATAAGTCATGAATCCCTCATGTTATCGCAAGTCCAGCTAGCGCAATAACCGTACATAGGGAGTAGTTGAAAAAGAAGAAGAAGAAGAAGAAGAAGAAAAAGAAGAAGAAGAAGAGTTTAAAGTAACTAAATATCATTGTTCTCAGTCACCATCACACTGGAAATTACACAAAATGATGAAAAATCTAAGGAGAATTGTCACATCCAGGATCTGACCTGGTGACAATTGAAACTTTGGCATGAGAATAGCTGTTGTCTGATGATTAAAAGTGAGATGAAAGGCATGGAGCAAATAACTGTAGCTAGTCACTGAAGGATACATGAAGGGTTATCAGTCTGAAGTACAAAATGGGGCAAGAGTGAAAATTAAGACTGTATGGACCAGAGTGTCACTCACCTGGAACTGTTAGATAGGTAAAATGCATACTATAGTTACCTGCTCTCCCTTCATCTAGTAGTATCCAGGGTATGGAGGGACCATGTTGATGGCTTGTCCAATCAGCAAGCAGCATACATTCTGTCATAACATCAACTATCATGATAAGACTATCACAGCTTAATGGGTGGGTGGGGGGGCATCATCTTGATGTACAAGGAACTCTTACACAAGTTTTGTGTGGCTGATACGTACTTAGTCAGCAGTGTGTCCTCTTTCCAAGAGGCTTGTAGTGAAGTATGTCATGCCATGGTGGTGCCCTAGATTGCTCTCAACTTTTCTCTCTTGGTAGCATGATATTCCATATCTCTTTTTTTCAAAATTTGATTTCGCAGTCACAATCATAGGTCTGTCCCCAGTATTAAGACTTCAGAAATGTCTCCTGTGGTTTTTGTCTTTAGCTGATTTCCCGAACAGTTCATTTCCTGGGATACCCACGTGGCTCAATGACCACATGTATGTTACAATAGGTGTAGAGTTGTAGAGGTCAAGTAATGGGTTTTTATCGTAGGCAACCAGAAATTTTCTGCGGTAGCACAGACATCTTGAGCAGCTCATGGTGTTGCTAGGAACTGGAAAGTCCTTTGTTGACAGAGTTTTAATGTATGGAGGAGCCCATTTGTGTGCAAAAGCATACCCAATGCTGTCGTCAACTTCTTAGCCATCTGTGCAGATGCATGCCAAATTTGGATTGTTGTGAAAAATCTAACAGAACAGGTGACTCAGAATGGTGGGATCACAATTTTACTTACAGCCAAAGAAGAGATCCATGTACATTAAAAACTTGGGACTGGGTACACACAACAGGGTGGGTGAGGCATGGACGTAGTAGAGGCAGCCATGCTATTAACTCTACCAGCTCATGATATTGCATAGATATGTCTAGTGATGGGTAAATATTATATACTGTTAACTTGTTGACAGGCTAACATAGTGGCACCTGCTAACTCATTCTGTCAGAGCATAAGAGCATGCAGACCCCTCCGGACACCCTCTTGGCATTTATGCTTTTTCACAGTAGAGTTTGGAATTGTTAATGTTAAAGAGATTGATTTCCGAGAATCCTGTATCCTTAAGTGCCGCACCAAGTGCGTTGGGAGCTCTGAGTTCCATCAAAAGGATGTCAGATTGGACCTCCAGGACATGACTTATCTAAAATTCTATGGATACAATGGCTGTTTAAGGAAAAAGTTTCAGTGAAGATGCGCAACCAATGTCCGAACTCTTACAGAAATCAGAAATCTGTGAAGAGGGGGTTAATGGGAGAGGGTCGTTGTGGCACAGTGAGCAGGAAGTTGGGAATTTAGGTCTGAAAGAAATCATGTCCAGATGGCAGAGGTGGTTAAGGCAACCATTCTAGAGAAGTGGAGCATCCAGGTTTGTGTCCTGGACTGGCATGAATTTTAAATTCTTGTGACTGAATTGCCACAATTCCCTATGCAGCTAGAAGTCATCATTTTGATTGATTATCGTGATTGCATGTTTAAAGGGACTAAAGTACTGTGTCATCAGTCCCTCCATTTCATGAGCGAGAAACACACAAAAAAACGATGACTTGGCTGCTCCAATTATTTAAGCAAGTGAAAGAGTAAAAAAAGGGCATGACAGTAGCCTTGTCATAATACGACAGGTGAAAGAAAATCAAGATAAGCCAGACAGCACTGTGCACAATAGTGTCTAGAGACACAACAAGGTGAGGGAAAGAAGTAACATGCAGTTGCATGGGAGATAAGCACTGCTGGAGCTACAAAAGAGATCCATCCATATCACAGGACAGGGTACAGACCAATGGGTGTGTCTAAAGGGAGCCATAGGAACACAGACTGAAGGAGGTTACTTGAGACCCTTCAGTAGCGGATCGAGTCTGATCCCACATGGTCCATCCAGTTTTGGGTAATGCATGAAGTCTGAACTGTTGGTTGTGGAACATATTTGAGTAACATGGGCAAGTAGGCATCTGACAAATTTTGATGGCCTAATTTAGCTAGAAGCTGCTGTCGTCAACCTGCAGTGGTGGGACACTGACTTCCACCAGGAGACTGTCAAACAGGGCTCCTGCAGAAGGCTCCCATTGCCAACCACGCACCCGTGTGGTAAGCATAGTCCAGCAAGCAGAGTATGGACAGTGCTATCGACCCATAGGCAGCACACCCATAGGTAACACAGCTATAGTCCTAGTGGGATAAAAATCAATGCTTTGTAAAATCTCACAAGAACTATGGTCTGTACCCCCACAAGGAGTTACTAATAAAACAGAGCATTTAACTAATTCAGATAGGAAGTCTGAAGCCAGCAGACATGTGGCAGCCAAGTTGGCTTGTCGTCATAAAAATACCCAAGAACTAAAAAATTTCAACAACTTTAAGTGACTAGTCACCAAGATAAATTTCTGGGTGTGGATGCACAGTCCAGAGTTGGCAAAAATGCACAACTCAAAAACACACATCTTATGATTTTGCTGTGATTAAGGGCCCACTTATGTACTATCCAGACAATCCGCTGAAGTTGGCTAGCAGTGTCTCACAGTGACGCAGAGAGATGGTACAGGTGAAGGTCATCCACATACAGAAACACTGACATTTACAATACCATTGATGGCGATAGCGTACAGCTTTATGATCGGAACCAATTCCTTAGGGACTGTAGTTTCCTGTATATATTGGTTGCTGAGACTAGAACCTATCCAGATAGGAAATTCTAGATAAAAATGGGTAAACTACCACAGAAACCCAGCTCGTGCAGTGTAGATAGTATGTGACGTCTCCAGGTGGTATCTTATGCCTTCTGTAGGTCAAAAAAGACAGCTATCTAATGCTGCAATGCTGCCAACGCACGAAAGCATTGCACATTGCAGATTCCAGATGAACCAGATGATCTGTGGTAGACCAGAAATCCTGAAAGCCACTTTGGAATTGTGATATATGCCCTTCATTGTCAAGGCACTAACTAAGATGAAGGTTGACCATATGTTTGAATAGCTTACACAGCCCATTTGTCAGTGAGACTGGCCGGTAGTTACTTAAAATATGTGGGGCCTTTCAAACTTTCAGGACAGGAATAATACCACCTTCCCACCATTGAGAGGAAAATTCTCTTTCCCACCAAATTCAGTTAAGAAGCCTGAGAGTGTATCTCAGGCTCTCAGCACGAAGAGGTTTCCACATTTGGTTGTAGGTTTTGTCATGCCCAGGGGCCGTATCTCGACACACTGCCAAAGCACTGCAAGACTCCAATTCACTAAAACAGATGTTTGACAGAAAACTGTGCACATGGAAGGATGGCGACAAAAAACAGTGGCTTCACTGTAGTGAAAGAGCCGCTGTCAATTTGAGAACAAAGCAACAACTCTACAAACTGTTCACTTCCATCTCTCCTTACCCAGCTTTTGTCTTGAGGCATGCTCAAAGATGGAAATGCCATAGGATTGTAAACCTCTTGATTAAAATCACTGTTCTTGCCCACTGTGATGGCGGTGTTGGCACAGCCACCATTGAACATGATCCATTTCATTGTAGATCATCTGCCCCAATGCCTGCCACTAATCGGAGGCTCTCCTTTTGGGAATCATTCTGTTAAGGCAAAGGCCACCTGCCACTGTAGCCATTGCCCTGAGCCCTGGTATCCCATAGTTGATAGGCACCTACTCCTTGGCTGACATGGGAGAGTTTAAAGCTCAGGCATTGGCAGTGCAATCACTGCATTGCAGGGTGCTACCACAGAGAATACATGACAGCCCCACCATGACAGACTGGTTACCATGCTGATTTCAGGGCAGAGAGAGAGAGAGAGAGAGAGAGAGAGAGAGAGAGAGAGAGAGAGAGAGAGAGAGAGAGAGAGAGAGAGAGAGAGAGAGAGAGAGAGATATCGATCCAATTGACTGGTAGGTGGAAGAAAAAAAAAAAATCACAGCACAGAGTGGAGAGTTAATGCACTACAGTCCATCCCCAAATGGCCAGCTCTTCTGTAAAATTAGGGAAGTGGAGGTCGAACCCAAAATGGGGACCAGAATTTAGAAAGCCAAAAAAGGTGAGAGGGGGGAAAGCATTAAAAAAGTGAGAAGGGCGAAAACCTTCAGAAGTCAAAAGCATAGTCAAAATACCAAGAGAAAAACGTGAACAAATAAAAGGACTCCTAAGTTACCTCTTACAACACACGAGGAAGGGCTGCGAGTCTATTCTAGCCTGCGACGCCGAAGGGGGCGGGGCTCATTATTTCCTTCCTACCGTTTTCCCATCCCATTTGCTGTTCATTCAGTTTACTACTACTGTTCATACAAATTACTTTGCTGCCACATTGTGCTCCAGCTGGATGTGCAATTCTTCGTCAGCATTCATTCATAGGCTTGACCTTTGAGGGTGGGGGTGGGGGCAGCATTCAACAAAGGGGGCAGAATTCTGTTTAACTTTCAATTTCTCCTCCTTGTCGTCTAACAGGTTTCAGTTTGTGGGAGCAGTGTATTGACTTTTGGGTTAGAAGAGGACTGTTCTTTTCTACGGCTCACAATATGTGGCTCTTTCAGCCCTTGGTTGGTGTGAGACTGCTGGTTTGTTTCATCCTTGGAGGGAAAGTGATGACACTAGTAGAGGACAAAACTTCTCCAGCTGCACTAATGAGGTTAGTTACTATCAGTGCTGTGGATTTGGAGGTCAAAGGAGCTGATGTTCCCTCCCTCAACACAGAAACAGACATTGCCATGTGGCTAGGCCCTAAGAGTTGCTGTTTGGGACCTAGTTACTGCTTCAGTATTAGATTTTGACACTGCTTGTAAAATTCGACGTCTTATTGAATGAGTAGAGACTTTCAGAGTTTATCTAAGCATTTTGATAACAGACAGTTAAGTGTTTTCTATTCCTGACTTTACTTCACCTCCTGGAAACTGATCATGTCAGCCAGTGAGAGGCTAGTGTTCTAATCAGTTTACACATGTATGTGGTGGTTTGCTATTGCAGCCCTTCCACACACCCCACAGGTAGCACTGTTACAGCAGGATGATGTATTTGAACCTCTGGCACCTAAAACCTCTCTCAAGGGGAGGAAAATACCGTGACATACGTATAAACCATTATCTTAACTTTCTCATTTAAAACATTTTCCAATCTATTATCCCAAAGTACTGCCTGAATGTTATGAAAAAACTTACTCCCACCACTCTAGATTAATACACAGTTCTCTAACTGTTTGCAGCTTTGAGGAGACATGATAACTGATGTTTCACCCAGCTTGTTACAGCCCACAACTTTTTATCATTTTAAGGGTTTATTAAAAGAAATCCATTTCTCATTTTCTCAACTGCAGAAACATCTCTAACTATCCTCAGCATTTTCAACAAGAACTTGTGAAAAATTCATTTCTGAACCATGCAAAGAACTGAGTGAACTGTCCACCTCCATTTCTCTATGCCCGACTCATCCTGTGGGGTGGCCTAAGGTGGGAAAATAACAACACTAAGTACTTGCATTAAAATATATCTTTCTATATGCTGAGACAGCTGTGCTGGCATGGCCACCGATATGGGTGAGTTTGATCTATTACATTGCAAATCAACTGTCCTGGTACCACATTATGATTGGAGGCTCTCCCCACAGGCACCACACCACACTGGCAATTCCTTGGCATACATGGGGAGGTTACAACTGAGGCATCAGCAGTGCTACCATGCATTGTCAGGGGGCTAGAACCTTAAGAGTATGTGATTCACAATGATGATACAGCTACAGCACTGTATTTTTTATTGTAATCTAGTAATATATGCAGAAGAACACAGCGTACAGTGGATATATTATGAGCCATGAACGGCGTCCTTCGTTAAAAGGCCCAAACTTATGTGACATTATGGAAAGCCGAGGTCAAACCCTAAAAGGGGACCACAAGTGAGCCAAAAGGTAGAGTGAAAGTTTTGAAATGAAAAGGACATGTGTCTTAATAACACCGAAGTAGGTAACATGAATAGCTTGACTGGGTGTAGCACTCTTCTTAGTAACCCCCCCCACAAACAAACAAACAAACAAACAAACAAACAAACAAACAAACAAACAAACAAACAAACAAACAAACAAACAAACAAACAAACAAACAAACAAACAAACAAACAAACAAACAAACAAACAAACAAACAAACAAACAAACAAACAAACAAACAAACAAACAAACAAACAAACAAACAAACAAACAAACAAACAAACAAACAAACAAACAAACAAACAAACAAACAAACAAACAAACAAACAAACAAACAAACAAACAAACAAACAAACAAACAAACAAACAAACAAACAAACAAACAAACAAACAAACAAACAAACAAACAAACAAACAAACAAACAAACAAACAAACAAACAAACAAACAAACAAACAAACAAACAAACAAACAAACAAACAAACAAACAAAAACAAAAACAAACAAAAACAAACAAAAACAAACAAACAAACCAAACAAAACAAACCAAACAAACAAAACAAAACAAAACAAAACAAAACAAAACAAAACAAACAAAACAAACAAAACAAACAAAACAAACAAAACAAACAAAACAAAGATCTGTTCTAGCCCCCGATACCACAGTGGATCATACGGAGTTATAAAGAATAAGGTACAATGGTCAAGCAGCTCCACACAAGCCCTACATTTCTGTACTGAATGCTAAGCAACTGCAATATCTGAGGTGGCATGATATGCAATGTCACTGAACAGTGGTCGATTGGAAATGAGTGATTTTGAGGAATGATTCATGCTATACACTGTGGCAACATAAGGGGAAGGATTTGAGTTTGGCAAATGCCTGAGGAACATTACATGCAATCACATTAAGTGCTAACAGTGAAGTAAGACAGAGGTGGTGTTACAGTATGGCAGTGTTTTTGGTTGATGTGTGGTTGCCTTAATGCACTTAAGGAAATACTAAATGCAGAAGGACATGAGCATATTTTACCGACATGATGTATTGCCACCCAGAAGCACTTATGGGGCAGACGGTGATATTCTTGAAATAGAGTGGCCTACCCCGCGTCCCAATGTGTCCCAATGGACAGCCTTTGGAATGAATTAAAACACTGATTTCACTCCAAACCCCAGTTTGTCTGGTTTTGGCTCTAAAGAATGGGCTGCCATTCCTCAAACATTCAACTCCTCACTAAAAGTGCCTATGAGAAGTTCAAGGCATCACAAAGGAAAATTGTGGCAACACCCCACATTAATGACCACTAGTAGGTGTCCAGATAATCTTGATCAGCTAATTTGTGACTGGATTGTGTACACATCAACTTAGGAAGTCAAACTGGAAAATATCAAAAAACATATATTCCAAATCATACGAGGTGCAACAATAAAGTAATGAAACTTAATTTCTTTGCACAAAGTGGCAACCTTGCAGACTTGCATAGGCACAATACCTTTGACCTTGGTCTATAAGCTGCTTCTAGTCCAAGCAGCACCTCAATGCAACCGCTCAGTCTTGAGTTGTGCTATAATAAGTTAACACGTGTTTGTGCAATGGTATGCCATTTCTTTTTGCATTAAATTGGGTGAAAACATGACAACAACTTACGGTAAGCTTCAGAAGGCTTTTGGAGAGGAGGTTATGTCAACAGCTCAAGTTTTTTGTTGGCATAAAATGTTTAGTGAAGGCAGAACCATCATCCTCACTGACAGTTAACTTGGCCAGGGTGCATGCAGTCATATGATCTGATCAAAGATTATCCATGAAAATGATTATAGAAGAACTGAACATCAAGCAAGAATTGGTTCGTCTAATAACTGAAGATATTGGTATGAGAAAGATTTGTGCAAAAATGGTCCCCAAAAATCTCTCACCACAACAGTGAGAAACATGGAAAAATGTGGCAGCTGATCTGTTACAGCAAATGGGAATCAATCCAGAATTGTTGAGTCGTGTTATCACTGGTGATGGAAGTTGGTTTTTTCACCATGATCCAGAGACAAAATGCCAAAGTTCGCAATGGGATCACCCAGACCAAAAAAAGCTCGCAAACTCGCATGTCAAACTCAAGTGAAATGCGTGCTTGTGTGCTGCTTTGATTTCATAAAGAGTGGGTGCCTCCTGGAAAAACAGTTAACCAATATTACTACAAAGAAATTTTAAAAAGACTTCAAAAAAGAGTTCTTCGTGTCTGTGCCAACATAGCTGATAATTGGATTCTGCATCACGATAATGCGCCCTCCCATACTGCTCTGTCAGTACAGCAATTTTTAACCTCTAAACAAATTTCAGTACTACCACAGCCACCTTATTCACCAGATATCGCTCTGTGAGACTTTTTTTCTATTTCCAAGAGTCATAAGCGGTCACGGGACCCCATTTTCGAACAACACAAGACGTCCAAAGAGTTGCGATGATGGTCTTCAAGGATATTACATAAAATGAATTACAGAAATTTTACTATTAATGTCAGAAGCCCTGGAAAAGGTGTGTGCGTGCAATCAGAAGGGAACTACTTTGAGGAAGACAACACTAAACTGGACTAAAACAGTAAGAAACTTTTTTTTTCAAATCAGTCATTTCTTTATTGTCAACCTCATATACCCAAACTACAAAATGTTAAGAAATATATATTCCTTATCACACACCAATAATGTTGGGTTGACATTAACAACAGCATATCCGTGAGAAGGCAGAGAAAGTCTTCCTGGGTATTAAGAAAAACAACCAGCACAAAATGCTACTAAGTGTGTGTGGGGGGGGGGGGGGGGGGGGGGGGGGGAAGAAGAAGAAGAAGAAGAAGCATCTCTTACACAGGACTGGTGGCAACTACAGAACTCTGTTGCCTAACTCAACTTTACATCTGATTGTGTCAATGGATTTACTGGGTTACTTTTAACCTTTAATTTTTTTTAATGTTGACCGTCATAATCAGAATGAAAGAAAACTTGTTGTGGCAACTACATTTCTGGGCTGTTCACCTAACCAGCGGTCAACATTCAACTAGATGGCTGATGGAAGCTTCCAAAATTACCTTTTAATTCACTGAGATAACTGATCAGCCTACAACTGAACCAAAACAGTCCTCGTCTCCCCAATTTGCCATCATTGTGCAGCGGGCTACTTATTTTGTAGCTGCCCTGAGTATTTCACAGTGTTGCACTCCATTGAATTCAAGAAGACACTAACTCCTCGAATGGACATCTTTTTTTACTATGGAACTTCGTACTTCCCTTTTGTAGCACAGAAAATCACTTTTCCTCTTTCTCGCTGTTGCATATGGGTCCACAACACACAGGTCCACAACACACAGCACATATGACCAACTACACTATAAAAAATGGCATTCTTCATGGCCTACAAAAACAAGGAACCACCACCTGTTGCTTATGCATGTGTCAGTGTTGTAATTAACTCTAGGAATTGGTGTCAGATGCTGAAAAGGCATACTATGATGTTTACATTGCACTCATGACAGAAAAAAGTGTGTGGGGAACTTCTCACAAACTTCCACACACCTAGACATTGGACGAATGCTTTTCTTGTGGTGTGATACACTGACAAGAAAGTGAAGCCCCCCAAAGAAAGAAATGGTATGTTGTTTACTGGGTTAATAAGATAGTGATGATTTCAGTGATAATGAAATCAAGTCAAATTCACAAAGAACTCGACAGTATTTGCCTACTGATCACTATGAACTTGCTCCCAGCCTGGCCTGGATGCAAGCACTGATTTGGTCGGGAAGAGTGTCATACTGCCATTGTATCTTCTCCTGAGACATGGAGGCCCATAACCCTTCTAAGCGATCCATTATAACCTGGATACTAGCATTGGGATGGAGTTTACATCTGAGCTGATCCGACACATCCTGTCGAGAGCAGATCTGAGGATCTTGCTAGCCAAGGGAGTACTTAAGCGTCAGGCAGACATCGCATCATTTTCTGTGTGCTGGATTAATATTGAGCTACCCAGCATTCAGCCTTGTAGTAGTTTCCATTCTCTGTACAGTATTTCAATGAGCTACCCAGCTGTCTTCTTCAGGTGCTGTGAATTTTGCTAGTGTGTGTAGTCACTGCTTGGACTCCAGCCCAATTTAACTATAATCATGGAATGAGATACAAGGAGACCAGTATTATTGTGCAAGTTTCTGGGTCAGAAGAATTAAAGAACTCTATCAAAAAAAAGATGTCTGAAAACCTAATAAACAGGAATGGGGTTCGAATTTCAGTAACACTTTGCGTGTAGCTCTTAATTTATTGAAATCTTTTAGACCATTGCATCCATCCGAGCTTGAAGACAGCAAAGGAATTTCCATTTCACGGACTGTCAGCACATTCCCTGCAAAACAGAGTATCGAAGGGCACAGTGACCACTCGGTATGTAACTCCACTATAAAAAGTTGCATGAAACCAACGATAGTCCACAGTCTTTATTGAGTCCATCCAGCAAGTACACACAACAGCAAAACTAGCAACACCTGAAGAAGGTAGCTGGGTTGGTCATCAAAATACTGTGCAGAAAATGTAAACAACTTGGCTGAATGCTGGCTCCAAGTGACTCCAAGCACTATTGGACTTAACATCTGAGGTCATCAGTCCCCTTGAATCAGAACTACCTAAACCTAACTAACCTAAGGACATCACACACATCCATGCCTGACGCAGGATTCGAACCTGTGACCGTAGCAGCAGTGTGGTTCCGGACTGAAGCGCATAGAACCACTCCGCCACAGCGGCCAGTGGCTGAACACTCGGAAGCTCACTATTTATGAGAGAAGAAGTTCATAGATGCATATGCTATTTGTGGATGAGGATTGTCCTGTTGAAAAATATCACCATAATACTGTTACATGAGAAGCAAGACATGAGGATGCAGGATATCCATAACATACTGATGAGCCTTCAGAGTTCACTCCATCACTGGAAGTCACACCTTATGGCTCCCCGCAACATGACACCAGGAGTAACACAGCTGTGCTTTACTGCAGCAGTGGGAGAATGGGATCTCTCCCCCCGGTCATCACTATACTTTTGTTGCTAATCGACCAGGGTAGGTTAGAACCACAATTCATCAATGAAAACAGTGGGCTGCCATTTGTCAACACTTCTGGTCAAGGCACTAGTATAAATGATGCCAACTGTGTTGTGGCATTAACAGCAACGTATATGTTGGATTGTTATTCCTTAGTGTAGCTGCTCTTGGTTTCTGAACAATGGTGCAAGAAGACAGTAAGTTGCATTGAGTCCCTTACCTTTCCTTAGATGGCAGAAACAGATACAGAAGGGTTAAAATGTGCTTGGTGTGCACACACAGCAATCCTCTGATCATCATGCATAGTCAACCTGAATGTTGAGCCTGCTCACATGCATGTTTCCATGCAATCTAACTTCAGGCCACTATCACTTCCAAATTCCCCAGAATTTTAAAGGCACAATGCACAGTTAGTACATGATGCCTCACATAAGGTGTCCTTTCCTGAATGGCCCACACTTACGTGAAATTTAAGTAAGTGGAGGTCAAACCCTGAAAGGAGACTAAGTAATTAAGCCAAAACGTTGAAGAAAAGGTTGTGAAATTAGCTAAAATTGACAGGTGACATAACAGCGAAGTCTGGGACACTGGCTGGTTAAATAATTAATGTTAATTAAATTCTCCTAGAGTAGTTTAACTTAAGATGTCATTTTATTTTGCAGGCTACCAGTTTCAGCATTTCACTAGTCCATCTTCAGGCCCCATACACATCTCTCCAAATAAACAAAAATGTCCTAGTGCAATAAGTCACTGCATGTCTTGAATTCAATTGTTTCACTAGTGCTTCATTCAAAGACTTGATAGCATTGCTTCAGGCTTTCAAATGAAGCACTCAAATGATTGAATTTGTAACATCCAGGGATTTGTGGCACTGTACGGCATTTCTGTATATCTGGAGATATGCATACATGGCCTGAAGATGTCATAGTGAAATGCTGAAACTGGTAGCCCTCAGACTTCATCATCTGAAGTTACACAGCTGTTTCAAAATTTTGTTGACATTGACAATTAATAGCAGAGTCATCAACAAAAAAGCTTTGCTATGTGTAAGACTCCTTTTAGCTTCTTCTTATGACAGACAAGGAAATACCACTAGGTGCCAACACTGCACATTATACATTCACTGTCTTATACCAGTTATAAGCATTTCACTGACTGGACAACATGATGATCACTTTACTGTGAATTTTATTTCTGGAGAACAGTAAGATAACACTAGGCTTTAACGATTGACTGACCACTAAGAACATGACAATATCAATTTTCTTTTCAGTCAGTGGCATTCAAACCCTTGTAGTACAGGTGCAGAGCTTGAGTTGTGAAGACTTCAGTCTGCAGCACACTGTCATTCTTTTCATTTTCCCTTACATTACCTATGTAAATAATTCAGTAATTTTCTCAAGAGTCCTTGTGTTGTACCATTTCCCGAACAATTACCATGATCCCAAAAACCTGGTGCCACCATTTCTCCAAGTAACAAAGCTTTTTTGTGTATTTTCGTCTTAGTTAACCGGAGTACCTATTACCATGAAAATTATGTTGGTGACAACTTACTGTATTTGTTAACACAAACTAATGGATTTGCTGCTATTAGCTGCACTGGGCAGAGACATGGTAATCTGCTACTTTATGGTAACATACCATTGTTTGCATTATGTTATTTAAGAAACCAAACAAAATGTACAGTGTGAAGTTAGAACAGGGATTTTAACACCAAGAGAGATAGTGAAGTCTTCAGATATTGCACTTATTCATGTGGATGTCTGTTCCACTCTCCATCCTCTGTCCAGACTTCGGTTTTTCTGCATCAATTGAAATTAATGTTGGCATGGTTGCTTTGAAAAGGACACAGCCAATTCTTTTCCTCCTATCTCCAAATCTAAGCTTGTGCTCAGTCTCTAATGAGCTTGCTGTCAACAGGAACGCTTTACTTTCATGTGGCAAGGGGGGAGGGGGGGGGGGGGCAGAAGGTCAAAAGGGCAGTTCTCCCGTGTGCAATAACACAGCAGTCTATTTTCCTTTCACTTAATACATATTATAAACACTCCTTGTGAAGGCAAGTTCTGATACACTTACATACATTTCCACCTCAGTTCATGTGGCAGTGCACTGTCCACCCACTCTACCTATTTCATCTCATTCCAGAAGCCACAGAAAATATTGTAATGTGTCCAAGCTGTGTCACTCAAGAAAAATTGTGTTTTAGACTAACAATGTCACAAATTTCCAGCCAACTGGTTGCAAATAGAACTTAAAATTCTGTAACTAGTTTTCAATGCCAACTAGGGGTGTCTTCTTCAGAATCAACTGTTACCTTACATGTGGTTAAAAAGAAATTTGAGCGGCATCTCTCTAGTCACTGTTTTGACTGGAGCGATGCTGCTCAAATTTCCTTTTAACCAGATGTAAGATAACAGTTTCTTCTGAAGAAGGCGCCCCTAGTTGGTGTTGAAAACTAGTTAAAGAATTTTAAATTCTATTTGCAAACAGTTGGATGGAAATTTGTGACATTGTAATTAATTACAGTTGCTGATCACAGCCAAGTTCGAAACATTAAGTTTACATTAATGTTTTTTTTGTTTATCACAGCTAATACAAGAATTTTCAGCTGAAATGATGACTCTGATAGTTGCAAGACATATTTACATAACTTCCAACTTACCAGTGATATTGTCACAAAGAATTCGTGAAGTAATTATCCTGCCATACGGACTGAACAGATTTTCCAAGTCCTGCTGCGTCATATTTTTTGGCAGCCCACTGACATACAGGTTTGCTCCTTTGATGGCTTCACTGCTTGGCCGTGCATATGAAACCTGAAACAAATATTGAAACTAAGTGTTTCACTAAAATTTTCTTCTAATAGTGTACCATAGCCATAGACTATGAGCAGAGATTGGTTCCACCAAGGATATTATTTTACCTGATAAATCTCATTAACAGCATCAACTGGCCAATGAATATTATTGGTACACATCTTTGCCAACAGTCACAGATGCCAAATCTAAAGAGGGTAATTTTGAGAAAATTTCACACAAATTTCATGTTCATGTTACAGCAGTAGGTGCAGATTTCAACTTAACTATAGTATGGGCAACTACTGATAGAGCATGTGGTAGGCACAGGGAATCTTGTGAAATTTTCTGAATGTCTTATCCGAGATGTATTTCTGGCAGTTACTCTAAGGACCAACTCATGACAGTAACATATTAGATTTCCTGGTCATGAACAGGCTTTAACATTTCTAATGAGACAGTTATTAACACTGACACTGTTCTCAGGAGACCGTTACATCCTGAAAATGGTTGTAAATAAGAATATAAATAAAGATATAAGTATCTTCCTGTTTAACAGGAATGTCAAGTAACTCATTTCTGATTGTCTCAGCACTCAGCATGAAAACTTCACTTCTGGCACTGACAATGTTTAGCATCAATGGGCAACATCAGATGAGAAGTATTTTGCTCCACGGATGAAGTTCTGGAGCACTGTACAATAGGCTTTACACAGCTATGGGCTGAGCATAATTGTAAGGGAAGAAAAGGACTTGCTGTGGTTCAACAGCAGCATTAGAGAGCTGCTACAAAATCAAAGAAAACTTCCCACAAATTTAAATGTTGCCTAAGCTTGCACGGTAGTTCCTCATTTAAATCACTGCATGAACCCCAGGAAGACAGACTAAAACGAAGTGACCATGGGATAGAACAACTGAAATTGCATAATGGGGAAGGCCACTGGACCTGACAAGATATGAAAACATTTATAGGCAGAGTATATGAAATAACTTACTGCTCCTCTAATATCAGGGGTACCATAGGTCATTGGAGATTTCAAGTGTTTCTAATGAACACACACACACACACACACACACACACACACACACACACACACACACACACACACACACACACACACACACACACACACACACACAGAGAGAGAGAGAGAGAGAGAGAGAGAGAGAGAGAGAGAGAGAGAGAGAGAGAGAGAGAGAGAGAGAGAGAGAGAGAGAGAGAGAGACCCTACAATGTATCTCCAATTTTGAAGTGTTTAAGAGTTTTGGTGCATTTTTAATGCTCACATATTATGACATTTCTGGAGACAGAACTCCTCTGTAGGGATTGAGGCCATTTCAGTAAACTAACATCACGTGAAACCCAGGTCACTGTATTCATCTACAACATGTAGAAATCTTATGTCTAATTTGATGCCATGTTCCTCGTCTCCCAGAAGGTGTTCAATACTTTTCTGCACTGCGGTATATGGAACAAATAGACAAGTGTATGGAATATTGCAGCAGCTTCTTGTGAGAGGTCTTCTGATGTGAAAGTAACTGTGGGTGTATAATACATAAATTTTATAGGAGCATTACTTCTTGCAACACCAACAAGACTGTATACCCACATTATCATGGACAAATACAAACTGATTATGGCATTGCAATCTTTAGAATATAGTTGAAATTAACACTTGAATCAACGTTAAGATCTCTGAATTGTAGCTCATAGTATCTGCGTATTCAGTTTTATTTCTTAAATAATTTGGAATCTACAGTTTCAAGTTGACTGTTGAAATAATAATAATAATAATAATAATAATAATAATAATAATAATAATAATAATAATAATAATAACAATAATAATAATACAAAAGAAATTGTCAGTCATGGAAATTTAAGCATTTTTATGAGTAACATATTTAATAAAATGTGAGTTTGAATTGAGGAACTTAGGATACTTTAATGTGCTGACTATATTCTGACTTGGTTTCAGGTAAGTTATAAATTTAAATAGAAGATTGTAGTAGGAGAACGATAGCTACCGTCATGAGAGATTTGAATCCGCTTAACTTTATGAGTTATTATTCTGCTCTGCAATAGTGAAGCTTCTAACAGAAGACTTAGCAAATGTTTTGTTAGCGAAGAAGCACTCCATTATATCCTACTTTTGATTCTCACCAAAACAATCCTCAGGAAATGTACTCCAACCATCAAGGCGGTAGCTTAGAAAACCCTAATTTGACCAGTACATTAACATTGTTTATCAGTATGGGACCCGCACCCAATAGGTTTTATGGAGGAAATACAGACGAACCAATGAGGAGCGGCGCGTTTCATTACAGGTTCAAAGCGCGGAAGTATCACCAAGACGTGCAGCCAACTCCAATGGCAGACGCTGCAAGAAAGGTGTTCTGCATCACAGTGTGGCCCAAAGTTGAAAGTTCTGAGAGCATACGTTGCTACAAGAGTTAACCAATATAGTGCTTTCCTCCAGGAAAGACTATGTCGACTTTCCAAATTGCCTTTATTTATTTTTGTTAATGCTTTCTTATTTGACAGCCAAGTAATTTTGTTACTTATGACTACCTTTTTTCATTCTCTGTTCCTGTGGGATCTAAGCCCCCACACATTAGTAGATGCACAGTTTTTCTAGCCATAACAGTTACTTCAACATAATTTACATGTTTTCAAGTGGACGTTATCTTGCTGTTTGTGAAGAATATTGTGGGCACTTTCTGAATGTCAGATCACCCAACTCACAGGAGTACTAGTATATTAAAGAAATAGTTTCTTTACAGCAAGGGACATACGCTTGCAAGTATCCCATAAATCTAAGTATGGGAAATATGACATCAGCATGTCTACTATCTATTCATAATTAACTGCTGGTCGCCTGTTAACACTATATGAATTGTTCACTTTAGACTAACGATTCACTTATTGTGTAACAAAAATCCACATAACACTGAATAAATACTTTCTCCTCTGTACATGCAGGGCTTGGACAAAAATATGGGAAACAAAAGCAACACATTATCATGCGTAACAGGGTTTATGGAACATGTTGGAATACAAAACAGTTTCCAGTTGTCTCAGAATGAATGAATGAATGAATGAATAAATACAAGTGCTGCAGGGTTTTCAAGGGAATCTCATACCATTCTTACTACAAAATAGTGTAGAGCTCAAGTAAAGATGATGGACATGAATGGCGGTAACAGTCCCTTCTCTCCAAAGTCTGTTAAACTCGCTCAATAATATTAAGATCCGCATCATCATCATCATCATCATCATCATCATCATCATCATCATCATCATCATCATCATCATCATCATCATCATCGACGAAACGTTAGACCGAGGGATAGACCTGATCCATGATGGAAATGCATCAAACACTGCGCCCGCGCCCCCCCCCCCCCTTACTCCCTCTAGTCTAACTCTTTGGACGTAAACTCTGCCAGATGTTAGCAACAATGTGCGAGAAGACTCATCTGACCAAGTGACTTTCTTCCACTGCTCCACGCCATGTTTTCCTGTTACAGGCACTTGCATCACTAACGAGTGGGTATGGAATTCAAGCTCGCCCTGCAAGTCCCTGCCCACGGAGATCCACGCGACTTTCAGTTCTGCAATGACTTTTGCAACTTTCATCCCCTTACTGTTTGTCACAATCCTCTTCAACAAATGTCTGTCATGATCACTAAATGCAAACTTTCATGTGGATTTTGATTTAGCCAATTACTTTTTTCTGCTTTCCCTGTACGTGGTACGAATGTTCAATACGCTCCTCTTGCAACGCTAAACAATTCAGCTCCGTTGGTTACAGAAGCACCTAACATACGAGCATCAACAATTTGCCCACATTCAGATTCACTTAGCACCATCATAACGCACTCAGCTACCTAGAACACTGTTCTGACCTAACACTTGAAATGCATTCAGGACACTGCACAGATGCCATTCGTGGTCAAATACAACAGCGTAACCTGCAGCTTAGGCTAATATCTGCACTGATGTTCAATCATGCATTTCTCACTCTGTTTATATATTTTTGTGCTCCTGTATGTGGTGCAGTGTCACTCCCTTACTTAGCTTTGTTATCGCTGATCCCTCACCCAGGGCAAAGTCCCGTGGAAAAGAATGAAGGAGGCTACTGTGTATAAGAAATGTAAAGGAACAGATCCGCATAATTACATGCCAATATTCATAACATCGGTTTTTCTGCAGGATTCTTTAACACATTCTGAATTTGAATATAATAAATATCCTTAAGACAGAAGACGTCTCGAACTCAGCACCGACTTAGGAAGCATCACTCTAGCTAAACTCAGCTTGCCATTTTCTGATACCTACAAACAATGGTTTAAGGGCAACAGGCTGATTCCATAATCCTGCATTTCCAGAAAGCATTTGATACAGTGCCCCAATGCAGACCTTTAGCGAAGGTACGAGCATACGGAACAGGTTCCCAGATATGAGAGGTGTTTGAAGGCTTCTTAAGTAATAGAACCCAGTATGTCGTCCTCAATGGCGAGTGTTCATCATCAGAAACAAGGGTATCGTCGGGAGCACCCAAGGGAAGTGTGAATGGACAGCTCTTAATCTGTACGTACATAAAGCATCTGATAGTCAGGGTGAACAGCGATCTACAGCTGTTTGCTAATGACGCTGTGGTGTTGTCGTCTAGTGACTTTAGTGGGAGACAAGATGACAGAATTTCTACTGAGCGAGGTGGCGCAGTGGTTAGCACACTGGACTCTCATTTGGGAGGACAACGGTTCAATCCTGCGTCCAGCCATCATCATTTAGGTTCTCCGTGATTTCCCTAAATCACCTCTGGCAAATACAGAGAGGGTTCCTTCAAAAAAGCACAGCCGACTTACTTCCCCATACTTCCCTAATCTGATGAGACCGATGACCTCGCAGTTTGGTATCCTCACCCCACATTAATCCAACCCAACAGAATTTCTAGATGGCGTGGTGAATAGTTTGCTTATAAATATTTCAGATAATGCGGATGAGTAGGAAAGAAATTCTGTAATGATCCAGTACAGCATTATTGACGTGCTGCTTAACACAGTCCCATAGATAAAATGTCTAGGCGGAACACTGCAAAGCGATATGAAATGGAATGAGCACGTCAGGTTGAGACTAGGGAAAGCGAATGTTCGACTTAGTTTCGTGGGGAGAATTTTGGCAATGTGTAGCTCAACTATAAAGGGGGCTGCCTATTTAACACCTGAGCGACCTCTTCTTGAATACTACTCGAGTACTTTGATTTCCCATCAGGTCGGATTAAAGAAATACAACTAAGCAATTCAGATGTGTGCTGCTAGATTTGTTACCAGGCAGTTTCCATAAGCAATGCAAGTATTACAGAGATGCTTTGGTTACTCAAATGGGAATCCGTAGAGCAAGAACATGATCTTTTCGCCACGCACTATTTGGGAAATATGAAAAGCCGTCATTTGCGGCAGACATATTTCGCCTAAGGACCATGATTATCAAATGACAGATTAGGGCTCCTACCAAGGCTTATAAAAAGTCTTTTTCCCTCACCCTATTTGAGAATGGAACATGAAAGGAAATGACTAGTAGTGGTGCACGGTATCCTCCGCCATGTACCGTACGGTGGCTTGCGGAACGTGTATGTGTAGATGCATATCTGGCTCGAGTGTCATAGCAGTGAACAGGTTTAGGGGAAACTAAGGATACTACGCATACATGAAGAGTTTTAGTATTATGCAACGTAAATCAACTAGTTTACTGATGATCTACTTTGATTACGCGAAATAACGTGCTATTGTTGAAGCGGCAGCCTATCATAGCCCGTAACGCAACAAAGCATTCCTACTGGTTAGAAAACATAGCACATCTTTCCTGTTTATCGGAAGGGTACTTGACAGATGATTAGATTAGATTAATACTAGTTCCATGGATCATGAACACGATATTTGGTAATGATGTGGAACGAGTCAATGTACGTCCACATGACTGATTTGAGTGTAGCATGAAGCACTGTATTAAGTTCTATGCTTGTGTATTACACTGACGGGACGAAAGTAATGGGGTGCCTCCTAATATTGCGTCGAACCTCTTTTTGCCCGGAAGCAACTCGACATAGTATGGAATCAGAAAGTCGACAGAAGTCCCCTAGAGAAATATTTAGCCACGTTGCCTGCGTAGCCGCCAATAGCTGCGAAAGTGTTCTCAGCGCAGTATTTGGTGGACTAACTGATCTTTCGATAATATCCCATGGGTGGCCAATCACTCATTGTAATTCTGCAGACTGTTCTTCAAACCAATCGCGAACAACTGTGGCCCAGTGCCGTGGCACATTGTCAACCCTGAATATTCCATTGCTGTTTGGGAGCTGGAGTCCATAAATGACTGCAAATGGTCTTCAAGTAGCTGAACATAAATTTTTCCAGTCAATGATCGGTTCAGTTGGATCAGAGGGCCCAGTCCAGTCTCTGTAAACACGGCTCGCATTATTATGGAACCATCACCAGCTTGCATAGTGACTTACTGAGATCTTGGCTACATGGCTTCGTGGGGTCTGTGCCACATTCGAACCCTACAATTAGTTCTTAGCAACTTAAATCGCGACTCATCTGACAAGGCTACGGTTTTCCAGTGGTCTAGGGTCTAACAGATACGGTCACGAAGCCAGAAGCGGCGCTGCAGGCGATGTCGTGCTTTCAGCAAAGGCGCTCGTGTCGGTCGTCTACTGCCAAAGCCTATTAACGCCAAATTCCACCAACTACCCTCACGTATACGCTCGTCGTACGTCCCACACTGATTTCTCTGGTTATTTCACGCAGTGTTGCTTATCTGTTAGTACTGGCAACCCTACGCTAACGTCGCTGCTGTGTCGTTAAGTGAACTGTGTTTTCCCTGGTGAGAGGTAATGCCTGAAATTTGGTATTCTCGTCACACCTTTTGACGCTTTGGATTCTGGAATATTAAATTTCCGATAAATTTCCGAGATGGAATGTCCCATGCGTCTAGCTTTATCTACCATTTCACGTTCAAAGTTTTTTTAATTCCCGTTGTGCGCCCATAACTACGTCGGAAACCCTTTCACATGAATCAGCTGAGTACAAACGACAGCTCCTCCAATGTATTACCCGTTTATACCTTGTGTAGGCGATACTTCAGCCATCGATGTATGTGCATATCTCTATACCATGACTTTTGTCGCCTCAGTATATCATTTTAGAAAACTAAAATTTTTCTTACGCATTAATATTTCCTCCAGCCGACATCGTCCCTGAGAGCCAGAAGGCAGGATTTGACGACACCCAGCTTAAAGTCTTCATTGACTTGGGGAAGGCGTTTGATATAGTTCTGCACTATTTGTTTATTAATAAACAATCGAACCACATAACTGATTCAGTACTTAATAAGATAGAAGAATCTTCATCAGATATGACTAGCCATGTTAGGACGGAATCGTCTGACACGAAAAAATTTCGTGAGTACGAAAAGAACCGTTACATGGCCGTTAGTGTTGAGGGATAGTCAAAGTCTGATCATCACTAGTAAAAAAAGTTACGTAATGTTTGTTAGCAGTCCTGGTACACACTGAAATCTCCACGCAAGACTAACAAAGCGAAACACCTAGGAGCCAAAATAAAATGTTTCTTCCAACATCCTGCACGACATTTTGAACATGATAAAAGATAGCTGCCCGCTATGCATCAAGACTGCTCTCACCCATTTATAAGGACCACCTAAACGGAGCAGCTGTGACAGGCCAATCCAAATCACTTCTGTAGTCGCCTTATTACCGTGGACGAGTGCTGGATGTGTAACTAGTAGCTCGTGACGAAGAAACAAGCTGCGGGAACAGGTCGATTCACCGCCGCCGAAATTGGTGAAGTCCGAATGGTCATTAGGCATGATGCACTGGAGTTTTTGAAGCTGCCATAGTTTGCTCTCAACACTGACTGTTAATCACTTACGTAAGTCCACATATCCCAAGGCCAGCCTGTTATCTTTATCTGCTTCATCCAGTGCTGGGAATACAGACTATAATTTGACTCTCTGGAATAAACAACGTGGAACTATTTTTCTTACTTTGAAATGAAACTTATTAATAGCTTTTTAAATAAATGTGAACTATGTTGTTCGTCTATGAAATGTCAGAATGGGTCGTGAAAAAGATTTCCTTTCTCAGGGGCAAAAAACCTGTCGTTTGCAATTTACGAGCAAAACTTATTAGCTTAAGACTATATATTAGGTTGATGAACGAGTTCGTAGCGTTTTTGTTTTGCAAATTGGTAATCCGGTTGCTATGGGCTTATTTATCGATTGTCTTTCTTTCCTTTATAGTTCACTATTGCTATTTGAGAGTTGTCATTTTGTCATTTGGATATAGTGAGTGGTGCTGTGGACGCTGGAAAAAGGAGTACGAAGTGGAGAAATCTAAACATTTCCGACATATTACCCTCTTTGAATTCAGTAGAGGGGGTAAAAGAAGACAAATATTTGCGCCCTGTATGGGGATAATGCCACTGGACGGAGCACGGCAAGAAAGTAATTCTCATTTAAAGGAGAATAGTTTTGACATTAATGACTCCACATTCAGGAAGAACTTCGGGTTTTGATGAAGATCGTTTAAATGCATTGATCCACAATGATCTGACACTGTACTCAAGAACTGGCATATGTGATGAACTGTGAGCATCCGACCATCGTGCTACATTTACATCCAATGACGAAGGTTCAAAAAATAGGGTGCATGGGTAATGCATACTCTAAGCCAAAATCACAAAAACCGCGGGTGGCCGTATGTCCACGTCAGCTTGCTCATCAACAACGGCCATTACTATCCTGTATCCCTATCGGTGACGGGAAATGCTGTCTTTATGCTAACAAAGAAATAGAAAGGAATGGTTGAGCCCAAATAAAGCAGCAACTTCCAGTACAAAGAAGACCTGCGCGCATCCACAATAAGATGCTATGCATCTGGTGGAACAGCGACATTGTGGTATACTACGAATTACTTCCCCGGGATGTGATCATTACTGCTGACATTTACTGTCAATAACTGAGACGTCTTGCAGACGCAATCGAAGAACAATTACCACGAAGACTGCGTGCCGTGATGCGCTCTGGGTTGGGAAGTCATTCCGCACCCAAGTTATTGACCTGATCTAGCGCGCTCTGATTTACACCTTTCCCGCTCTCCAACAACCTTCACGAAACTTCCTTTCTGGATAAAAATGCGCTTCGAACATGGCACTACCAGCTCTTGTAAAGAGAGAAACCGTCACAGGAGCGTTCTACCGGAATATCCTAAGTTGTTACGGGATACTGTCAAAACGGAGTACGACGGGAAGCTACCCTTGAGTTTTTTTTCCGTTGGATGAAACGATCTAGCTGCACAGAACAGTCACATGAAGCCTCACAATATACTTTCCTAACCACACACACACACACACACACACACACACACACACACACAGACACACACACAGACACACACACAGACACACACACAGACACACACACAGACACACACACAGACACACACACAGACACACACACACACACAGACACAGACACACACACAGACACACAGACACACAGACACACACACACACACACACACAGACACACACACACACACAGACACACACACACACAGACACACACACACACACAGACACACACACACACACAGACACACACACACACAGACACACACACACACACAGACACACACACACACACAGACACACACACACACACACAGACACACACACACACACACAGACACACACACACACACACACAGACACACACACACACACACAGACACACACACACACACACACAGACACACACACACACACACACACAGACACACACACACACACAGACACACACACACACACAGACACACACACACACACAGACAGACACACACACACAGACACACACACACACAGACACACACACACACAGACACACACACACACAGACACACACACACACACAGACACACACACACACAGACAGACACACACACAGACAGACACACACACAGACAGACACACACACAGACAGACACACACACAGACAGACACACACACAGACAGACACACACACAGACAGACACACACACAGACAGACACACACACAGACACAGGGAGGGGGGGGGGGGGGGGCAGGCTTGTTACTGGAACTGACAACCTATCCCATAACACAGATGTGATGTATTAAGAGCAAATAGTCAGGGAGGTCAATTACGGTTTGATTACACATTTGGAATATAACGCTCGAAACACTAACTGCTAAATGTGTGTATGCCGTCAGGCATAGTGCTAATGTGAGTGCCTGGAAATCTAAACGTCGCGGAATTTAATTCTCATCGGATCACAGAGTATTTCTATTCGCTTAACCTCTCCATGAGACGATTGCGAGGAACAACGTGTGCCTCAAAGTCCACGTTGAACTGTTAGCCCCCTTCCAACCGAAGATTCTTGGGGTAAGTTAGCGACGCGGAAGTCGCCCAATGGGGCGTCAAATTGAACGACTGACAAAATTGGGCCACATGGAATTATAATAATAAAGCCTGTAATAATTTTTTATTTAAGGAAGCATTTGGATTGTGTATAATGTGATACAACTGATAAAAATCAAGTGAGAATTTAGTGTTAAAGCAAAATTAGCAAATGTAATTCTTAAAATTCACGAATACAACACCTGAAGTGAAGTTTATGAGAGAAGTATCTCAGCCACTTGAAACAAAAATTGGTGTTATACAAGGTGACGACTTAGCACCTTTACTATTTAACGGCGTTACAGAAAAACCACTATTAAGCTCGAATTTGTAACATTACTATGAATGAAAGAAAACTGAACCAAGGTAAAGTGTCTGATTTTTTCAGACAATTTATCAACACTGCCAGAAAGTATGACAGAAGTAGTTCCTTAAATCTTCTGGAAAATATAGTGAAAAGAATTCTTTCGGAATTAGATGGAAAAACTGAATTCACGACAAATACAAGAATGCACCAACTTATGTGGAAACGTTAAACAGAGCGAATTAGTGAGACTTAGAGTGTCTGAGAAAATATACAGCAGAACGGACTATAGAATCTGCAATCTATTTAAGAGCTAATGAAATGAAACGAGCATATGGTTCGACAAAAAATAACCAACAAAACACATCTAGAAAAAATCGAAGCAAATATAGCATAGGGCTTGTAGTTAGTGCTAAGATGAGAATGTTTAACTGAATGTGAATCCTTTTAGGAAAATGGTTGCCATACAAACTACAGATAATTGGAAAACTAGAAGTAAAGATGTCACCGTCGTTACCTTGGAAATTATGAGAAGTAGTTGCAAAACGAATATTCATCTTCTGGGACACCTCTACCGAATGAACGAGAGCCGGCTAATGAAACAAATACTCCTGTATTTCCTGAATATACATCAAGAATAGCGTTGGTTACAGAAATGAGAAAACTAGAAAGGGATACCATCGAAGACTCGCAAACAACAAAAAGAAAACTAAAAAATTTAAGGGTTCTTAAGAGAAGATACGAAATTATTTCTTATGGAATTAGCTTGGCGGTAAAACGAGGGAAACTTTGCCGTCTTCTGGAGGCTAGTTTTCTTCCTGCACACGTGTTATGCTCTATGCTGTAATCTATCAAACAGTATCGTCTTGAGGGGGGGAAAAAAGAAACCTTCCGCAGCTCGTAGTCCAGTGGCTAGCGTTGCTGCCTCTGGATCACGGGGTCCCAGGTTTGATATTTTCTCCGCCCGGGGACTGGGTGTTTGTGTTGTCCTTCTCCACCACCACCACAGCGGCTCGACTGGACTGTGAAAAAATTCGAGTGCGTAAAAATTTGTGCTTTGTACGGCCGCTGATGACCGCGTAGTTTGGCGCCCCATAAACCAACCACCACCTTTAAAATTTGCAAGCTACCTACAAGAACTCAGGCTGCGACAAACAATAATGACTTGCAAGGGAAACTCCCCATCGCATCTCTCTCTCAGATTTAGTGGTAGGATGGCCTAGTGGATAGATCGTCAAAAAATGAACAGAGACCAAACATGAAAATAGGATGAAGGTGTACTGAACTGTGAAAAAAAAAATAGAAACAGTTAACTGTCCAAGCACATGGAGTTCAACATCGAGTGAATTACAGGAACAAAGGCGTGTGGTTGTGTGGTCAGGGTGTTGGACTGTAATGCGGGAGATCTGTATTCACATCTTCCTCATGCCCAATTTTTTTTCACAAAATTATGTATCTTTTCTTCTGTAGTCCTGGAAACTATCATACTACGCACTGGTTACGGATTACGAGTCATGTGGTGGGAATATATATTGCCGTCGCAGGTAAATGCGGTGGATAGTCTCACAGAAATGGGGGAAACAAACGTGTTTTAAGTATGTTACAATAGAGGAATTAAACAGTCAGAACTTCCAAAATGGAACGCAAGAGTCGTAACAACATGTGGCAACTGTGTAGAAGAAATCGGATTTAGTACGTCTGGAGGTCGCTTCCTTTTGTCTCGCTGTTGTAAATGAGCGTTACACCACAACACGGATACAAATTTGAGTACAGCGAACAGACTTCAATAACCGGGCGGACAGTTTATAATTTTGTAAAAGAAAGAGCACATAAATATGGGACATGAGGTAGAATTAAACAAGGATCTCTTCCTTCGCAATCAAAATCGTGACCATATAACCACAACGCCGTAGCTGTACAGATTTGGTCAATGTTGCACATCTTAAGCTTGGACCATTTACTGTTTCTATTTTGCTTCTTTCACAGTCCACCACCCCACCTTCCTGTTTTCATACTTGATTTGTGTTCAATTTTTGACGGACTATCCACTGGGCCATTTCACCACTAAATCTGAGGGAGGTGCGATGGGGAGTTCCCTTTGTGAGTTACTGCATTGGATCAGTGTGAGTAGTCCGAGTCTGGTCCACCCCACCGTAACTTTGTCCTAACTACTGAATGAGACCACCACTTCTCCATACAGTCCAGTCTTCTATTGATCATAGCCACACTTTTACAAAGTACATCTGCCACCTTCCATTATGGGGTCTTCTTCGCCCTTTCATAGTTCTTGGAACCCAGCAACAGCTTTTCTTCGTCCGGCTACCACCACACTATCGCCTCGTTACATGCTACGCTCACTTATTTGATTTTCATGAAGATAAATTACAATTTCCAATTCAGCACATTTTCCATCCCATTTGTTTTCCGCTTCCCAACATGCCACTTCCAGTGCAACTGGCTTTTTCCCCGTATTTGGCATTGGAGTCAATGTCTCATTCTCGGAAGTTAAAACTGGTAATAATCACTATTACACTCTTCATATTCGACAGATCATTTTAAGTGCTCAAATATGGGCAGTATTTTTATAATAATGTGCAATACAATGAAATTACTTCATATTAAGAAACGCTGTTTTATTACTGCGGTAGTTCAAATTACAAAATAACCTGAAGTGTATCGATGTAGGTGTATTAAGCACGAACGAGTATTCTACAAGATATTACTAATTTATGACCGGTATCACCTCTGCTGTCATATCTAAGAATTCCCATTAGGAATAATTAGTGTGTCTCGTCTTAGTTTCAGCATTTAATTCTCTCCATTTCTCAGTGGGATTTGCCACTCATAACTCTCCAATCCTTATCAGCACCTCCGGAAGTGAGGACGTCGGTGCACAAATCTCAGAATTCAAAAGAATTTCGTTCTGTGTATTATCGACAGAAGCGATACTGTTCTGTCAGATTTATTTAATCACAGTGATACTATATTTTCTTTTTGTTCATAATAATAATCGGGTTTCTTAACTGTTTTATTTCTCCGTTGCAGAGCCGTGTTTTCTGATTTTACTTCCACTTAGCTGGACATGTCACATAGCTAGTAACCTTAGTTCCCGAAGTTACCCGAAAAGCAACAAATATCCTGCTGCCGGATTAGAGTGCCCCAATCGTAGACTTAACGTTCTGCCAGATGCCCTGTTACCTACGCGTATTACACTGGTTTTAGTTTTCACGTTTAAGTACCGTTTTCCTTCTGATGAGTTTCTGTCCTGATAAATCATTTCATGCACTGTCACCTCAAAGTTTTGGTTATTACGGGAGTTATTTGTTGTTGATACTGCATCCTTTTAGAGTTTTTTCTTGATAAACCTTATTTCGGTCTTCTGTCTCATTTTTCAACAGTGACATGCACAATTATAAATAAAGTTTTCTGTTTTGAAGTTTCAGGGCGCATCCAAGTTGCGCTAATAGTGGGAGGAAATGCTCTATATAGCTTGTATTGCCCACGTAAGTAAATAAACCTTACCTTGTTTTAGTACAATGCATCTGATGTACAATCAGTATGCCACATGCAGAGCCGCCGATAAGGAACATGAAGTATTTATTTATTTTGAACTGTTTCTATTGCTGTCTATCAGTGAGGTAACGAGAAAGAATCTTAGTCCTTAGTGATAACTATCACTACGTTGAGAACACTCTTCAGGCTTGGTTTCCTCTGTCCGAACACAGCAGGCGCCATCATGAAATCGACAGAATGAACGGAAGTTAAGATTTGTGTAATTTGACCAGAAATATCCTCTTGCTATTACTCCAAGCGTTGAAAAGCGTTTAAACATAAAACACAGGCACGCTATAAAGTTACCTCAGATAACTTTTACTTTCTAGCACTGCTCACATTAGGACACACAGTCCGTCTTGGCGGTACGTAAGTTTTAACTAACGTAAGGAACTAGTAAAATATTGAATCCAGACCAGGAAAGTCACCTAACAGCTACTTCAGTGAACCTAGTTGGCTGATTGGTAACTTTACTGGATGATTTTGGGTATTATTAAACCGCTTCAGTTTTATAATAGATTAAGCGGTTTATTAATATCCAAAATAGCTCATGGCTGTGGTTGCCCTACGAACAAGACCGACTGCATAACTGAATGTGCAAACCAAAGCTCTCGCACACAGTGAAATAATCTGCTTGACAACTTAGGTAAAAGTGAGGTTACTATTTTTAATAACTCGCTGCAAGCAGGGATAACTGCAATACTAGTGGAGAACATAAGAGAAGAATGATAAAACCAAATGAACAGTAAGTACAACCATACGAGAGGAAGAAGAAAATTGAGATTTTGCATTTGCCACAGGTGCAGTAACCAAAAACCAGATTCATCTACTGAATGATTTTGTTTAAGCTGCTTTTTAAAGTAGTAGTGCTGAGTGAGATTCGACAGAACTGATTAACTGGGAAGCCATATCTTCAAATAATTCATCCTACTAGATTCCTACAGCGACAAACTGTCGACCAGAACTATCTCTTGCCTTAGAAACCGAATGGTAATGGTTGTCCCTTATAGACAGACAACGAAAACCTTTCTACTCAACCTTCTTTCTACTCAAGTTACCTAAATTTGTTACTTTTTTTCTAAATTTGTCTATTACTATACTTGTCAGCGAAAGGCTTGTTGGGGTGTTGTGAAGTATCAATTATCTGAATGTGACCGGTTCACCGGGTTTGGCTCACCTACTGCCAAAAAATGAATTTGTGGCCAGAACATGTCTAATCCACTGGAGAATTTACAACAGCCTTTATGGAGTATGAGCTTAACTCTGCTGACTTTTTATTAAAAAAATTATTCCTGTAAATCAAAGAGTCAAACGAAAACTATTTCTTAACGATATTGGCACCAGAATGAGTAAGGTGCACATTATTATGGCAAGTCAACTTAGTTATCGAATGCTGCACAATGTCACCAATGCATATGACGTTTTTCAATGTAGTCACCATGTGTCTGTAAACTACCCTCTGAGCGTGCTACGAAGCATTCAGTTTTCTCAACGGTAGAAATCAGCTCCGTCACAGAGGTATTGATGAACTGCTCTATGGACATCATAGTCGGAAAATCTTCGAAAGCTGCAAATCAGCTCCATGACTGCCTGGACTGTCGTCCGTGTTCGTTATCTATAGCCTTCCTTACTTACTAATATATTAAATTGTCGGCACTATTTCACCAAGGCTGGGCGCGACACTGCATTTGGTCCATATACCGACAAAATTTCACGATCAATCTCTGCAATTTAGACGTTTTGCCGACATGATTCTTACTGTTCTATGTACTTCAACTCTAAAGTAAGTTTTTAGCTACAACGCTACCTCACTCCAGCACTGTCAAGCACCTGTTATGTGTACAGCATCGGAAGTCACTCCAGGAAACGCGGGATTTTTACTGTCTTCTGACAATGTGTCACTTTTGCGCAACGTCTTAGCACGAGACTATATATTACATTCCGAAGTTCTACATATAAATGAAATTTTCAATACATGAACAAACATAATAACTCTTCATTACATTTTCAACGAAACTTTTGTCAAGCTCATGAATTTTAAGTTATATTCGTGAATGGAGAAATAAGACAATTCTTAGCTACCAGACTCGTCCTGTCACGACCACATATCCTCGCTCTAGACCAGCATGGGAATGACAGAAGAACTGGTACAGTCGTCAATGTGTGCAACTCTGGCGTTTTTCTTTAACTGCAGTGATAAAATACCGACAGGAATTTTACTGTTAACGAGATAACAACCCGTTTCCTCTTTCTGATCCATCCTGCTGGCAATGTGTTTTACTTATTTTGGAAATTTACGCTAAGGAAAACAAACACACACACACACACCCCCAACACACACACACACACACCCCCAACACACACACACACACACACCCCCAACACACACACACACACACACCCCCAACACACACACACACACACACACCCCCAACACACACACACACACACACACCCCCAACACACACACACACACAACACACACACACACACACACCCACCCCCAACACACACACACACACACACACACACCCCCAACACACACACACACACACCCCCAACACACACACACACACACCCCCAACACACACACACACACACACCCCCAACACCCCCAACACACACACACCCCCAACACACACACACCCCCAACACACACACCCAACACACACACACCCCCAACACACACACACCCCCAACACACACACACACACACACACACCCCCAACACACACACACACACACCCCCAACACACACACACACACACCCCCAACACACACACACACACACCCCCAACACACACACACACACACACACACCCCCAACACACACACACACACACACACACCCAACACACACACACACACACACCCAACACACACACACACACACACCCAACACACACACACACACACACACACCCAACACACACACACACACACACCCAACACACACACACACACACACCCAACACACACACACACACACACACACACACACACACACACACACACAACACCCAACACACCTGTAGTATCGTATACACAAGGTATAAAAAGGCAGCGCATTGGCGCAGCTGTCATTTGAACTGAGCTGATTCATGTGGAAAGTTTTCCGACGTGACTGAAGCTAGATAAATGGAACGCTAGGTTTCTGAAATCGTTAGGGAATTCAATAATCTGAGATCCGTGAGCTGATATGGAGCGCTTTGTCTATTCTGAGACATGAACACCCACTGTAAGTTCTAATGATGGCTCAGTCATGTGACACTGCCACTTACATCAGCACTCTCTCCAACGAAGCAAGTACCTCTAATTCTATTATTACGTCATCACATTTTTGCATTTCATTACCTTCACTTTCAGCTTGACTCGGGGAAGTCACGGGCTTCTCATTTCGTTATTTCTCACGTATGAAAATGCAGAAACTGCATATACTTAACAGAAAAAACGCAGTATATACTTTCAACAATTCCAGTCCTCATATCACATGAGTTTCACAGTAATTAGATAGAAAGTACACATTTTGTTGCTGGTTTACGTGACGACGTGGTTTTTCAGAAGGCACCGATGTTTGCTACGGAAAAAGCGAAAAATTACATCTATACTCTGCCCAACTATTGAAGTCCATTGGGGACCATGTTTAGGAGTTGAAAATACAGACACTTGTTGGACAGAATGTAAAGTAGGTTGGTATTTTAATTTTTAGTCGTCTCAGCACCTTGATTCGGGAACGAAGTATGCCCATTCTTTGATATTTAGCAAATTACCTACACTGTTCAGCACATGATTTATTGGAGGATTTAACGTTCTACGAGTAATGAACTTTATAGCGAACTGATGAATGGAACTACTATTCCCCTTCATGCCATGTTCAAGGACTGGCACATTGCCAAACGCTCACATACTGAGCAGCACAGGTAAATTTCTGAAGGACCAACTGGCAGCCACATCGCCTGTGTCTGAGGGGAAATGAGCCACTGTGGGAGTTTCAGAAGCGCCCAATCACACAATTAACGCCACGATGCAGGCACGACATTTCACTTGAAGACAGGGCTTGCTTTATTTATTTATTTATTTATTTATTTATTTATTTTTTATTTATTACAGGAATGAGGTCCTTACGGTGTCTACTATTGCACTCATACCTGCTTCAAATAGATCTTAGATATCTCTTCTATTCCCCCGCGAAACCTAACGACTGTAAGCGTTATCACTAAACAGCCGGTTGACTGTTCCTGTCCCTAATCTTAGTGCATTCTTAACTTTGCCTCATAAACAGCAACGCATTTAAGAACTGTTTGCCACCGAAAGAAACTGCCATTTTTATGAGGTATTTTCTCTCCTTCAGTAATCAAAACCACGAAAGATTTTTGCTGGTAGTTTACGTACTGCTGAAAATTGATCACTAGAATGTTTTGGCCGTAATATAAATCTATTAAGTGAAATAGAAATACCAGCGTTTTTCACGCCGCCTTGGGTGCGTAAAGCGATGACATGACACGCTGGTTTTACATTATCACCCGTGTCACCCATATGATGAATCATCACTTACCTTTATGGTCTTATTCTGTAACCGCAAGCCATTCAGAGTATTAATGGCCTTCTCTGCATCTTCAGGACGATGGTAGTTCACAAATCCGTATCCCAGACTTTGTCCTGCAACAAACATAGAAAGTTTTCCTTTATATTCCACATCGAACACTCCTGCTACAATACGTCATTTCATTTACAGACCAAAGTTGAGTATTTAACGTAAAATGGGTTCGATGTGACAAAAAATTTCATCCTAATGAGAGCGTAAACAGTTTGATTTGGAAAGTGATTCCTAAAAGGGTGTTTGTAAGCATAAAAACACTGCACTTTGGCATTTATGATGCAATAGCAACGTACAAACAAGGGAACAGTGCGAAGTGTGAAGTTCTGAAGGCATTAGGATTTACAGCTGGGGGCGAACACTGTACGAGCACTAAGAAATATTGACAGAGAAAGGATAAGAGGAGCAGAAAGAAGAGAAAGGCATATGAAGTATGATGGAACAACAGGCCAGAAAAGAAGACAGGAGAGGAAGCTTTTGGAGGAGGATGAAGAAGACCCTGATAATCCATCCTACAGTGCAGGAATGTATTAAGAAACTTTGATAGCCATTTCCCATAAATTAGAATTTTTCGAATATAAGGAACATTTTCTCAAAATCCACTCAAGCTAGAGATGAAATTTTTATACGGCACTCCTAGTGGTCAAACTTACATTGAAACACAGCCATTTGGCAATATGTTCAGTACTTTCATTTCAGTTATAAAGCAATTATTTGTAAAAAGTTTGGGTTATTAATAAAAAATAATTGGAAGGAAACTAGAAAAGATACTTCAAAATTCCTCTGTAATAACTGCAATACTAAACCACTATATGTAAAAAAATTCAAATTTTTCTATTTGGTAGTTTGTTCATGAATGTTCCTCACACATAGTGATTTTAACATGGCCAGCATAGGCACCTCCGGCTCCCCTTAAGTGGACTGCGGTAGTCATCGTGGGGTTGTGCACCACTGCGGCGGAGACGGAGCCTCTCCGTCGTTTCTAGGTCCCCGGTTAACATACAATGTAACACAATACGAAACATTACGTTATAGTTTCAATTAATACCTCTACTTGAATAATGTAGGCGTAGGTTCGAATTAAACCATTTCTGCCGCCATGTACCAATTCTGACCTTTATGTATTAATCATTTCGATTGTACTAAATAAGGCTGTCCTATGCCGTCACGCTATTTTTATCCGTTTTGTGGCCTGTGGGATCGGGAGATAGATCTATGAGATGAAGTGAGATTCTTATCATATAACGACAGCTTAGATGTTATTCTTTCCTGAGAGAGAACTACTGCATCGTTTCGGAAAGTTTATGAGCTTTTCAAATTATTTCTGCTGTAGTTTGTGTCTCCTGTTCAACAGCAACCCACACGCTCTTCATGCATAGTTCAGCTGTGTGGGTCTACACAAAAACAAATTAAGTAGACATGATGTACACGGGATACTGGCGAAAGAACTGAACTCGTACGTAATAGCTACCTCGATATTACGAAATAAATTTCTTGTATCGAATTTCATCAGGTTTACTGGCACTGCTTTTTATTAGAGAAACCAAGTTCGGCCTCAATCTGGCCAACTTTTCCTTTGTTATCGAACATGCACAGAAACGTCACCGCGATTGTCATAAAGTAATTGCTGGAGAACTTACTGTACGGTAAGTTATAGTCCCTCCGGGATTATTTTCGCCAAGTAACACAGACTGAAGAACCAAAGCTCTAACACTGACCAGATCAATTTTCAATAATTAACCATTTACGTTTTCCAAGATTTCACATTGTACATAGTAATAAATTCAGTAAATTTCGTGAGTACAGCTGTACGTGCAGACCATTTGGCCTTTTAACACTAAGTTAAAAGTTCGCTGTTGGTTTACTTAAAATGCTTTCTACACTGAACTCTGGTAAGTGTAAAAAATTTATGTTATCGGTCCCATTAATCTAAATACCATTCAAACCACGACACTCACTTTTCAGCAGACTAATGTCAAAGTTTGAAACTGTCGTTTACTACATTAAACTACTTCGTTATAAACACTGTTGGTAGCAGGTTGTGGTTTATAGCAGCCGCTTCTTAACTTTTTTTCGAAGGACTTGCTCGGAACTTCACCAAACGTGGTTTATGTTTTTAATACGTCCATCAGGTAATAAACCATTGCACAATTAATTAATTAATTAATTAATTAACATGGCATACTGATCTGAAAGTTACGGCAACCACCTCACTGTAGATATATGTAAGAGTAACTGTCATAGAAATGCACCTACGGAACAAATCATCGTCTACTGCATTGCGTATACAGATTCATAACGATGTGCGATTATGAAGTGGAACTAGTTGCATGCACATAATAGCAATGCATCGTAGTTCGTGAAAGATTTATGTACTGATAGAAGAACTATGACAAATTACATAACACTTATAAATATTTGTATTAGGAGTAAAATATTGCAATAGTTTGTGACATACGAATGTAACAAAATAGGGAAAACCCTAATACTGCCTGTTACTTAGTACTAGTTTCGTTTTCGACATGGGAGAAATATCGGCATCGAGCGCGACGCCACAGACAGCAGGGGGAGACTAGCGGGGGCTCGCGCTGAGTCACATGGCTCATGAATCATGGTAGCCTCCCCACGCCGCTTCTCAATTTGCCGGCTGTATCACCACGGCACGGCACTGACCATTTCTTGCTCGACGTCAGGAAAAAGATGCATCTCGTAAACTGGCACCTTGCCCGCGTATGTGGCTGACCCTAGACACCTCCACCGTCACAATCCTCCACGTTCTCCACCTTTAGACAAGGGCGGCGGCGGCGGCGGCGGCAGCAGCAGCAGCAGCAGCAGCAGTCAATGCTTCACTGTTTTCCACAATTTCACAGGTTGCCTTCACCCCAGTTTATCACGCAATGCATCTGAAAGATCTCAAAATATGCATACTTCCATGTATTGTTGGAAACACAAAGTAAGAGTTACCAGGTCCGTAAGTGCGGACTCAACAACATTTAAGCAACTGCACACTTTTGGAGCCACGGAAGAATAAGTTTTATCTTGGCTACACGCCCGTCTTCAATACTGCGAGCTTGAAGTTTCCATTTCTTAGAGCTATAACGTTTTCGGTGCCAATACCGATCACTTTACGTTAACACACTAGTTGATACACCCATTTTTGTAATAACGTGGAACTTAGAACCTCTGTTTAAGGCGCTTGTCCTGAATGCTTAATTAGAAATGTGTACAATTTTTAAAACGCTTTGGCAGCACGGGGAAAGAAACGTCAAGTTCTACTAGTGCTCAGTGAACATTGTTTCGGGCGTTCAGTAGCCATTCATCTCTCTTCTGCGTTCTATTAGAAACTCCCGCAGTTTTCCTCTCTTGTCTCACTTTAAAATACCGTGGACAACGAATATACCAGTAATGGTATACGAGACACCAGCCTTAAAAAATGCAAAAATTAAACGCCCAATAGCCAGTGCGTCAAATTATGTCCTTAGGTCCTTGTTGCTCCCAAGAGCACTCACACAATGTAATTCCTCGACTGTATTTAGATTCGATAATACGCATTCACTGGATAAGCTATACAATTCGTGGTTTTCAGACTTTCTTCTAGACTAGTCTGGTGCAGCTTACCATGATAGTTTATACTGTACATCTACCTTCACTTCTGCGTAACTATTGTAATCTCCAAGTATCTGCTTATTGTGGTCCACCCTCAGGCCCCCTCTGCAACTTTTACCTCCCACGCCTCCATCACCAAATTTACGTTTGTTACCTTCGGATGTCTCGTATTAACGAAGCCGCCCTTTTAGTCGTGTGATGCCATAAATTTCTTTGTCCTTTAATTCGTTTCGCTATCTCCTCCGTTTTCAGACCTGATCTTCAGCATTTTCTCTAACGTAATATTTCGAGAACTTCTACTCATTTATTTTATTAATTCTGCATCTTCCAAGTTTCGCTTCCGTCCAATGAAATTTATATTCCATGTGAAATTCTCTTCTTTCGAGAAAGCTTTTGTTGCTGTTGCCACCGTGCACTTTGTATCTTTTTTACTTCCACCATCGTCAGTTATTTTGATTGGCAAACAGCAAAAACTCCATCAGTGTCATCTCTAATTCCCTTAGAATAAACCGATTTAATTCGACTACACTTATTTTGCGGATTTTCATCTACTCCATTCATTCCGTTCAGATCATTTGCGTATTGCTGCAAATGTAATATCAGAGCTTCCATAATGCTTCTATAAAGGATCCATTCGTGATGCCATAGTAGTTTTGCTTCTGTTAGTCATCTCTATTGCCAGTCGTACTACTTGATAATTAATACTTCAAGATACGTATGCTTGATATCAGTAGTCTAGACCAGATTATTTGCGATGTTCATCTCAAACCAAATCCAAAAAATTGTGGTCACATACAAAAGATTCTGTCGCAATAACTCCAAATGTGATTCGATTATACGAACTGGTATCTTCAAATCTGGAACTAACGCCGTAGAAGAAATGCCAAGTGGCGAACACAGTGAGCAATCAAAGCGTTACTACGGGAAGGAGTGAAGTCTTTCCTGACTGCCTCCACGATAAACCGTTTTCAATTATCACATCTTATTCAGAAAGTGGTTTACGGGCCAGTACGAAGTATTTATGAATCCCGCCCTCTTGCACAGAACCAGTCTCAGGGATTAACTCTACTGCGCCAGATACGTCATCGGTGCCGACCGCCGCAACAGTGCAGTATCCGAATACTTTCTTATCTCGTGCAGCTCTATACACAGGCACCACCATAACATTTTTGTATTTAACAGCCCTCTGACCTCCTCCTCCTCCTCCTCCTCCTCCCCTTTCCTAATGTTTCGAAAGCTGTTAGGTAAAAATAACTACGATATTTAAGTTCACCGAACTGTAGCAATAATTTTTATGTTCAAACGACCCTCTATAGAGTACCACATATACTGATACCCCTCTGGTCACATGAGTGAAGGCAAAATATGTAGTTCAACACTTTCGGGACGGAACACGATGACGACTCGAAAAATGGCTCTGAGCACTATGGGACTCAACTGCTGTGGTCATTAGTCCCCTAGAACTTAGAACTACTTAAACCTAACTAACCTAAGGACATCACACACATCCATGCCCGAGGCAGGATTCGAACCTGCGACCGTAGCAGTCGCACGGTTCCGGACTGCGCGCCTAGAACCGCGAGACCACCGCGGCCGGCGAGTATGACTCGCGCAACGGCTGTGTGAGACGGAGGGCGCCAGGGTATAGCCCGTACCGAGCGTGAAGACAGTGGCTGCGACTGCGCTTCCTTTCATCTACCAGTAACCATATATGCAGCACAAAGAAGTGTGCGCGCACGCACTGTGATACCAGTGTTCGAATTCAGACCTGAATGTTCTCAAATACATCGCTTTTTTCTGTTGGTGCTGAGTGTTGCGTCCGTACAACTTTCGTCTGTCAGAGCCAGAACATGTCGAAAAGTATCTTCTTTGTGTGTCCTAACTGTGATGCAGTTCTTTGTTGGTCGGTATTTCAAAACATACAACCCTCAGTCAAATTACGTGTAAGAACGGCGTGTGCGAATGATTCTTTCCGGGGTAACAGCATGAGTCAGAAAATCTTTAAATATGTGCCGATTTCATTATCTCTCAAACCACCTTTCAACAAATAGTTGCAGATTTCATAGCTTCGAATGACATCACATGGCTTAATGCAGCCGTCCACCTTCCCCAACCACAATAACTGAGGCCTCTCTCAAAACTTAAAACAGCAACGGTTCCACAGTAAATTTACAGGTATCTGCAATTTACAGAAAATTTCTACGAATTTAATTTTCGGTTTAGCAGTTTGCGTGACGTGAGCAAGCAATTTTTTCTTTTACCAAAGATCACTTATCAATATTTGGTTTTGACTTGGACAAAACCTTATCTCCCAAAATAGTTTGGGTGTGTTTAAATACTTACAATCGAAATAAACACTCTCCCGAACGATGCTGTAGGTGTATCAGACACCAAAATTACTTTTAACTTTGGCTGAAATTCTTACGCCCTGTTCTCTACGCAGAAATGTAGAATTAAAATGTGCACAAAATATTCACATCACACTTACCGCAGAGAAGTGTTATTTTACAGGGAAATGTTAAAAACCTAGCAAGTAATATTCTACCGTGAGTGGCACTGGTAGCTTTATTCTGTTTACGAGTGACTTACGCAGGCTGAACTGATTTGACGAATAACGGCAAGACATGTATTCCGCAATTAATGAATTGTTGGCGACCATGACAGTACTGCGTTCAACTGAACTGACCCATGAGAAAGTTAAGTCGCCTGCTAGTTTACGTAGTTGTGTTGCCTCTTACTTCCATTACAGTAGATACGTCTGTGACCAAAAATCAGGATGCCTAAGAAGCATATTTAAGTGACCTCTCTACATACGGTCTCCCCTGATGCCTGCCGGCCGAGATACAGTAACTGTTTAGTGTCGGAAGTCACGTCACAACGGAAATTATTTGAGACTGGATACAATTTACCAGGCTAAAGAACGTTATTATGCAAGGATTTCTACTATGCATATTGCACTGTCTTACGACACGCAAGCAAATCTTGCTGTTTTCAAAACATCTCCATGCAGCAAGTCAGAGCATGTATCCCAGAATGCATGTTCTCCCAGAATGCGTGTTCTGGGACGAATCGTCTTCGCAGGGAAGATCAGTGTATGCATTATGTAAGTATTTCTAATACAGACACTAAAAAATGCATCACCCGGTACCCAGAACTCGGGAAGACAGACGTTGACTGTGGATATTGTATTACAGACACAGTCCCTTTAACTGTTCAGAGATGTCACTGAACCCGCCCAAAGACGTAAACAACCATGCATGAACAGCGTCTATTAGACGGAAGGGGTCCGACAGCCTATTAATTCCAGTCATTCCATCAGGAAGGAGGTACAAGCCTTGTGTCGGCTTTAGTTCAACAACCATGCCTAGACAGTCAATACCGCGGTTCGATCATATCCGCATTGTTACTTTGTGCCAGGAAAGGCTCTTATCAAGAGAAGTGTCCAGGCGTCTGAGTGAGTAAACTGATGTTCAGACATGGACGAGATAGAGAGACAGAAACTGTCGATGACATGCCTCGCTCAGGCCGCCCAAGGGCTACTACTGCAGTGGTTGACCGCTACCTAAGGATTATGACTCCGAGGAGCTCTGACAGCAACGCCACCATGTTGAATATTGCTTTTCGTGCAGCCACAGGACGTCGTGTTCCGACTGGAAGTGTGCGCAATAGGCTGCACGATGTGCAACTTCACTCCTGACGTCCATGGCGAGGTCCATCTCTGTAACCACGACACCATGCAGCACGGTACAGATGGGCCCAACAACATGCCGAATAGACCGCTCAGAATTGGCATCACGTTCTCTTCACCGATGAGTGTCGTATATGCCTTCAATCAGACAATCGTCGGAGACGTATGGAGGTAACCCTGTCAGGCTGAACGCCTTAGACACTGTCCAGCGAGGGCAGCAAGGTGGAGGTTCCTTACTGTTTTGAGGGTGGCATTATGTGAGGGCCAACGTACGCCGTTGGTGGTCATGGAAGGCGCCGTACGACTGTATGATACGTGAATGCCTTCCTCCGACCAACAGTGCAGCCATATCGACAGCATATGGACGAGGCATTCGTGTTCATTGACAACAAATTGCGCCCCCATCGTGCGCATCTTGTTAATGACTTCCTTCAGGATAACGACATCACTCGACTGGACTGACCAGCATGTTATCCAGACATGAATCCTATAGAACAAGTCAGGGGTAGATTGTAAAGGGCTGTTTATGGACTATGTGACCAACCAACCACTCTGAGGGACCTACGCCGAATCGCCGTTGAGGAGTTGGGCAATCTGGACCAACAGTGCCTTAATGAATTTGTGTATAGTATGCCACGACGAATACAGGCATGCATCAATGCAAGATGACGTGTTATTGATTATTACAGGTACCGGTGTGTACAGCGATCTGTACCACCACCTCTGAAGGTCTCGCTGTATGGTGATACGATAAGCAATGTGTGGTTTTCATGAGCAATACAACGGGCGGAAATGATGTGTATGTTGATCTCTTCCAATTTTCTTTACTGGTTTCGGAACCGAGGTGAGGAAAAACTTTTTGTGGTGTGTATATCTTGACTCAATCGCATTCAATTCTTTTAGTGTGCTTCAGCGATCTTCTCTCAGTACAGATCTCTTTACATGCTTCTAAATGTAATGTTATGTGGTACAGGTTCACAACCTTCAGGCAATTACTAAACACGGTTGTTCCCGTTTAAAGACGCCTGGTTATTTTTTCCAATAATAGCAGTAATCGGGAACAAACATGTTTAAAATTTTAATAGTTTCTTCCAGAACTCATTCTGTGGGCTGGGAATGTCCAACTCACGTCAGATGTTAGTTTTAGTTCACTTTACCCAATTCATGGAAAAGACCATTTGAAATTTAAATTCCCAGGACCTTCCATTTATTTTCAAGGTGAACTTACCAGCATCGCTGAAAAGCTGATTATGGGTTATGTCTTCCGGAATGACTGAACTCCTGTTAATATTTTGTGTTTAATATTTTGTGTTTAATATCTGACCTGAAAACTTGGAGCCGGCAGACAGTCCCTATTTACTGCCGTGCAGATTGACTAAAATCGTTATCCCCACCCTGCAGGAATTTAAGTCTATACCCATGCGTGAAGGCGCCTGCGGTGATAATCCGCGTCCACGTCGACCGCGGCGCGCAAAACCGAATGAAGAGGTTCCGTGTAACGCGGCCAGTGTGGACGTCAAACCGTACCGCTCTGCGCAACAACGATCAAGTTCCTGGCAGTGCCGGTACATCAAGGGAAATTTTGAGGTCGTGCGCGGCTTTGGACGGCGTTCTAATTGTCCATTGGTACTGACATGCACGGGCTCACACAGTAACTCTGCTGCGCACACAGAATTACGCCACTTCGTTCCGTGCCGTTCTGTGCTGCTCTGCGCCGCGCGTTTGTGCGCACTGCCGCCCTGCGCGACGGAGCAAGGCGCGTCCGGTGTGGATACGGCTTTACAATGATGCTGCCGATAAAAGCCGAAGGGTTTACTCACACGTTTGACTTCTTGCGGTGAAGACGTCTGCAGCTGAGAGCTTCGTAACTCGCGCGCCGCGGTGGCAAAGTGGTTTCGAGAACACAGAATATGACAACTGTGCAAAGAACGTGTTTTAATAGGAAACATAAAATGAAGCGACCTCTTTCTGAGAAGATTATCACAACAGGAACAAATATGATCGGGCACTGGACGAAATATGCAGTGCTTGAAAGTACTGTACGCCGCAGGTATCAGCGGAGGAAATAAAAAATAAGAACTCCGCGTTCACAGTACTGCCGAAAACTGGTATTGAGACCTCTGTGATAAGTGGTAATGGCAATGAGGGTATTTACGTGCGGTAGCATTTGAGGTTCGCCGATGACATTGTAATTCTGTCAGAGACGGCAAAGGACTTGGAAGAGCAGTTGAACGGAATGGACAGTGTCTTGAAAGGAGGATATAAGATGAACATCAACAAAAGCAAAACGAGGATAATGGAATGTAGTCAAATTAAATCGGGTGATGCTGAGGGAATTAGATTAGGAAATGAGACACTTAAGTGGTAAAGGAGTTTTGCTATTTGGGGAGCAAAATAACTGATGATGGTCGAAGTAGAGAGGATATAAAATGTAGACTGGCAATGGCAAGGAAAGCGTTTCTGAAGAAGAGAAATTTGTTAACATCGAATATAGACTTATGTATCAGGAAGTCGTTTCTGAAAGTATTTGTTTGGAGTGTAGCCATGTATGGAAGTGAAACATGGACGATAACTAGTTTGGACAAGAAGATAATAGAAGCTTTCGAAATGTGGTGCTACAGAAGAATACTGAAGATAAGGTGGATAGATCACGTAACTAATGAGGAGGTATTGAATAGGATTGGGGAGAAGAGAAGTTTGTGGCACAACTTGACAAAGAAGGGATCAGTTGGTAGGACATGTTTTGAGGCATCAAGGGATCACAAATTTAGCATTGGAGGGCAGCGTAGAGGGTAAAAATCGTAGAGGGAGACCGAGAGATGAATACACTAAACAGATTCAGAAGGATGTAGGTTGCAGTAGGTACTGGGAGATGAAGCTTGATACAGGATAGAGTAGCATGGAGAGCTGCATCAAACCAGTCTCAGGACTGAAGACAACAACAACAACAACAACAAAAACAACAGCATAGTATTCTGACATTTCAATTCGCCAGTGCCAAGGAATCAAAATTAGACGCCAACATCACACAAGAATTAACTTTCATCAGTGTACTTGTTCGGTTCTGATTTTTCACCCTGACCAGTTTTCATGTTCACTGCCACGGCATACCGTACAGCGGCCGCCCGTTTCCTTTGAACAATGGACGCCACAATAACTACTTGCTCTGTGCGTTTACTGACGTGCGATTTGTGGTCCGTCTAACCACACGCGACTTTTCCCGTTCGCTCAAGCAAGCGCGTTCTTTCGCGCTTTAAGGAATGTGGAGATGGTCGCTTAGGTCCCACATTTGATTAATTTCCCAACTGTTTTTATCCGTACTAGTTCCATTGCCAGCATAGATACGTAATACATGGTTCTTATTTCGACGAGCTACCTAGCTGTTCCGAGTACAACTTGAGGAAAGGTATTTGCTGCGATTTTTACTGAATTACCGAAGCAAGCATGAAACTCTTCAATAGCGGAAGAAAGACGATATCTCCTGTTCTCAACCGAGTCCTAACAAGACAGACCTTGGCCCCGTGCAAATTACAATCACAAGAATTAAAGTCGAGGAGACGGCGGCGGCGCACGTGGCCGCCCGTGCGAGCTATTTCGGCCGCCTCCGCGCCGTGATTCAGGCTGCGGCTGGCCCACCGCCCGCGCACCCCGACATTTTTTTGTGCACGCCTGTCTTACGCCGACACCCGCTCTGTACCGGGACACGACGTATCGCACAACTCAAAGCTTGGTATCCACCACGTTAAAAAGTAAACAACCATTACCGCTCTCACTCCTGGAACATCACTGCCCGAAGACTGGTGACTTAGTATGTATCGTTCGTCGTCCTTATCAAGAACGAGAAAGTTAATACCATCGTCCAGCGTCTAGTTTTCCTTTATTTCAGTTCGTAAAACGGTTACTGTACACCGTCATTTAAAACCAGCCAATGGCCAGCAACGAATAACGACACTGTGGAATGATTCGTGAACTAACAGTTCTGTTACTGCTTTGTGTTCACGTTTCGAACGAGTGAAAACTTTTGCAGAATGTATAAGACATGTGAAATACCCTCAGACATTGGGAATAATACAAAGTCTCTAATTCCATAGAAACCAGGTACAGAAACGTGTGAATACTGCCGAGCCATTATTAAGTCATGGTTACTGACAATTATTTACAGAATAATTAAACATCTGGTAGAAGCCGACCTCGAGGAAGATCAGTTTTGGTTCTGGAGAGATGTAAGAAGGCTGAAGGCACTACTGACAGACATATCCTAGAAGATGTGTTGCAGAAATTCAAAACCGCATTTGCAGATGCAGAGAAAACTTAATGTTGACTGGACTACAGCATTTGAAATTTTCAAGGTAGCAATGATAAAGTACAAAGCAGGAAAGGATATTTCCAATCTGTACAGAAACCAGACTGCAATTTGGAAGTCTAAGCACATGAAAGGTAGGCAATGGTTGAGACGTAGTGTTTGCTGCCCATCCTCTATGTTATTCAATCTGCACATTAAGCAAGCTGTGAAGTAAAGGAGAAATTTAGCAAGGGAATTAAAATTATGGGATAATAAATTAAAATTTCGTGTTTTGCCCATGACATTTTAATTCCATTACAGAGCAACTGAGCTAAAGTCTTTGAAGCGTGACTGAATGTAACAGACAGTGTCTTGAAAGGAAGATGCAAGATCAACAAAACCAAAGAAGGGAAATTGAATGTAGTCTAATATCAATTCTGGGGGAATTAGATTAGGAAATGAGACTTTAAAAAGTAGATGTTAAAGTAGAGCGAGTAATAAATGAGGCACTGAACGGAACTGGGGAACAAAATTATAGCGTTACTTGATTAGATAAAGGGCTCGGTTGACACTAAACACCTTGAGACGTTAAGGAACTGTAATAGTAGGCAATGGTAGGCAATGGTAGGCAATGGTAGGAATTGTGGAGAGCAAAAACTGTAAACTGAGACTAATACAGTAAGCAGGTTTAAACTGTCGTGCGTTGTGGTAGTTGTGCAAAGACGAAGGAACTTTAATAGAAGGGATTACCATGGGGAAGTCCATCCAACCAGTCTTCGGATGGGAGGCCGCAACAACGTATACTTACCGTCGTCGTAAACAATCGACTGCAATAAATAATCGTCAGTCCCTGTAACCGATATTACTCCTCGCTAATACTTTCATTTGAGTTAAACAGGGAGTGTTTTTGGTGCAATAAATTACGGTAACCTGTATGAAACTGTAGCAGCACACAACTAGTGTAAAATTACTCATTACCATTTTCTTATTGTAACAATGGCACAGACTTCAAATGTGGGCACAAAAACTGAGGGTTACTCACCGAGCAATAGAAATATGCATATTAGGAATTCATTAGTTAATCATCTGGAGCGGAAAACCTAATTCGACCGCAATGAAAATGCCAAGGATAGGCTGGGCATGTATCCGGACCAATGGGTGGTAGATGGGCCAAGGGAGTTTTAACCCAAGACAAAAGTCTAAGACTACGACTTAACGGCAGGTGCGTTGATGACAAAAACACGCAGGAGCAAGATAGAAGCACGCAACTGAAGATTTTGAAGTCTACCGATCAACATAGTCAACATGCATTTGTAGTGTAAAAATTTACACTATCGTTTAACCCAGGCATCAAAACCAGTTCGGAATGACAGAATTTTGTTTCTTGACCAACGATTTTAAAAACACAGATTTCGTTGTTGATTGTGAACTCTAACGCGTCGGTCTACGTGACTCACTTCAGAAAATCGAGTGGCATCTGCAAAATGTTTTATCTGCAATGTCCGTTTCTCAGTTTCCAAACGTCAACCAACGCCGCCGGCCACTGCGTATGTCCATTACAGCGTCCCCATACCATTTCATCTTTGTTTAAGATACTAATAAGTAGAACCCGGATATCCACGGAAATTCGTGTTGCACGAGGCAATTTGGGAAGTGAACCGTTATGTTTAAGACTTCACTGATGGAACTGCATGAATTTATACGTGTATAATGCGTATCGTATTTTTCGGCCTCTGTGCATATATTGTTCTACCTCTCATGATAAAACGTTTATTCTATCTTGTTCATATGAATTATTTTCAAGTGCAGAACACGAGTAATTTCCAGAATTTTGCTACCGGTTGTGAACATAATGAGCTCAAGCACCATTGTTTGGCTCTGTCTACGTGTATCTGTGAAAGTGAACGTACCTCCAGCCACCGAATTTAAATAAAACGTATCTTATTGTCGTTAAGCTGCAATGACCCTATATGACGAAGGCCATTACATGTTTAGCCCATGCGTTATATCGTGTAGCTGAAACATTACTCCTAAATTGTGACAGCGTACTCTCAAGTATTTTCCACCAACAAGGTAAACATACGCACAAAATACGAAAATTAATTCTGACAGTATTATTTCATATGCTGACTATCTCCTATTGGAAGTGCTCTTTGAAGCACCTGCCGATGTTGTTGCTTTTAGAAATACACTGCCGGATTTAGCTTTGCTACCACAACCTGTTTTAACTAGGTAGGTACCTGGATAAATAAATACTGTCGTCTTTTCTTGTGATAATTTTGATGAAGTTAAGTAGGTAAGAAAGTTTGAATTACAGCAAATTTATTGAAGGTACCAGCTGTTTGCTTCATTCTACTGAAAAGCCTTAAGTTATTGCCCACTGTTGTTTTCCGGCTTTAGGCCATAGACACTTTCGAAGGAACTGATGTAGCTTCCATTAAAAAATGTCAGCACTAAATAGACTTCAAAGTTTCTCCCATGCCAGCAAGTTAGCGCTTTCACAAAACTGCCTTCTTGCGTGAGCATTTGCGACCTACTGCACGCTGGAAGTGCAGTCGACACTACAGCATTCGATCAACGTGCCGATCTTTAAGAGCTCTTCCGCAATTCTGCGGCGTGCGGAGTTGTTTAATTGCAGCCGTACAGGCCGTCGCCAAATCCTATTTCTGTTGCAGGTCTTCCCCAACTACTAGAGTCAACCAATAATGTAGCGAAGCGCGTGGCCACTTCACGAGTACAAAATCACGCTCTGCTTGAACGTGCGTTTAGGAACTACACTAATAGCACGTTTGTATCTTAATATACGTCCCGTTGGTAACGAGGTTATTACACATAGCGCAATTTATGATTACGACAAAGAATGGAATACCTGTACCAGAATGGCCAGACGGGGATTCAATGACAGTCCAATGACCACTGCGCCATTTCACACGGTGCGAATGGCAATGAGAATCAGACTGGGCAAGAGTCACACTGAGAATCTGCGTGTATTTTTTTCCACTTGGTAGCGTTGGTTTCAAGTTCCCATAGTTAAGGCTAACTGATTGCCGAATTCCTCTCGCTGTTAATTCCTTTACACCACCATTTGCCAAAACGTGCACGAGACAATCTGTTACAACTTTGGGAATATCTGGACATGTGTTTTTTATTTTCACATGATCGCACTGATCTAAAACGCTGAAATTTACTCCTGAATGTACTACCTAAAACGACACAAAAAAATTTTGCCGGTCCGGGACTCTAACCCGGATTTCTCGGTTATTGCTAACCGTCGCCTTACCGCGCAGGCTATCCAAATACGCTCCCCAGACCGACCCACACTCCCTGATCTCACTTTAATGTATTTCTTCTCACAGATTACCAATTCATTTACCCGACTCTCAAATATTTTTGTTCTCATGCAGGTTTTAGAATCAAGACAACGAGAAGTTGTCATCTATCGTCACTTTCGTCGCATTTCTCTTTAAGTAAAACATTTGCAAGTATCACAGTTAAGTTGGATTTCAGGAATACAATTCAATATTTGAAACCAGTTGTCAAATATAAAAAAATTACCTGAAATAATCGAAACTAAGCCAGTGCAATGGCTAGAATTTGTCGTATCTCCTGCTTTTTACCTCCACCACTGGAAGTATTACATTCGCCAGATCAGCACATTTAGGAGACAGAATTTGGTTCTGTAAACGACAGGTAAATATATTCTAGCAGCATTTGTTCAAATCCCCAACTAGTATCTTAATCCCGAACTCCATTTATTCTTCATATTTTGCATGGTGGCTGCTTTTACGCTCAGACCGTGTAACCAGTGCGTAACACAGACAACAAACCTGTATCTTTTTCTAGCATCGGTATTTAAAAAGCAGCACTGCGTCTTTACATCTTACTTGGAATACAACTCGTTTGACGCCATCAAAATTTTACTGCCACTCCAAACTAGCTAAAAATATCCTGTAACTGGTGATATGACGTCCTGAACCATGAGCTTCCTGGCACTATACGCAGCCTGTTTACGTTTCAGGCCCCACTCCCGGAAATAATTTGCGGACATCAAGTCTAAGGCACTTGTAATTATACTATGCAGTGCGTTACAAAATGACGTTAACATATTTGTGAGACTATATATGATTAAACTCTGAAAATTTATCAGTAAGAAATCTATAGCCGCAAATGTGATATGAACTTTCTATAGCACTATGCAATGTCTACGCATTCGATAGGCTAAATGAAACACCAAAATACTGTAGTTGTATCAAACGCTGTAAAGATGCGCTCAGCAGTCTCAGGTACCCCTCCTATACATAGGAGACTTAACTCCATAGGAAGACAAAGAGGAGGAGGGGGGGGGGGGGGGGTGCGGCGGCGCAAGGTCAGCGGAGCGCACAGGTACGTGGGGCTGGAAATCATCTTCCAATTACTATCTGCCTGAAGCTATCGGTGATATTTCCTGGCTCGACGATCAAAGTGCGCTGGAGCACCACTGTTCTGATACCAGAAACTAGCCCACAATTGCAAGGGACCATCCTCCACAATTTCGGGCAAGGCTTTATCCAGTAAATTCGAAAACCATCATCATTCGAACGATCTGGGAAGATCATGTGGCCCAATAATGTGATCTCCGGAAGTCCCAGCCCATATGTTAACAATCTCACCTGGTAACTTGTCTTACACCAAGTGAGTACATATTAAACAACGAAGTGTTACCTGTGGGAACAGTTTCACAGTTACAGCTATAGGCTCCTCGTAACAAAATGTTTCGAATTTCATACTCTAAAATCCCAAAAGTTAATATATCATCTGTAATATCCTGTCGAACTTACGTCTGATACATGACAGCTATTCTGAATTCTTCTGTTTCACAACATTTACTATTATTTTTATTCACGGTGTAACAAATACAGCATTTTAATCACGCACTGAATTCACTGAAATGTATATGCTGGTATACAGAAATACATTCCAAACCTACCTCAGGAAAGTAACGACTCCTGGTCAGAGGAACTTCAAACTACTTTCGTATTCAGTCTTACATACAAGAGACTAAGTTTTTATGTAAGCTCTTACTCTTAACATGTTTCATGAGCTATCGAAAATTTAATTTTTAAGGAAAAATTAATTTATTATCCATTAGCAGTTAAGGAATTGCATTCAGCATTTTCTTGCTATTTTTCGGTAGCAACGTGCTGTCTTTGTCTCGATCTGGGACCAGATGGTAACTGGAGCATGCGTGCGGGACCATTGTGAGGCTTCCGGCCGGAAGCGAGGCCACTCGCTCCCACACGGCCAACCAGCTGCTCCAAGAGCAAGCCAGGCCACCGGATCGCCACTACTTTCCTCCTTCAGTAACGGAAAACGTGTTTACAAACGGTGGTAGGCAGTGTACTTCAACTGTCTTACTAGAGCTGCTTATACGTGGTGTAGAACTACTACTGAACTTTATTTCCACCACTTTTCTGTTAACGACAGCCTCATTCCGGTCCAAAAAGTTCCGAGAATCTTTAATGCTGGCGTATAAGCGACGTCAGCGCAGCAACTAAGGCGGCAGCTTCGAATGTTCACTATAAACAACAGATTTGGATTCGACCACTCATTTGTGAGCAGGCACAGTGGAATTTAGTTTAAACCTTTCTTCCAATAGATCCATAGTGAGAAACTCTGGTAGGACGTAGAACATGTCGGACAAACAACCAACACACGAAGATATACAAAGAAAAACAAATAAGCAAGTGCACCTTCCACACATCCCGAGTGAAACGTGTCCTTATAGCTGAAGATTAAGTTATAAAAATCTTAAAATATTTTATTTCATTTAAAAGGTGGCTAATTTGTCATGGGACTTATCAGTGTTCAATGAACTGAGGTGCATATGATAGTTCTTATGCTATTATAGCCATGCATCTTTAAACAGAAAAAGCATTTTCCATCATTTATTTACTGTTATCACATTACTGCACTGAATTTGTACAGAAGTCTATGCTAACAGTCGCATTATCCGATTTTGTAAGGAACAAACAGACCATCAATTGGCCCTACTAAAAAGTTCATTGGTAAGGCAGAAATGCCATCAATAAATCTTTCAGATGGCCCTTTAAACGAGATTAGTAATTTTACTTTTTATGGCTGCTAGAAAGTTATTGAAAATAACCGTTCCTGAATAAACGACACCTTTCTGGACCGAATTAAGTGATTTTAAATGTTTGTAAATATTATTTGCAGCATCATGAACTGAGCTGCTGGTTTGAGCAAGAGCTTTATGTGATTAATGTTTCATTAAGATACATAGTAGGAAACAGTAATTAGCATCCCTAGTTCAAAAATGGCTCTGAGCACTATGTGACTTTTCTGAGGTCATCAGTGGCCTAGAACTTAGAACTACTTAAACCTAACTAACCTAAGGACATCACACACATCCATGCCCGAGGCAGGATTAGAACCTGCGACCCTAGCAGTCTCGTGGTTCCGGACTGAGCGCCTAGAACCGCTAGACCACCACGGCCGGCCATCCCTAGTTCCCCCAACAGGCCTCTGCGGGATGTTCTCGATTTCACACCACAAATAATTCTTGTGTGTGTTTTTGGACCCAGATACCTTTTTGTTGCCCAGAGTCAACACAAACTTTACTTTCGTTCCATAGTCATACGGGGTAAACAGAGTATGCCACTTTTTTAAAAAAAAATTTCGTGTCACCTATGTCTGACCACATTCGAACTGCAAATTCATACTCGTTTATGCGCTTCTGCAGTCCTATAGTATACTCTTCACAGTAAAATTGATTATCACGCTGTAATTCTAATAACACTGTCAACACTGTTTGTCGTTATCTTTTACGCATTACTGGCAGGAGACGTCTTACAAATTATAAACTGCATGTAGTTTGCTTTCTCAAGGTTTAGTGATAAACTGTATTTAGTAATGTTCATGAAAATTTAATTAGTTGATCTTTCTATGACTATTTTTTATTTATTGCACTGTTCATAATATCTGCAGAGACAACAGACTTTGCATTAGTTCATGTTACAGATGAAAGGTTATTGGTACACGCAAGTGAGACACCGAATGTCATCAGATCCCAGTCGTATAATGCCTGATGGCTTAATAGAAGTGTCTTTCCTGATCAAACCCGTTTTTGCTGCCGAACATGGAGGATCTGAACCATTTTGCAGCATTTCCTCGGAAATTTTAACATTCTAATTTACATAAAATGACACTGATTTAAACAATGGAATTCCTTTGAGCAAAAAGTTCAGCAATAGCACGTCATTTAATTTATAATGAGTTAAGTACATTCCCGCTGTGCGTGTAGATAGCCTTCTGAATTTCAAAACCCTTTCGAAATAAGAACTGCAACTGGAGATATTACGTGTTGTCAGATGTTTGAAACGACGCTTGTCTGACATTTCCTAGTTTTTTCTTTTTTTTTAAATTCTGGCAATTTTACGGACATTCGAGGGTAATTCTTTATCACCTTAAATGCGTACGTTCAACGTATTGCAAACGTTCAGGAAATGTTCCACTGATAAATAAATGGTTGCACAGGTGACTTAGTATGTTACAAACTCAAAAGCACACACTACCTTTGTTGATAATTTATCATGACCTATACAGCAAAATCTCTCTCGTTCGCCCTCGGGAGGTCCTCCGCTCCGGTTGATCCGACCGTATTTGAGCTGAATTTTCCCAGACTCGTTGCGGTGACTCGCTACCCGTCGTGCCATTATTGTTTACTGTATTGTTGTTCACAATTAAGTGTTACCATTTGTCCGTTGTGGCGCTCCGTATCTAGTACCGTTTCTGGAGTCCTAACTGGGAAACTCGTCATGACGTTCGGTTTCAGTTTCTAGTGAAAACTTTTCAGTTGATGCCGAGGCGGCTAAGGAGTTATCTGTGAAGTTTCAGAAATACAGGCCTAAGCTTTAAAGGAATGCAAAATAAAACGCTCGGTGCATTAAGTGAAACCGTGGCAGAAACTTTAAAAACCTGGGCTAACCTGCAATCTTTTCAAACCCTGGTTTTTCGACGAGTTTGATCCATTTGTTGAGGAAGACTGGAAATAAGAACCCTTCCTGTTCGCGCTCTCTTGCTGTTGGATAATGGGGCCTCACATCCATTTAAAGAAGATTTTGAGAAAGGGGGCAAAAGCAATTTTCCTTGCACAAAATGTCTGGTCACTTATCCAACCAATGGGCCATGGAAGGAAACGTTACAGAAGCAGTATAGCAGAAAGTTTATCAGCTCAATTTTAGCAAAGCAATAAGGGTGTAACTTACTTGGAACAATGATATCCCTGAATATCAAAGATGCTATCAATACGACTGCGTCATTGGAGGAACTAAAACCTGACACTACGAAAATCTTGGCGTAATCTTTGGATGGAAGTTATGACCGTTGGTGGGCAGATCGAAGGTGACCAAAACAACGACGCGCAGGAAATCAAAGCCTTACAAACTGCACAACCAAATGTTCCTGCCAGTGAAGTTGAGGAGTGGACTGCTCAACGTGGCAAAGACTGCGAAACCAGTAATGAGCTGAATGACAAAATTATTGCCGCTGTTTAAATAAAAACAGTGTTGAACAAACTGAACAAGAACTGACGGTGGTGATGAATCCCTTACACTCATTTCACAAACAGACGCCAAGAACGCTTTTGATATTGCCCTTCAGTACCATGAGCACCACTCAAACCCAATACCTACGGTCATTTTATGGATGAAGGAATGGACGAACACTGCAGCTAAGTCTAGAATTTCATCCGTTGCACTTTAAGTATGTAGTGTTAAATCATTTTTAACTAATGTGAAGGCTGCCTTCAATATTTACAGTTCTGTACGTACAGTAGTGTAAACACACACTGTACAGTATTGCTTCTTTCGACATGTAGTAACAGCGTTTGGCAGTTTATTGCAATGTTTTACTGTAGAAAACGTACATTCGTATAGTACGTCATTTTGGCGTTCAGAGATAGTTTAATTTTATGTAAATCCGTATTTTTTCTGTACTCAGGTTATCAACCCTATCATTCTTGCATTCCAACCCATATACCAGTCCCAAAGGTGACGGATTATAGGGGCTGTACTGTACTTTCATGTCTTGGACAGGAACACGATTGACAACAGTCCGAAATAAATTCGCTAAATGCTAATATCTTGGCATCTGGTGTTAGGTAGAGATTATACTGTAATACCTATTAGTGACAAATTTTTGCACCTCAATAATATATAGTTTATGTAAACTTAGCACGTTTGATGTCACCATGTTCCTTATCAGTTAATGTATTTCGTATGTATAGTAACTACCACCATTATTTTCATTTTCAATATTTTATCGTGGACACTACGTCTACAGGTGTCGTGAGGGTTTCCATCTTTATTACTAAAGCCATTTGTTACGCTTCGTCTGAGATTTTCCCTAGCAGTATCTCCTGAATCAGTTGACCCCACCTCTCACTAATTATGAAATGCTTGTTCCGAAGTTCTCGAACACTTCACACCGTTGTGTGCGGGCGTCAGGCGTCAACGCCGTTGTGTCACAAATCCAAATGTAGCACCATCTCTGAATCATGTTCTGAAGGATTCTCCAAAACGCTCTGTAGACGAGGAAAGAGAGTGTAACGTTTGCCCTGCACAATTTATTCACCAACAAAAATGACGCGTAGATGCCTGTCGTGACCTGACAAATGCGAATCGCGGACAATTTTTTTTGGAAAATCATCGTGGGTGGCGAAACTTATCAATACGAACCAACCGAGACGACAGGTAGCAGAAGCTCACACGAAGGGTCAACGCTCTGACGACATAGACATTTAAGAAAAAGGGACGCGCGAGTTTAACAACATCCCAAAGGAGGACTTGCCCGAGTTTCACACGGTCGTACGAACATTCTGTGCGTTTTGCTAAAGTAAAGGGAGACTATGTAGAACAAGTCAAGCACTGAAATCTATTTTTATTAAGACTCTTAGACTTTTTGACTGACTACATAAATTCGAAAATTTGAGAGATGAGTTGAAGTATAATTCGTTTCCAGTTTTCGTCGGTTTCTCTTATGAGGTTCGCCGAAAGTTCCATCATCACTGTCTTCAATCTCTTCACACTGCCGTCTCCAATGCAAAGTTCAACACTATTTCATATTGCGACAATAATTCGTATATGGGTTCAGAACCGCACTTAGATCCGTTTTGAATATTTTGCTTTCGATAGGTTGATAAGTCACCACAGAGAGAACTTTACTGCTACAACACCCCTATGGAGTAGGAACAGTACTAGGTAAATATGTCCAAAAGAAATCGGTATTAGATTTCATATAAAGTTCGTGAACACTCACACTGGATGGCTTTTATGGAATCAAAATTCACTGAATACTCAACGAAATCTCAGCACTGCCACAGATGGACAATTTTGAGCGTCAAAGAGCTAGAACAGCAACAAGATGTTTACATGTTCCACATTTCTTGTGAAGGCTGTCTTAAAAAAGCGTGTTTGGGCTACATGCACCAGGACACTAACTGTTCTCAAACGAGCAGTGAAAAACACTTGGGACGAATGACACATTCCTGTATTTCCACGCATCAGTGGTCTAACAGATTTAAACATTCTTAACACGCGTGAGAAAATTAAAAATTCCAGGTATTGTTTCCATTAATGAAGCAGGTTGCACGCTTATCGGACTTATGACAGACATTGGCACCACACAAGGCGACGACTCTGCTAGAGTAACGGATGTTTCCCCGTTGTTCCCACAGTTATTAACAAAACATTACTGGCTAAGTTATCCAAACTGTTTCGATGCGTTTCACGCGGCAAGTGTTGGCAACTTGGGTAAATTTATGTAACATAGTTGCCACAAATGCCAGAAGCGGCACAGTGAGATTCTGGCTCTGCCCGAAATAACGCTCTTAGAAACTCAAGCACCTCTCCGACAGCGCTATCTGACGCCGATAAATGCAGCTCTTCCAAAGTGACAACACTTCTCCAGATGCCTCTGCTGTCCGTATTTCGGAAGCAGCCAAGTTCTTTACAGATGGCAATCGAGTCACACCATTACGTTTTCACTCATCCACGGCATTTTAATTTTACTGTCAGCATTTTCTTTAAATCGAATAGAGGTTAAGAGTCTGAACTCACTAGAGGAAAATTTCACACTTTTTGTTCATCTTTAATTATTCACGCTGACACTCCCACAGTTTTAGCTGATTAGTCATGTAATTACATATACTAATCATATGCTTGCCCGCGTATGTATGGAATGCGCAATATGCATTCCAAAACTGCTGTACAGTGACAACTGTAACTATGCTTACATAAATGCTAGCTATTACCATTGCCCGTATTTTAGGACAGTCATTTCAGTACTTTCTCATACTAAGAAACAAGACTTGCATTTTCCGAGGCAACTTCAAGTAATATCCGCGTCAACATACCTGTAAGTATGCTTTGAGAGAGTGGTTGCTCTGAATTTTTGTTATATGTTGAAACTACAAACCTGTTCTGCCAGCACGCGTCACCACACGCCGTTGATTTGGAAATTAAGTATCCAAGCATAAGAATACGCAATGGTTTTTACTGTTAACTGCAAGAAATAAACTACTGCAAAGCTGTAACATGATGAACCCTTAACTTGATATGACATACACTTCACCTCTACTAGACAGAATTAAACCTACTGACTTCAGAAACCAGCGAAGTTACTTTTCCTCACTAAAACTAACCTCGGGTCTTCTCAGTCGGTTTTGAGAGATATAGTTAAAAATGCAATTCCATGCTAGAAGCTTTGTCCATATTACTGAACGAAAACTGTCACCTCAAACGGATTTAGAAAATTTACCTGTAGTTTTTTCAATATGACTATAGGGTCACGTGCTAACTATGTGACGGCCCAAGCAATTACATAGCCTATTACATTACATAACCTCCCCCTTTCGCCAAACCACAACGACAGTTTTCATTGATACACTGATCAAAGTATCCGGACACATGGCTGAAAATTACTTACAAGTTCGTGGCGCCCTCCATCGGTAATTCTGGCACCCTTAGCCTTGACAGCTTCTACTCTTGCAGGCATACGTTCAATCAGGTGCTGGAAGGTTTCTTGGGAAATGGCAGCCTATTCTTCACGGAATGCTGCACTGAGGTGAGGCATCAATGTCGGTCGGTGAGGCCTGGCACGAAGTCGGCGTTCCAAAATATCCCAGAAGTCTTCTGTAGGGTTCAGGTCAGGAGCACGTGCAGGCCAGTCCATTAAAGGGATGTTTTAGATTAACCACTCCACCACAGGCCGTTCATTATGAATTATGTTCAATCGTGTTGACAGATTGAATCGCCATCCCGAAACTGCTCAACAGTGGGGAGCAAGGAGGCCAAGAAGATGATTTCAACATATATGTACTGTACTGTACTGTGGAAGTGCCACGCAAAACAACTGGTTCAGGTCCCCTCCATGAAGAACACGACCACACCGTAACACCACCGCCTCCGAATTTCACTGTTGGCACTAGACACACTGGCAGATGACGTTCACTGGGCATTCGCCATACCTACACCCTGCCATCGGTTCCTCATATTGATTACCGTGATTCGTTACTCCACACAACTTTTTTCCACTGTTCAATCGTCCAATGCTTGTGCTCTCTACACCAGGCGAGGCATCGTTTGGCAGTTACCGGCGTGATGCGTGTCTTAAGCAGCCGGTCGACCATGAAATCTACGTTTTCTCACGTCCCGCCTAAGCATCATAGTACTTGCAGTGGATCCTGATGCTGTTTGAAATTCCTGTGTGATTGTCTGCCTATTAAACACTACGAACCTCCTCAACTGTCGGCGGTATCTATCAGCCAACAGACGAAGTTGGCCTGTACGCCTTTGTGCTGTACGTGTCCCTTCATGTTTTCACTTCACTATTACATTGGAAACAGTGAACCTAGGGATGTTTACACCTACAGAGGTGTGACAAGTGACACCCTATCACCTGACCACGTTCGAAGTCCGCGTGTTACGCGGATCGCCGCATTCTTCTCTCACACGATGTCTAACGACTGCTGAGGGCACTGATATGTAGTACCTGGCAGCACAATGCACCTAATAGGAAAAACTTATGTTTTGGTGGTGTCCGCATACTTTTGACCACATAGTGTAGGTCGACTGACGTTCTATGGATTGAGTGCCACAATCTTTGGAGCTGAATCAGTTGCAAGTGGATTCTCTCTATGAATAGCAGCTCAAGTTCGCGTGAAATTTGTTCATTCAGTTCCGTCGTAGTATTATTTTACACGTTAAGTCCACGACCGTACATTAGATTTATACTCTCAATTTTATACAGCAACTTTGGTTTTATCTAACTTTCCACCTTACCTGATACTGCAGTTACAAACAATCCTCCTGTGGCGTTTATGCCCCATCCCGCCCACGTTTATTACGTTTTTGTTGTTATGTTTTAGTGCAGAATACAGGTAGATTTCGTTGCGAGAGGCTAGCTAGTTGGTAGGGGCTGAGGCAAACTCATCGAACGACGCGCCAGATATTCATACTCTTATAGCGTGAGATCGGCCGGGCTAGCAAGACCCGTATCGTACAGGAGCAGAGAGAGACCGTGGGAATTCACCTATTACGCTGGGCGCGAGGAAGAGAATATTTAATCATTTGTATTAACATTTATATTTTACTATACAGCTCCATTCGTGCTAACGACGTTACTTCCACTGAGAACTTAATAATTTCAATATCACTCAGTTCATCGGTAAATGGTAATTACAAATTATAGTTACCATCCGTGCTTACTGAGGGAAGGCACGGCCCAATATGAAGTGCACCCTGAGAGGACAGGTGTGAAAATGCTAAAATAGCTCATTACTGGTCTATGATCGGTTTCCGAGGGGGTAATACATAAATCCGTGTATGAAATCCGATTTCACGTAAAGACGAAGCAGTATGTTGAAAAAATGCCTAGGATGGTGTTCTTGTGCTAGTTTGGGAATCTCGTGTACTACAAAATCGCGTGGTGATTTTTAGTGTCTCGAGTTGCACTATGGATGATCATTCACGGTAAAGTTTCCGGATGACGACACGTTGGCTTTCAGAACCTTTTTTAGAATTCTATAAACACAAATAAATAGTGGTATTCCAATACTCCGTAATTTCAATTTAAATAGCACTGACTCCTTTCTTAGTTCCCACTTCGTTATGCACTCTTTACTGCGTGCACGTTAGAGCCTGCGCCTAGCGGATAAGAAACCAACTGGAACGACAGTTACATCTTCAAAAGACGAGAGGTAAGCTATTTGCCTCCAGCTATGCCAGGGATAGTGAGCGCGGACATCATTTACTGAAATCCACTGTGTTTCGTAATCCTGGCGTATCTATTTCGTGGTGTTTTATTCAGGAACCCACTGTGTAGGATTTGAGTAACAATTTGCATCTTTTGGGGATTATACCTAATGTACCCTCACGAATACTTTAGACTTCGCAAACCTGTGTGGATGTGAGACTGAAGTGGCAGACTATATTTTGGACAAGTGCTTTTGCATCACTCATCATCCGTTACACTACGTAGCTTACAAATTTTCTCGTTTTACATTAGCAACACCTGAAAGCAAGAGGAAACTGAAGTTATTATTCCGAAGGCCTGCAGCTCTTCTGTATAACTTTTTGAGTAAAATATTTTGGAGATAGAGGAGCCCCATTCAAGTCTCCAGGCGAGGACTATGCAGGAGGATTTAACCAGGAAAACTAAACTAGCATTCCATAGGTTACCGTACTGAATGCTAGTTCGCTTAGTCGGATAGTTATTTTGGATAATTTAAAATGAGAAATTCTCAGGATGACATTACATCTAGAGGAAATGAAGTTCGGTACTACAGTAGCAGGAAAAACAAAACTTCGCGACGAGGGAGAATGTTTTTCGTTGTTTTCAGTCCAAAGACTGGTTTGATGAAGTTTTCTGCACTTTATCCTGTGCAAGCCTCTTCACTTCTGTCTGATTACTTGCTTACTCATGTCTAGATCTTCCTCTAGAAGTTTGTCGCCCGCACTTCCCTCCTCTATGAAACTGCCTATTCATTGATGCCTCATGATGTCTTCTTAACCAACCCCTTCCTTTACCCTTTACTTTAGTTCTGCCTTAAGTTTTTCCTCCTGCTAATACCATAGGTAGCGTACGAGTAGGATGAAAATGCCATCTCAAAGCACCCAAATTAGGGCAGTCTATGAGTACGTGGGCTCCGCATCGGGTGAGGGGGATTCAAACGTGTGTTGATGTGGCCGTGTGTCAGCCAAGTATGGCCAGTGCGGAGTCTACAGAGGACAGTGGATTCCTGCGAGAGGCACGCAGGGGAAGACTACCACTTGGTCCTGGTCTCCTTAATTGTCCTCAGTATGGAGGAAACAGGGCAGACCAATTTGAATTTAGACTTCCAGCAATGGATGTCGTATTAAACGACCGAAAGTCTGGTTCAGCTGGGATCCCATTTCCAGAATCTGCATCCTGGTGGCCAGCTTAGTCACAACTCAGCTCGTTCATTTCCTGAAATCCCACATGACCAAACGAAAACGACTAGCCGTCCAGCCTCATGAAAGTCAGAGACAACATCATGGATATCCAAAACCAGTGGGTGACGAGAGTAGCACTCCACTCCATTAAATCAGTTTCCTGTATAACTTTTCACAGGGTTTCTCCTTTGGTCTGTTCCTCCATATCAGCTATGAAGTGCTCTTCCTCGCTTGAAGAGCAGTTCCTCCTCTGACTTTTTAGAGCTCTCTGGAACCATCAGCACCACCTCTTCAGCACCTTCCTGATTTACACTAGAATTGCTTTATCACAAACCGCTATCATCCTGATGTTCTGTCTCGGCATTCTCGTCGTACACTGCTAGAACTGGAGATTTTAGCACCACCTCGTTTCCCTACAGTAGTTCTTGCAATGTACATGCGTCAGTGCGGAAGTCCTTTACGATCCGCTGGTAGTACAAGCATATTCAGAGGGCACTTCTTACATCGCAAATTATCTCAGGAGTCAGAAAATGAGGGACTGCTCTTATTATGATTGGGACAAATTCCCTTGACATCGACTTGGTGCCTGAAGATTTTAATTTCTAGACGGATGAAGAGGCGTTTTTAGAGATTCAGATAGTGGCCTTTTGTCTGAGCCCACTTTAACACTGTTGTCAGACAGCTTAAACGTTCTTTAAATGTCTTCGAAAACTGTCAGCCAGAGCACAGTGACATCATCCACTTAAGTTGTCAAAGCACGTTGTCCATTACACACTAGAAGGTGGCTCGAGGATTACCTCGTTCGAAAGACGTAACTGGTTTCATAGAGGCAGTCATGAATTATGAATGCAGTCTTGTCTCAGTAAACTTCTTCAACCTCTAATATCCATGTCCATAGTTGGCAAGTACTTCGCTCCTTTGAAGTGGTATAGGGAGTCCCCTGTGTGTGGTTGTAAGTAACCCATATTTCTTCTTGACTGCTCAGTCGTTGGTAGTTGATTCAGAAATGTCATGTGCCATCCTTCACTAGGTCCAAAGGAGTGGACTATACTCTTAAGGTCCGGTGCTATCTTACAGAATGTTCTCCACTTCCCTCCCGAATTATTGGTCCGAGTTTTCTCCAATGCCAATTTCGAAGCGGCAGAAAATTGGCACAGAACGGCTTACACTGTCGTTTTAACTCGGCGGTTCGATAGTACCTTCCTCTACTGCTTTCCTGTAATGGCAGCAGAACAACTCTTCGTCAGTGGCACTATGCCGCCCATCCTGAATTGGCTGATGTATTCCTGCACATGAATATATAGCTATGAGCTATGGCTGTTCGTGACATCTGGTGATCTTCAGACCACTTTGATCACCTGCAGTGTTGTTTATGATCGCCGCTGGTGTGTAAATTCCGTTTAGGAGTGAGCAGCTTTTTGCAGTGGACAAAAGCTTCACAGTTTAGCTGACCATATTTAATGATGACTGGAACTCGTCTCGCTAACTGCACGATAACGTCTTTAACGGAGAGCAACCGCCCGGAGCAATATTACCTGTGTGTGGTGGCTGGAATAGTTTCGTTTATCTGGGACTCTGATTTTCCACTGTCTCTGACTACTTGCGATGCCTGTAAGACGTCGCATTAGAGGATACCGTCATGACTACATTATGTGAAACGACGAAGCCTAAGGCCTGTGCTCGATTACTGATCTTACTCTTTTACTACTTGTTCCTGTTGGTTGGACGTACACTATGGGATCAGAAGTATCCAGACACCGCCAAAACCATACGTTTTTCGTATTAGGTGCATTGTGTTGCCACCTACTGACAGGTATGCCATGTCAGCGACTTCAGTGGTCATTAGACATCGTTAGAGAGCAGAATGGAGCGCTCCACGGATCCCACGGACTTCGAATGTCGTTAAGTGATTGGGTGTCACTTGGGTCATACGTCAGCACGCGAGATTTCCACACTCCTGAACACCCCTAGGTCCTCTGTTTCCGATGTGATAGTGAAATGGAAACGTGAAGGGACACGTACAGCACAAAAGCCTACAGGCCGACCTCGTCTGTTGCCCGACAGAGACCGCCGACAGTTGAAAAGGATGGTATTGTGTAACAGGCAGACGTCTATCCAGACCATCACACAGGAATTCCAAACTGCATTAGGATCCACTGTAAGTATTGTGACAGTTAGGCGGGAAGTGAGAAACCGTGGATTTCATGGTCGAGCGGCTGCTTGTAACATCACGCCGGTAAATGCCGAAGAACGTCTCGCTTGGTTTAAGGAGCGTAAACATTGGACAATTGAACAGTGGAGAAACGTCGTGACAAATCACGGTACTCAATATGACGATCCGATGGCAGGGTGTGAGTACGGCGAATGCCCTGCGAATGTAATTTGCCGGCGTATGTAATGCCAACAGTAAAATTCGGAGGCGTTTGTGTTGTGTAGTAGTTTCTCATAGAGGAGGCTTGCACCCCTTGTTTTGCGTGGCACTATCACAGGACATTACTACATTAATGTTTTAAGCACCTTCTTGCTTTCCACTGTTGATGAGTAATTCGGGGATGACGATTGCATCTTTCAGCACGATCTAACACCTGTTCATAATGAGCGGCCTGGACGGAGTGGTTACACGACAATAACATCCCTGTAATGGACTGGACTGCGAGGCGGCCTGACCTGAATCCTGTAAGACATATTTGGGATGGTTTGGATCGCCTACTTCGTGTCAGGCCTCACCGACAGATATTGATACCTCTCTTCAGTGCAGCACTCAGAAGAATGGTGGTGCCATTCCCCAAGAAACCTTCCGACACCTGATTGGAGGTATGACTGCTGGAGTGGAAGCTGTCATCAAAGCTACCAAACCATATTTAATTCCAGCATTACGGATGGAGGGCGCCACGAACTTTGAAGTCATTTTCAGCCACGTGTCCGGATACTTATGTTCACATAGTGTATTTCCCAACTGCGACCTACACCACAAAGCTTTCGTAGCATGAAACTTCAGTGTTCTTTAGCTGGTGATAGAATCCGACATTATAAACAAAAAAGCTTGAGTCTATTAGCCGCCAGCAGTTCATGGATGGTATTTCCTTACATCTTTGTGACCGTCGTCCATGAGAGATTTTCATTTGCAGCAACCCCCCATCAACAGATAGTCGCCTTGTTTGGTTTTCCTGTGTTTGGCCGGTAGGCGAGCGACTGGTAGCTTTGAATACCTATTCTCACGCGTGACGTGTTTATCATCGTTAAGCTTGTTACATGTGGTTTCCTCTTGGTTAGTGCACTAGACGGTGCCATCGCACGAAACGTTCTGCTCATTATTTGCGGCTGCAGTGCTCTCAAGCGACAGTTGTCGGGTGTATCTGGCAAAAAACTCATTTGTTCACGAAAACGGACAGGCGCGTAACCCCTGCATTAGCAATATTAAAACGCACATTTCCTCCCATGTTCATATCCTACTAGTATTGTTTGTCTGTAGTATTGATCTGAACCTCCATACACACAATCTTGTTCTAAGGCAAAAAGGGAAGTTTGTCTTGTCAGTGACATCAGCTTAAAAAATTCAGTTACATACACTGCGATAAAAATTTTGAATTGTTTCCCCACTCAAGATAAAAAGTGTTTCACCATTTTGACTTTTTTGTAAAACCTGAAGGCCATTCTTACTAGATCACTATTCTACGCAGCAATAAACAAAATATCCTAATTCAAGAAGCGCAAGCTTTCTTTTATACAAATTTATTTACTGCAATATTAGCATTAAGTTTATTGTACTGTACATGCGCATTGGAGGGGGGGGGGAGACAGGAGGTGCTCGCCATCCCAAAACGTGGACCGTTCTTAGTATGAATGTGGTCGAATTAAGCAACGACGTACGGATCAATCTTGGAATTCGTTGACCAATGTTACCTGGTATACTCACAGAATCAAACAATCACTCATGATAAAAAGCACTCATTTACGTAACACGGAATATTACAGAACATACATACATCAATTTAATAATAAAGTCCGGAACCTTGTAGAAAACATGAAGGTGAATAAACTGTTTCGTGACATCAGGATGCTAATCGACTTCACTTCGTAACTCCGAAACCTTGCAGAATACACTACACTTAACTTTAGAAACATGTGAACAATTGTGCATGTTACCGTCTCCAGAAGGCTTCAATAGCCGATATATTAAGGAAATTTAATTATGACCGAAAACTGCAACGTAACGTATGCCTTGAAATAACATACTCGTGTGACACCGAAGTTATAATACGAAAGCAATCAAATTCGAACTTGTTTTAACCACCCATATGACGCTCCCCAACACTGAATTACGACACACCGTACCAGTATTGGCGCGTTTTCCTGAGACCCTCAAAATGCTTACATTAAACCCACAAATATTGGCTTCAACTGAAAATGACGAAATCCAAAATGGTCTCTCGCAAGTTCTGCTCAAGATTATCTAATTGGCCACTTCCTCTTCACTAAGTAATCATCTGTGGTCTTACCCTGCCTTGTACGCTACGCAATGCCGTGTGAAGCGAAATTCCCGTGACTTCACATACCTCTTATCTCTTCGTCAACGAACGCTACCTCGTCCTGTACAAGGTCTGCTTACATAGACCACGACGGCTACGGCCTCATGGGGATCGACTGTCCTCCGTAACCCTAAGATCCGTTGTTCTGCGTGGCATTATAATTAGCGAAGTAATTACCTGTACCTGCGTTGGTTGGATGCTGGGTTCTCGTTTACTGGCTCCCGACTTTTTCCGAGCTGGCCGAGTAACTACCTCATGGCGCGTTCGACTGGTGGCGGAGATTAGTGATCAACATCGACACTCATCTTCAACGTTCTGTACTAGCCCTTTATGTACGGGGTTGACATTTATGGCTGCCCTCTCCTGCTTTGTCACCGAGCGAGATGGCGAGGTGGATACTTTCACCCCACACAAAATAAAAATTATTTTGTCATTCTCACTTGTTAGTAAAACCTCAAGGCCATTCTTACTAGATCACTGCTTCTATTCAGTGGTAGATGGTGCCTTTGAAAGGGCACGGCCGATTTCCTTCCCCATCCTTCAATCGTTCGGATTTTGCGCTCTGTCACTAATGACTACAATGTCTACGAGACGTCAAACCCCTATTTATCTTCCTTTCTCCCGCCTGACTCGTTGCCATAGTACCCTCTCACTACCTAGCGTATGAAAGAGGCCAACTTACGGTCTTTCGAGACTGCCAAAGGGATCGCATTTGGCAGTCTATCACACCTCTTTCAACGGAGTATTTCCTTGATCAGCTAGGTCCACTTTATGAATTTCTCTGTTGTGACATTCTTTAGCAGAAGGGCTTGGCGTATCTTCTGCGACTACTTTCAGCAAGTGAGATTTTTGTCTGCCTCTGTAATATTCGGATTCACCATGTGACAAAGCGACAAAACATTTTGAATGTAAGTGTCGTTTCTCCATGGCGTTAGGCCCTGTTCAATTGTTCTTCCGCTACGCGGACTTTCTGCTGATTGTCACCCAACACTTTCTTCAGTTCGGTCTGGAATTTGTCCTCTCCCATTGTATGTATTTGGCCATTCGCTCAAGCCTTTCTTTCGTCGGGACATGACCGGCACCATCGGAGAACACTGTTGGCTGCTAATCTGCAGCTGACTTACTGCTCTCTTGAAATCCCCACGGTCTCCCGAATTAATTAACTTTAAGGACCGAGGTACTGCTTGCATTCAGACCATGTCTATGAAGGTGACAGCTTTTTACGTTGCTTTATTGGAGCCACGATGCTGTAGTAGTTTTGAAGTACCCTGCGTCTCCATCAAACTTACGCAACCAGTATCTCAACTAAATCCGAAAGCAGGTCCGCCAGCGAACGACACTACTTAACACTGAATATACGTTTATTACTGGCACTATCTTACAGACTGATCAGTGTCACTAACACACTTATAGAACAGAACTGCCTCCTGGACGGAGGGTGCTACTATTTATACAAATACCAAATACTCCAGAACATGTAAGCATCAAAAAGTTAAATTTCTAGGATATTCTAGAAATTGTAACCACTACGTGGCAAGCATTTGTTTGTAATCGGATTTGAACTGGCGGCTCGCAGCACGTCAGCCAGCGACGCTAACTTGCTACTCCCTCAATGTACCACATTACCTCTTGTATTCTTGTATTTCCTCGGAAGCAAAACCTATCTTCCGTGGGGTAGCTTTTACCAGTCTCTCTATTACACTGTTAGTAAATATCAGTATTAAGCAGCCAAAGCTTATTGAACTGATTGTTCTGTACTACTCACACCTGTCTGCACCTACCTCCTTTGAAAGTGGAATAATTATATTATTCTTAAAGTCTGAAATTATTTTACTTTTCTCTTAATACATATCAGGTGGAATATTTTTGTCGTTGTATGTTCTTCCAAAAAAGAAACTATGAAAGGCATCTATTGACATAATATACATTCTTAAGTGATAGTTTCTTCTGGAAGCGTTTGTCTTTATTGTAGCCTAGTATGACGTGAAACGTCGGCGCCTAAACAGTTCAATCAAGGGCAGAAGTTTTATAAATTCTACATAGAAAAATTCTGAATAGTTGATTATTAAGTATGTTAACTGATGAGATACGGACCCGAATCGAGGGAAAAGTAACGTATGGCACTGATGCAGGTGATAGACACCCCAGAGGCACCAACGACTCTTCCACTTGCTAACTGAAGGTAGCGTGTGTGGGCAAAAATTGTTTACGCAGACCAAGGCTCGACCACAGTAAATAGGCTGAATGTAAGTAGGTTGGAATAGTTACAGATGAGTTTGATAGTTCAGGACGGACTACAGATGAGAGCTGCATCAAAAATGCGTCTTCGGACCGACGACGACTACTACTTCCTCAGAACGGCTGGCTGTTCCTCGCTAATACTTTCGCAGGGGTACTCAACGTTAATGCATGTTAGCGACTACCTATGTCGCAACGGAAGACTAATGCCGGAACGCTCCTTCTGTCCGAAGTAGATCAGGAAGTACGGCGTCACATCTTATTCGCAACATGGAGGCGCGATCGGGAGGCGCGATGCGGCGGCCCAAAACTCTGAGTTTACTGTGCGCAGGAATAGTTGGGCACGCTTCCTACGTTGCCACGTCCGTGCGCGCTCCTGACCGGACCTGCTCCCCGCCGCCGGCACATTTCTTGGCACCAACTCGGGTTTGCAACTGATTTCTGGCCTGCGTCCCTTACAGCTCAAACAGAAACAAACTCTAATATAACACACCTGCTCTCCACCCGTTACGTTTCATTCACAAGCAATAAATATGTTTTCTCAGCAAACATCAAACCTCTCCAGAACAAATACGTTTGACATCAAATTGCTACGAACACGAGACACTTCTTACAGGTTGGCTCGGTCGTCGTGTTCCCAGAAAATTCTTGGGGGTACAAATTTTACAGTTTGAAATACGTATTTCGGCAACGAACTTTTTACACGCAGCATCTTCGAGTCGTGGCTGGTAATAATGTAACCGCAGTTGCAAATTGTTTTATTAACTAGCTGCTTACGTAGAAATATAAATACGTCAGCACAGAGCTAGAATTTTCTCTGGGTGTTTCTTTTTTACTATTACTTTTCCACACCAACTTAAGTACTTATATGAAACAGGTTTAGTTCCTGAAAAAAAAAAAAAAACTGCCCGACTCATTCGGGTTTTCAGGCCCTTCTGACTTTGCACCAGGAGCACACTACACGTTCAGCTGTAACAGAACATTCTCAGTATCTACTCGTATTAGCGATTCAGTCACGTACATTTGGAAGGACGTTTTCCGTCCAAAGATTTTTCACGCAGGTTACAGCTAGTGAATCATGTGGAAGCCTATATTTCTGCATTACCATTGCAACCTACATTACTTTAACATGCTTACTGTAGTCACGTCTGTCTCCCTTAAGAGGTAATACAGCGTTGTTATTAAACTTTCGCTACTTGAGCCAGTGTAGACAACTATTTACCGTAAGGGTACCCAACTTCACAGGAATAATGTTCAGAATGTGCGCTGAAGCATTTGCGTTGTTAGCAGTGTTAGTGGTATGACTTGCCGTTAGGCGCCAGTATTGGTACGGCGGGGTAGGACAAACAAGCTTCAGTATGCATTACAGTTGCAGACACAACATTGATCTGCATGAGATTAGCAGGGCTTTACTCCTAAAGCAGTTTTATCCCAACAACAGCGGAATTGCTGCTGCTGTGCTATTCGCGAGTATCGACGCATTACAGGAATAAGGAGAGGTGCTACTCCCGCACTGGAATTAAGGAACATCGTTCGGAAGCTCGAATTAACTAGCGATTTGAGGATTGCTCCTGGGAGAAGTCTACGGCCAACTGTGCCACAAATTCTTGGACTAATTACTGTTGACATGGCTAAGAATGCTGGACGCAATGTGAGCTCTTCAAGCAATGCACGAGCTGTGTCACGACAGCTGAACAATTTACGATCCACCGTTCGACCAAGTTCTGCCAACAGTTGTGAAATGGTATCTGTACAAGCTTCACGTTACTTACAAACTTTTTCGATGTGACATTTGTCACCTGGAACGTGAATTAACGAATGTTCCCTCTCGTATGAAAATTGAAATGTGTGAATTTCAATGGTTTTTTCGTTATTTCACTTCCGCACGTTAGTACAAATGTAGCCATAGAGTTTCACTGTCCTACGATCACTCGTTTTTCACGGGGCCCTGACGAAGGTTAAGTTTAATTGTAGCCACCTAGTCTTACAGACTGCACTTCAGTATTCATTCTGATCTAAGTGGTTCTCCAGGATTATCCGGTTAGTTCTTTGCAGAGAAGAAGTAGTTATGTACCGTTTAGATTTCGGAATGGCAGTCACAGTCTGAACTGAAGGGTAGTAAGTCTTGTGAACAAATAGAATTCGCTAGCATTTTAGATGGCCTAAGACTGACCTATATTTTTTGCCCTCTGATACCGCTAGTAAATCAGTCTTTACATACTGGATAGTTGAGTACATTTGTTGGACATACCCTGAGAGGACAGTTGGCACGAGATTAAATGTGACTTTACTACAACTATCACAAACAGTTGGCAATATACAATGTCTGAACGAAACCACTATACACCACTTTGTGAAATACTGTATTGTGGGTGGTTCGGAGGAGGAGCAGAGAGCGCGCACGGAACACTGCGAAATGAATTACAATCGCATCACCTATCTACGAAAGGGAGGAATATGTGAGGGGAACCAGAACACCCAAACTGCCAGAGGTTGTTCGGGGATACCTTCTGAGTAATTTGGTGAAAGTAATCCACAGTCACCGGTAGCTCGTTACACAGAAATAATGTAGTTATGATTTATTCTATTTGTTACTGCTTTCACCCTCGTTCCTGTGGCAATACTTTCAGAACAGAGAAAAAGCCTGCCATATGGAACAACATGAACGTACTACGCACAGTAATTCAGTAAACGGTAAGTACCGTGATGCGGTTGCTGTCAGCGTGGAAACAGCTCAGCACGGCTTTGTTACGTCGCTCTTCCATTACCGCGAACCCATACAGAAGGTGCGTATTAGCCAACTCATCAGTGAACCTGTCCACAGAAGTGCTGTGTATAACTTACACAACTAACGCCGGCGAGAAAGCAAAACCCTAGACAGAACCGAGCAGTACTGAATGCAAATTTGAGGGCAACGAGTTTAATAGCGAATTAGTCTTGTTACCACCACGTCCCCCCATGAACCATGGACCTTGCCGTTGGTGGGGAGGCTTGCGTGCCTCAGCGATACAGATGGCCGTACCGTAGGTGCAACCACAACGGAGGGGTATCTGTTGAGAGGCCAGACAAACATGTGATTCCTGAAGAGGGGCAGCAGCCTTTTCAGTAGTTGCAGGGGCAACAGTCTGGATGATTGACTGATCTGGCCTTGCAACATTAACCAAAACGGCCTTGCTGTGCTGGTACTGCGAACGGCTGAAAGCAAGGGGAAACTACAGCCGTAATTTTTCCCGAGGACATGCAGCTTTACTGTATGATTAAATGATGATGGCATCCTCTTGGGTAAAATATTCCGGAGGTAAAATAGTCCCCCATTCGGATCTCCGGGCGGGGACTACTCAGGAGGATGTCGTTATCAGGAGGAAGAAAACTGGCGTTCTACGGATCGGAGCGTGGAATGTCAGATCCCTTAATCGGGCAGGTAGGTTAGAAAATTTAAAAAGGGAAATGGATAGGTTAAAGTTAGATATACTGGGGATTTGTGAAGTTCGGTGGCAGGAGGAACAAGACTTCTGGTCAGGTGACTACAGGGTTACAAACACAAAATCAAATAGGGGTAATGCAGGAGTAGGTTTAATAATGAATAGGAAAATAGGAATGCGGGTAAGCTACTACAAACAGCATAGTGAACGCATTATTGTGGTCAAGATAGATACGAAGCCCACACCTACTACAGTAGTACAAGTTTATATGCCAACTAGCTCTGCAGATGAAGAAATTGAAGAAATGTACGATGAAATAAAAGAAATTGTTCAGATAGTGAAGGGAGACGAAAATTTAATAGTAATGGGTGACTGGAATTCGAGTGTAGGAAAAGGGAGAGAAGGAAACATAGTAGGTGAATATGGATTGGGGCTAAGAAATTAAAGAGGAAGCCGCCTAGTAGAATTTTGCACAGAGCACAACTTAATCATAGCTAACACTTGGTTTAAGAATCATGAAAGGAGGTTGTATACGTGGAAGAACCCTGGAGATACTAAAAGGTATCAGATAGATTATATAATGGTAAGACAGAGATTTAGGAACCAGGTTTTAAGTTGTAAGACATTTCCAGGGGCAGATGTGGACTCGGACCACAATCTATTGGTTATGACCTGTAGATTAAAACTGAAGAAACTGCAAGAATGTGGGAAATTAAGGAGATGGGACCTGGATAAACTGAAAGAACCAGAGGTTGTACAGAGTTTCAGGGAAAGCATAAGGGGACAATTGACAGGAATAGGTGAAAGAAATACAGTAGAAGAAGAATGGGTAGCTCTGAGGGATGAAGTCGTGAAGGCAGCAGAGGATAAAGTAGGTAACAGAAGAAATATTGAATTTAATTGATGAAAGGAGAAAATATAAAAATGCAGTAAATGAAGCAGGCAAAAAGGAATACAGACGTCTCAAAAATGAGATCGACAGGAAGTGCAAAATGGCTAAACAGGGATGGCTAGAGGACAAATGTAAGGATGTAGAAGCTTATCTCACTAGGGGTAAGATAGATACTGCCTACAGGAAAATTAAAGAGACCTTTGGAGAGAAGAGAACCACGTGTATGAATATCAAGAGCTCAGATGGCAACCCAGTTCTAAGCAAAGAAGGGAAGGCAGGAAGGTGGAAGGAGTATATAGAAGGTTTATACAAGGGTGATGTACTTGAGGACAATATTATGGAAATGGAAGAGGATGTAGATGAAGACGAAATGGGAGATACGATACTGCGTGAAGAGTTTGACAGAGCACTGAAAGACCTGAGTCGAAACAAGGCCCCCGGAGTAGACAACATTCCATTAGAACTACTGACGGCCTTGGGACAACCAGTCCTGATAAAACCCTACCAGCTGGTGAGCAAGATGTATGAGACAGGCGAAATACCCTCAGACTTCAAGAAGAATATAATTATTCCAATCCCAAAGAAAGCAGGTGCTGACAGATGTGAAAATTACCGAACTATCGGTTTAATAAGTCACGGCTGCAAAATACTAACGCGAATTCTTTACAGACGAATGGAAAAACTGGTAGATGCGGACCTCGGGGAGGATCAGTTTGGATTCCGTCGAAATGTTGGAACACGTGAGGCAATACTGACCTTACGACTTATCTTAGAAGAAAGATTAAGAAAAGGCAAACCTACGGTTCTAGCATTTGTAGACTTAGAGAAAGCTTTTAATAATGTTGACTGGAATACTCTTTTTCAAATTCTAAAAGTGGCAGGGGTAAAATACAGGGAGCGAAAGGCTATTTACAATTTGTACAGAAACCAGATGGCCGTCATAAAAGTCGAGGGGCATGAAAGGGAAGCAGTGGTTGGGAAAGGAGTGAGACAGGGTTGTAGCCTCTCCCCGATGTTATTCAATCTGTATATTGAGCAAGCAGTAAAGGAAACAAAAGAAAAAATTGGAGTAGGTATTAAAATTCATGGAGACGAAGTAAAAACTTTGAGGTTCGCCGATGACATTGTAATTCTGTCAGAGACGGCAAAGGACTTGGAAGAACAGTTGAACGGAATGGACAGTGTCTTGAAAGGAGGATATAAGATGAACATCAACAAAAGCAAAACGAGGATAATGGAATGCAGTCAAATTAAATCGGGTGATGTTGAGGGAATTAGATTAGGAAGTGAGACACTTAAAGTAGTAAAGGAGTTTTGCTATTTAGGAAGTAAAATAACTGATGATGGTCGAAGTAGAGAGGATATAAAATGTAGACTGGCAATGGCAAGGAAAGCGTTTCTGAAGAAGAGAAATTTGTTAACATCGAATATAGATTTATGTATCAGGAAGTCGTTTCTGAAAGTATTTGTTTGGAGTGTAGCCATGTATGGAAGTGAAACATGGACGATAACTAGTTTGGACAAGAAGAGAATAGAAGCTTTCGAAATGTGGTGCTACAGAAGAATACTGAAGATAAGGTGGATAGATCACGTAACTAATGAGGAGGTATTGAATAGGATTGGGGAGAAGAGAAGTTTGTGGCACAACTTGACTAGAAGAAGGGATAGGTTGGTAGGACATGTTTGAGGCATCAAGGGATCACAAATTTAGTGTTGGAGGGCAGCGTGGAGGGTAAAAATCATAGAGGGAGACCGAGAGATGAGTACACTAAGCAGATTCAGAAGGATGTAGGTTGCAGTAGGTACTGGGAGATGAAGCAGCTTGCAGAGGATAGAGTAGCATGGAGAGCTGCATCAAACCAGTCTCAGGACTGAAGACAACAACAACACCACGTACCGTGAACAAATGGAAACATGACACCACGCATGTCGCACATATCTGCACTGATGGTTGGTTGGTTGCTGGTGCTAATGGGAACCAAACTGAGGTAATCGGTCCCTTCGTCCTTTATGTATCGAACCAAAAACAATCCTCAGAGCAAGGATACGAAAGGTTAATCCTAGGAAGCCAAATTCTAACCAAGATACAATAAGAAGGAGATAAAAGTCAAAGAGGGTGGGGGAGTGAGATGCTACAAGGTGAGCGGTGCGATCTGAGGTCCCTAGGGCATATGTGGTGGGAGAAACCCTCTGCATCCGACCCCAACTAGTTTGACGTCCGTTACCCCAAGAAAATAAGCGGCTCAGAAAATATTAAACCGTAGGAAAGACAAAACATTAAAAACTACAAACGTAAAATAGTAACATGAATAATGCTGTCGGAAGGGTGTCAGGACGGATCACTGAGGAAAGGAATCGTGGATCCTCTGGGCCAGAGAAGGCGAGGGGTGCCCCTCCAACCCGTCAGGCTGTCAATGAGATCAAAACGCCCCCACCCCACAGACGAATAGAATCCATCTTAGCGGGTACAGCGTAAAAGCAGGTCAGCCGATTTGACATCGTCCACTAGCTTCACAGGTATCTTGTCAGGAAGTTTACAATACGGCCGCAAAGCAGGCAAATTTGGCGGTCTAGTAGTATTAGGACCACCGTCAGGCGGGTACCATATATGCTGTAAGGTGGGTTTTCATTTCGGACGAAAAGACTGTAGGTCAGTCAAGTGTGCTGAATGCGTAGCCGACAAAGGACAGTGGATTCCCTGGGAGAAGCATCAAGGGAAGACTGCCACATGGGCTAGCTTTCTTCATTGCCCTTAGCCTCTTTGGAGAATTCACGCTGGACCCATTTCCAAAACTAGCACCTTGGCTGCCAACTTCGCCAAGCGGTCGGCAGGTTCACTCTCTGGGGCCCCGACATGAACGCGTGTCCAAACAAGCACTACCGGCCATTCAGCTTGATGGACGTCAAAGACGTTCCTGGATAGTCGTGACTAATGAGTGACGACATTTGATCTGATATGCACTATTTAATACAATACAAAGCCAACTTGGACAAGAAACCAAGCAAACTGCAGTAATACTAACAAGCCGCCTGAGACTGTTCAGGTATACCTTCTGGGTATGCTGGTATAAGGAAACCAACCTCCGAAAATTTAAGTTTTTGTTAATCCTGTATATTACAAGAGAGTAAGAACCGATTCAGTAAATGAAAGAAGCCACACGACTTTCGGATCAATTTTAAACAAATATTTTGGTGACCGTCTCAGCAACAAGGGAAGAAAAATTATATTTTAATGTCCTGCGACGTGGAGGTATGGTCAAATGCCCCAATAATCCAAGGACGAGGAGGAAGAACTGTACTTTTCAAAGGAACTATTCAGACAGCGCCTTCAAGTGCCGAAGGAAAAGCACTGTACATCTATATTTTAGGATCCGATAGTGAAGTGTCAGAGTCAAGTGTGCTGAACACAGCCCATCTTACTCTCTCGCACCTACGAGGTAATGGAACGCAAGGCCAGTGGATGGGCAAGTGACACTACACAGATCCACGGAAGATGCCCTGCTTGAGAAGACTTTTTCCACCCTTTTAGACAGAACTTTTTTTTTGAAGTGCAAACTGGACGAGTTACGCACGACGCTAAGCAATTCACATTTGATTTTGCACTTAACGATCTCCACTGGTGTGCGTGCGCGCTTTCTGAATACGAGGGCAGTAAAAAGGATGCTAACAAAATGATGCATTTGATACTTTCACTGAAAATCAAATTAAAAATTGCTAATGTATCATACTGAATAATGAAATCCTAAGATGATAAAAGCTTACACCGCAATGAATAAATGCAAACATGTTTCATCCACAGAATTCGCTGAAGTAGATAATCATTACGTTCCTAAAACATTACGTTCACCAGGAAGTCTCGCGGTACTTTTCAGCCATTTGGAGAAAAGGATATTAAACTGACGCGTTTCCCTGACCCAGTAGGGCTGATGGAATAGACGCAAATGGGATGAAGGATATATCCTGGTATTATCTTTGATACATAGAAATTATGGTAAAACCTTTATCGAGATGACCGAACGGTGATCTATGGTACATCTGAATAATGAACTGACTCTGGTGTTAAACTGCGTTACCATATTAAGTGCCGGTCGGGAACAACTTCCACGGGATTATTCTGTTCAACATTAAGGTTGAAGTGTACACCTCCTTACCAGATTTGATTTCCGGCCTAAGTGCCACCTATTATAGTGTTAGTGCTATAACAAAGCATATGTATCTTCAACTGTTCTACGCAAAATTTTTGGTGGTATTTTCAAATGCTGTGCCGCTTCTGTAATTTATGGACTGTCTACTACAATTCTGTATTCTAACAATTCCTTATTTTCTGCATTTGTCATCATGATCATCTAAAGTTTCACACTCGTGCCGTGTTCGGAAACTTGCAAGCCGAGGGCACGTGCCGTTTATTTACGGTAGATAAGCTATCTGCGTGGGTGACAGCTGATACAGCACGACAGCGCCTGCTTGTTCCTGCAACGCAACCCGCTCTCTGTAAGCTAGTACAGATGGGAAGTGAACAAAGGAAGTGTGGAAGCGCAATTTAATTGCAGTCCTCACAGCTACAACGCGCCTACAATTATGTCATTTTCGACACGGGCGCTTGTTGAGACCCGGCGACCAAGGTCGCTGCAGCGAGACAATACCGCGCAAACTTTAATGTGATGTGGTTGTAATAGCTTCCACAACGGAACTGTGTAGAAACCTGGCAGAAAATCTACAGGATTCTGATCGTATGTTTAGTAGAGCAGCGGCAAGACAAGCAATACGTTCATTGCACAACAGCAATGATAATGGTACATATGGCCGTGCCACTAAAACTGACTTACTGAACAGTTTTCAGAAATTCCTCCACCTAAGAGGCCGAGTAGATGTTCCAGAATTCGAATAAAGAACACCTGCGTAAATAAATTTAGAAGTAGATATCTGCGGTGCAGGGAAGCAGTTTAAATCAATAAAGGCAAACCTTCAGGACCCGATTTTATACCAATTATGTTCCTTTCAGAGTATTGTGTTCTATCACCATAGTAGTAATCATATGCAACCACTCGCTCGAGAAAAGATCCGTGTCCAATAACTATTAACTTTCACAGGTCATAAAAACCTAAAGAAAGGAAATAGGGGTAATCCGTTGAATTACAGACCAAAATCACTGACGATTTTCAGTAGGATTTTGGAACATATGCTGAGTTCCAACATTATGAATGACCAAGAATACTAAGTACTGGCACAGTTGTTACGGATTCACAAAATTCAGTCCTGTGAAGCTCAACTATATCAATTCATACGAAGTAATGATTGCTATTGACGGTATTCCAAATTTATTCCTTATTCCTGAATTTCCAGAAAGCTCTATATAATTCCTCTCAACCACCTTCTAAATAAACTTCTTGTCTATAGAGAATCGTTTCAGTTGTGCCACTGTATTAGAGATTTCCCGTCTGGAAATATTAACTATTTAGGAGACAGTCGGACCAGCCCTCTTATTAGTTACAGGCGTTGCTGTCAATTACCGTCTATTAAAGTCGTCAGCAGATAAGAAAAAATTGCAAATTGATTTAGATACGGTGTATGTACGGTCTGAAATGTGGCAGTTGACGCTAAATAATTTAAGGTTTAATAGTGAATTGTAAGCCATAAAAGGAATCCCTGAAATTTCGGTTACACGATAAACATACAAATCCAAAGACTGTCAAATATTTAGAGATCACAATTAAGAAATAGCTTGAACTGGAACTATCGCAGAGAAAAAGTTTCGGGGCGGACTAACCACAGACAGCGTTTTCTTGGCACAACACATAGACCCAATAGTTCTACTGAAGAGATGGCCAAGACTGTGATTGTCCCTCATGCCCTGAGCCCTGTTGTGCCCTTTGGGATACTTACCAGATAGCATTGACAGAGGACGTATAAAGTTTAAAGAAGGGCGCTAGTTTTGTATTATCGCGAAACAGTGGAGTGTGTTGCTGATATGATAAGCAAGTTCGGGTGGCAATCATGAAAACGAAGGAATTCTTCGTTGTGGCGAGATCTCTTTACGAAATTTCGGTCACCACATTTCTTCTCGGAATTCGAAAATTTTGTTTATGCCCATCTACATGGGGAGAAATCATCGTAATAAAATAAGAGAAATCAGAGTTCGCACGAAAAATTTAAGTGTTCGCTTTTCATGCGCGTTGTTCGCTAAGACAAAGGCAGATAAATAGTTTGAAGGTGGTTCTATAAACCCTCCGCCGTACTTTAGTGTCAGTTGCAGAGTAGTCATACAGATGTAACCACTGTATCTGGAGTATCAGTCACCCCAATACTTAAGCACTGTAGGGACTTTGCATCCTCTTTCATGTCACGGGATTTTTGCTTCTGATTGTCTTCCGTCCTAAGAAGTAAGGTGAGTTTAACGTAGCTTTCTACACTCGTCTATCCCGTATGTGTTTCATTGTCAGTCTCTGCCTAACTATTGCACACTACATCCGCTTGGATGTAGTTACTGTAGTAACGCCTTTGTCTACCTGTACAGTTATTACCCCATACTTGCCTCCGTTGCCACTAACCATTCCGTAACGCCTCAGACGGTGCCCTTTCAACTTGTTTTCGTAAAGGAGCTGCTCCACAATTTTTTTCTCATTTATACAATTCAGAACCTCACATTACTCGCTCTACCCAGCTACTTTTCATGAACCAATATTTTTGTTCACGATTAACTTTTAACTGACTGGTCGGTAACTAACTACACCAGAGCATTTTACTTTTGAGTAACGTGCACCGAACCGCTCCTACTTAATCCTACATGCAGAACTATTTCCCCGCCAATAAAAAGTATCGCACTGATTTCCAATTACCAAGGTTTTCAGTCACAGTTCTTGCTACTTGTGAGTTCTGTGTAGTCAGCACGAATTAACAAGCACAAGCTACACACGACTCTATACTTTGCTTCGGTAAAGACGTACCCCCAGGTACTTACGTTAACGTCAGATTTACAGGTCAAACATTGGAAGCGAAAATAAATGGCTCTGCATTAATGGTAGTACAGGGCGGTTGAAGCATCCAAGTTACATGAAAACCAACCGTCCTTTGACCACGAACCATGATCCAACTACACGGAACTTAAGGAACCCCAACCAACATAAAAATTCATAATTTTATTTTTTGGAGCGGTACATCAGATTCGCATGATCGTAGACCCGATGAGGCCAAGGCTTTCGTTGAATGTGAAGGTTAGAGCTTCACACATCTGTCATTTGTTCTAGGAACGAAGAGAAATGTCCGCGCCTACAGTAAGCAATTTAATGCTGTGACGCGGGAGCCCCGCTGAAAAGCTTTGACCTAGTATTTCTCCGGAGGTTTCCCCGACATTTCGAAGTCACGCAATCTTTTGACGATCATGTAAAGTTTGTAACTTTAGGCATTAGTCTCAGATTTGTTGTGCTTTCAGCTGGTGCACGGTATGTCGGTTATTTTTCCAAACATGGCCTTCAAGCTAGTCACAATTTTTTTTATACAGATGGGATGTACGACAAGATGGACGCGCTCGATCAACTATTACGAGTCTAAAACAAACTTAGATATTAATATGCTTCTCTTATGTTTCCGAGCAATATCTCCATTTAGTTGTGCAGAGACTCATTTTGGAAACACTGCAGAGAACCAAAAAACCCAGCAAATATCCTTGAAGATAGAGTATGGTGATCGAAAAAGACACTAAGATTTCACAAGTATTTTACTATATGGGAGTGATACCATTAATCCGTCCTATACCACGAAATATGGTCTTAGGAGTGCAACGAAATAGGAACTCCGTCCATTGCTCCCTGTAGGTTTTTAAACCGGGCCGCCCACTACTACGAACATGTTGCGAGTCACAGAAGTTTCAGTGTCTGCTGCGTTCAGCTGACAACGAGGACTTCCAGTAAGAGCTTTCCTTTTACGCGTTTTAGTATGCAGCGGGCGTAAAACTTCCTTGATGTCTGAGTATGTTCTTCCTTAAACCTATGTAACTTGGTACCAGGGTATGACTGATGTGTACTCTGATTTGCAACAAACTAACATTTTCTGTGTTGAGATGGTTGTAAGGGCGCATTTCAACAAAAAAAGAAAAATCCTGAGAATTGTGAATATGACTTGCGCACCGAGGGTTCCGTACAAATTTTGTTATGTATATAGGGAGTTCATCCATCCCGGGAATCGAGAATTTCGACAATTTGTGCCTGGTATCGACACAACGCCCGTATCTTTTGATTGCATTGACGTAGAAGCTTCAATTTGTTTACACAGCGAAGGGGACATAGACCTCAGTACGTGACGAATTTAAACTTGATACGTCTGCCTAATTTCTGAGAGTAAGGGGTCTTAACGGTCTGGCAGACTGACCGACTCCTGATGGAATGACGACGATCGTGGCAACGTGGGTAGACAGGATTAAAATGTTCGACCTTCACCACTGAGTTGACAGCATGTTTCAGAAGAGAACTTCCGAAATGTGTCATCAGTTCTGTGAAAAATGTCTAACATTTTACTGTCGTTTTCTTTGTTTTCGAACACTCGAGGAATCACTGAGCTCAATATAAGAGTGCCCACGCATTTCGTAAACTCTGATAAAGTTGCTCAGACGGCGAGTAACTTTGTCGAAAATTTATAAGCTTTGGGCCTTCAGCGTGTAGAAACAATAATTCCTTTCAGTTTTATTTGACTCATCGGTTAATAAGATGTATGGTTACCCTATCTCTCTCTCTCTCTCTCTCTCTCTCTCTCTCTCTCTCTCTCTCTCTCTCCATACCATCCCCGTACCTGTGTAACAGGACGAAGTCTTCCAATCTAATCACATGTGAACTAAAAACCAGTTTAAAAACCTGATAAGCAACACACTCGTTCGCGATGATGGATGCAATGTCGAATTCATGAAAAGTCAAGCGTTTAGGAGCTATCCCGATATGACCGCTTTACCGTCTTTCACAACCCTAACTTTTTGTGGATGGCTCCATGACGTGCTTATTTCGCGTGGACGCGCTGTCGCACGCGAGCGGGGTGAAGGAGGGCGGTGGACGATAAGGTAATTTTCTAGAATTGAATATTAATATGTGAAGGAGTTTCATCTGGCGGCGGCGGTACTCGCTGGTTATGCCGAGTGAGGTACTATTGTAGGAGGTTGCCACTAGGAGTTTTGTGACCATCTTTGCCCAGTTGCAGCGTGGATAGAGACAGGGTGCGGTCTCCGAGTATGTGCTCGGGGGCAGGAAAAAGTTGCTTCTGGACAGTCAGCGCAAGTGCAGCCTGGCGATGTTTGGGATTGGCTGCCGTAGTTATAGCGTGGCCTGTGAAGTCAAGACGAACACTTGCCTGCGCGGTGTGTTTACGGCTTGTGAAGGTTGCTGTACGGCGCATCGAAGCCCGCCCAACTCTGCGGAATGTGGGGCGGTTACTACCACACCAGATTGTCACTAACCCTGGGAGAAATCCTGGGCCCTGGTGAATGCATGAACAAACAAGGTGAAATGCCGAGTCGACGTACAAGCAGCAGTTGGGGGACAGCTGCTCTGCTACCAGACTTGTCAACAGAAAAGGAACACATTACAGATTCTGAAGTAGTAACTGCTAAGCTTGTCATTGTTATAGAAGTGCATAATATAACTTAAATTACTGCTATGTATGTACAGTTATTTTGTAGACATTTATGCACATATCGTTTGTTCCTCTGCGTCAGATGCCGCTGATGATGGGTTTTAAGCCGGAAAACCCGTTTTGACGAAACATTTCCAGTGCAGCTCTTGGTGTATAAAATAGGCCTTAATGAAAAGGGAAGTGGAAGTGGTCCGGTTAAGTGCCCGAGTTGTTTAATAGCTGTTCTAGGCTAACGTGTTTTCAATGTGTCAACGAATTACTAAGTCTGAAATAGCAGTGGTATTGTGAGTTGTGTTGTCCAGCGCGGAAATGCTGCCCTATCATTGACAAAGAAGTAACTTCTTTAAACTATACTCCAAACGATTGCTCATTTTAAAGAAAGCTGTTGAACTTTCTAGTGCTGCTCAGCCAGCTAGTGGCTAACGTCAATTAACACGCAGTTGTTACAGTTGTTTCTCGCTGTGTGTCTCAGTGACTGTTTTAATCGCAAGGAAAGAGTTAAGGTTGTGCTGTTCTGCAGAGCCACCAAGGAGAATCCGTTAAATAGTCAAGTTATTGATGTCCCTTAAAAAGAAGTATTTTCCTTCTGGGTTTTCAATTTAATGGTTTTCAATTTTGTTGTATGTGTATAAATACACTCCTGGAAATGGAAAAAAGAACACATTGACACCGGTGCGTCAGACCCACCATACTTGCTCCGGACACTGCGAGAGGGCTGTACAAGCAATGATCACACGCACGGCACAGCGGACACCAGGAACCGCGGTGTTGGCCGTCGAATGGCGCTAGCTGCGCAGCATTTGTGCACCGCCGCCGTCAGTGTCAGCCAGTTTGCCGTGGCATACGGAGCTCCATCGCAGTCTTTAACACTGGTAGCATGCCGCGACAGCGTGGACGTGAACCGTATGTGCAGTTGACGGACTTTGAGCGAGGGCGTATAGTGGGCATGCGGGAGGCCGGGTGAACGTACCGCCGAATTGCTCAACACGTGGGGCGTGAGGTCTCCACAGTACATCGATGTTGTCGCCAGTGGTCGGCGGAAGGTGCACGTGCCCGTCGACCTGGGACCGGACCGCAGCGACGCACGGATGCACGCCAAGACCGTAGGATCCTACGCAGTGCCGTAGGGGACCGCACCGCCACTTCCCAGCAAATTAGGGACACTGTTGCTCCTGGGGTATCGGCGAGGACCATTCGCAACCGTCTCCATGAAGCTGGGCTACGGTCCCGCACACCGTTAGGCCGTCTTCCGCTCACGCCCCAACATCGTGCAGCCCGCCTCCAGTGGTGTCGCGACAGGCGTGAATGGAGGGACGAATGGAGACGTGTCGTCTTCAGCGATGAGAGTCGCTTCTGCCTTGGTGCCAATGATGGTCGTATGCGTGTTTGGCGCCGTGCAGGTGAGCGCCACAATCAGGACTGCATACGACCGAGGCACACAGGGCCAACACCCGGCATCATGGTGTGGGGAGCGATCTCCTACACTGGCCGTACACCTCTGGTGATCGTCGAGGGGACACTGAATAGGGCACGGTACATCCAAACCGTCATCGAACCCATCGTTCTACCATTCCTAGACCGGCAAGGGAACTTGCTGTTCCAACAGGACAATGCACGTCCGCATGTATCCCGTGCCACCCAACGTGCTCTAGAAGGTGTAAGTCAACTACCCTGGCCAGCAGGATCTCCGGATCTGTCCCCCATTGAGCATGTTTGGGACTCGATGAAGCGTCGTCTCACGCAGTCTGCACGTCCAGCACGAACGCTGGTCCAACTGAGGCGCCAGGTGGAAATGGCATGGCAAGCCGTTCCACAGGACTACATCCAGCATCTCTACGATCGTCTCCATGGGGGAATAGCAGCCTGCATTGCTGCGAAAGGTGGATATACATTGTACTAGTGCCGACATTGTGCATGCTCTGTTGCCTGTGTCTATGTGCCTGTTGTTCTGTCAGTGTGATCATGTGATGTATCTGACCCCAGGAATGTGTCAATAAAGTTTCCCATTCCTGGGACAATGAATTCACGGTGTTCTTATTCCAATTTCCAGGAGTGTAGTTACATGACAAATATAAAGTGTTCAAACTTTAGCCGTACGTTCTGTTTTGCTCCGATCTAACAGACCATTGAGGTTAAGGTCCACTTCCATCACACGGTGTACCCTCACCACAACCTGTCTAGTGTCTTGTAGATAAAGGACCACTAATATAACGTCTACGGAGGCCACCTTCCCGAAACATCTACAGTTAATGGATTAATATTCCGCGTACTATCACTAATCTTAGTTCGCTTAGGCATCCAATTGAACAATGTGAGCGAGTTATTTCGTACTTGCCCTCGTCTTAAGAGTGCACTGAAACATCAGCTCACTGCATGATGATCTGATCTGTGCTGCTGAACCACCACACCACCTTTGACTGTACGGAAGTGAATGACACCCAACACCTTCGCTTGAACTCTACTACTAGAGAAAGTAAGTTTCTATTGTTTGTCTCTCTTATCAGAAGCGCCTTTTGTCATTCTCTAGTTTTGAGACACTACCGTATTCAATGCTGTCCGAGACAGAATTCGTTGTACAATGTGTGTGGATATCTTTTCGTCCGGTGTACACTTCGTGCCTTGCGAAGTTGGAGATTATTCAGTGAACATTTACAATTTTTGTCTTTCCGACGAATTTTTTTAGGGAACTAAGCATAATTTGAACCATTATTCAATGATAAACACCTGTCTCTAGTCTCGATGACTTCCCACTTAGCATTCCACCATCGAACTGGGTTCATACAGGGACCTTGCCCTGAAGACCGATTCTGTAACCTTCAAATTGATCACGGTCACTGACCTATAACAATGCTTTAGAACAGATTAGAAGGAAAGATTCAGGACTTTACTTTTGTTCGCTATTTGACAACGCTAATTGCCTGCCCTAGAAGTCGCAGTAACTTCTGCGCCTATTGACTATCGATTTTAAGTCTATCTAATCAGATAGATTACTAGTTAGATTTGGAAAATTCGCAAGTATTACTAAATGCAATCCGGAAAAAACCCACGGAATTAACTCCAGTTGGAAATGGTCGAAATTTCTATCTATCTTTAAGACTTATCGTCGTAATTATTGCGGTCATATCCTGTGAATTCACTTGATTGTGTCGCCTTCTCCGTACCTGCCATCATGTTCAATTAAACTCTGCATTGTCTGATGGATGTCAGTTAATAGAAAAATCGCCTTTACTATCAAATATATCACAAAGCTGAAGAACGTATCTTTAGGTTCGACATCATAAAACTGACGATAAGTGAGGGGTACGATAAGTGAGGGGTGGGAGTGAGGGTGAGTGAGTGAGAGAGAGAGAGAGAGAGAGAGAGAGAGAGAGAGAGAAAGTGTGTGTGTGTGTGTGTGTGTGTGTGTGTGTGTGTGTGTGTGTGTGTGTGTCCGTCTATAAGCGTTTCTGGAGACTAAGCATTTTTTCTAACATTTGGTGGCGTTAGTAGCTGTAACCGCCGCTGACGAAAACGAAAATAGCAGCAATGCTTGATCGTGCTGTAAACATTTGACACTGCATCGTGAAATGCCATGCGGCTACGGAAGGTGACGAGTGCGCACGAGGACTTGGCAGGCCGGGCGCTTACACTGGCGGGCAGCCGCTGCGACTGATGGGAAGCGGCTCACGTCGGCACCTGGGCCGCTGTCACTGCGAACACCTGCCCGGGCAGCCGCCGCGTGCCTATGCGGGTACGCTGCACCACCAACCGCCCAAGCCATTCCAACGTTTGCCCTTTTCCGAAGCACCACTTCTAGTTTTGAAATAATTGCTATTGTGTAAATATCAGCGCCCTGATGTTACAAGTCACAGGAAGCTATGGATCCAGACAGGATGGCGACAAGCACTGCCGCGCCACGTGTGCGCTTAGCAGAACACGACCGACGCTACTGTCTTCTTGCCAAGTGGCTTTGTCTCGTACGCTTTGAAGTGTGTGTGTGTGTGTGTGTGTGTGTGTGTGTGTAGTATTTATTTACCGAAGTGTAATTTGCAGCACGTAGTTTAGCCGATTGTCTGGTTTTGTGGATGTGTCTGAAGCCCTGTAAGTGACGCTGTCCTGCCCTGGACGTCTAGAAACAAATACAAATATTGATCCACACTTTCCACTATACTGCTAATCCTGTGTCTTTACTAAAATTAGAGTACGAATACTAATATTCAATAAACCGTTTCAACTCAGATGTGTGATTTTATGTGAAAAATGTGTTATGCCCTCTTCCTAACCATGCCGGCCGCTGTGGTAGAGCGGTTCTAGGCGTTTCATTCCGGAACCGCGCTGCTGCTACGGTCGCAGTTTCGAATCCTGCCTCGGGCATGGATGTGTGTGATGCCCTTAGACTAGTTAGGTTTAAGTAATTCTAAGTCTACGGGACTGATAACCTCAGATGTTAAGTCTCACAGCGCTTAGAGCCATTTGAACCTAACCATGCGTTGTACTATGTGCATGACAACTTTCTTGCCGCTTTAATAATCCAGTTATCTAAATTGTAGTTATGTAAGACGACTTCTGCTTTTAAAATAGCAATAAATAGTATCCTCTGCTGCACACTTCCGTTATTTTAGAACTGTGCATGTGGACTAACGACTACGTAAGACAGAAAACTGACATTTTTGCCGCAGTTCGTAATTCTTCACAGTGACATAGAAGTGACTCCTTAGTACAACAATTACTTACAAGAAATGTGTTCGCAGTTGCGAATACGAACAACTGTCAGCTCTGGACGGGAATGACAATGAAAATTTGTGCCAGACCGAGACTCTGGAGCCTGATTTCCCGCTATACGCGACCGGTCGTCTTAATCGCTTCGGCTATCCGTGCACGACTAACGGCCAGACCCAAACTTCCGCCTGTTGTAGTTACTGTGTCACAACCTGTTCTCTGATCTCAATTTCCGTACACGGTACGATATTTTAATTGGAAGTCGCGGCCCGGTATCTACTTGTAATTCCGATATTGCAATGCCTGTGTTGTTAAGAATAATTATTATTCCTTCGGTTATTGCAGTGCTCGACCGAAGGTACATTGCATCATTCTTAACACAGGCATCGCAGTAACGTAATTATCTACAATCTATGCATCTTGTATCGATTTTCATTTTTTAAGTAAATAAATTTGTCGGTGGAGATCTCTGACTGAAGTCAGGGCGGCGGTCAGTGGTTTCAGTGATTTTCCCGCTACACAGCTCGGGACCGTCGTTGAGAGACTGGTGTTGGTCCCCGGGCGTGTTTACGCGCGCAGCTGGAGGTGAAGCAGCTGTGAGCCAATTACCTGACACGCCGCAGCCCTGCGCTAGCATTCCCAACTGGACAGCTTATCCAACCGTTCACATATTCTGCCGTGGCACTCAGTAATCACAATGTTGCTTCCAGTACATGTTAATACGACGTCTACAAGTCTTAATTAAAATACAGCCCTTTTCCATCTTGTATCTTTCGTAGTTCACTACTTCCTTGTCAATCGTATTACAAAATACTGCGTCATTCACCATTGTGGAAGGTTGGAACGTGACACCGGATACTGACGTATGTTATTTTATTTCTTTATCATCCTGTAATGGCGGAGGAGGAATGTGTGAATCAAGGACAACTTCGCAACAGTCTGGACTGTGTGTACAAAATTGTCATCGCTTACTGCATCTGTCATCCTCTCGATTTAATGTTAATGGGCATGACTTACTGGTGGTAACGGTGTTCTTTATAAACTGTGCACATGCCGCACAAATTCAAACATTTCTGTAAGTATTCAAACATTCGTTTACGAATTTTACAACGGCGATGAAGCTCATGTACAATTTCGAGCAATCTAGATAAACACTCTTGCAAAACTCGCGCTCTGACGTAGGGTGAGGTGCACGAAAGTGCGCACCATGACTGAAGGAAGGACTAAGTTTTAACGTCACGTCCCCATGAGGTCGTAATGACCTAGTACAAAATCAGACTGGGAAGGAAGTCGGCCGTTCCCATTAATAGGAAACATCTCTGACTTAAGATATTACAGAAATCACTGACGACCTAAATCTGGACGAGCCGAATGTAAATTTAAACAGTCCTCCCGAATAAGAACTAAGAGCCATCACGGCCCTACTTCGCCCGATCGCCAGGGATTACGTCTCCGACGAAGTCTTGCCTAGTTGTCTACGGATAAAGCGTGCGACATGAAACCGAAAGGTCGCGGGATCGAATCACCTCAGCTATGTGAGGAACTCTGAAGAACGACATTTGGCACGGCGTCATCTGCACTACCTAAACCATTACAGGACTTATTATTTATCATATAGTAAGAAGTGCGAAGTGTATGATCGAAGAAAGGAAACCTATCGGTGACATCGGATTACACACTGACTGACCAGAAATTGGCTTCTGAACGCATTTCGTGTTACCCTCATGATGTCTGATGGTGCACGTGGCTAGAGATGAACAGAACAGTAGATGTTTGTTAGTCTGCACAGCACCGCACGTGCAAAAAGCCAACTCCACAGTAAGGGACCACTTCTGCAGGTTGGTTTTGCATCTCATGGTGCTAGAGCGTAGTCTGCGGAGACCTTGTTGTCCACTTAATGACCAGAAGGGAGCTCTTCCTTCGGAACCACCCATTTCTCCAAATGTTGACATTTTCCCCGCCACTTTGGCAACCTCGCTTGCTGTGCTATTCCTCTAAGAGCTTCAGTAGTTGCCCTTTCTTGATTCCAACCGACGATTCGCTGGCTGACGGCCATATAAAGTGTGGGTTTTCGTAGTCATGGCATTTCTTTTCTCGTGCCTAGCGGATATGACTTGCTCTAATGAACTGTTACTCATTTTTTTTTTCCGTCTCTGAAACTTCTCTTTCGATATCGAAAGGCAAAAACATCGCAACAGTTCACACGGCTTATAAACACAAAACCAAATACTGCGCCAAAAACCACGCCTAAAAGCCATGTCTTACACGTGATCCACAGCTACTGAATTCCTTGTCTGCTCTGCTTTAAGCTATTGCACATTCGCCTGTGCTAACGCTCCGCATCCTCCTCCATTTACAGTCATTACTAAGCAAACTGACGACTTGCTTGCTTCCGATCCCAGTTATATTTATTTTGGGGGTCGAATATATCTTAATCTGTACAATGAAAAGTAACATGCCATACACAGAAGACCAAGGTAATTTATCGTTCTTGGATTTGACGTGCACATTAACTGCTCTACTACTGTCACCTTTAAAATTTGCAGCCTTTCAGGTGAGCAATCATAATCAAGTAAAATGTAGAACTAACATTTGGGCACCATTTATCACAAATAAAACCAACCCGACTGAAGATATAACAACGACGTCGAAACAGGTTAGAGTAAACAAGGAGAAGTTGTTTACGGGTGATGCAGATTAGAAAGCCAAATTTGGTCTAGACATTTATGTGGCCAATATCTTTCAATATCCAAGAAACGATCGAGCAATCCAAAGACGACAAACGAGGCGATGAAACATGGATTCACCACTTTGAACTTTAAACAAAACTGCAAAGAAATAGTTCAAAACGGTACCCACAGTCTTCTAGTACTCTGATGGGGCCATTTTGTTCGATGTCCTCCGTCATGGTCAAACGATGGACTCCCGAAGTCCACTGTAGGACAGGAAACTGAACAGACGATTACAGAGAGTACGTGGCCGTAAAATATGAATGCACTTCACGATAACTCTAGGCCATACACAAGTGTGCGCACCCGAAAAGGTATAACGAAACTTTGATGGGCAGTTCTTCATCCTCCGTACAGCCCAGATCTCTTACCTTGACTTCCATCGCCTTGGCCAACTGAAGGAAGGATTCCCGGGTAGCATCACAGAAATGAAGGGAAGTTATTGATGTGTCGAGAACTTTGCCGTGACGCAGACCTGTAGAGTTTTACCATGACAACATACAGGCTCTCACATTAAAAGTGGCGTATTTTCTCCGAAAGATAATGGAGATGCATTCCATCGAAACGTTGCTACCAGACGACGACGCTACTCGGCTGACAACTCGTGAAGAATTCATATATGAAATTCGCCCAGAAAGCCTGCACTCACATGTATGAAGGATGTTTAGGTTTTTCTGTTGGTGACGCCACGTACCGCTCTGTATTAAAATCGCTGACTGCACTGTGTGCAGTCTGTGGCTGATTGGACTCATTGTTGGATTATGGGTTGGTTGGTTGGTTTGGGGAAAGAGACCAAACAGCGAGGTCATCGGTCTCATCGGATTAGGGAAGGATGGAGAAGGCAGTCGGCAGTGCCCTTTCAAAGGAACCATCCCGGCATTTGCCAGGAGTGATTTAGGGAAATCACGGAAAACCTAAATCACGATGGCCGGACGCGGGATTGAACCGTCGTCCTCCCGAATGCGAGTTTAGTGTGCTAGCCACTGCGCCACCTCGCTCGGTGTTGGATTGTTCTCTAATGTAGTGTTGGGCAGTTGGAGGTGAGCCGCCAGCAATGGTGGATGTGGGGGGAGAGATGCCAGAGTTTTGAGATGTTAATATGAGCGGACAATCTGGACGTGTGTCCGTCGGAAGAAGAAAATTTGTCAAAATAGATGTCAAGAATAAATAAATAAATAATATATATATATATATATATATATATATATATATATATATATATATATATATATATAGGGTGGTCCATTGATAGTGACCGGGCCAAATATCTCACGAATTAAGCATCCCTCGAAAAACTACGAATAACGAAACTCGTCTAGCTTGAATGGGAAACCAGATGGCGCTATGGCTGGCTCGCTACATGGCGCTGCCACAGGTCAAACGGATGTCAACTGCGTTTTTTTTAAAAAATATGAACCCCATTCATTACATATTCGTGCAGTACGTAAAGAAATATGCATGTTTTAGTTGCACCACTTTTTCGCTTTATGATAGATGGCGCTGTAATAGTCACAAACGTATAAGTACGTGGTATCGCTTAACAATCCGCCAGTGCGGACGGTATTTGCTTCGTGATACACTACCAGTGTTAAAATGGACCGTTTACCTATTGCGGAAAAGGTCGATATCGTGTTTATGTATGGTTATTGTTACCAAAATGCCCAACGGGCATGTGCTGTGTATGCTGCTCGGTATCCTGGACGACATCATCCAAGTGTCCGGACCGTTCGCCGGATAGTTGTGTTATTTAAGGAAACAAGAAGTGTTCAGCCACATTTGAAATGATTATGCCCAAGTGGGTGTTTTAGCTACTGTCGCGGCTAATCCGCTCATCAGTAGCAGACAAACAGCGCGAGAATCGGGAATCTCAAAAGCGTCGGTGTTGAGAATGCTACATCAACATCGATTGCACCCGTACAATACTTCTATGCACTAGGAATAGCATGGCGACGATTTTTAACGTCATGTAAAGTTCTGCCACTGGCCACAAGAGAAATTACGGGACGATGACAGTTTTTGCACGCGTTCTATTTAGCGAAGAAGCGTCATTCACCAACAGCGATAACGTAAACCAGCATAATATGCACTATTGGTCAACGGAAAATCCACGATGGCTGCGGCGGGTTAATGTATGGTGCGGCATTGTGGGAGGAAGGATAATTGGCCCCCATTTTATCCATGTCAATATAAATGGTGCGATGTATGCTTATTTGCTACGTAATGTTCTACCGAAGTTACAATATGTTTCACTCCATGAGATAATGGCGATGTACTTCCAACATGATGGATGTCCGGCACATAGTTCGCATGCGGTTGAAGCGGTATTGAATATCATATTTAATGACTGGTGCATTGGTCGTCGGAGCACCATACATTGGCCAACACGTTCACCGGATCTGACGTCCCCGGATTTCTTTCTGTGGGGAAAGTTGAAGGACATTTGCTATCGTGATCCACCGACAACGCCTAACAACATGCGTCAGGGCATTGTCAATGCATGTGCGAACATTACGGAAGGCTAACTACTAGCTGTTGAGAGGAATGTCGTTACACGTATTGCCAAATGCATTGAGGTTGACGGACGTCATATTGAGCATTTATTGCATTAATGTCGTATTTACAGGTAATCACGCTGTAACAGCATGCGTTCTCAGAAATGGTAAGTTCACAAAGGTACATGTATCTCATTGGAACCACCGAAATAAAATGTTCAAACGTACATACGTTCTTTATTTTAATTTAAAAAACCTACCTGTTACCAACTGTTCGTCTGAAATTGTGAGCCATATGTTTGTGACTATTACAGCGCCATCTATCACAAAGCGAAAAAAGTGGTCCAACCAAAACATTTGTATTCCTTTACGTACTACACGAATACGTAATAAAGAATGGGGGTTCCTATTTAAGGAAACGCAGTTGATATCCGTTTGACCTATGGCAGCACCATCTAGCGGGCCAACCATAGCGCCATCTGGTTTGCCCCTTCAAGCTAGACAAGTTTCGTTCTTTGTAGTTTTTCCGTCTCACGCTTATTTTGTGAGATATTTGACCCGGTCACGATCAATGCACCACCCTGTACATATTATGGCTTTTGAACACTTAAGGTAAATACATTGTTCCCATCAAATTTTCATTTGCTAACTATATACCTTTCAGTAATTAGTGCCTTCAGTAGTTGGAATCTTTTATTTAGGTGGCAGTATTGGCGCTCGCTGTATTACTGAAAGTCAGACTGCGTTGCGCTAAAAGTATTGTGTGTTATTTAAGTGATGATCAGAATCAGTAAAGAGAAAACTACGTTCAGTTTTACTCAGCTGTTTCAGTATCAAATAACGTAGTAGTTCACCAGCCCAGTCATTCTTTACATTCAAAGGGAAAATTTCAGTACAAACATAGAACTAAACGCAGCTGACGTTGAAAAATGGGTTTTCATAGCCAGAGACTGGGGGGGAACATTATGGTTTATTTTTATCATGAATAAAACTATTCTACTTTGAGAAAAAATGTGTTCCATTGCTTACTGAATAAGTCCTAGCAGCAGTATGATGAGGGTCAGCAGCAGGTGGGAGAGAGAGGGGGGGGGGCGGCAACGAGAATAGCACTTTTAGGTACCACGCTATTGGTTGCGTTATTTGTTGCCTAAGTATCAACCGCTGCCTTCTCCTTTACGAACTGCGTCCCCAGAATATGAAAGAAAGACAACCCTGTATGGCAAACATCAATCATCAGTTTTGAGGTGGTAGCGAGAGCGTCGGTTATTAGGAGAGGGCCGACTCGGTTTGGCGGCGAGCGCGAGCGCGCACAGCGGGTGGGGTTTAATTTCGGAGCTGACTTGACTGACGCACCGGATGGCGCGCCGCCGCCCGCCCACGACGGCCGCGATACTTCGCACACCCTGCACCGCGGCCGCAACCTCGCGTCGGGGCACCCGACCACCACCACCACCACCACCACCACCACCACCACCACCACCACCACCACCACCACCACCACCACACTACTCATTTCCTTGTCTCCTTCTTTCGATGAATTAATTTAATCACGTACGCCGCGCCAGTGAAGGAACTTCTTTCAGCTACTTACTAATACCATCAAAATTCTTAACTTTGTCCAACAAGCATCCCGATTAGGATTCTCAAAATCGGCCAACGAAATAGTAATCCCCCACTGGAGTACAAGTCACATCACGTTGAAACAACAATATTAACCCACTACATTAACACCAAGTATTAATTACAGTTTAAGTATCGCCCAATGAAATTCACTGTGTCACCAACAATGTGATATTTTCAAACGAAATTTAGCAGGATTAATCGGTTAATTATTAATAAATAATTATTTACTACTACTACCACTACTACTACTACTACTACTACTACTACTACTACTACTACTACATCTACTACTACATCTACTTTAACATTCATCCCCTACACAGTGACACCAGTAGAATTAATTGTTGAAGATAATACAGTTTGTTACTTTTCATGCTATTATCATTAAAGTTTTGTTAGAGGTCCTATTACATTATTATTTTCGATTTCTGAGAGACATTACACTATCTGAAGATTTTAACAGCAGTTACCACTGGTTGCCACGTGAAAAGCTCTACACTGTTTTCAAACCGGATAAATTCGCTGCTTTTTTTCTGAATTTACTGGATTTCGAGAGGTTACCTTCAGCCAGCTCAACGAAGGAATGTCAATTATGAAGATATGAACAGCGTCTCCGAGCGGAGAAAATCTCCGACCCGGCCGTGGATGAATCAGGGCCGCTTCGATTCGCAATCCGCCCTGCTGACCGCGCAGCTACCGAGGCAGACATAATTAACTTCTTGGGAAGTCGTTTTCGAGATGGCTTGGCTTATGGTTTAGTCTATTTATTTAAAAATTTCGCTTCACTATTTCGTTGGACTAAAATATTTATTAGACCATTATGTTCAATATCAGGCACTTTACCTTCGAAGTTTGATAAAGGAGCCCTTCAGACTTCTCTGCCGTAAGACATTCCCTATAAGAATCCCTGTCACTTCCCCTTTATCTGAATAGTATCTATTCACCTTCCATTCAGTTATCGTTTACAGTGTGTCGAAATCAAGCAAACCACGTCTTCTGTCCACCTAGCATCCATATGTTTTGTTGTGTATGTCGCCTACTATCCCATTTTCACTGCTGAAAGATTACGTTTTTCATTGCATTCCTTTCTTAATAAATTTATTTTTCTGTATCTCTTCGTGATTGTCATCATGCGTACTTCCGCAGGTCTCTGAGCAAGCCTTATCATTTGAATGTCTTTCGCATAAGCAGTTCATGTCTCCCTACGCTACTTCTGAACTGTAACACTGTGAACTGACGGCATCAAATTACCCACAAACGTAGTTTTGGAAGTCCTATTTAGAATGAACTCCAGGCCACTTTTTACTCTTCCCATTACTTCTATCTAATTCTTAGCATTCAGCACTTGATATGTCCTATAAATTTTACTTGCAACAATTTTCCAAATTCAGGAAACACATGCAAATGGTTTCGCTCGCAGAGCGTTTTATTTGCCCCAGACAAAGTACTGAAAAAGACTCTTAGAAGCGCCAACAGCTAAATCCTTGAAGATGTAATTATGTGCTCAAAAACGCATGATGAAATGCCTAACTTCAGCTCTGAGAAGGGAACATTTTTTAACTCGAGTTACGTGTGAAGTACACACCTAGGTAGTTCGTTCTTCCAGAAATCATCAATACCCAGTTGACAAAGAATTCATCATGATAACTTCAAATAAGATAACCGAAAAATCAAGAACTTTAATGAAGATTTCATTGGCGCTGTTTGGTTTAATACGGTAATTCTAGCTTCATAATGATCTGTCGGCCTACCGACTTGTGCCTAACTTGTAAACGTGTGTAATTTTTCAGTTTAGATGGTAATCATGGTACAGCGAAGAGTCAAAAGTTGATTGTTTCACCGTCAAACAGCATCACTGCGCGTGACATTTTTATCAGGCAGTGAGTGTGTGTCGATACGTCTGAAAATGGAGCGCCTCGCTCTGTTGACAAGTTAGAGTAGTGTTTTTTGGAAAAACCACAAAATTAAATCACGGGAGTATTATCGCTTGTGCTAACGTGGAAAATACAACTGAGACCAAATACATTCCCATCTCTTTCAGTAGTGTGTGCGAAACGGTTTCATTGTTTTACCCAGAGTGTGAACTTTCAGAATTGTGTACGACTCACAAGGTTAAGTTCATCTTCATTGTCAAAGTAAAAAGTAATCCACGCTAAGTTGCCAGGAAAATGAATTGCTGCACTGATCAGAATTACCTAAATTCGTAACAGGAATAAAGACTTTCTTGATTTTCGGCGCTGTGACGCAGGCAGTGGCGTATTCGCCTCCGTCTTCAGAAGCGTATTTTCCCATGTATGTCATGCAGCAGACATAATTGGCAAACCGTGCGGCATAGTTACAGAGGTCATCAAGCAGCTATTGTTTACAGCACAATGTTCAACGTGCGGTACCTAACGACAAACCTCTTTGTTAGAACATTTTTACACGCACCTCCTGATGCTAGTGGACTGTACCTTCATCATTGTAAGTATGATGATGATGCCAACACGAACACAATGGGACTCAAATTTCTCATCATAGTAAAAAGCTCATAGCTACAGGATGCCTTAACGTTGGGAAACTAGCAGCATCTGGAGTCAACGACTACCCAGAAAATCGTGCCCAAAAAATACATTGTCAGAATTAATTTGTGGCAAGAAGCCAGACTGTCGACCACTTATATGTCGCTATCCTCTGGAAGGAACTCTTAGCACTTTACTGACATAGCGTAATGTCCTCAGCAACAATCTTTAACAACAAAAATGTAATTTTTTCTAATTACTAATTTCTTTCTTACATTTTATATAGATTGTGGAATTCAGGAAAGAGCCATTACATTCTTTTAATTTTAGCAGTTGGGAAGAATACGGCAAAGAGATAAATGGGATACGAATGAAACCCTGACGCGTGCTAGCAGGAACTTCCGATTATGAATTGCACTTCGGTTCAGATTTACGTGTCAGCGAAACCCAAAGTCTGGGATAGGAGGTCCACCAATCGACACATCAGATTATTAAGAACGCCACGGAATGACTGGCGCAAACGTTCACGAAGTCTGACAGCGGAACAACAATGACGCAGGCACTGTATTATATGGTGTTAATCGTCGCATCATCTGCTTAGAAACACGGGCATAGATTAAGATTTCAGTGCCGTCACTTCCCTTTTCTTTAAGTCCCAATTTAATTTAAAACGCTGAACGAATTTTTACTCTGCATTGGTGTGTGCTCTGATTTGAAGAGTGCTACGCACCGAATGTAGGAGATGAGGTACTGCCTGAAGTAACGCTTTGAGGGCGGGACGTGGGTCTTGCTTAGATTGTACTCGCCCGCGAAAGACTAAGGTCCCAAGATCGAGTCCCAGTCCGCCAGTTTTAATCTGAAAGGACATTTCAATTTCAAAACGCTTTCAAAGATGGATCAACATTTTCAGTTTTCTGATTCTCCAAAACGTGTCCCCTCCCTTTTGTCATAGGCTGTGATTGCATGCAAAATATCTCTCTTACACCGAGATGAAAAATCGATCTTCACTGGGCGAACAGCTGCTTCGTATTTTGCGTCTTCGCACCATCTGTAACTCTTCGTATATCTGAAAGGATAAGATATTTCTCAAGCTGTAGGGGAATGTTTATCAATAACCTTTCCAGAAACTATTTTAAATCCAATGGTTTTCTTCTCTCTTGGTAAGGTTGCATTTGTACTACGGCAGACACACACTTAATTGCCAATATTTAGATGCTTCACTCACTGATTTCGTACTTACCGTGTAGAAGACAGTCTCTTCGAGTCCCAGTGTTGTAAATGTTCTGTTCTATAGCAACGTCAATTCACAGCACTGGCTGCCCCACAGCTCTTGCTCTGTAAGGCTCACTAGATCCATGGGAATTATTCCCACCTGTATTAGTATGCCCCACCATCCTGTCCATTTTCGTCTAGGTTTTCCACATATTCCTTTTCTCCCCGGAACTGTGGATAATCACATTTATTATCCGTACCCTTAATTTTCAACATCCGTTTACAGCGCATGTCAAACGTTTCTATTTTCTTTTCCGAAACAAGTTACAGCCCACTTCTATACAATGCTCCGCTCCAAATGCAAGTTCCTAGAAATTTATCCTTCTGCTCAAAGCCTGCATTTAATACTATTAGACGTATCTCAGAGAGATGCCTTTTTCGAGTTCTAGTCTGCATCTTACCCTTGCTTCGTTCGTTCTGCATTAGTTTGCTTCCAATGTAACACTTCTTTGTGGTCAATTTTGAAGTTTAGTTCCCTGCGAGTCGTTCTTCTGCCTTCACCTCTTTGTTTACTTCTTTCTTCGTTTTATTCTCAAGCCATAGCCTGCGCTTATTAGGTAGTGGATTACATTTAACAGATCCTGCAATTCTTCACTTTCACTGAAGGTATCAGCGAATCTGAACACATTCGTAGCCTTTTATCCTGAATTTTAATACTACTACTGAGCCTTTGTCTTCATTGTTTCTTTGAAGGATGGGTTGAACAACAGGAGAGAGTGCATCCATGTATTACACCCTAATCCGAGCACTTCTTTCTTCGTCTTCCAGATATACAGTTCCCTGTGTTAGTCTTGGGTTTATTGTTTATTACACCTATTTATACAGGATTAACATGAACTTCACACTTTCAAAAATTCGTACCAACGGAACTGTACGACTTATTCGCTTCGAATCTTTATATGTTAACAGACTATCTTTAACAGTTTTTTTTTTTTTCAGTATGCACCCAATTGTTTCGTTGGAGGATGCCGCCGCCACAAAACTAGAGTAGAAAATGCAACTACGTCCCAACAGAAGAGCTGTTGTGTTCTTTATTTTGGAAAAATGGGTCGGTAACTGCTGGTGAACGAGCATTTCGCTCACACTTTCACCAGGAGCCACCCGGCAGTCTCCATTTTGCTCAGACCAGGACTTACGCCCTCCCAACTGTACCTAACAGGCAAAAACGGAGACCGCTGCATAGCTTCTGGTGAAATTGTGCGGAATGCTCGTTCAACAGCAGTTAAAGGCTTATTTTTTGCTACATGAAGGGCACATCAGCTATTCTATTGTGGTGTAGTTGCATTTTCTATCCTACCGCTTTCTGGCAGTGGCAGCCTGCAACGAAAGAATGGCAAGTATACTTTAAAACTTGCATGGATTATCTATTGACAGGTTAAGATTTGAAGTGAGTAAGTTGAACAGTTTCGTTTGCACGACATTTTGGAAGTATGAAGTTCTTTTGAGCTCACCCTGTGAAACTAAACACAGTATGTCCACCGCTAAAGCTCTTCCCTACCCACCCTAACTTCCGATGAGTGTGTCAGTGGTGAAGCGAACTGGGCGCAGTTATTTCAAATAACTCTTCTCGATTATTGCAGATTTAGGAAATGTGCGGAAATTTGAGATCGGTAAACGCGGACTGGCATCCGAACTACTCTCGGGCCGAATAAGAATTCATCTTCGCCACTAAAGCACTTAACTTGATGCTTACTACCACTTCTCACTGAAAGGAATTGCATAACCTCTGTCAAACACTTCGATGTTATTCGCAGTCAGAAGCCGCGAATCTGTGACGTCAGTGAGTAGTGACAAAGTAATGCCGAAAACTTCAAGAGCGCTCTGTCAATAATCATGAGAGCGATCTACGAACTTAAATTCATGCTCTGAACAGCAACGCAATCGGCATAGGCATATGTGAAGTGCGGAAGCGTTAGCTACAGTTGGTCTGAAGTTCGTGAAATCATTGGGGGTATGAAACGTTGAAGTTTCGGTACACTTTTGTAAACCATAAATGATGTGTGTGTTTAATGCAGAACGCTTGTTTTGTTCGCGCGTAAGCCAATGACTTACAGAGGCGTTGATAGATTACACAAGCCAAGTGAAGAGATACATGCTGACAATATCGTGTAAGATTGGTTTCGAAACCCTCCTTAATCGTATATTTGGTGTGTGAATATTATAGACACCTGATACAGCACTGCAGACACAGGCAATTTTGTAGTTGGCTAAATAGCTCGTGGCACTCGTCCCTTATTTTTTATGAGAGCGCAGTATCAATTTGCTAATTTACTTGCAGGGTAAGAGCCGTTTCATTCAGTAACACGAAATTAGTACAAAATTCATAAATCTTGCTGTTTTCCATCTCGGGCATTTATAGTCACAAGGGATTCCTCAGTACTTTGTTGAGGTATGGAACCTTATCTGGCATCTCGGCAATAGTACAGTAGCCAGCCCTAAAGTACACCTGCGGGGAGCTACGAAGCTGTCCCCATGATCACTTCCGCCCCGCGGATGCCCAACGCCTGGGAACTGTTGTGCTACTACCGGAGTTTACTGTCAGCCTTGCAGTGTCGTGTTTAGTTTGTACTATACGCATAAATGTGTAATACATAACGCATACTGACAGGAATACTTAACTCACAGTAATAACTATGCTCTTGCTAATAAACGTTTTTGTCACTAAACGTCACATTTTAACTCAAAATCTGTCGGCGGAGGCGTTCTATTTTCTGGTTCCCGATTAAGAAAGCGTGTGTCGCCTGCGCGCACATTTAAGACGCCTTTTTTTATTACAGCAACAGATATAACGGTGAAAATTTTTTTCTTGTTAAGTGCGCGTGCAACAAATCCTGGTCATAAGCAAGGGACACTACTAACCGTCCACTCCCCCGTCACCATGTTTCGAGTGACAGCTTATTTACAGCCGTTACAACCACAGTATTAGAACTAATGAATTATTTCTTCTGTAGCTATCGGTGCAATGGCCGTCGTTATTCCCGAAGTATCAGTATGCTCTTTCAATGCTGACAGAGTAATTGCACTAACGATAATACATGTAGAATGGCTTGTACTGTTCTGTTGTACGCTACAGTAGAGGCTTAGTGGGTGCTTCACTTTAAAACCGAATGATACCTAAAATCGGGTTTTGAAAACACTTATTCATTGTATGGCAAAGACAGGTAAAAGTTTGTTAATTTTTAATTCTTAACAAACCGTAATCCGTCAATTTTCCACTATCAAATTTTAGAATACGCTACAAACCTATCTTTATTGAAACAAATACTATGATTCATAAACTAATTTCACCTGAATTGTGTATCCAAACGCTTTTCCCTGCTGTCAACAAGCTTTACACGGAGGTAACAAAAGTTATGCGATAGAGATTTGAACAAATAGATGCTGCCGTAATATCGCGTACACACCGCATAAAAGAACAGTGCGTTAGCGGAGCTGCCATTTGTACGAGGGTGACTCAGGTAAAGACTTTTCCGACGTGATTCTACCCGCACGAAAGGCAATTAACAGACCTTCAACGCGGAAAGGTAGTTCAAGCTAGAAGTATGGGAAATGCCATTTTTAAAATCTTTAAGGAATTGAATATTCCGGAACCCACAGTGTCGAGAGTGTGGCAGGAATACCAAATTTCATGTATTACCTGTCACCGCGCACAACGCAGTGGCCGACGGTCTTTAACAGAGCAGCTGGGTTTGCGTAGAGTTGTCAGTGTTAACAGACAACCAACACTGCGTCAAATAACCAAATAAATGAGGGACGGACGACGAACGTACCCGTTAGAACAGACGAAATTTGGCATTATTCGGCTGCTGCAGCAGACGACCGACGCGAGAGACTGGTAACTGCACGATATCGCCTGTAGCGCCTCTTCTGGGCTCGTGACCATATCTGTTTGACCCTAAACCACTGGAAAACCGTTGAACGATCAGACGAGTCCCGATTTCAGCTGGTAAGAACTGATAAGGTTCAAGTGTGGCGCAAACTCCACGAAGCCATAGACCCTAGGAGTTCAATAGGTACTCCTATCTATACTATAACTATATAGCAACGAAATCCAAGTCACTCGTGTAGTCTTAACTTCCTCAGCATCTTCTACTGTAGTAACTATCTTGACCACAGAATAATCAGTGACTTGTTGGCTAGTGGTGAAGACTGTAGCTTATATACGCCAGTTGTGTGTAAGACATTAGTACCTTAGTAAGTACGTATATTCACAAATTGCGACATTATTTTGCAGCACTTATTTCCTATCGTTTATGTTTTATCGGCACGATGAATAACAGTCATCGGTGCTCACTTAAACTGCCTTTACTATTTCATTAACGACGGTCTTTACATAATAAGAAGTCAGTGATGTTGAAACCATGTTTTACATTGTCAGACATTTGGAAGCAGGGATGAGCGAATTCGTGATACGGAGTTTAAGGAACAACCTTAACTCACCACATGTCATCTTCAAGAAATGGTTCAAATGGCTCTTAGCACTATGGGACTCAACATCTGAGGTCATCAGTCCTCTAGAACTTAGAACTACTTAAACCTAACTGACCTAAGGACATCACACACATCCATGCCCGAGGCAGAATTCGAACCTGCGACCGTAGGAGTCGCGCGGTTCCAGACTTAAGCGCCTAGAACCGTTCGGCCACACCGGCCGGCACATCTTCAAGAGGGGGTACGTTAAGTGTTAAGACGAAGACAGTGAGTAGGTCCACCGACCTAGCAGGGCTTGTTTGGTAATACAGAATAATCCTGCAGTTGTCGGGGCCCAGGTGAACGAAATACAGTCTGGGCACTTCTAATTGTCCTCCAGACACATTCATTTTCAAAGGAGGCTTTGGGAATTTTAGTTTGCTGCAGTATTGGACGCCAAATCTTCCAAGCTACATTCGTTTCGATTGCCCGACTTTGAATGAAAAACAGCATGAAACGAAAACCGTAACACGAAGCCTTTCACGGTGAAAAATGCATATGAAAGAATCGTGGATGCACTGAAGTGACAGCGAACAACGAATAGATGAAGTAGTAAATGAGCGAAACAAACGAAAAACAGCAATCCGCGCCTAAAATACCTATTGTGAACGTTTACTTAGATTTTAGTAACAACGCTAAATTTAGTAGCTTAAGATGTTAGTAGCCATAACGAAAGACATTACTATGTCTAGACTGAACGCAGCGCCTATGCTTTCTGAAAATTGACAGAACGCATAGCAAATTCAGAGTTAATTTTACATTATAAAATTTCATTAGCACAAATAATGAATTTCATATGGGTGGTCGGACCTCCCCCGCATCTTCTCATTAGCGACCGAGCACACGCTCCGATTAGTTAAGGATAAGACAGAAAATCGATTGCATCTCTTTAAGGAACTCGCCTGTAATTTGCACTGGTTTATGGAAATCACGAAACACCAAAGCATTATAGCTGGACTTTGATTTGAATTGCCGTCCCGCCGAATACGTGTCCTGTGCCTTCCCACCGCGAAACCTCGCTCAGTAATCCACATCAGTAGCATGTGTTCCTCGGCAATTGTTTTAACTTGCTTCAGGTAGCTCCCGATCAAATGTGATGAACTATTGCCTAAGACCTGACGGCCAGAAGGGTGCGCACTCTGCAGACAGAGACGCATTCGCGAAGCTTGCGTGACTGCGGAACTTCGATCGCAGTTGCCCGTGTACGCCATCTTGCACTCATTGACAGACCACAGACCAAGGACGCAATGTTTCTGAAACACTTCTCTCGCTGGCAAAAGTTCAGAACACCAGTGCCGTTATCCAACATTTCCATGCCACCATACATCACTAGTATCATTACATTTTAGGCCATCGGCTCTGACTAGCAATCAAAAATTATTGTTTATACATTATGTAACACGTGCTTATTGGCTTTAGCTTTTATTGGCCCTATACGTACTGCCGGATGGAAGCTCTGTCTCATGCTTGACAGAATGTGAAGCAATCCTCCGATGCCTTGTACACCTGGACTTCCTGTATTTTAAGTGTTCACTATTTGTACCCAATGGATCTCCCTGAGATGAGTATATAGCATACACACGAATAGAAGGTTATCCTGTAAGGTCCAATGGTGAAGAACACTTTCGAGAAATACGTAATTGCCTCCGGGTACGGTGGAGATCCTGAAAATCTGAACTCTGAAGAGGAATTTTCACTTCTGAAATGGTTACAGTTTCAATAGATGCGTAAGCAGACAGTTGGCGGCACCGTAATAGTGCATCCGGCACAGTAATAGTTCATTATGTATCTTCCACCGACAACTGAATACGGACATACTTATAAAACCGAACAGACTATACAGCTTCGAAAGTGTGGTGCGGGAGGGAGGAAGGAAGGGGGGGGGGAGGGGGAGAGAGAGAGAGAGAGAGAGAGAGAGAGAGAGAGAGAGAGAGAGAGAGAGAGAGAGAGAGAGCGAGAGAGAGAGCGACGGGGCACACTTTACACGGCTGTATGTTCCGTATATTCCGTCAGCAGGCTCAACTAGCTCGAACCGTAGATATTGTTCAAGGAACATGTGTGAGAAATGACGTTGCAAGTACAACACGCATCGCCGCTAAGTCCTTAGTGACTGTGGGAGCGGAACTGCTAGGTGGCGGTGGGCGCCCACAGTTCAACGGTTCTGCTATCAGCTGCCCACACCGCAGTGGGAGAGAGTGCTTACGTGGAAGAATTTGTACAGCCCTTGACGCAGCCGGGCTCAAGCCAAGGTTACTTCAGGGTAGTTCCTGGGACGTCGTCGTGAAACCACCTGCTTTTCGAGGAACGCACAGGCGCTGCTGCCGTCGAGAGATGGTATTCCCTAGAACACTGTATGGCTTCCATGTCACCCACCGCCTGGCACGCTCTGCTCACAGCTCCGCTCCATTACAACCCTGAACCTTTCGTACTGAAATACATGAATGCGGTGATCCTTTTTAAGTTCTACTCGTTGTTAATACTGGTGTGTTAGAGCGTACACCACTGCATGGTAGTCGATTTGAAAGTTACAGAACTTTTTCTCGCCGTTTTACATCAATGTCCAAGTCCAGCGCACAAAATGAATCCGATTAACGTATGCAACAATTATAAATTTACTGTACACTCATAGATGAAGACACGTTTATACCGACGTTCTTTAACCAACTACAGTGGCATCAGTATGTTGTTATTCTACCTAAGCATTCGATTTCTCCACATCGTGACCCTTAATCGGTCACGAGCTATATAGAGCCAAACATCAGAAGTAGGCAACTTTGCCATTCGGAAGAGTCACGTCGTCATATGACAATTGTACGTGGAACATTAGAAAGGCGTTACGATTCCGCGTTTCACCCACTGAACTGCAGAATATTTTACTCAGATGGCATGTTATTAACAGCAACAGTCGCATATCCCGTGTTACAGACAGCGCACTTGCTGTCGCACTGACAAATACACGCGCCCTAAGAACATTTACTTATTATCAGGTACTAAATTTTTTCTTACCAAAGTTACAATTTATCTTGAAATGTCAAAGTGACGCAAAAATTTTTAAGTTGTACATCAGGCTGGGGGAGACGACAGTAATCTCTATTTGTCAATTCACCTCATGAAACAACAAAGTTATGGTTAAAAAATTTATGTTCTATACGTACATCCTTCGAAGATTCTAAACGCAACAAACAAAATGTCTAGGATCGATTTGATTTTTCTGCACTCAAGCAGAATTTTTATCAGCGTGAAAGTGCGTGATATTGCCTATTTTTCTTGTTGGTGCTAAACAGGAGTGAAACATTTATCAGTGTGTTCAATTCCTTTGGTGTCTTGTGCCCAAAGGAATCGGCGCTGCGCAAGTGTTTCAAACATAATGTGTACGTTTTACAGATTTTTAGTTTTGTGTTTAATCTTGTGTAAGCTATCACATTACGATAGGCGATCCAGTGTTCAGGTCTGCGGGTTTCAACAATACCTCGTTTCACAACAATTGACAGCAAACATCTATAATCGAATTTGATGATTATTAAATTAAGGTGAAGTCCAAGGAAACTCGAAACTTGAAGCTGCACTTTGGAGTATTAATTTATAACAGACGATAAATGTATTATTTTCAGGAATCTGTGTAATTTTAAATACGTCTAACATTACGGGAAATAGTAATCTTATTCAGCTGACATCGGGAAAGTAATAAGCTGGACGATACAGTCAAAGTAGCACGATGTTTCGACGTGACAACGAACTGTATATTGTATCAACTGTTGGCGCCTTTGGCTGACGTCGAAATAAAGTACCGCACTGACATTCATCTGGTGTGACACCTGGAACCTTTTTCTTCATTATTGAGAACATTACTAACCTTTGCGTCAAACAGCGTTATCCGACAGAGCAATTTTGTCAGTATATTGCACCATGGTGGTTTCCTTGCCTATCGTTTGTTTTACAAAGGAAATCTTTCCTGTGGTCCAATGGAAGGTTAATTTGAATGCAAGTCTACGATTGCAGCTGTGAAATAGTTAAAAGCCAAGCCGAAAGCACGCAGTTCGGCTACGGCAGAGTTTCCTGCAACACTGATCCCAATTTGAGCGACTGTAAAAGCGCATTTCGTTGAATTCTTGATTATGAGTTGTCAATTCTTTTTAATTTCAGGAGCAACAGAGGCTTTCCGGTTGCGTGGAACTTGTCACCAAGCCAAACCCCCTAACACTAATCGCATCTGCACCAAATTTCGTATGCGTGAACACTACGCTTCACAGAAAAAGTACCTTTAAGGTTAAATACGAATATTTGGAATAATATCTTACCTGTAACTTTGTCACGGATGAGTTTACAGCTCTCAACTTCACCGATAGACGAGAACAAGGAGCGGATTTCTTCTTGGGTCATTGTCTGTGGCAGATAATTGACAATCAAATTCGTCTTACTTTCTTCTTGTTGTCCACCCGTATTAGTTTGCGAAGAGGAATTATGTGAATTTGAAGATGATGACGTTGACGAATTTGTGTGCATAGTGCCGTTCTGTTGGGGCACTGCGTCCATGCCATTTTGCATCATTTTGCTTTCTATGAAATCTGCAACAAAGAAGAATTATATTAATATGTACAACGTTAGACTTAATGTTAGGGCCGCTTCCTGATGGTAATCAGTGGACTTAACTCTGGAAACATAAAACCACATGTACTGATCGAGTTCTGATTCTTTACTCATAAAAATAGCTAAAACCAAGCAGAACATGTTACAGTACCCTGCGCCCTCTGGGCATATCAAGAAAATTATACAGGAGACTATAAGATACATGCAACATTCCTTCTCGTTTCTTGGACTTCGATAAATTTTATGATTTAGTAATTTACTGAGATCACATCCTACGACTATCGGAGTTTAAAAATTTTCCTACGTTAATTTCATTGGAAGGAAAAATTTGATATTTTAGTTAAAGAAAAGTCTAGCGGGTTAAAATATGATCCCGATACACTTCACTATGATTCTACTCACGAATCTTAACACTATCAATATAAATTGCAGGCAGAAATACCAAAATACCACTTTGTTAACGGCTTTTGTTCCGCTGAATGTTCCACTACTGTTCAAGGAAGGTACCTCATTGTGGGAAGTGCATTTAGCACAAATTTGAGAATGTCTTTGACGCTCCTATCCAGCTATGGTGATTTCGTTATCCGACGATTCCATGCCAGTTACGTAAATTTTTTGCACCAAGGTCACTACTGTCACAATGTCCCTGCTTTTCCCGACTTCAACAGAAGTAACATTCATTTCTGATGTACACGTCTATGGTAAAAAAGTACAAATCACTACTTTTAATCACTGTAATAAAATTATGCAGCCGCGCTTACTGTTTTTGAGGTACTGGTGATTTCAAATTACGCGCTTATCAATTTCTAACTAATTACACTTAACCGACATCGCTTCAACATTCCGAACGACGACAACAAACTACGTACGCACGCTCTCGCGCGCGCCCAAACCACACACACACACACACACACACACACACACACACACACACACTTTGCAATAGTGCAATGACTAACGATGTATGAAGTTAATCTCTGACAGTACATGACTCTCGCATTTTCTAGTTCGTCGAGCGCAATTTCGTAGAGTTGAATGTACGCAGGAGGCCACATACTTAATTTACTTACATATCTGACACACCATTGAAAATCAGCGATCTGTAAACATTAGATAGTAAATGTGTAAAACTCTTACATATACCTTTGCAATACAATTAACGCGAGGAAAATTATCTTCTGCAACATCGGGTCCATGTATTTTGTCCGTGTTGCGTACTGACACTACATAATCAGGCCGGTCTCCACACAAAAATCCGGCAAATTTACGAGCGGTTTAACATTTACATGCATAATCGTTATACTAATCATTACGTCGGCTGTACAAAATAATGTTATTGTATTTATGGAACTACCAAAAAAATCTAACTGCTATTGTTGCCAACAGCTTCTGCCTGAGACGTTTCCACTGTTTTAACAACAGGTAAATTACAACAAACACGAATGTTTCTGTGCGCAAATGAACGTTCGGTAATAAAGTAAATCTATGGTACATATACAGAAATAATCACCACAAACTACAACTACTATTTACGACGAAACTAGCAATTACAAGCACTATTATAATACCTACAACTTATGCTTTAGTCCAAGTTGTACTGTGAAAAACGTTGAGATCCGCAATGCTCACAAACTAAAAGAAATTCATGTTGAACTTTGCGTAGAAGTGGCAACGTCAGACTGATGTTACTGAGAGAGAGGGTAGTAAGCGACTAGAGTGGTGGGGATAAACTGGGAGGGGTGCTACGAGTTTAATGCAGCTGCTTTGTCGCTTGCATCTGCTGCTTAGGAAGATACCGCTGTTCAAAATCTAACCGGTATCTAACACGCGGTGAACACCTGATACTATAGTGTTTCTCAAAAACATTCAGAAAGAACGGACTTCGTATACACTAGGAAAATAAAGCGATTTATGCGCCTCACGTTTTCCACGTCTACGTTTTAGATGGCTTCATGCTTGTAAATAGTTATCCCGACGCACGTGCTGTTTTCACGCACGTTCAGCAGAGGGCGCCGTCTGACAGGAAAGCCGGTACTCCGCTCAGCCATTCGCACCACCAGTTAATATATAAAGGTTTTACTGAACAGCACTAATGTATGTGTTACGAACATACCTAGGTGAGCTGAGAAGACGATGGGAAGTTTCACGTTGGCTCGCACAACGCTATGCTGCAACTGAAGCCCGGGAGCGTTTGTGGCGGAGCTACACCCTGCGTACCCCCACCAACTCGGCAGCGCACCGCCGACTGCTTCCGAGTGAGATCGGTTAGGTGCGCCGACGCTCACATCCATTGAGATGCTCCAACCATGTGCGCTACAATGCAGCCCCTCTGCGCAGTCGCCGACCCCACCACGGCACCCATCAACCCTCCCCCTCCAAATACTCTCCCTCATCCAATATTAAAACCCGAAAAGGCAGAAATTAAGCGCATCTGAATAGTCGCAGCGCTTGGTACTGTAACACCGGTACCGCTAGATAACAACAAAATTTAAGGAGCTATCTCATTTTACTGTACTTAAATTTCAATTGTGTTTAAACTAAATATACACTCGTTCGCTCTGGGACACTATCATTCGATCAAACAATGTACGCATTTCTTTCAGTAATATTCTCTCGCCCTCTCAACGGAAAAGTTTTCTTGGTTTGGGCAACGGAACCTTGTACGATTTAACTATGTTACCAAAATACAGTACTGGCCGTATGTGTTGGTTAAAATGGTTGAAAAAAGTAACTGTTGCAGAGCGGCAGAGCGGCAGAGTATCTTTCGATTTTAGCCAACAAGATCAATACTATTTGAGTGTGTTCTTCCCTTAGCTACACTGAAAACAAAAAATCTAAGTTTGGCATTTTAATAGCCATCAAGATTTGAGACACTGATATTCACCAACTGCAGTGGAATATTTGAAAGAGAATGCAAGATTTTTTATAGTTACCACGTAAGTCGTTATATAAGGAAATCTAAAAAGATTCAGTGTTTTGAGACAAGAGTATAGCACTGAGTTTGGGTTTTTATCTTTTCCAAACTGAACATACTTCCTAGGGATTATTTCATTTCTCTTATAAGTAATATGTGAGCAATGGAGGGAACACTTCTGTAAGTCACTGAACATTGAACATCCCGTCTTAATGCCGTTTTGTAACTCAAAGTTACTTCGTTAGGATCCAAACCATGGGTATGAATGGGTTTCATTCAATTTGTCGCTAGACAGACAATGTAGCACGTTCTTTGAACACATCCTAGAACAGTATTTGTTAATACCGAAGTATTTGCAACAGTGTATCTGCCTGAAGGATTATTTTCCTGTTGTTTAGTAAACACCGATACATTCTAATTAATTCGTAAACAGTGATTGTGCAATACTAACGTTCTAAGTAACGAAAACGAACTTAACGGAACCGTAATTAAGCTGCTGCTTCGAGAACTAGGAACTGTTGGGCAGTGATCTGGTTACGTTGTCAAAGAGCGACATCCGAGCTTTGTTAACATATGCTGCGTAAATACGACTAACACTACATACGGATAACCCGGCTACCTGTGTAGCAGCCAAACGGATAATATACATACAGAGAAGAGAAAACGAAACTAGTTCATATAGAGTTTTCCGCTTTTCGTCATTGACCTCTATCATATTCGGACCGCACCCGATGCTATTTTTACATTTGCGGGCTTCTCTAACTTAAAATAGTGTGTTGTTCTGTTTTCTCTGACGGCTTCTGTCAATGTTGGGCTGCTATTCTGTAATGGCTCGCCGTGCGACAATGTAGACTTCCTGAAGCCCAGTTCTCAAAATAACCAAATACGCCTAAGAACTGGAGAACTTTTAGCAGCTCAACGTTTTATCAGCGATTTCGTGAGTGCTTACTGAAATAGAGATATTCCAGTAGAGTAGGTGAACAGATCTTCTAAAAATTTGCTGAAGCTCTTTGGATGGTTCACAGCTATTATGGAAAATTGAAGTGATTCAACATTTCATAGGTTCATTCACGTTACAGTGCAGACCATTTTTTACCTACACCAGTTTCATTTTAAAATTCCAAGTTTTCCGTCGTCTCAACAGTTAGGATATTATAGACATAAATCGTGGAGAAACTGCATGCCGTTTTATTAACTCTTACTACATCAAAGAATCCCTTCCCTACATGTGTACAGTACTACTCGCAAACCACAGATGGTTTACGCAATTACTCAGAAGAAGACGAAGAAGAAGAAGAAGAAGAAGAAGAAGTAGTAGTAGTAGTAGTAGAAGTAGAAAAAATAAGTGAATGAAGGCGTACCCCTGCCATAGATCTGAAGTGGGGCCCAGTGCCAAATAGCGGTAAGAGAACTCCGCGTTTCAGCAGTTATTGTACTGTCTTTGTAGCTCCTTGAATAAGCCGAAGGGGGGAGGGGGGGAGAGAGAGAGAGAGAGAGAGAGAGAGAGAGAGAGAGAGAGAGAGAGAGAGAGAGAGAGAGAGAGAGGGAGGGAGGGGGGAGGGAGGAGGAGGAGAGGGAGATGGGCGTGCTGAAAAGTAATGCCTCTGAATTTATGTAAAGAAACCTTTTAGATGAACATTAGCTTTCTACATCTTTATTCCTTCGTGTATACATATTTATTCCTGAAATAATGGAAAATCCAGGATGGAATGGAACAATATTATGGGAAGGAAAGTTGCCGCTCACCATATAGCGGAGATGCTGAGTCGCAGACAGCCGTAACAAAGACTTTCGCGCTGTGTGTGACATTTATTCCTCAGCAAAGTCACCCTGGTAACGAACAAATTTCTTCCAACGAGAGACCAGTTTGTTGATACTGTCGCTGTAGAATGTGACTTTACTGACGGAGTCACAACCTCATCTCTGCTTGTAGCTCTTCATCCTATCAAAGTTAAGCCCTCTAAGGTGTTCTTTAAATTTCGGAAACAAATGAAAAACAGACGGGGCCAAGTCGCAACTGTATAGAGCACGATCGATGACAGTGAACCCAAAGCGTCTGTTGTAGATATCGCAGTGCTCGTGTGTGGTCTGCTATTGTCGTTCAGGAGGAGAGCGTCTCACGTGTGGACGACCTCTTCGAATTTGTACGTTCAGTTTTTCAAGGGTCTCACGGACAAATTTACGTTACAGTGCCACGTTACACGCTAGAACAGGGTATTTTCCTATGTTAAAAATATGGTTCAGACTGCTGCTGTTGTGACTGATGGTATTTAAATAGAATTTACGGTCAATATTGTCACAAAATGTTATTTTTATGTAATTAAAGATTAAAAATCGTTAAATAGCAGGATCTGGTCACGTGATCGTAAACGCTGTTAATGACTGATGCTCTAGTGACGTCACAGACTAGGAGTAAGGTGAAGCTACACGTGTTACAGGAGCGTTAGCCCAAGTTACGCGGTTTTACGTGTTTTTCTGCGAACAGTTTAGCTGTTTATTGATGGAAAACGCAATTACAACTTTCAAGTAAGAATAGAAAGAAAATTTGTTAACGCCGATTGTGGAAGCCTTGCGAAAGTTGACACTCTTACGCTCCGCCCATTTTGAGCGGCGATAGGAGCAACAAAGTACATTCTTTGCCTTGCTCCCAGCAACATCAATGAACTCACTAAAAAATAATCAACTGCAGACATTTTTGAAACGGGTCTGTATATTCTAACTGGATTGTCGACTATCAGTCATGAGTTACAACCCAAAGCACAATAAAATTATTCTTGGCAGAACTTAGTGCTGATTTCCTCTGTAGAAGTCACTCAGCAAAGATACTGTTTTCCAGCAGGCGCTCAGTGACGCAACGGATAGCGCATGTGACTACGGATAAGTAGGTCACATGTTCGAATACCGTAAGGGTCGTATTTTGAAAACTTTTACACGAAATACGAAAATAGCGTTAGCAAGAACTCATTGTAACTTGTTTCGATTGGGGGATAGTCTTAGCCTGAGAAATTAACAACAGATGGTAAATGCATTTACTCTGTGAACGAACTTCACTTTTTTGGAAATTATTGCTAGTGGTGAAGTTATCACCATACGCCCACAGTACGAAGTGTAGGGCGACGAGGTTATACGGATAGATATAAAGCGTGTGCAAAATGCAGGTGACGCAAACCCAAGGCTGTGATGTTTGTGAGGGTAACTTAAATTTAGCGTCTGAAGGGTACTTGCTTAAGCTTCATGTAAGATGACACTGCACAAGTTTGAGCAGTAAGGATCCCAATTGGACAGTACGAAGATAAAAACATTGTTTCTATTAAAGTAAAAAGTGTGTGGTCACAAGGTAGAAAATATATTTTTTGATCGTGACCTGCGTGAACAGCAACTTCAAACGTAAGCGCATGTAAAACACAAGGAAAACGATAATATTCTGTTTCTGATCGGTGTGGTGAAGTATTGTAATTATGATTTGGTTTTCACGTGGGAGGAGTGTCGAGTCGTTTTACAAATAAGTTAAAATGTTCTTTCTGGTTGGATTTGTAACAGGTATCTATGGACATCTTTTAACATTCTACGGTCTACCGCTCTAATAATTGAGCAACCGAATAATCGAGGTGTAGATGCAAAACTACAATTTTTACAAGACGTTTAATTTCGTTGAATGACATCCATCGTTGTAACAGTGGAAGAGCAGAGCTCGGAGGTAAGTTAATATTAACGTAACAGTGAAACACCTTGTTAATTAAGTCGGTGAACTTGTGCGTCGACGTTTTAACAATTTGCCGGTACAGTGCAACCACATTTTACCACCGTCTCATCTATGGAACGCTCAGTAACAGCTTTTTAGGATTTTTTTATAGACGTACTTGTACAATGTGGTACCACACAGCATTTGTAATCCATTTTCCGAAACGTAAATTCCAAAACAATCATCATTGTGAATTAGCGTCGCAGCAGCAGCAGCTGCTGCTGCGACCTAGCTAGTGACGTCACAGGCATAACATTCGAATAGAGCGTTTTAGCGGGCTTTCAAATTATTTGAAATTTCCATTTTACGAAAGAATACTAAATTCAAGAGGAAGAAAAGCATATTAGGAGCAAAGAAGAGCATAATTGATCATTTAAGACAGATTCCAAAATTGGAAATTTGGGGTAAGGTCTTATGGGACCGAACTTCTGAGGTCACTAAGCTTACACACTACTTAATCTAACTTTAATTTCTAACTTACGCTACGGTCAACACACACACCCTCTAGCGGCAATTGATTTCAGCTCTTTAGCGAAGCCGACCGATTATTATGCATGGTAACTAACTCTAAGCCGACACTGAGAACAAAAAAATTCTGAGACATCAATTGTCAGCACGCCCTCTTACTAATATGGGGATACTTTCTGGGCAGTATTAAATCGAGCATTTCGCATAGGAACGCCTTACCGTGTCCCGAACTCCAACCCCGTGAAACTGCCTTCGTAACAGCAATGTTGCCTTTTGATGGTTCGAAGACATGTAGGTATCTGACTTTGACGAAAGTCGCCGCGTCAGGCAGTCAAGACAACGCAGTAAAATATGCCAGCACATGCAGAGGTAAGTGATGAGATACGCTGTTCTTTTTTCTGTAAAGTGATCCTGCAAGGAAGATGTGCAACTTTGACTCTAAAATGTTCCCATGTACTCCAGAAACTGGTATCAGGAGGTAAGAGTGGGTTGCTATCAGATCCAGTAGACCACGCACTTGTTTGAAAGACTGCATCTATTTAATCACGTATCCAGTTTTCTTTACATCTTTCGGAATTGTTGAACCACCTTATTGGGAACCTACCCAAAGATCTTGCGCCAGTCACTGTATCACTTTTACTGACCACCGCCGTTCTGGTGTACGAATGAAGTTGTCTTTCTATTGTAGACATCATACTTTCATAACGACTACATCATACTCATTTAACATTGTTCAGAGTTCTGTGCTGTAACATTTTTCGTTCTCCACTTTGTGCTGATCTAGGAGTTCATACATTTTACTACGAACTTTTCTCCTTCAAACACCAACAGTTTTTCGTATGTTTTGTGATACTCCCGGTAGCACACACCCTTTTAGAAAAATTGGTACGGTGTTTTACAGATAATTAAGATAAAATTAGTTGACAGACTTCTCGTCTTGAGCAGAAAATGAATTCCACAGTGGTAGTCATTGCCAGCTTGCAATCTCGCTTGTATTTCACTTAGCTGGAATGAATACTTCAACTTGAGGCTATGTTCCACCTGTAGCCTGGAAATGAAACGGTGACATGGGAGCTGTTTTGTCCTATGTTTGGTCGTATTCTATCACATTACGACACGATGGCTTTTTAAGTTGTTCTTGTCAATCTTGTTGCTGCTAATGCTGAGTAAGTGGTAAATGATGCAGCACAGCTGAAGTCATCGGTCTACTATTCAACCTCACGACAGAACAACGTAATCCGGCTGGGTATATAGTAAATCCTATGTGCAAGTATGAGAAGGTTTGCGTCGCGTGTATCAGAGCCCGGTATTCACCTCGGGGGATGTAGGAAACAGCCTGAATTCCACATCCAGGCTGGCCCGCACATCAAAACCTCGTTAATCCGCTGGGGGATTCAATCCGACGGCGGCATACACTATGTGATCAGAAGTATCCGGGCACATGGCTGAAAATGAGTTGCAGGTTCGTGACGCCCTGCATCGGTAATGCTGGAAGTCAATTTAACGATGGCCCACCCTTAGGCCTCGATGACAACTTCCACTCTCACAGGCATACGTTCAATCAGGCGCTGGAAGGTTTCTTGGGGAATGGCAGTCCATTCTTAACGGAGTGCTGCACTGAACAGAGGTATCTACGTCTGTCGGAGAGGCCTAACACGAAGTCGTGGATCCAAAACATTTCAAAGGTGTTCTATAGGTTGATTGGTGTGTTTTGGGGTTTGATGGGGGCTAAACATCGAGGCCATCAGTCCCCTCTTCCAAACAGACATACTCGTAAAAGGCCTATGCAGTAAAAGCGTAACCTCTGCACCCAAAGGGAGGGAACACCAAGGGGTACAGAACTAAAATGAACACCGCAGTAACACAAAATGGAGGACACTTAAAAGGAGCAGAGCAAATAGTTGACTAGAGGAAAACGGACTACAGTGGTTGATGGATCAGGTAAAAGGTCAACCTCAACTACAAATGAACCTCCAGTTGGCAAGCGTTGATAGAGGTACCAACACAACTTGTTACCATAAAAGACACTACTTTGGTATCCACGTAACAAAAGTCGCTGGAGTGGTTGTAGCCTGAGAAATCATGCGAGAGCACCCACACTAGCGTGAGTGATAAAACCCAGCTGCTTAGATAAAACGTTAAACTGAGTGAGCTATAGAGGCATCGTCACCTAGAATTAAAGGACTGCCGCAAGGGGGCTAAAAGGGGCAGTCCATTAGAAGATGGACCACTGTCAGCCCTGCATTACAGCGACACTTCCGCGGTTCTCTCGACGAAGGAGATAGCTGTGGGTCAACCGCGTATGTCCAATTCGGAGACGGCAGAGAACAACTAAGTTCCCAGGCGTCACCCCCAATGATGAGTTCTATACGGCCGTGAATGACTTGACCATGCGGAGCTTATTTGGCGTGTTTAAGACAGACCATTCAGAGCTTCAGACATAACGGACCTTGCGATGTAAGGCTGGCCGGAGATCTCTCTCCACGAGACCAAGCTCCAGGGGTGGCCTGCTTGGCCAATCGATCGACACGTTCGTTTCCTGGAATGCCGATGTGGCCCGGGGTCCACGCAAAAGTCGCTGAACGACCCACATTCTGCGAGAGCAAAAACAGCATCTTGAATACCTGGCACCAAAGGGTCCCAAGAAAAACACTGGTCGCATGCTTGCAATCCACTCGGAGTCACTGCATATGACAAATGCAAATGACTCCCAAGGGCAGGAGGAACGGTGAGCGAGTGCACGATAAAGAGCAACCAGCTCCACAGTGTAAACAATTCCCCTCCCCCCCGTCACATTTAGTGGTAAGAGGGCCATCGAACACAACAGATCAAGCGTAACAGGAAGGTCAACTGAACTGTGAAAAAAAGGAAAAATAGAAACAGTGACCGGTCCAAGGACAAGAAATGCAATACAGGGCAGGCGGAAAGACAGATGGTATCCCGGTTAAGTGGTTACTGTGTTGGATTCCATGTGGGCGAGATGTGTTCAAATCTCCTTCGTGCTTTTTTCCTTCGCTGTTCGCTTTATTCAGATGTGTGTAGTGGTGTAATGTCAGTTAGCAAAAGGAAGATGTAAGGTAGGGACGTATAATTAAAGTTGATTCTCCACAACTGCATTGGCAGCAGAAGGGAATTGGCTTTCGAAAGGGAACCGCAAACGTTTGGTGCCAAGGCGACAAATCAACCGAATCCTCCCCCTGAAAACACGTCTGATGTTTCATACACGGTATTAGTGACAGCACGTGTGGAATATGATAGCAACCTCTGATCGACGCACCTAATTTGTAGGACTTGTGAGATATGCTTCCTTCCCGACAAAGGTGTTGGTATGACAATGTCATCACTCTCAAGGAAATTACGGAAACATAACAGTTCGTCACGTAAGTTGCAACAAATGAACGCAATAGTCTCACAAATCAGTTTCTCTGTGCTCTGTCAAAACTTATGTTTTTAACGTTTTTGAAGTTGCGTTCCGTTCTGGATGTCATGACTAATTGTTGTACCATAATTCACACACTTTTTCCCCTATTTTTGTGAGACATGGATGTGGTATCTCTCCCGCTCTCACTATTCATTACATTTTCTTGGGACGTTAACGTCTTGTATAACCAATGTATAGTATGACAACTGCCAAGACTACAGAAAGAGAAACATTTCAATGACCGCACGGACAGTTCACAAGCACGAGCGAGTTTTGAACACGACTCGCCCGCGTGGCAGTTCAGCACCATGACCACTTACCAGTGACGCAGTTTCAGACTGTTCTTTATTACACTTCTTGTTCTTGGACCGTTCACTGTTCCTATTTTGCTTTTATTCCAGATGTCAGTACACCTTCCTGTTTTCATGCCTGATCTATGTTCAGTTTTTTACGGGTTATCTACTGGGCCATCTTGCCACTAAATCTGAGGTGCAATGGGGTATTTCCCTTTTATCTCTGTAGTGGCCATTTTATTTTTGCTTGTGGTCTCTACACTGAAGACATTGTTAGAAGAAATGTTTTATCGTCTGCATAACTAACTTCTCTGAATCTACGAGATGGCGTTTGCAGATCATAATGGGCGGTTTCTTCGAGGTGTTCCCTCTGCTCGGTACTTCTACACCGACTGAAGTTAAGCGCTCTCTAGCAGACCTAGCAGAAGATACACAATTTATTTCTACCTCTTCCTTTATACTAAACCTAGGACTATAAGCATAGTACCAAGATGAGCTTTTCAAATGATATCTGCCTTACAACCAATTTTACGTGACTGTTCCACTTCATACCCCTTTGTCATGCCACCTAGCAATCTAATTACATCTAAAGTTACTGCAACGTCCCAGTAATATAGATTTTAATGGAGACTGATTAGTCCATTTGAGGATCAATGACGCGTGAGTAAATGGCTTGCAGTGGATCATCAGTACTTGTTTTCCAAAAATACCCTACTATTCTCAACGTCAAACTAGTTTCTCCCACTTACCAGTAACTATTTGAAGAGAGTTGAAATGTCCCCCTTTGCTGTATTATATGCGAGATTTATACCTCCATTTGACGTCATCCTTCTAGGTCTAAAATAATAATCGATACTTTTGCGGTTTTAGTTTCTTTATTTCTCAGCACCTGACGAGAAGTCGATAACCACACCTACATCAAATCGGCAAATGAAACAAGCTCTAGGGTGCATTGAGTTTCAGGTCATCCGTGTGTATTACGTTGCAGTAGCCCAGGCACGTGCAGTTTAAGTTTTATGGTATTAAAGTAAACGTATCTCCTGCTTCCTGGAACTAGTGGAACTACATTTATTTTCTGAATTTCGTAATTTTGTAGTTTACACAGTAAAATAAGTCAGTTGCCGAATACCTCTATGGCCACGATTGCGGCGGACAATGTCAACATTAGCGCGAAGTTGAGTAATGAACATTTTAATCGATATGTTATTTTCTGCCACTGACTGCAAGAAATGAAACTGTCTGAACTTTTAGATTTCAATTACAACAATAATTTAATAGAAAACTGCAACAGTTCACTCAAATCTTATTGCTTTGGGCATACAATGTTGTCTATTTCTGATCAACGCTCTCCTTTGATAATTTCTTGCGGAACTCCATTCGGTAGAGGGTACTGGGTCTCAGGTTCCATATAAAACACTAAATTTTGATAAAATCAGCTGTGTCAGAAGACTTATGGTGTACCAAGTCCCCCTCTTATTCTACCAACGGCCTTTAACAGAGCGGAGGAGCTGACAGTTTGAGAGCACATCTTGGCCTTGGGGTGGGAAACTACCAGTAACGACAGAAAAATCAGTAATGACCAATCGCATGAGAACGCGAAACAATGGAAACCACATTAGAGGCACAAAGTATATTCACAGGACATACAATTTTCTAATATGATTCTGGTGTTTACCACTTCCTTCGCAAAGAATTTCACAGAGAAACTAACCCAAGTTCGAATTTCCAAGAAGCGACTGCCTGGCTGGTGTTACTTCGGGGCGCAAAGCAGCTGAGGTCATGAGCGCCCGTGTCATAACTTGAAACAGTCAATCACCGGATGAAGATGAATTCGGCAATATTCAGAGCCCAATCGACTGCAACAGAGAAATCGCTAAAAACGATCTCTTCGTCTTTGAGTAGGATGCTGAAGTGGTTGAAAAATTTCATTCGCCATATTACTACGATGAATTAAAAATAAAACGCGACCTACAGCTCGTGCTGTATCTGCTGCAATACCTAATAATTCAGATGACTAATACTAAAACGAAAACGGTTATAAAATCGACATTCGGTCAGAAAATGGCGCACTGTCAATGATTGGTTGCAGTAAGCACAGAATGATGTGGGGTCTCTCCTTAAATGGCGGTGACGGCAACGACAGTACCCAGTACCCTGCCGAATTAAAAGGATCTCCTCATGACAAGAGGAGCGACAGACGGTCGTCCAAGCCGTTGGGAGATGTTTAATTTCCTGGAGTTTGTTCCCTTATAGGGAACTGCCTGGGGCGCGGTTTATGAGCAGGAAACTTAAGATCTACGTTCTGCGAATATGAGCATGGAATGTAAACAATCAACGTTTTCAGTAAACTGGAAAATCTAAACAGAGAAATGAGCTTACTGAAGTTAGACTTCATAGTTACCAGTAAGATGTAATGGGAAGAGAGTAAAACTTTGGTCCTGTGATCTTAGGGCAATAACAGCGACATTGAATGTTAAATGGTGCTGGCGTCGTTAACAGGATGGTAACAAACGTTGAGTCACTGAGTGCAATATAGTGCTCCAATTATTGTTATGAGGACAAACTAAGCCAACAGCAGCTAAAATTGGACAGGCTTACAGATCTGTGTCAAACTTATGAGAAAGAGTAATTGGTAAATACGTGACGGGACACAAAAATTTAGTAGTCTCAGCTGATTGGAACAGTATCATAGACGAAGGAATAAATTTCCTGTAGGATACAGGTTAGGGCGCTAGGGGAATGAAAGAGGGTGTAAAATGCTAACTGGAATTCTGCTATAGGTTTCAACTGCTTATAGCGAAAAACCTCTTCCAAAATCAGAAGAGTAGATGCACTTCGAAAATACGTGATTTCAGCTACACTACGTCATGGTTAGACAAAGAATTAAAAAGCCAATCTTGGACTGTAAAGCATATTCATATGCGGATAGACTCCGACCATAACCTAGTATTAACTGCAGGCTGAAATTCAACACTATAAATGAAATGTAATCTTGAAAATTTAGGACGGAACTCAAAGAAGCAGAAATTATGAGACGGTGGCCAATAACCTAAGCGAAAGGATCGGGGGTAAGAATCTTGCGAAAGAGGTAAGAAAGCGTCAGTATAGATTGCCTAGGAATTAAATCAGCTAGAGGTGCAAACAAGCTACATCAAAGTGGATGAAGAAAGCAAGATATTGAGAAAGACTTGATTGCAGAAAAAAAATGATACGGCGTATAGGAACATTGAACTTAATTCTGTAAAAATAAAGTATAAAGGTGCTGAACTAGGAGACGCAGACAGGAAAACAATGCGAAAGAAATATCAAACAGATGGCAGTTTTACAGCTAACGACTGCACATTCCAGAGGAACTTCCCCGAAGTGGAGGTAACGTGGATGATTTTAGTTTTGATTTAGGGCGCAAAAAACAACTGGGGTCATACGCGCCCAAGTCAAAACTACAGAACACGAAGACAGAAGAGTTAAAAACGACTATAAGTCAGTCCTAACTGACGTGAGAGAAGACAGCTATAAACAGGCACGTGGAGAAAGGGCGAAGAAAGACCATACAGAAATGGAGGTCCAAAACTAAAAATTAAATGGCCTTCGCCATACTGCTTTGGCGGATAAAAAGTAAAGCGCGCAACACAGTCAGCAGCCCGCGCGTCATTTGCTAAAACGGCCGATAACTCAGACGGCATGCCCAAGCCGGAACGTAAACGGTTAAAAAATGGGCATTCCGTCATGACGTGGCGGACACTCAAAATTTGGGAGCAATGTGTACAAAGTTGTGGGGTAGCACCACTTATCAAATGAAATCCTAAACTCGGATTGGAATGTATACTGCAGAGACAGGCTGGACACTGAAGAGGTAGGCGTGTTTATAGCGATAAGAAGTGCAGTAGTATCTAAGGAAATTGACGGAGATCCGAAATGTGAAATAATTTGGGTGAAGGTCACGGTTAAAGCAGGCTCAGACATGGTAATTGCATGTCTCTATAGCCGCCGACCCCCCCCCCCCCCCCCCCCCCAATCCCGTCTCAGCAGCTGTTGTGGCTGAGCACCTGAAGAATTTGGAAAATATTTCGAGTAGATTTCCCCACCATGTTATAGTTCTGGGTGGGTATTTTAATTTGTCGCATATAGACTGGGAGACTCAAACGTTCTTAACGGGTGGCGGGGACAAAGAAGCCAGTGCTTTATCTGGAAACTACCTTGAGCAGAGATCCGACTCGTGGCGATAACATATTAGACCTTCTGGTGACAAAGAGACCCGGACTACTTGAAACAGTTAACGCAGAACAGGAAATAAGCGATCATAAAGCGGTTACTGCATCGATGATTTCCGCCGTAAATAGAAATATTTAAAAAGGTAGGGAGATTTTTCTGTTTAGCCAAAGTGACAAAAAGATTACAGAGTACCCAACGGCTCAACACAAAAGTTTTGTCTCAAGTACTGATAGTGTTGGGGATCAGTGGACAACGTTCAGAACCATTGTACAATATGCTTTAGATTAGTGTGTGCCAAGCAAGATCGTAAGAGATGGAAAAGAGACACCATGGTACAACAACCGAGTTAGAAAACTGCTACGGAAGCAAAGGGAACTTCACAGCAAACAAACATAGCCAAAGTCTTGCATCCAAACAAAAATTACGAGAAGCGAAATGTAGTGTGAGGAGGGCTATGCGAGAGGCTTTCAATGAATTCGAAAGTAAAGTTCTATGTACTGACTTGGCAGAAAATCCTAAGAGATTTTGGTCTTATTTCAAAGCGGTAGGTGGATCAACATAAAATGTCCAGTACCAAAATGGTACTGAAACAGAGGATGACAGACTAAAGGTCGAAATACTAAATGTCTTTTCCAAAGCTGTTTCACAGAAGACTGCACTGTAGTTCCTTATCTAGATTGTCGCACAGATGACAAAATGGTAGATAACGAAATAGACGACGGAGGATAAAGAAATAAAATCGCTCAAAAGAAAGGCCGCTTTACCTGATGGGATACCAGTTCTATTTTACACAGAGTACGCGAGGGAACTTGCCCCCTTCTTGCAGCTGTGTACCGTAGGTCTCTAGAACAGCGAAGCGTTCCAAAGGATTGGAAAAGGGCACAGGTCATCTCCGTTTTCAAGAAGGAACGTCGAACAGATGTGCAGAACTATAGGTCTATATCTCTAACGTCGATCAGTTGTAGAATTTTGGAACACGTATTATGTTCGAGTATAATGACTTTTCTGGAGACTAGAAATCTACTCTGCAGGAATCAGCATGGGTTTCGAAAAAGATGATCGTGTGGAACCCAGCTCGCGCTATTCGTCCATGAGACTCAGAGGGCCATAGACACGGGTTCCCTGGTAGATGCCGTGTTTCTTGGCTCCCGAAGGCGTTTGATACAGTTCCCCACAGTCGTTTAATGAACAAAGTAAGAGCATATGGAATGTACCATATAAAGTTGGTCGTCGGTAAAGCACATGCCAGACACATTCATTGGAAGAATCATAAGGAAATGCAATCCGAAAACCAAAGAAGTAGGTTACAGTACGCCTGTTCGCCCATTGCTTGAATACTGCTCAATCGTGTGGGATCCGTACCAGGTAGGGTTGGTAGAAGAGCGAGAGAAGACCCAACGGAGAGCAGCGCGCTTCGTTACAGGATCATTTAGTAATCGCGAAAGCGTTACGGAGGTAATAGATGAACTCCAGTGGAAGACTCTGCAAGAGAGACGCTCAGTAGCTCTGTACGGGCTTTTGCTGAAGTTTCGAGAGTCAAGCAGAATATTGCTCCCTCCTACGTATATCTCTTGAAGAGACCATTAGGATAAAATCAAAGAGATTAGAGCCCACACAGAGGCATACCGACAATCCTCCTCTACACGAACAATACGAGACTGGAATAGAAGGGAGAACCGATAGAGGTACCACAGTCGGGTGGCTTGCGGAGTATGGATGTAGATGTATACAATGGCCAGGAAGGCAGTGTCCAATACGCAGCCTAGTTAAAATGCTCCCGGCGGCTGCGGCGGCGGTGTTTATGAAAGAATTAGGCAAGCAACTAATATAGGCAGAATTTGAGAGCACTGAAAGATTTGAATTCAGTTCAGCAGGAGTCGATGGTGTTCCTTAGGAATTAGTGGAATGTGCGGGAGGTGTAGGGACTAGGATATTTGAGTTAATGAAAATGTGTAGAACTTCACTAACCATTACACTCCCAGAAAAGCACTCTCACGTTACCGAAGAAGGCACGTGCGTATAGATACAGAAACTATTTGACAGTAAGTCAGTAAAAGTCACGCTCACCAGTTCCTGAGTTTAACATAAAAAGGAATAAAACAAATGAGAAGACTTACTAGACGAAGAACGAAGGTACCAAGAGCAATTCTGACATTGCACTTGGTAATGGAAGGCAAACTGAAGGAAAAAATCGATGTGCCTCGTAAGCATTGTGGACCTAGAGGAAACCTTCGACAACGTAAGAAAATATATGACGTTCCCAATTCTTAACAGTAAGTGGCTATGGTACAGAGACGAATAACCCACAAAACTCATGCGCAAGTAATAAGAGTAAGCACAAGAAATCCATATTCGTGCTAAAAAGAGTGCAAGACATGGCTACAGCTTATCGCCACGATTTAACTTTTACTGCTATTCTGTAATAATGGAAATCAAAACTTTTCTGAAGACGTCTTGTGTAAGTTCATGAGAAATAACGCTAAGGCTTGCAGAAGACCGCCATTCTGATCATGCGTAAGGATTGGACAGCATATTTAGCACTGAATATAGTTCGAATGAGCAGCACGGACAGCCGAACGAGTTAAAGCTGCCGCTTACGAGAGCCGGAAAGGCCAGCTTGCCCCGGATCGAAACCGCCTTGCGGTTAACGACGACGGCTGGTGGGCTGGACAGCTTTAATACTATTTTTAGGCGGTTTCCTATATTCAACTAGATAAATACCTGGTTGCTACTCATGCCCTGCCTCCCGGGACACGTAAGGCCAACATTCAGAAAACGTTCTCACACTTTAATATGAGATATACCGGTACTCTAAATGCAGACAGATGGGGTACACATACTCCTTCCCAGGGGAACTGGTAGCGTCAGAACTGGCATCCGCCCACCAAGTTACGTTAACAGTACACCAGTCGAAATAATTCCGACCCCCCAAAGATGACTTTAGGATAAACAGGGCGAAACGAAGGCGGTGGTCAGTAGAAGGAGGTAATGACTGGCTTATCAAAACAGAACAAAAACAATAGCGTAAGAAGTAAAAGACTATCTGCGAAGCAAGATTACGCAGAATGACCGAAGCAAGGAAAGTATCACAAGTAATTTGAAAACGAAGAAAGCTTTCCTCAGAGTTCTGATGTCAGATATTGATATCAAACTGAGAAAGCTCCTGATAATTTACGTCTAGAGCATTGAATTTTATGAAAGTGAAACATCGGAAATTTGGCAAAGGAAGAGAATCATTTACACGCGGTACTATAGAGAATTGTCTAAAATTGGGGGACACAGTTCGAAATGGAGTATTAAGGGCAAGTGAGGATAGAAATCCTTAAGATCATGGATGGGACAGTTAAGTCGTGTCATCTCGAAATGCCACTCAGAAATAGTTAACCTGGCAATAGAGGTGAAAATTAGAGGCAGGCCAAGACTAGAAAGCACAAAACAAACGACGTAATAGCCACAGCGAGCTTAAAATATTAGAGAAAGCGAGGCAAAGACGGAGGGCCTCTTCAGGGCAAGTATGACAGTTTGGGAGGCCTTTTTCAAATGGAAAAAAAAACAGACGTTCGTCTATGGTCATGAGTTACATGACTGTGCAAGGAGAATCAGCTACTGATCGACGGTAGGATAATTTGTTTGTAATTTTTGTTTGCCTTTCTCATCAACTGGCAGACTGGTGGTGGTCTTACAATCTCGTTCGATAATTTTTATGTACTTTCGTTACGAATGGGGGAAGAGGAGGGGGACTAATTCTGCCATATTCGCTTACTGAGAAACCTAACAAATCCGTATCACCTGGCGCCTCATTGATTTTAATCGTTCCTATTGCTCTTTTATACCAAGGTAGATTGTTTCGATCATTGCCCATCTCTAATCCGAGCCCTACCACTAATAAAATCTTCCTGCGCGCTTTTTTTAACGGATATTTTCACATTTCGGGTTTATCCGTTTGCTTTCCATACGGAAGCAGCGATTCACAAGTCATTTATGTTGGCTATTGATTTCTCAGTTCTTAAAAGTTAGGAAACTAGTTTGTCAATGTCTTTTTGAACCCAAAATACAGAATTTCAAAAATCTTGAGGAACAGTTACTGTTAACGCAAGGTGGGCCTGCTCGACGGTATGTTCAAGCAAAGTGAGCCAGAACCACTCTGCACCACCGAATTACGTAAATATGGTCTTACCGTCCTGCAGGCAGTGTGTTGGTAACTGTCTTCTCTCTGAGGTGTAGATCCCTCTGAGCCGTCTTGGCGAAGTACATGCGTTTGTTAACCGTTGCAAACCTCATAGAACCGATGTCACTTACTCCTATTATTCTAATGCCAGAAACGTGAGAATTCTGACTGTACAGTGGGCCACGTCTTATGTTTTGTGAGGCTTTGTACAAGCTGTTAAAGCAGAAAGAGAATCTCTTCCACAATTAGCATCACCTACACATTCTGCAACAAAATCATCCAGAAACACATGCGGGATAAGTGTACCTAACTACGTATTAGTATAGTACTTTTCAAACTTTTTGGGTCCACGGCTCCCTTGATGTGAAGAAATTCATCTGCGGCTCCTTTCACACTCGAAATTCCAGCTCGAAGTGTGGGGTGAAGACACTTAAGTTCCGAAAAATTTGAGTAAGTAGTTATTTCTTTGAAATGAAATGCTCATGTGACATTTATGGTTTTTGTTATGATTTTAGGGCGCAAAACTGCTACGGTCATTAGCGCCCGGTTTGTGACTTAGGAAAAGCTAAAAAACGAAACTGGAAGCCAGCAGCAGTGGGAGCGAAACTCAAGAAGTGGGGAAACCAAAAACAGAAGGAAAGCTTAAAAAACCACTATAGAAGGGGAGGTTGTTTGCCCCCAAAAAGAGCTTCAAATGACTGCAATCTCACTGGCACTAATGAACTCGAGAACGCGATCGGCTGCGCGGCCGTCATCTGCTAAAATGGAAAATATATCAGGCGACAGCTGTAGACGGGCTCGTAACGGAGTAAAATTTGGGCACTCAAGTAAAAAGTGTCTCACCGTCCACAGTTGACATCAATGGGGACAGAGTGGGAGAGGATCGCCGCTTAAAAGATATAGATTTCAAAAAAGACAGTGCCCTATGCGGAGTCTAGTTAAAATTACCTCCTCCCGACGACGAGTTCGGGAGGAAGAGGTCCAAGCACAGGGAAGAGCTATTACGTCCCACAATTTATTATTGAGAAGTGTCGACCAATGTGCGTGCCATAAAAGAACAACACGACGACATAAAACACTCCGTAGATCGGCGAAGGGAATCATGCGAATAGCTGGCTGAAGAAGAGAGGCCATGTCCTGGGATCCAGAGGAACGCCACAGACCCCCCCCCCCCCCCCCCCCGCCCCAAGTGGAGCGAGTGGAGGCAGTCCTGAATCCGGTGGACCAGAGGGTGGACAGGGTCGAGACCTTTGGGCCTGGGGAGAGCTGAGAGAGTCTGAGCAGATAACATACTGTATCCGTTGATGGCGACGGATGTATTGGACAGCCTGGAGAACAGCGTAAAGCTCCGCAGTATAAACTGAACACTGGTCGGGAAGCCGAAATCGATTTGGGGTGTCGCCAACAATATAGGTACTCCCAACTCCAAACGATGTTTTTGAGCCATCAGTGTAAATAAATGGGGCATCCTTCATTTGTGCGCAGAGAGCAGCAAATGCCCGACGATAAACAACAGAAGGGGTACCATCCTTGGGAAACTGACAAAGGTCGCGGAGCAGACAGGTCCGGGGCCGTAGCCAAGGCGGTGCTGTACCCCAAGTTGTCAAGAAAGTTCTAGGAAAGTGGAAGGAAATAAAATGGAGCGGTTGACGGAAGCGGACTCGCGGTGGTATTTGGGAGTAAGGGCGGCCAGCATACTATAAATCCAAGGAGGCGTCGAAAAAAATGTCATGGGCCGGATTTGCAGGCATGGAAGACAAATGGCTAGCGTAACGACTCAGGACAGATCGCCGATTGGACAGAGGAGGTTCAGCAGCCTCAGCATAAAGGCTTTCCACAGGGCTGATGTAAAAAGCTCCAGACACTAAACGTAATCCACGGTGGTGGATAGAGCCGAGGCGCCGAAGAATAGACGGTCGAGCAGAGGAGTAAACTATGCTTCCATAGTCCAATTTCGAGCGCACTAAGGCGCGATAGAGGCGGAGAAGGACCACACGGTCCGCTCTCCAGGAGGTGCCATTCAGGACACTGAGGGTGTTGCGGGATCGCAGACAGCGAGCCGAAAGATAGGAAACGTGGGAGTACCAGCACAGCTTTCTGTCAAACATAAGACCCAAGAATTAAGCGACGTCCGCGAACGGAAGGTTGGCATGGCCTAGATGTAAGGAAGGCGGAAGAAACTCCGTACGACGCCAAAAATTAACACAAACGGTCTTACTGGGAGAAAAGCGGAAGCCTGTTTCGAGGCTCCGAGAGTGGAGGCGATCGAGACAGCCTTGAAAACGACGTTCAAGAAGGCTGGTCCGTTGAGAGCTGTAATAGATCGCAAAATCGTCCACAGAGGGAGCCTGAGACATCGGGAGGGAGACAATCCGTAATTGGATTTATGGCAATGGCAAACAGTACAATACTTAATACGGAGCCCTGGGGTACCCCGTTTTCTTGGGGGAAGGTACGGGAGAGAGTAGTGTTCACCCGCACTTGAAACGTGCGCTCTGCCATAAATTCACCAAGAAAAAGGGGCAGCCGACCTCGAAAGCCCCAAGAGAACAGTGTGCGGAGGATGCCTGTCCTCCAACAGGTATCGTATGCTCTCTCCACATCAAAAAATAGCGCTACTGTTTGGCGTTTCCGGAGAAATTTTTTCATGATATAAGTGGAGAGAGCAACAAGATGGTCAACTGCATAACGATGCTTTCGGAAACCGCATTGAGCAGGTATTTAAGGACTGCGGGACTCCAGCCACCAAGCCAATCGGCAATTCACCAAACGCTCCAAAACCTTACATGCACTACTCGTGAGAGAAATGGGGCGATAGCTAGAGGGGAGATGTTTGTCCGTTCCAGGTTTCCGAACAGGAACGACGATAGCTTCCCTCCATCGTCTGGGGAAGTACTGTCGGTCCAAATTCGATTATAAAGGCGAAGGAGGTAACGCAATCTATGGTATGATAAATGCAGCAACATTTGTATGTGGATACCATCTGGTCCTGGGGCGGAAGAGCGAGAAGAAGAGAGTGCATGTTGGAGTTCCCGCATGGAGAAAACAGTATTATAGCTTTCGCGATTTTGAGAGGCGAAGGCAAGAGGTTGCACTTCCGCTGCACGTTTCTTCGGGAGAAACGCTGGAGGGTAATTTTAAGAGCTCGAAATCTCAGCAAAGTGCTGACCCAATGAGTTAGAAATTGCGACGGGGTCCACTAACTTATCATGAGCGACAGTGAGCCCAGAGATCGGGGAGAAAGTAGGCGCTCCACATAACCGCCGAATCCGACTCCCAACTTCCGAGGAGGGTGTGAAGGTGTTGAATGAGCTACTAAAGAAGTCCCAGCTTGCCTTCTTGCTATGGCGGATCACGCGACGGCATCGCGCACCGAACTGCTTATAGCGGATACAGTTGGCCAAAGTAGGATGGTGTCTGGAAACACGAAGAGCACGTCGCCGCTCACGTATTGCGTCACGGCACGCCTCGTTCCACCAAGGAACTGGGGGGCGCCGGGCAATTGGGAGGTGCGAGGTAGTGAACGTTCCGCAGCTGTAAGAATAACTTCTGTAATATGAGTGACCTCATCGTCGACGCTAGAGACGAAAAAAAGTGTCCAATCGGCTTGGGGAATCTTCTAGCGTCTCGGGCGCATATATGGCACTTGTGGCTGCAATCTAAGGATACATGGAAAGTGGTCACTAGTGTGTATCAGCAAGAGCCAACCATTCGAAGCGCCGAGCTAGCGGAACAGCACCGACCGAAAGGTCGAGATGAGAGAAATTTGTTGTGTAGTTTAAGGCATGGTAAGGACCCATTGTGATTTAACAGCCGTGAGAGAAAGTTGCTACGGAAGCAAAGACAGCTACACCGCAGATTTGAGCTAAGTCAAAACCTAGTTCTCAATAGTAGAATGAAGCTAAATAGAGCGAAAGGAGAGCAACGAGAGAGATTCAGTGACTCCAAGTAAAATTTTCTCGATCTGACTAAAAACCTTGAGAAGTTCTCGATTTACGTAAAATTAAGAAGCAGGTGGACATGTATTCAGTGAGTGACCACAATGGCACAGAAACTGAAGACGATACAAAAGGCCGAAATCCTGAATCCGGTCTTCAGAAACTGTTTCACCGTGCAAGTGAGTAACACACAGTCCTCCCTTTCAATCATCATCATACGAGTACCGAAATCGCAGATGTAAGAGTATAATGACTTTTCTGGAGACTAGAAATCTACTCTGTAGGAATCAGCATGGGTTTCGAAAATGACGATCGTGTGAAACCCAGCTCGCGCTATTCGTCCACGAGACTCAGAGGGCCATACACATGGTTTCCCAGGTAGATGGAGTGTTTCTTGACTTCCGCAAGGCGTTCGATACAGCTCCCCCACAGTCGTTTAATGAACAAAGTAAGAGCATATGGACTATCAGACCAATTGTGTGATTTGACTGAAGAGTTCCTAGACAACTGAACGCAGTAGGTCATTCTCGATGGAGAGAAGTCTTCCGAAGAAAGAGTGATTTCAGGTGTGCCGCAGTGAAGTGATGTAGGACCGTTGCTATTCACAATATACATAAATTACCTTGTGGATGACATCGGAAGTTCACTGAGGCTTTTTGCGGATGATGCTGTGGTATATCGAGAGGTTGTAACAATGGAAAATTGTACTGAAATGCAGGAGGATCTGCAGCGAATTTACGCATGGTGCAGAGAATGGCAATTTAATCTCAGTGTAGGCAAGTGTAATGTGCTGCGAATACATAGAAAGATAGATCCCTTATCCTTTAGCTACAATATAGCAGGTCAGCAACTGGAAGCAGTTAATTCCATAAATTATATGTGAGTAGGCATTAGGAGTGATTTAAAATGGAATGTACCTTATAAAGTTGGTCGTCGGTAAAGCACATGCCAGACACATTCATTGGAAGAATCATAAGGAAATGCAATCCGAAAACAAAGGAAGTAGGTTACAGTACGCCTGTTCGCCCATTGCTTGAATACTGCTCAGTCGTGTGGGATCCGTACCAGGTAGGGTTGATAGAAGAGCGAGAGAAGACCCAACGGACAGCAGCGCGCTTCGTTACAGGATCATTTAGTAATCGCGGAAGCGTTACGGAGGTAATAGATGATGTAGATACAGAAATAAGTGACGGCGGAATAGAAAAGCAACTACTACCGCTTACTAGTGGAAGAGCATTTGTAACCGTTGAGGTACCTGTACGATTCTAAATAGATTACACCAAAGAACTTACTCCCTTCTAGTACCTAGCGAGGTCGCGCAGTGGTCTGTCAGCCGGTAGGACGACAGTTCAAATCGGCATCCAGCCGTCCAGATTATGTTTCCCGTTATTTCCGTAAATCGCTCCACGCAAATGCCGAGATGGTTACCTTGAAAGGGCACGGCCGATTTTCTTCCCATCCTTGACAATCCGAGCTTGTGCTCCGCCTCGGTCTCGACGACGAAACGATGTTTAAGTCTTCCTACCTTCCTTTCCCTTTCTGTCAGCAGTATCTTCGGTCGCTGAAGCAATGAAGGGTGCCTAGCGACTGGAAAAACACTTAAGTCATTCCCGCTTTGAAGAAGGGTTTTAGGATAGACGCACATATTATAGGCTTACAGGATACATTGTTGACGTCAGTCTATTGGAATATCTACTACTTTTGTTGAATGGAAGCAGAATTTCTTTGGGATAATTAAATGGGAAACAAGCGTGTAATGTATATGAATCCTAGTCCGCTGCTTCGATTCAGTACCTTTATCGCTGAAGGCCTGTTTCGGCTACAATTCCCACTGTCAAGCTGTCGGCGAATAACACACAGAATTATTTACCCATTCTATTTATTCGCGTGTCACAGGCATACGGTATGTGCATTCATTGGTAGTTACGTCTCGTTATTGATTTTCATATCACATCGACGGGTACTGTCTCTAACTGAATTGCTGTTTTTGATTTCGTGATCTATGTATTTTAGCGAATTTGTGAGAGCTTGTTAGTCATTTTACACATCAGTGGATGCTGTACAGAATATTTTAGTTTATGTTAACGAATTTCTGACAACATATTTGGGAGTTGAACCAACAATGTCATGTGGTTACAAAGTTGTTTGATGTAGCCTATTAAGTCAGTTGATTAAACTCTGATGATTTTATCTTTAACCATTAAATGTTTTCGTTATGAATTTTGCGTTGCAACTTTTTATACTTTTCTTATTTCGTGCAGCGTTTTTGTGTGTTGGGTTCCTTCGGATTTTTGGGATGGGTCAATCTCAATAAAATATAGAGAGCCCTACGATACGTCCCTGGTTAGAGATGCTGTTGAAGTATTAAGTTGACAGCCCTGCAAAATTATAGTTCTCACTGCATGTCATTAATATGACACCAAACCACTAACTACTGAAAGACTCAGGGTATTAGACGTGATTATTTTTTATATAATTCGTGTTGAGAACGTATCCTTTCCTATCCTGCGGCAGGTTTTGCGTACATACCAGTTTGTTCATGGCAAAGCATGAAACGCAGTACGGTTCAGCATGATCTTTAATATATTCAAATTGATGTCAGTAGCTACAGAATCAATGCGGACAATGACATCTTAGTCTTCTATTAAAACGTAATTTGAAACATGGGCAACTGTGCGCCTCAGAACCGAAATATAGTAATTTACGCTCTGTTGTCAGTTGATCTGTAAGTTCACCAGCCGCCCATTCCCGCACCCCAAAACAAGATTAGAAAAATATGAGACACTTATGAAACGCTGTAGAACGAGCTGGAAATCGCAGCTCTAGCTTACTTCAGCAGCGGTGAACTACCAATAGTGGGGAAAAAGGTGTAACAGCCGAAACTGGAAAACAGTTCAAAACAAAATATTTCAGTCGGTGCAAAATGCAGCTTCCGAAATTTGTTAAGTATGTGATACCTCCCCGAAGGAAAGTCATCAATCAAGAGAAGTTCGTAGCACCGAAGTATTACAAGAAAGTGCATTACTCTTTACAGCGAGAAGCATCTAAGTTAAGAACAGTCATCTTTTCGCGTACTTCGCCAAATATTGTAAAAGGTGCTTTTGCTGTCATTAATTAACTAGAGACCTTCGAAAAGACTTTGGTATGCACTATTGCAGTATACATTCACTTCATCTGCGTCTATATTCCGCTAGCCACTTGATGGCATGTGGTGGACGGTACGTCTGGTTTCACTATCCGATTCCCTTCCCAATCCCTGTTTCGTATGTGAATTGGGAGAGAGAGAGAGAAGAGCGAATATCGGTAAACTTCAGTATGAGCTCAAATTTTTCGGATTTTCTCTTAACATTTCAAGAGAGATGTGGGAGGAAGTAAAGATTAGGTCTAAAACTTCGTTTCCGCCGTTTTACAGTTGAAAGAGGAAGTGGCAAGTGATGGTGCACGCGTTAGGTCTTGTCATACAATAAGCTTAGGAATTTTTAAACCCAACGCTATCAGATTATTAGTCGATTTGTGATTATATCGTAAAGTAAGACTATTCTCGTCGTTTGCGGGAAGATTAAATTTTTTTCCTCAATATGAATAATTCAGTCTAAGGCTCATAAAATGATGGGAAAGATCTAGGGTGAGGCACCTGTTACTATGAACGGCCTCAACGCTTCAAGAACGATTATTTTGACGTCGAAGACCAACATGGAAGTGGAAGAAAGGTTTTCGAAGCTACCCAAACAGACGGAAACAATCACAGGAGATCGTTAAGAAGAGCCACTGATGCGTCTGAGACGAACACAAAGACAAACGGCCACAACACAGACATGAAAAGGTGATTTTGCAGCATAACAGGGCTAGACTGTGTCGCAAAACCCGTCAACACCTACTCAGAAACGTTTAAATGGGATGACCTACCCATACCTGCTTTATTCTCCAGACATCGCTCTCTGAATACCACTATTTTCGATGGAAGGCCTGGCTGACTAGCACTTCCGGCCATACAAACGGGTGCAAATTTGGATAGATTCATATATCTCTTCAAAAGACACAGTTCTTCCCCCGCAGGATCCGTGTACTGCTCGAAAGATGGGAGAAAGTAGTGGCTAGTAACGGCCAAAATTCTGAATCACAAAATTTTTGAAAATTTTTCACAAAGCTCCAAACTTAGGGAAGAAACGGCGGAAGCAAAGTTTTAGACTTAATGTTTCCCTATGCTTAAAGTAGCCTACTCTCTCGGAATTTCAGTAGTAACCCTCATCGTGATCCCAACGACTCTTGCCGCGTTTGTCAGCTGAGTTTTTGGAGCATCTCAGTAACACTCTAGAGTTGGATCAGCTGGGTGTTTTCTACCTCTTCTGCTAAACCTAACTTGCAAGGGTCCCGGAGTGGTCAATAATGTTAAAGATTCAGTCTAAGAAGTGTTCTGTAATTCATATTCATATTCATATTCATTTTCATTTTCTCTCTCTCTCTCTCTCTCTCTCTCTCTCTCTATTAAATTTCATTAAGACTCTTCCAATGAATCTCACAGTGGACCACACCGACTCTTCTCGTCCGAATTCGTCCAAATTTTTGGTAAACACAGGGCTTTTCCTCAAATTAGTGACAGGACTGGGAGCTTTACGTGGTCAAGTGTTTAGAGGAAGTAGTTTCGGCGCGGGTCAGATGAGGCATGAACCATTTGGTATGTAGTTTCCAAGCGCGGTGGAAATGTTATAGAATGGTTATCAGGGGGTCGTGGCGTCGAGTACGTATGCAAGTTTTACATTACTTACACGGCAGATGAACCGAAATAACTCAGTAATTTGTATTAATATTTTCATTAGAGACACGAAAAGGAAAGGAAATTTTGGGATTGCAAATTACCGAGGAAGAATTGTACTTTCAGCATTCACGGAGACGCTGCAAATAACATTTCATTTCACGAAGGCATTGTAAATAACATACTTAGCATTAAATTAGTTTCATTTTAACCTTGTAGAAGGTTGCGTCAAAGAGAAGATTGCCTCAAAATACATTCCATTTTAATTCACCAGGCATCCTCAATATCTGGCGAAATTCTGCGTTGCGCCTGATTTGCTGCCAGAAATTTTATGAGTGTAAACCACGTTCGTTTCTATGTTAACATTTCAAAACCAGCATGTAACTGTAAGAATGTTTTGTTTATAACGTTTGCAAGATGCCGAGAGAATTACTGCTTCCCTGTTTTTACAATGAACATCACCCCAGCAGATGTAAATAATCAGCTGTGAAACAATGAAATATCCAATGTCATATGCGAAGTTCGACGTACGTATTACAATCCCTTAGTGGAAATTTGCAGTCCCAAATTATTCTTTTCATGTCTGTTACGGAAGTACTAATAAACAGTGTAATTGAGTTATTTGCATTTGCAGTTTAAGTAACTTAGAAAACAAAAATTAGTTTCCGCTTAAGGACTCGACTCCACGACACTTGGATTACCTTTCAGTAATCTTCGCGCTGTATGGAAACTACGCTACAATGGCTTATACTTCACCCTTCCCGCGCCAAAATGTTATATTTTTCTGAACGCTTGGCCATCTGGAGCTCTTACTCCTGTCATTTATTTGTGGTAAGGCCCTGTATATGTAGTAAGTTTGGACGAAATCGATGATGACGAGAAGGCGCGGTCCCTTTGTCAGTGGGGAATCTGCTTTTGATACTATTTATGTGGTTATGCCAGCTATAGACGCTCGGGATGGTTACTCCTAGGTACTTCACGGTAGTTTGCAGCAATTTGTAACGAAAACTGTAACTGTACAGTAGTGGACGTATGCTTGATATGTTATATTTATTTACGCTCAGGGTCAACTGCGAGGCTGCACTATTCATCAGCCCTACAGGTCTACTTGCAGTTAGCTACAGCCTTGCAGACAAGCTTCTGTTTCCGACGTTATTTTCTAGATCTTTTAAATGTAGTCTGAGCAGCAACGTACGTATTGCGTTATTTGCTATGATTAAAAACGTACCTTTGGGTACGCCTGAAATTACTTATACGTGTATCGGTTATGTGGCGTTGTGAGTGACCCGTTGAGTTCTGTCCAATTAAACTTTAACCCAGTCGCAAATGTCAGGTACTCCATAAGTTGGCATTTTTCTTACTAATCGTCAGTGCGGCACGGTGTTCATTGCCTGAACACGGCAACCTGAGCGGGCATGTGGTTGTCATGGAGGAACACAGCGAGCTGAGTGTAGCAAGCTGTGTTTGCGGAAGTAATGTGGATTTTTAAAGAGTGAATTTACGCCTTCCAAAATGTCATGGGAAGTCAGCTATGACTATGATTTACGCTTTTTTATCATAGCAAATAACGCAACAGCCGTAACACCAAATGAATTAGTCTGGTTAGACGGAAACGAGTGTATTAGAAAAGTAAATTATTTTTCACCGCTAACACCCCAAAAATTCGAAGCAACCAAACTAAAACACGCAGCACGAAAGTGAAAATTATAATTTGCAACGCAAAACAGACAAATAATACATTTGATGGTTAAAGATAAAATCAGCAACTAACTTCATAGGCTACAAGACGCAATGTTGTAACCATATGGTATTGTTGGTGCAGCTCCCTATTACGCTGTCAAATTCGAAAACAAACCAAAATATCCTGGACAGCATCCATTGACGTGGAAAGGAACCAGTAAGTTCTCACAAATTCGCTGAAATACAAACATAGATCACAAAATCAAAAACAGCAATTCAGTAAGCTAAGTACCCACCGATGCTATATGGAAGTCAGTAATAGACATAATTACCAACTAATACACATACGGTATAGCTGTGACACGTAAATACAAAGCTTGACTGTGGCAAATGTAGCCGAAATAGACTTTCCGCGATAAAGGTATTCAAACGAAGCGGCGGACTGGGATTCATATACATCACATGCTTGTTTCCCATTTAATTATCTCGATGAAACTGCTTCCTTTCTACAAAAATAGAAGTAGATAAAATTGGACAGTGTAATATTGTAACGTAAGTTGCTTACAAACACGTCTTTTGCTGGAACCGTTCTGCACGGAGCGTCGATACGTTGTTACCTCAGACAGGCAAAATGAGCGTCCTTTGATTGCCATTACAAGGCATGTGAAGCTTTCGCAACAAAAGGGACAAAGCGCGCCATACTGTGCAGCCCGTTTAATCAAAGACCTGCGACGCACGTCAGCACGGCAGCTTTTTTACCTGCTTTTGTGGACGCATCCTCACACCATGCCTGCGTAGTCAAGTTCACAACCACGTACAAAGAAACCAAAGTAGAAATGAGTTCACAAGCATTGCGAACGGGATGGGATTGTTACAGAACTGTACAGGGCCAAGGTCAAAATTTGTATATAATGAAGATTCTGTACATGAAGATCTCTGTAGACAGATGAATTTGAGTCACAGTCCGCTGCCCGTAGTTGCCTCAGCAGGTTTGATGGCTGCTGCTGCTGCCCACAGTGCGTGACGATCACTGATAAAACAGCTGCAAGGCATGTGAATGTCTACTACACCGAAAGTAATTTTTAGTGAAAAAGGTTAATGTCAACAATTTAACCTTTTGTTAAGGCGACTCCTTCCTGATTTAAGTTCACGGCGGCTTCCTTAAATCACTCCGAAGGACTACATGGATTGTTCCATCGACAAAGATGCGATCTACTTCCTAAGGAGCTCTTTCCAAAATGAGGTTGTACGCCGTACCAGTACATTGGCAGGATAAATTCACTATTTTCTCTTTGTCGCATGGCTCGGAAACTTTACGTTACCCGATGTCCTGACGCACATTTATCCATCCGAACGTCTATCAACCAGACGTTACAGGTAACTAAACTCGTCATAGCCTAAGCTAAACATTACTGAAAACTACAAATTACGTAAACCCGAATAGTACCACGCTCATAAGTGGAGCCTTCTAAAAATGGATGATCTGTGTGTCACAGAGGAAGGTCAAAACTCTTCGAGTAAAAATCTTTAAGCTCGTTATGGAGATGTAGGAAGGAAAAATTTTAAGTGAGTAATGATGAGAAATTCCCCATGCGTCTGTTTCGACTAGCAACATCTGACGTGTGTTGGAGTGGCAAAAACGATACAGAGTTCGACACGTCCTAGTCGAAACGAACCGAGATCAGAACACTATATTTTACATCTGCTTTCGTTTGTCTTCCACGGGTAATGTGATTGTTTATAGTACAATAAATTTAATGGTTTTCAAGCTATGTTTTGATTCCATGTACAGCTATCGCTTGAAGCGCTTTACAAAGTACTCCAAGACTAGTTTTGTCGGAGTCATCTAGCACTCTGTGGATGTGAAAGCAAAATAGGGAGGGATATTACTGTGTGGCGTCTTGTCGGTAACCAAGTCACAGCTGCCCCATATTACAATAGAAACCCTGGTAAACGCCAAAATACGGAGGCTGCAGGGTAAAGAAATTAAACGGAATATTATGATTCCCAGTCACTATTGCTCTTATTTTTCTGCTTTTATGGCCCCATCAGCAGCCTTGTATTATGACACGGGGTATTTTAGTCTGTTCCTTCGGTGTTACATAGGCTGCTGTTAAGATACTTTTGCAATGCAGTCCTAGACACGAAGGCTTCCATTGGAATATCCCCATAATTTCTTCCCAATTACTGCTCACATCACTGGTCAATTTAACAATTTTTTAATTTGTTTAACCACAAGACAAAATGACCTGTTCTCTTAGAACAAATTAAGTTTTCAAGTAATCAGGGAACGCCCGCTCTTTCCATATAGCCACAGGAATAATTCTGTAATGGTGTATTTACGTCAAGGCATCTTGCACAACATCAATATAACACTTCTAAATCATCCATTTCGTTACAGGCGGTTGGTGGTGGTTAATGTTTAACGTCGACAACGAGGTCATTAGAAACGGAGCGCAAGCTCGGGTTAAGGAAGGATTGAGAAAGAAATCGGCCGTGCCCTTTCAAAGGAACCATCCCGGCATTTGTCTGAAACGATTTAGGGAAATCACGGAAAACCTAAATCAGAATGGCTGGAGACGGGATTGAACCGTCGTCCTCCCGAATGAGAGTCTATTGTGCTATCCACTGCGCCACCTCGCTCGGTCATTTCGTTACAGTAAACCCATAAAACCTGATGGATTACACTTAACTACAATAGTGTCCAACTAGCAGGTACTTTGAAGATTCTTCAAGGGGCCATTTCCGTTTCAGAAATGGTTGCAAACTATTTTAGGATTCACTGGTAGTTACCGTCGGTACATCTAAGTTGGTTCGATGCCAACCGGAATAAGCATACATGTAAACTTCGTAAGCTATTACGTCGTGTCACCCACTTGTAGGAACCAACTTCTTATGAAGCGCTACTTTCGGCGCCAAGAATCATGTCGGTAACATCGACACTGTCAGCTATTAGTATTTCCGTACATTACTTTTACCGCACCTTCTAGATGGTCTATGTAGTCCAACTCCCTTATAGACGAAGCATGTTTTCCTCGGGTAACTCCACTTATTTCGCTTTACTTCTGAGAATTCAACTAATCCGAACCTCATTTCAGACTTGAAACTTTCAAAATTACCAACATTCGAATTACCCCAAGCGGTATCTTATTTTTATTAACACATTCACATTTTAAGAAGCGTGATTTACTCATCTATCTGAAACTACATGACGCAGCAAGCAGATTAATTTAACCCATTCGAATTTGAAAACCTACGAGAGGAAAATTTAGTGAGTGTATAAGTAAACCGACCGAATGCCCAGAACTATATTTTCTTAAATACTGTCCAGTATGATACAGTACAACCAACAATCGCTAAGAATTTATGTGGGAAGGTGTTAATGTTGATCGCGTGTCGCTAAGAAACAACATGCTTAGATGCTTCGTAAAATTCTTCACGCAAAGCATTTTGTTTTAGCTCACTTCAAGCTACTGCGTCAAATACTGATCTGAACTCCCATCACACGAAACTATACATGGCGAGGAAGTATTCAAGCAGCGACGGCAGTTAACTAATCCGTAAGAAGACACCTGATTACTGGGACAATTTAATATTCTTGAGGTTTCTACATTATGCATAAGTGCAAGCTACTGTCCTGCAATGACAATATACTCTCTCCCTGCTTCGATCCTATCTTATCTGCCAGTGAACGTTATGCGTAGGTGCCCAGGTTAAAACTATCTCTCCGTCCACTTAATGACATTTAGAACATTACCAATTTCTTGAAAAAGGGAAAAAAACACCGTTAAAACTTATAGCTGTGTTCACTTTACATTGAATCTACAAGGTACCTGGCTAATAAAATCGTGGCCAGACATTTTGCTTGAAATAGAAGGAAATCAGTTTCGATGGTGGTGGTTTGAAATATTTCATAGCTGAAAAGCTACCAATGAAATTACAAACTTCGTTGCTTAGTTTTTTTCCCCTTTACTGTTCACCCGATCTCGCGCTATCAGCAAGAACGTTTTTCTTACATAGTTACTGCCCGACAGCTGACTACGCCAGGTGGAGAAATCCACCATAGAGCCTAGGATACAATTTTTACTGGTGTTCACCAGATGCACAGGAAGCGACTTACAATAGGGGAAAAGATGAAATAAACAACATTTTATACTTCATGGTATTTACAAGTGATCCAATTCAAACACCTGCTCTCCTCCAGCGCAACTAACTGAAAAGGTGGGCGATCCTGACTCCTATTAAGACACGGGCAAAATTACTACCCCAAGTAAAGTATGGCGCAGTTAAATTATATTTTCAGAGGATTTAAATATCTGAGATGACAGTAAATTGCAATTAAAAGAAATTTAACAACTTGCTACTACAAACCTAGTTTCAGAATAGTCTTTGGAAATCTTATAGGTAGTCCCTCGTGTTTCCTGGCAATAATTTTCAAGCTAACGCAGCCTACTGTTTGTTTACTGCTTGCCGCCCTTATCCAGCGTGATTACCAAGAGCCATGGGAACATACAAAGTGGTGAAAGATTTAGTTCATTTTTTATACGTGAACTAGTCTCCAGTTTTCCTTTACGATCGGACGAGATTTGTCATACAGTATTTATCCGAGTTGTGCACTGCACACCACCCAAATACCAACCCGACAACCATATGTTAATCTTACATTACCGGAAGCCACCATAACGATTTGACAGTCCTGACAAAAGATCGGGAACGACTTTTGGCTTTTTTTTTTTTAGGACGGCAGCTGAAAAAAATCTGTCAAAACGAGTAGGTATTTTATTACCTGAAATGAATACGTATAGTACCAACTGGAAGCAACTATTATAGTTAAGTGCGGGATGTAATACGAAACTTCAACTACGAAGATTTTCTGCATGAGGTTTAACTAAGACCGAATGTAGAGATTTTCATCAAATCTTTACGAGCGTTTCTTCAGGAACAGATCTTTAGCTGGTGCCTGTCTCATTTAGGCGTTAGCGTACTGAGAGGAAATCTTTGACCGCAGCTGTGGTTTTTTAAGCCTTTGATTCCATATATAAGCTGCCATATGGAACGGGACGGCAGGAGAGGGAGGGGGGGGGGGGGTGTTACGAAGATACGGAACAAAATGCTAGTTATATCTAGATCTAGTGACTATGTTTAAAGTCTGATTATTTTAAGGGCACTTTATTTTTATTCAAACATTCGCTAACGTTGGTGCTGGGTAATGTCTATCTGGTTTTACCACTATATCAACAGCAAGGAATTCTCCCTGCTGCTGCTTCTACCCTACATAGCTCAAAACGTTTAGATTCAGCATGATGCTCGCATACGGCAAATACATTTTTTCCAACAATTTTACGAGTCACCAAGCTGCTCTTGAAGCTGGAGTTCTTATTAGCGGTATTGAAATGGATGAACGAAGTAAGTGTGCACTATCTACATCCCGACATAACTATTCATTATTTCATAATTAGACGTACCTTCATAAAATAATCTACGGCATGACGTTCTTGCAAAATCAAAGGCGGAGTACGTATTTGTCTGAGGCGAATGTAAGTCCATGTTTACTCCATTTGTATGAGGCGAATGTACGCCATTTGTATGAGGCAAATGTAATTCCATTTTTAGTAATGAGCTCTTACTAGAAAACAGGAAAATAAGCACTGAAAAAATAAATACGCTAATTTCTTAAACACAAGTGATGAGGAAGAGCCAGCTTCCACACAAGAAACGTAAAGAGTGACTGCGCGAGCCCCATTAGGTCGCGACCGCTTTCCTCCTTCCTTGTCCAGAGACTGTTTTCCTGTCAAAGAGCTTCGATGGCAGCATACAAGGCCTACTTGTTGCTTGGCACAACATTTAGTTTCCAGGAACCTCTTAATATGTGCTTATCCCATGTTGGTAAGTAAATCGTTTTATCAGAAGACTCATCGTTTAATGCAGTGTGCTGAAAAATATACACACATCCTAAATCATTATACGATACGAGTCGATTCTAGTCTAACCGGGTATCTTTGGCTTGACACTGAACTATACTGTCACACGCAGAGCTAGAAAAGGATTACCAGTCCATCCACAGAAATTCACTAAAAACGAAATTCTTCAAGTGATATGTGTCTTTACCTCTTTGGAGTTGTTTATGAATATAATAGAACGGGAAGTTGCCCCTTCTGGCTTTCCGTTCAGTTGAGTAACAGTATTACCCATGATTTCGACAGCAATAATTAACACCATATGAAGTACTACTAACAGCGTAACATTCGCCTTCTGAGTCTGAAAAAAAAAAAAAAAACACTTGCCTCGACCCGGACTGAATAAACGTCTTAAAAGGCTCCTAAAGCGGTTAATGCACATCATGCGGTATTTCCGTCATCTCAAACAAATGGAGTTTCGATTAAGGATGATTTGCAGTATGATATGGCTCTTACGGTAAGCCTGCAGAATGAGAGCTTACAGAATATCGTATCAGCGCTGTGACAGGGTTGAAGACTTCCTAGTAGATAGAACTGAGTACGTTGTCGTTTCTCTGACTTTATTAGCGCGTATGTTTTCTCCACCTTGTACATTGGCATAGAACTTACATATCGGTAAATGTAAATAAGCAATGATAGCACACAAAGTTAGCACTAGAACGCTGAAAACGAAGACTATTGTCAAAGAGGCAACCGTGTCTCTTGATAGGTACCTCGGATCATAGCTATAGGTTACAAACTTTTAAAAGTAGTAAGTGGTATCCTTGCTTCTTGTTTTGCCTCAGTTTGTGTTACACTTCACTAGGAAAGTACACAGCTCGCAGCTAGGTGAGCTGTAGGACACCGGTTTAGCAGTCACTGATGCGGTTAATGTTTAAGCGTTATCGATTGCTGCTGACTCACACAACATCCCGACGATACCTACGTGGGGCTCTTCTTTATTACGCAAACTGTCTCCTTTAAAAGCAATTCGACCCATTCATGTTCTGTGTTTTCTTTCCTAATCACAGGAAGTAGTTAATGAAGTATTTCAGGCAGCAGACTGCCAGAAATGCCGACAACGCACCGTATTCGGTTCTTAGAAACGAGACGTGATCAATATTTACTTATATTCTGCTCGTGTGAAAAGTGATGAAGATCAGCCTGTGTTTCTAGGCTCTTAAGTAATGTATGAGTTCAGTTCAGATGAAATCAGTTTCAGTTTTAGAATCTTGCCTCTTATGAAGCAGCACAGGTATCTGCCGAAAAATGGATGACGCACTGCACAGTAGCTCGCCGATAATTTCCTAGTTCCAGTAGTGACTCATAGGTCAATAACATTAGTGAACTAATGCATGTACACAAACATACAGGACTTGAAATGTATAATGCTATTCAGCATTATGTAAATGCTAAGAAGAAGAAAAATAAGGGTGGCGGTTCTGGAATTAGAGGTAATAGTTCCTATTCCAAGACTGGAAATGCCTTTTTTCCCCGGTATTACTGTTAGTGTATTTCTGCATTGCCTTACTACTGTACAGTAGCGAGCGATTAAAAGGTCAGAGGTTGAACACTTACCTATTTTCGTAATGCAAATATGGAAGTCAGGTCTCTAGTCAACGGTGTACGAATTCAGAAATTATTTCCCATTAGCGTCTTGGTGGTCACGAAAGGTATCGTCCTCCAGTATCTGTTTAAGTGTCAAGTATATAGTGGCCGAATTAAAACTGTGTCCTGCCACAAAAACTGTTTTCGACATTTCTCGACAACGTAATCTAAACAGCAAAGATTTTATTAGAATACTGTTCGAGATGATTCTTAACACCAGACTACAACCTGAAACGAAAGAAATATTGCAGTAAAACCCGGCATCATCAAAACGTCTGTTAACTGGGCAAGAGCGAGTTAAAATGTTGTCCTATCTGAACACAGGATATGCTCTGTAATTTTAGATTTTCTCTCTTGTGTATGAGTGAAGGCTTCCCTTTCAGCCTGTGGTTGGTAAACGAGGTGGATGCAGATTGTAATTCAAATGGCTCTGGGCACTATGGGACTCAACATCCGAGGTCACCAGTCATCTAGAACTTAGAACTACTTAAACCTAACTAACCTAAGGACATCACACACATCCATGCCCGAGGCAGGATTCGAACCTGCGACCGCAGTGGTCCCGCGGTTCCAGACTGAAGCACCTAGAACCGCTCGGCCACACCGGCCGGCTCGATGCAGATATCTGCAGCATGTTTTTAACTTATTCATGTGGGTCCTGATTCAGCCTGAATGGATAGGTGAACTAATATTCAATGAGCTATTACGCACTAGAAAATCCTCATAGGCACCTTGAACAGCAGCTGCATAATGATAATGTTAGTGTTTCAAGCCACATTTATTTTGGCTACCCTGTATATACTTTTAGTAAAGATGGCTGCGAAGTCCACCACAGTGAAGTTGTGTTGATACAGGCTTAACTTCCTAGTCCAGCGGATGGTCACCCCAACGACAGCACAACAGGCCCTCTGTCCGTACGACACTACCGTGTGGCTGCGGACTTGCCCCGGGGCATTGGTACACGACCTGGTGATCTAGAAATTGAAAGCCACCGTCTTCCTTCCCTCTTCCCTTGTTGTTAAAATCCTAATAATGAAAAATTATTTCGTCGCTGTTATTCAAATCGGTTACCTCTGAAACAAGCGCCCTTCGCTACTGGATATTAGTATCCGACGGAGGCGTCCCACTACACCGGTTCTGTAAAACTCAGTTCCTGGATGTGTTGGAGTAACACTTCAAAAGAAATGCACAGTATTTTTTCGAAAACCCAACTTTTGCTCTACATCTTTGCTACTCACGGAAATCACAGAAACTTGCCTTCCGCTTGTATTCAAATTTAATTCAACCTGTCCCCATAAGTCGCGTTGTCGTACCACCATGTCGAGATGGCAGCCGCACTTATGTTCGTCTGAAGCAACGTTCTGTTATGGAATTCTTGAGCTATGAGAACGAAATAGAGACAAACATCTACGAGAGATTGAAGTAGGTGTATGGGAATGAAACTGTTGATTGCAGTACAGTTAGTCGTTGGACAAGCAGATTATCTAGCGAAAGTGGTCACGCTAATACTCGGAACCTCTCGCGTAACGGCAGACTGAGCGCCTAACAGCCTCCTGACAATGTGGAGTGATTCAAATTCTGATTTTGGCTGACAAATGCACAACAGTGAACGAACTGTCAATCCATATAGGAATAGGAGAAGCGAATGTGTGCAGGATATTGAGACAGCTGAGGCTGAAACGGTTTGCGCCAGGTGGGTTCCCACAAAGAAAGAAGGAAGGCAGGATGCAGAGAACTTTTGGAACAGTGAAGGAAATCTGGAGATAACTTCCTTGCAAGAACTGTGGCGGCAGGAGACGAAACATGGTTGCATAACTTTCAATCGGTGACGAAAAGGCAATAGATGGTGTGACGTCATGCAAACTCGCTGAAGATGAGGAAATTCAACTCAAACGAGTATTGAAAACAAAACAAAAAAAGATTTTTTGCTGTTGCATGGTGACGCCCATAAAGATTACAAAGCTTGGGTGGACAACACTGAAATGCCCACCCTACAACCCCGATCTGACACCGTGTGATTACCGCGTCATCGGTAAACTGAATGAATCACTTTGCTGAACGAGATTTGAAGATGATGACTCCCTTGCAAAGTCTGCTAAACACTGACTCAAACATGTTGGTCCTGACTTCTGTCATGCAGATATGCAGACCTTATTTCTGCGGAGACGTAACGCATTTGTAATTGTCAGAGATTATGTGGAAAATGACATATTTTACCTCAAAAATATATTAATGCACTGTAAAACCTTGAAAGGCGTGGTAAATAAATGAGATGTTAAAAAAAACACTGTGCATTACTTTTGAAGTATATCTCGTACCACTAAAGCTGTAAATGCTGTTTCAGAGAGGCACATATTGTTATTTCACTGTACCATCTCCTAGCGTGTCACTCCAAGCACTTCCTTCTTTTGTATTCAAACTCCCATGTATGAAAAAGCTTCAAGTTTCTGGTTATTTTACAAGTGAGTTAATGTGTTAAATATTTGATGTCATGCATGTAAGCGAGGAAATGGCATATAAAAGATTTGAAATTATGTTTAAAAGTTTGTTGGAAGGCGCTAAGTGCTCTCGTTATGAAACATTAGATGAATATAGTCTGGATAATTCGCGTTCCGTTATAAGCAAAATCTCGCTTTCACGCGCCTCAATGTTCATACGTCATATCTCCTGAACTATTTTCCGTACAATGATATGATTTATCACATACATTCATTGATATATATGGAAACTGACTGCAAAATGTGTTACGAATAGAGCTAGTAGTAAAGAAGTAATAGATTAAAATGTCTTGTCTGATGCTAAAGTTGTACTACATGAACAAAAAAATGTAATCAGCGATAAACTTTTTCATTTTTATAATTTTGTGGGCGTGTTCTAAATGGTTGAAATTATGTGTAAAATTCGTTGGAAGTCGCTAAGTTCTCTCATTATCAAATACAAGATGAATATATACTGGATAGTTTACACGCTGTGAGTTAAACTGCCTCAAGACATTACACAGTTTCTAACTGTAATACTTGTCTTGCTGTTTTAAACCTTTAACGTAAGACTATATCTCTTAACGAGTAGATTGTGATAGCATTTTAAATTTGTAAATTTGGTGAATAATTACATTAAACCGAGGGGGTAGCGCAGTCGTTAGGACACTGGACTCATATTCGGTAGGGCGACGGTTCAAACCCGCGTCCGGCCATCCTGATTTAGGTTTTCCGTGATTTTATTATATTGTTTACGGCAAATTCGAGCACGATTCCTTGGAAAGGGCACGGCCACTTTCCCTCTCCATCCTTTTTCTAATCCGAGCTTGTAGCTCCGTCTCTAATGACGTAGTTATCGACGTGAAACACTTGTCTCCTCCTCCTCCAATTATACGAAATACTGAAAATGTAATTTTTGTTGCCCCTGGAAGCCGTTGGACAGGAAGCCTGCAAATGAGAGTGTACACCATGATCCATGAACCGTATTTGTCGTTTAGCAATGGACTTTGCTGAACATTTTGCAGAAATAAGTAGTAATTTTTTACGCAAACGTAAATACGCTATTTAGCAAGAGATATAAAATTATACTATAGAGAAGTTGTCACTAAGTACACTTGTTACTAAGCAGCTGATGACGACCAGATTTACAGAAATAAATAAAATAGTAAAATAAGTTATCAATTTTAATGGATCAAATCACATTAAAATAAGTTACTACAGAAGTGAAAAAATGTCGTCCAATGCAAATTTTTGTAATGAAACAAACTGAAATATTAACGTTGAAAACAATACTGACAGCTAGTAATATCCATATGTTTATATGATAGTACTCCAGCAAATGCTGAGTGACATGTTCGTTTACAGAAGATACAAGGCAACTAATTTTTTGGCAGTTGCTTCTGTCGCTCGTCAGTTCAAAGTCATTTTGTTAGCGACCCATCCGACATCTTCCTCTGACATTAAACAGGAAGCCAAGCATTCATTTCCTTCGAGAATTGTAATTAATCAGTGATACATATATTTATAAAGAGACATATAATTTAGATTTCTTACACGTAGCTTTGATGAACCACGTCTGATCTACATTAACCATCACATTGTTTTTTTTCATCAGTAACAGTTTTTAACAAAGTACATTAATAATTTGAGTAATATGAAGAACATATACTTTTGACAAAACAGTACCACGAATAAGTACGTTACTTCCAAAACATGCACATACATGCATTCGATTCCATTACTGCTCATTTTAACACCAACAACACATGAAAATCTCTCCAAGTCTGGTGCGATACAATGGAATATGCAACTGTTATACATGATGGTTATAATAAAACTTTCGCTACTTGAGCCAGCATAGACGGAAAACTATTTACCGTATGTGAATCCAACTTTATAGGAATGATGTTTAGACCGTGTCTACAGAATTTGCGTTGTTAGTAGTGTGTCATGACTTGCCATTAGGCGCCGGTGCTGGTACGGCAAGACAGGGTTGAAACAAAAGCTTTAGTGTGCATGACAGTTGCCGATACTCAACATGGGTCTGTGCAAGGTCAGTAGGGTTTTACTCGTAAAGCTTTTTATCACAACAGTAACAATAGTTCCTGCTGCCTTTAGCGAGTATCGACGCATTAAAGGAATACGGAGAGGTCAGTTTTCCGCACTGGGGTTCAAAAACATGACTGGGAAGTTCAAATTAACTAGCGATTTGGGAATTGCTCCTGGAAAAAGTTTACTGCAACAACGCCACAAATTGTTGAACATGTTATTGTTGCCATGGTTGAGAATGCTAGACGCAAACTGCGATCTTCAAGCAGTTCACGGATTGTGTGACAACAGCTGAACAGTTCACGGTCCACCGTTCGAAAAATGCCACGAACAATTGTGAAATGATATCAGTACAAAGTTGACATTACTCACCAACTTTTGATTGGTGAGGTTTGTAACCAGAAAACTAAACATAGTACGCAATTTTTAAAAGTTACCCTCTCATTTGGAAATTAAAAACTGTTTCTTTCAGTGGTTAATTCGTTATTCCTCTTCTGCACGTACTTATAAATGTTTCCACAAAGTTTCACTGTCCTACGATCACACGTTTTCATGGTGATTGTGGTGGGGGCGGGAGGCTCTGAAGTAAAGAAAGTTTGATTGTAACCACCCTGTATGAAAAATCATCAGTATAACACGAATTAAATATTAATTTCAAAATACAAATTACTCTATTATAGATACCATTGACTTTAAAGAAAGCAATGAAAAACGACGCCACAGTTGCAACCGCTTATTAACTTCTCATGCCTGTGCGTTTGACGACACGGAGCTTAGCAAAATATGAAACAATGATATAATCGAAATTCCACAAAAAAAGTACGTAAGATTTTCAAATGACTTAAAAACGTATCCACTCGGTTTACTGACGCTGATTATAACACTGACTTTCAAATCCTTGGCATTTATTCAGAATAAGAATTTTGCAATTACAGTTTCTTCATTGGAAATATAGTAACGGGTTATCCCAAAAGCATTCAGTAGGGTTACTATTTTTTTAAAGCCGACATATCGAGGGAAGATTATCGCTAGGCAGCTACAATTGAAACCTATGTAACTCCGATAAGTACTGCAGCGAACAAGATAAGCCGAAAATATCACGTCTTCGAAACGTATTTGGCTAACATTTAATTTTAAGTGATATAATGCATACAATTTTTAGTTCATCTGTATTCCATCATGTCTACTCTCAACATTCCATAAAGTGGTTTTCGCACGTCAGATAAGAATATGAGTTTTCAAATCTTTTCACGAAACTAGACGGTTGGTAAATGCGTCTAATTGATATTTACGTTATCATAATTTTAATCCTCAGATTTTACATGCCATATGTGCTTCTTTTCATATCAGATTTTAAAACGTAACTTTTTCCTAATAGCTTTTAGAGAGCTTGTCATTTACCCTCTTTTCTCTAAACATAAGCAGTTTGGGCTGCAACGTCGTTTCCATACAACTCATTTGCACACATTCCACAGATTCATCGTAATTCTGAACAGTTTACAACAAAACTGTGGATGTTGCACAGATGTCATTGATGTTTCCTTTCTACGCACATGCATTTCCACCATGTACCAACCGCTGAATGTTTTAATGTTCCCTAAAACATAACTTTATGCTCATGCAGTAATCACAGAAAAGCAGCTGATATCTTCTAGCAGACACTGTTCTGAAATTTTCTGGTATCTATAAAAGAAACTCGATACATAGAACAGACTATAAATGTTGATCATGAGGTTGTTTTCCTATGTGTAAGGTATTCGAATTCCATAACCAAACTGATCTTGAAAAGATTTTTTTCCATTCGGAACCGTTAATGTTGTTTGTACATGGGTGGAAAAAGACACAAAAAACGGCAAAGTTTTGATACTGGACACACAGAAAACACAAATATGCAAACGTCACATGGGCATAAGCTGGGTAACACATAAGCTCATGCCGCATGACAACACCAATGAAAACAATCATCATACAGAACTGCATCCCACAGCATGAGATCTGGAATCTGGAACACATATTACTAAATGCGGATGCTAATCATTGTCTTCTTCCGCTTCATTACACAGATACACATACACATACGTGCACAGACGAAAACATGTAAGGAAAACATCAAGGAAATCGGCGAGTTGATCTGTAAATCGCCATAACACGAACACACATAAAGCACCAACGAAGTCGTGTCATCCTTGCGTGTTGACTTACCTTAGGCATTCACAGTCTCGGTGAACGATCTTCTACCTCGTCAATGGTGGTGACTTTCGACTATTAGCTACATATTACCAACACGTACGTACAACACACATAAAATAACACTGACACACCGAAGGACAGCTAGGTTGCAGTTAATTTCTATGTCATATCAAAGATATGAAGGCGTAGACATACCAACATTTGCTATGCCTTCTACAGTCGGCTGATAATTCATCATACACATATCGTAGTTGTAGTGGACTAGGTGTGGATCCATGTGATATATTCTACGATGGTCGGTGACGGGATACATCTACTTTCGTATAAAATGGCCTTGTTGTAACCTTGTAGCAGTGCAGTCACCTGTTTCAGAATTGCCTTGTAACTGTATGCTGTATAAAAAAGTTAGTAAAGAACAGACAAAATACAAATCTGTGTGAGACTGGTTCTCACTTCATACAACCAAGACTCCGAAACTCTTCTCAGGTACATAGCATCTGATGCTGATAGCGAATATTAGACATCTTTTTTCATATTTACGAAATTGAATTTGAATGTTGAGAAACGAAATAAAAAAGTTTGAAGCCGCGTACGATAGTCTTCAGAGGGTATTTTGATAACTAATAGTACAGTAATTTTTTTACGTAATTCAACTATTTTACGCAGAGATTTACTACACTTGCTGCAGAATAGTTCGACAGGACTGAAATGTGACTAGCTCAAGTTGGGGTATTGGTTGTTCTCCGAAAACCAGTCTCGCCAAATGGCTCTTTTACTACACCTTTGTTCGCCGTATACCGGTGTACCAGGAAAAATTTACAAATAGACTGAAAAGAAACAAATTTTCCGCAACAGCTTGGTGTTGGGTTTAACAACATAATTGTAAATATAAGCCCGGATGTAGCACATAGTTTAAATAAGTCTCGTATATGTTTCTGTGATTAAAGCTCTGCCCAGTATGGAAAATAGTGTGAGTCTTCTTAAGTTTTGGTTCTTCGTAAGTTATTAAACTTTATCAGCGAGAAGAAATGGGCAATGTACTGGTGCCACAACTGGTGTTGCGATGCTTTAGTTTCTTAAATTCTACGTATTCAGGTGCGTTTTTACAGACATGATTTTTAATAATTCTTTACTAGGCAGTTATAACAAATTTTTGAATACTAGTCTTTTGTAAGAGTGTCAAAACCGACTTCTTACCCATCCTGGAGTTTTGTTTATAGTCGGGAACAACATGGCTCATACAAAATCGTTTACTTCTCTTTTTTCTGATGTCGACTTTCAGCAAGAAGCATACAGTAGCTTCGTTTTTATTATTATGAGTATGCTTGAAACAATAATATTTGAAACATTTTGGCCTAATACAATTCTTGGGTATTTTGCCTTTTGATTTGGAAGTGTCTGTAAAACTCATATTGTGTAGTCCGCACAAATCATATCCGTTATTTTGCTTGTTGTTTGGAATTTTTCAAACGACTAAATGATTTTGCTGCTCGGGTCAGTGTAGGGAGCCACTGTTAGTTAAATGTTAAATCATAGCTCACATATTCTCCGAAACTGGTTAGTTAACCACACCCGTAGTGGTGAATAAGGATCTGCAGCTCACATCATGTGAGGTGAGATTTCAGTACGAACGACCAAGAATTATGTGCTGTCCTGTGTCGTGCAGTCGACGTTGTAGTTACAAAAGTACTGAAGCATCAGTGGCTTTTCCTGGAGCTAATCAATGTATGAAGACACAGATCACCATGACAAAGGCTATTCTTTTACATAAGCAGTTGACTACCAACAGCAAAAAAATAGCGTGCACAAGAAAGTGTGACAGATACTGAAACTGAGTAAATAAAAATTCCAACATCTGTAAGTAAGAGCTTTCAAATGAATAAAAATATGAATAAATTCCCAGCATTGTAATATCAGTATAATGGAACTATGCGTGTAGCATTTTTTGAATTATAAGAACACAGAAACATCAAAATGACGTGATTTCCCAGTCGTATGACACGCAGTAGGAATAAACAAGTGATGCAAGTTGGAAACGCTTCACCGGAGCAACACTAACCTCTCGCATTTGCTGCGATGATTACGAGGTGGTCGCAACCAGCTTCTTAGTGCCATGTTTTTAGTGTCTTTGAAAGGCGCAAATTAATGTTGCTGGACAATATCAGCTTATCACAGAATATATTTTGAAACGGAACAAGGTCCATCTTTGGTCACACAAGGATACATTATGCGTTACTGATAGCCCACTTGTTATCAAAATTGAGAAAGAACAGCTTTCTCGATGTACAAGGCCTCTCTCGAATAAGACTATAGTGAAAACATAGAAGAAACATAGAAGATTGGTCCTTTGGAGACAATTAAGATTCATTTACATATCTCACAAAATTTCCAGGAACCAGCACGAGAGATCCTTGCGGTCAGTGGGCAAAGACACTTGTTATTTCGTCATCAACATGACAGCTCATGCTGACAGTGGAGAGTATTGCCACAAACGGCGAATTGGAGACAACGTTGGGATGTGGGACAAGGCTTCGTTTCAACACTCGTCAAGCTCAGCGATTGAGTTTGCAATGATTGCAACGTTTAATTTCCCTTACACATGGAAACTGTTTGAGATGGATTTGCTATAGCATCTGATAGTGAGCTATGTCGCTATCGTTCATGACTGTCATTTGGGGTATACCATTCCAAATAAATAAGTGGTGTCGAGCAATTTAAAAATGGAAGTAACCTCATAAAAGTCACAACGAAGATAGCCATATTTGCAAGAGTGCAATAGCTGTCTCCTTCGGGAATTTCCACTCTCAGACGATAAGGAATTACTGGGTAGAACTGATATAGAGGGGTCCCTCATCCGGTAGGTCGTTAGAGGAGTCGCTCCTACTCAAGAGAGAAATAAGTCATATGCAGAGGGAACCGTCCTGGCATTCTTCTGAAGAAACGTGGGGAACACGAGGAACCTAGAAACAAGCATAGTCTTGCTCTCTGAGCATTATGCACTAACACAGACTTTGGCAGTTTCGCAAGCAACCCATTTCAGTAGTAAATCTCCCGTACATTTACGTGTTCTATGGAGGGCAACCGCTGAACGTAGGTATGTACTTTTGAAAAGAGGAGATAAATGATAGTGTGTGTTTTGGCGTGATGTAATCTATATGTACCGGAGGTTTCAGGAAGTCGTAATTACTGGTAACCACTTACTGTCTTTTTCTGTGGCAACCATTTAATTTATTCTAGTATACCTTCTTGCGTCCCATTAGAAATTGCGAATATGTTAGAAAAAGCGAAGAAACTGGGGTGTTCCTGATGACATCCCTTCCATATAAATAAATACTACGCTTGAAAAAGTAATTCAAGCTCTGCTCTGACTTACTGAGTCGTACGGCCAGATGCTCTGGATATGAAAAAGGCTATTAAAATCAATATTAGCTGCCTTGAGACACAATACACTTCGTCACAAGAAGAAATAAAGTGTTTGTGATCTAAGTACTCTGAGCGTTGCGAATTATCAAGCCACGGTAGGGACACGATGACACATTACCAAGCAATGTTGCTTTCATTACTGGCTGCTCGTTACAGAACTTCGTCTCTTACAAGGGAAAAAATACAGAAGACATCAAAATGTGCTTGCACTGCATCTGAGGAGCTCATACGAAGAGGAGGTTTGGTAACTGTATGAAAACTTATTAGTTGAACAGCTGCGTGGTATTTCACCGATACAGGGCACATAAGCTTGTCAATTAAAGGGTGCAAAACAACGAGGAGACAAACAGAGAGTAGATGAAGATATCCATGGTGCTTAGTCTGCAGTTCTGAAGTTCCATTTTAGTGCGTCTTATTAGTCACAGAGTGGGAAGAGAAGGACAACTAAAAACCCAGAGACACTAAATTTAACAGCCTTCCTAATCATTTTCAAACACCCAGGAATTTTTGGTTAGTCGGAAGTCCTGTCCCCACGATCGGAATAATCATGAAGTCTCAAACAGAGGGCCTTATCCGAAAAGACTATCGTAACCGGATAATAAGTAACCAACGAAATATAGGTGCAAGGTTGTCATCAAGCAAGGGTAGCTTTTTACTTCATGGAGTATATAACTTACAACTCTGGTGTGTAAGTTCTGTTCTGGTCTTTTACCGTCTCTGCGTTATGGTCTACTCTCATCTGATACCACATTTCTTGACTCTTGGCGTATTTGGCGTCTGTAGATAGGAATCTCCCTTTCCTTCCAATAAATAGGAAAGTTGTCCCCCGCCAAGCGACGTGATGAGCTGTACCGGTGCACCGCGTGCCCGGTCACTGGCCGGCTCATTATTCGTAGTGGCGCGTGCAATTTTTTTGATGAGTGTCCGCCGCAGACTTAGCAGCTGGGGCCGCCCCAACAACAGCTGTACGCTCCCTCCGCCGCCCCCCCCCCCCCCAAAAGCGGCGCGCATTGTCAACAGCACGTGCACTACCCTTCCCCCCTTGCTACGTTGCCACTTGTAATCACTGGCCTGGTCTTGCCGCCTGCCTCTGGACACGTACTTGTTAGGCCTAGCAGCTGGCCGGCCACTCCTGTTCGCCCTCTGGGAAAAGCTTCTTGCACAATTCTCGAAGGCTTTTTCTTCCGTCGATTATTTCGGTCCGATGGCCAGCCATCTGTGAGTTAGTCTACTGCTTTTCGAAAGCGTAGTTTGAAAGTAACCTCATACAGATCTGCGTCTCTGTAAAATATTTCAAAGTTCCCAGAATGTGCCCCTTTTCAACTTTGAAATAACACCCTACTGGAAGATGCGTGAGATGCAAAATAATTTTCTCCCTCAATGCTCTTAATTATTCGCATATCAAGTGTTCACAAAAACAGCGCCATTGCTGCTCATGTAATGTCACCGACTTGGTGTCGTCTGTAAGGATGAAGTGACTGTCAAATTACTGTAGTATTCCAATACTGTACGGCTTTTTTTTTATCGGGAGTGACAGAAAGCCATTCTTCTCAATTCTTCTTTGATCCCACCCCGATCGCCAGCAAAACTCATAATTCACAAATAAAGTGAGTAAAGCACAATCTCCGAGGTGCACAGACCAACTTTACTTTCTCTTGCACCGTACGTGAGATCGTGCTTTCGTGTTTCACGTCACTTAGATTTGGGAAAGGGTTGGGCGATTTGAGTTCATTTTTAATCGTGTCCGCCAATGCCAATAAACATGCGACGACAATGGCTCGACTAAAACTATACAGTGTAATTATTAAACTTCGAATGACGTTTTATATCCCGCTTTTACGACAGTTAACGTTTGGTTGGTGATGTACCGGCTCAGCATAGTAACTACTGTTTCGGAATAATCTTACAAATTTATCAGTAAGTAAAGACAAACAAATTTTCTGGCTGACTGGAAAAATTAAATAGTTTTTTACTGACTTTGAGTAATTATCGAGTGTGTTAAGGACCGCCAGAGTACATTACACCATAATGAAGACAGAGAATTACTTTAACTCCAAATACTCATTGTATAATCGTCCTTGCATTGAAACTAACATTTGGGTCACATTTTTTCATGTATCCCTGTTTATGTGTCAATGGCAAAATGATTCTTACTGTTTGAAGTTTGACGTCCGTTACCCAGCTGTAGGTCTGTTGAGTCATAAACGGACTCAACCACGGCTGAACGTATTCAGTAATACCGTGTTCTCTTTTGGTATTAGTGATTAACTGACAGGAATATTGCACACATACAGTAAAATAGGAAGACAATTAAAATTACAGCATTGTACTATCGGCCAATTATATAACTTACTTATCCATCAATTTCCAGTTTCGGCTTTTGGCTGATTTGTAAGCTGCATTCGGAAAATGACTGAAAACCACTAGTCATCAATATGTAATCAGTTATGTTACTAAAAAAAGTGTTTACTCATAATGTTATGCTCGCTTAACCACGGGATGAATTTAATCAAGGATTACATCAGGATTGTTTACTTCACTGAAGAACCCGTGGCTAAGGCATACTTTCTCAGTTTCTATAAATTTCTTTCTTCCTTTAGTGTATGGCTTGTTAGCCGTTCGGTGGCTATTTTAGAAATCTAGCTTGAAGCAACTGCTGATAATAGGAAAATTAAGTCTAGCCACTTGAAATAAACATTTATATGGCTGAAATTAATTGGATTAGACATAATATGTATCATGCAAAGTGATTATTTACTGTACCTCTGTTTCTACCAACAATAATTTTCACACTGAAACCACTCAGTTTGTAGGAGTCTTTATTTTTATCATAAATATAGTATTTTCCATTAACATCTCTTTGGCTCTAATAAGGAGATTAAGTGAACCTCCTTACATTTATGCCGACAAACGCTATAGTATTTTGTGTGTACATGAGGAGCATAAAGCAGTTTAGATTTCTTACAAAACTGTTCTGCGGCGGAAAAATCCTTCAACATACTGCAGTTCATGAATAAAGTGAAATAAATGTTTGTTACTCAAAATTTAGAAACATGCAGCCGATGGTGTTTATTTTCAACTAGTCTGGTGACTACGAAATGTGTTACACGACGTTAAACTTACATAATTATGATTTCCTCCCCATGCCGATGTAACTCTCAAATAACATCATGATCTCGCCCCACGTCAAATTGATATTAATTTCCCTACTATGATTATCAAATCAGGACTGTAGTAATTTCCCTTTAATTTTGTACATAGTATATTTTATACCTGTTACATGTAATATCAACAATATAGAGCAGAACACAGCTGTAGGAAACAATAGAAATCAGGCCTCAAGTTCGTTATGTGTTTACCAATTACAATTAGTACTTTGGTTTAGACTTAGTAATTTAATACACTATTCTGTTTTCAGCTACTGTTACCATCAGAGTTATAAGATATACGTAGTCTGACTACTAGCAAAATATTTACTGTGCGAAAAATTCGTTTTGATGATGTTCTTTTCAGTTACAAACGAAATCGTAGTATCATTTAAGCGAACATCTCTCTCCAGCTCTAACATTCAGCTGGTCAAATTTCGCTTTCAGTATAAATTGAGAGGTGGTTGTTACAAACGTTGAGTCGATCGGGTATGTAATAAACTAACAGCATATTCTAATGATGGGCACATGGCTAGATGTTGCGTAAAACACTGTAAATTGCTGGAAATTCGAAGATAAGATTAAAACTAAATAATGTTAACGGATACAAAGTTTCATGTTATATGTGTAGAACCACAACATTTAGTATAAATTGTAACAATAGGGTTGGCAGAATGCAACATTTAATATGCTTACACGCATGAACAAGAAAATGTAGTACTTGTATTTATAGGGTGCTTTTATGGACATATTATTAATCTTTTCACTAGCAATCCACATAATTTCCATAAATGATGGTGAGGGAATCCGCGTCTACATTTAGTTTGCTACTGTAGTTTATCTGACCGCCATGTTGAAAGGGAAACGAAAGCAATCGATATTATACGAAACCGCCGGTTACGAATGTCACTCGCCAGGGAAATCTACTCATGGCAATTTAAATTAAATAACAAGAAATCATTCGTAAATAAACTCAGTAAACAGATACCTTCTTCCTATAAACGCCTTCTGCAGCACCTTTCATGTTCACTCGAAGTAGACACCACATAACATAGTTTTGCTGTGCATGAAAATAAAAACATGAAAAGGAAAAAAAAATCAGAGATAAAACGCAGATTTACAAAACAAATCTGTATAAGAGATTCGTCGCTCTTTGTAATCCAGTCGACGTTGGTTCACCGATAACATAGTGATAAAGTAAAAGAACCAATAGCAACAAAATATTTGAAAGTCACAAATAATAAAAGGAGAAATATTACTATTATATGCTGTACTGACAATTATTGTGTCAGTAAAGGCATCTGCAATCCAACGAAGGAACTGTTGGGCCACGTCCTTTATAAAGCTGGAAAGTAAGTAAATACAGAAAATACTGTTTATAGTAAATATCTGGTTATATTAAAATTCGTCTGCTATTTTAGCTATTAGCAGCTCCAAAATTTCGTTATCACTTTAAAGAAAAGAAAATAATGCTTTAAATAAAAGAAAATTTACGGAATATTGTACTAAAACTAAACGTGCAGCTTTTCATAATCTACCGCTTTCGTAATAAGAGCTGTAATAACGTGCAACAATTTTAGAAGGCAGTTTCGAAAAATAAAATTCTCGGAAACAAAACTTAGTAAAACACCTACCAATCTGAAGAAAACTAGGTGACGTTGGACCAGTTAGAAAATGCAGAATCTAACCAGACCGAGAAACAGATCAAAACGGAGGGAAAACAGCAACCAAATCTGCGACGAATCCCTACAAACGGAACACAAGTTGCAGTCAGACAGTGCGGGAACTAAATGACAGCGGTCAACGAGATGTAAGGGGGAAAATTGAACCGCAGCGCAAGATGCGCTAGTAGTAACCTTGCCCCATGGCCCATCCAGCAAATAGTCAAAACGGTATATAAACAGCTGGCAAACGGATCTCATAGGCACACAATGGGCGTCCAATTTGCAATGTTAAAGTTACGTGCTCATTTAAGCAGAAAAACCACAGAAACAAACGCTAAGAGCTGAGGACTCTTTCTCGACGCGTAAGCATCCCGTGCTCTGTTGTGCAGTGCGCATATGCAGAGAGCGCGTGGTTCAAAGTCAGATCGATCGGGAGCGGTGTGACACGGGCAGGCTGCCGTCGCGACGGGCCCTCGGGCTGCAGTCACGACGCTGCAGGCCGGCGCCCAGACAGTCAAATGGGCGACTTCGACACAGGTCAGTCTCCAGCAACGTAGCAAGCCGCCAGGATCGTGTCACCAGCACATCACTTGCTAAATTTTCACCGGCTTAAGCCAGAGCTTAATACCTTGGAAAACAATGACTGTCACTGATATCACCTTCTTAATCAAAATGCCTTAAATAGATTTCTTGCTGTGTGTCGGGTTTTGCACTATGTCACGAGGAAAATATCGTAACACACAAACGTGGATGTTTGGCAGTCAGAAAGTCTGAAACGATCTGAAGAGGATACAATTCTCCATCCATCATTCCTACGGTCACGATATTAGGACCGATTCTCGGAAATAGTACCCAACAATGGAAATTGTTGTGACGGGTTAATGAATTCAGTACCTTGGCAGCAAACGAGCCGTGAGTGAGTGGCGCGCGGTGAAGACATGGTGGGGCTAGGCTGATGCCTGGAGGGGAAGGGGCGGGAGTTAACTTGCAGGGAAGGCAACTCATGCGCAGACACTAGGCTGCAGCGTGTAAACACAGCGTCCCGCCGAGTTTGAAACGTGAACTTCTCATCGTCTGTTCACTTATTCTATGCAGTTTGCTGTACTGTGCGCTTTATGAAGGCAGCAACAGATGCGGAAAGACTTCTGTGTCGCTAGAAAAGAGGGAACGCTTAAGGAGTCTCTATGCTATCGGTTACACATTAGTAATATAGCGTGGTATCAGGTACACAGTTGTAATTAGCACTGATTTTGCGTAATATGTCACAGATGTGGGACAGGAGTCATTTTAAGTGGTTCGAAAACTTTAAGTAGCATTCTGAAATTTTCAAGTTGTTGCTGCGACACGTTTGTCGTTTCATTCTAGCTAGTACGTTTGCTTTTTTAACGTCCTGTTCACTCAGAATGAGCAGTATTTATATATTTCTGGAGCATGTTGATGTCTTCATGCAAATGGAAGGTCGCGTGTACGCTGTATCACAGAAAACTTTCTCGCCAGTTATCTCTGTTAGGTTGTTGGCTTATCATGATAAATAACTCCTGAGTATGGTCCCAGAATGCTCCTAGAGTTTACCATTTCGTATCTCCTACGATACGTCAGACACCAGTCGTTAAGCAACAAATGACCAGCTAGTGAGCACACTGCGCTCTGCAAAATTTTATTAGCGTAAGACATAAAAACCAAAACTAGAGGCGTTCCATCAGTTGCAAAAGAGTCGTGCGTAGCTGAAAGCTCCAGGCAGAATAGCACGTGACAATAAAGCTCAATATTGGCGCAATATTTATCATCTAAATACTTTCATTTGCGTTATCTATTGTTTAAACAGCCGTTGCAGATAACTTTGCAAGCAACGCATAATGATGCATTGTCAGTTCCAGTAGGAAATCTTCCCAGAAAGCGAAGTACACGTCGAATCAAACTCTAAATTCAAGCCGAATCGCTTGATGTTTTCACGCAAGCGGAAGGTCGCGTATACGTTGCATCACAGAAAACTAGCACGCTAGTTATCTCTGTTAGGTTCTTGGCTTATCATAATAAATAACTCCTGAGTATGGTCCCAAAATGCTCCCAGAGCTGGCCATCAGGTCCAGCCGAGTACAAATATTTCTGTAGTACTGCTTCAACCTTCAAAAATTGTGAATTTTATAGCCTAAGAAATAAACAGTTAGTCTCTTTCTTTCGAGGGCTTCTTTTTAAGGACATGACCTTCACAGTTGCTCCACCATCCTGTTGAGTAGCTTGAGATACTGTTTGTACTGTCACCTTCACGTACACGTAATTGAGTTTAAAATAGTGAAGTTGACGGTCACTCTCTATCGTAAATGCTAAAAAGTATCCGGTATCACACATGCTGCTTAATAATAACTCTACAATCTGCTCAAAATTACCTTAGGGTTGATACTTGGACAGGAACACGCGGAGGCGCAGAGCCGAGCTTCTACGTCACGCACAGAGCACACACGTAATCATACAGGTCATTCAACCCGCACAAACTCGCAAACTATTCGGCGTACAAAGATGGAAAAGCTCTAATACTATGTTTTCATTTTCAATTTATTTGCGGCTACAAATTTTTAAGACGACATACGGAAACATTACAAAAATGTATTTTCTGACGACGTTACCGACTTTTCGACATGCAAGATACTTTTGTTTTAGGAACGGGAACCGCAGCATGTGAAAGCTGAATGCATTGTAGTGTGGGTGTGGTGTGGTAAGGGTGGTGGTGGGGGCCGGGGGATTGAAGGTGTGGTTGCCGCGACTACAGACCTCGTGGGATTGGCTGAAAGCGTGCCAATGCCTTCCTCGTATCTGTCAGTCCTAAAGTAATTTTGTACAGAATATAGTTAAAAGTACCATAGAAAGATAATATAGTTGTTTGGACATTTGACTCGCTAAAATTCTCCAAGCTATAACAAGGACTTTTGCTCTACAGTTTATGTCAGCCATATTATCCATAGCAGATTTATCAACTGTGAGTAGTTTTCCCTCAGGATTCTGCTGCTTTTACTCACTATGGAGTTAGAAAATTATATACATTACATCAGCTTGTTTCGATGCAACTTTTACGTGTGTAGGTAGATTTAGAAATATTAACTACCATGATAACTGATGGATCGTTGACATACACTGACCAGCCAAAACATTGTCATCATTGCCCACTGAGAGACTGCATGCCACCGGTAGCGTTGTGGGCGCGTTAAACGATAGAGAAATTACCGGGTGATCAAAAAGTCAGTATAAATTTGAAAACTTAATAAACCACGGAATAATGTAGATAGAGAGGTACAAATTGACACACATGCTTGGAATGATATGGGGTTTTATTAGAACAAAAAAAAAAGTATTGCTAGACGCGTGAAAGATCTCTTGCGCGCGTCGTTTGGTGATGATCGTGTGCTCAGCCGCCACTTTCGTCATGCTTTGCCTTCCAGGTCCCCAGACCTCAGTCCGTGCGATTATTGGCTTTGGTGTTACCTGAAGTCGCAAGCGCATCATGATGAACCGACATCTCTAGGGATGATGAAAGACAACATCCGACGTTAATACCTCACCATAACTCCGGACATGCTTCACAGTGCTGTTCACAACATTATTCCTCGACTACAGCTATTGTTGAGGAATGATGGTGGACATATTGAGCATTTCCTGTAAAGATCATCATCTTTGCTTTGTCTTACCTTGTTATGCTAATTATTGCTATTCCGATCAGATGAAGCGCCATCTGTGAGACATTTTTTGACCTTTTGTATTTTGTTGGTTCTAATAAAACCCCATATCATTCCAAGCATGTGTGTCAATTTGTACATCTCTATCTACATTATACCGTGATTTATTCAGTGCTCAAATTTATACTGACTTTTTGATCACCCGGTATATAAGAGGAGCAGAGACGAATGGGAAATCATTCTAGCGGCGATACGGGCCCGTAAATAAGGAAATCAACTGATGTAAAAAATTTGACAAAGGGCTGATTGTTATGCCCCGGCGCACTGCAGAAACCATGTCGGAAACGGGAAAACTGATCGGCTGTCCGCGCGCTAGTGTTGTGAGCATCTTTATGAAGTGGTTAAAGAACGGGGAAACCACGAATAGGCAACAATGTACTGGACGCTTCACCTCAGAAGGTGGAGATCGGACAGAGGCTGGCACATTCTGTAAGGCAGCGATCTGTGGTAGATTTGGCGACCGTAAATACTGGTGCAGGCACAGGTCTTTCGGAGCACACCGTTCAGAGCAGGCTGTTGAACATGGCGTTCTGCAGCATGGGGCTACCATGTCAACCCAACGACGTCGCCAGTTACGATTACAATAGGCTCAGGACCATCGAGATTGGACCGTGGATGAATGGAAAAGTGTCGCTTAGTCATTTGAATGACGTTTCTTATTGAATGACGTTTCTTGTTGAATGACGTTTCTGCTCGTACAGGAGAGATAATCGTTATATAGGCGAACGGCTGCTCGAAAACTGTACCACGCCAAGGATGCAGGCCACTGGAGACGTCTTTCGCTATGTGGAAAACCACCTGGGCTTCCACGGGATCTCTGGTAGTTCTCAAAGGAACAGTGACAGCTATGGACTACGTGAACATTGTTGCGGACTACCTGCATCCCTTCTTGCTTGTGCTGCGGTGGTTTGTGTAGCATAGCAGTTAAACCACATTAATGTCTTGTCCACCATATCCACTTGACCTGAACCCAATGGAACACATTTGGGCAATATGGGGCACCAGTTCTGTAGCCACAAAAGACTGGCCAGAAATTTGTGGGATTTGTTTGACATGTGTGTAGACATCTATTGGCACGTAACTCCAGAAACTACCAGAGATTTGTTGGATCCATGGCATTCATGTTCCAAATATGGACCAGCATGCATTGAAGCATGTTGTCTTAATATTTTAGCTCATTACTGCATATCAAGGGTAGAAACGGTCTAAGAGTAGAACCCTGTGGCATCTCCTACTTTACACCATCTTAGAAAAAGGGCAGCTGTGTGTTTTCTGACCCAAGCTTCATTGTTGCCAGATTTCTGATAACGTAATCAGTGATGTCACATGTAATAATGACATATTTCCACCACAGCCATCACTTTCCACCCACACCCCTCCACCACACCCTCACCCTTCGTCCCACTCCTATGACATCACAGTGACATGGGTCAAGGCTATATGAAACGGCAGAAAATTCAAAAAACTGCTGATACGTTTAAAGAAGTCTAGGGTTTTTCCCACTCCTCTGATATCAGAGCTCAGAGCCAAGTTGTCCTAAGTGTAAGCTGGTGGGAAATTCAATAATTCCAAGCTTGGCAATTGTCTTATTGGTGAGAAATCCAAGATGGCGGAAGTGCACCACCTGTTCTAAATATAGAACCCACAATGGTGGATCTGAGGATACTAGTACAGTCTGCATGGATGCCAGGTCACTTGGGCTAAGGATAGAATCCAAGAAGACAACCCAAGATGGTCACAGGCCTATGATGACACAATACAGCACTGTAGGCCTGGGGTTACTGGGTCAGCCTGTATGGCTTCCAGGTCACTTGTGATTAGTATAGGATCCAAGACTGCTGACTGCACCAGCCTGCATGATTGCCAGTTATCCTGAATTTTCCTCCATCCTTCTGACATCACAGCTCACTGTCATAACGTGCATGTTTGTATGGTCACTTGCACTAAGTTTAATTTTGTGGTAGTCCAGTTGTCCCAAGTTTAGGCTGAGCCATTAGGTTACCCAACAGGATGAATCTTACAGGATGATGTGTTTGGACAGGCCATGGCATGTATGTAGCACACACACTAAAATCTTCTTGAAATGGTATTGTTATTAGCATCCTTGATTTCCCCTGCTGATACAGCTTGAATGGTTGACAGACTAGTTGTGCTAAGTTCGCAATGAAATGATTGTAGTTCCCCATTGACACGATGTTCCACAGTGATTAACATGAAAAATTTATGTCTTAGATAGCTGCCTTACTGAGGATAGCCCCAACACCCTCGCACCGCCATTGACCCCTCAGCTGTCCCTGCTTAGCCGTAAACCACGGGCAAGAAGTCCTAAGTTTAGAACGCAAGAGCCCATTTGCCATAAGATAAGAACTGCCAGAAATTCAAAACTTCGAAAGAATAGTGCTGAGATCCACCACAAGTACATTGCTACTGTAGTCATCCCCATCCCCCGCCCCCAGAACCCCACAGACGTCCCAGCACATGTGGCCTAAGTTAAAATGGCCGGTAAATTTGAAAATACAAGGAGCACTCTCACCCTTTAACTCATATAGGTGTTAAAGGAGAAACCCTGACAGAACTGGGTATCAAACCCAGGTCTACTGCAAGACAGACAGCCATGCTGACCACTCAGCTACGAAGGCAGATTATGTACATAGACTAGCGAATCTGGCAATGCATCGCAATTGCTAAATATGTATGAGACTCGGATATACATCATAATGTCCTTTCCACCCTCTCTCTGTCCATCTGATGCTCCTCCGTATCTCTCTTCACCTTCTCCATTCCCATATCTCTCTCCACCACCTCCTCTCACATCTTTCTGTCTATCTCCCTTCCACCTCACTATGTTCGTTTCGTCCCTCCACGCTCCCTTCTGTCCGTCTCCCATTCCTCCCCTGTCTCTGACCTTGCGCGTTGGTTATTGCTATTGCCAACGAATCTTTGACTGGCAACTGAAGTCGCTTAAAATTAATGGGTAAACTGGATGGGTTCATTGGTGTATGGGATATGAGAGACTTCGCCTACTGCTGGATCTGTGAGAATAGTAGATTCAGTGACAGTATGTCGTATAGTGTTATTCCCCAAACGGGTTGGACTACCACGTTTTGGACGATTCAGATTCCTTAGTAGTATTCTAATAATAAGCCTATAAGACATAAACACAACTTTCTTGTTGTCTGTTAAAACAGATTACAAGGAAGAAAAACAAAACGGTACGTAATTGCGAAGACAATTTTTCTTTAAAATTATATGCTAGGATAAAGAATATATATATGGGAGAACCGATCTTTCTAATGTTTAATTGCGCTGCTACCATGCTTAAAAAACTGACTACAAGAAGGAAAACTAAACTGTCATTTTTTTCAGCACAGCATAGCAGAGCATTTTCTTTCTCACAGTCGTTTTTAACAGAAAACCTGTGCATTGTTGTTTAAAAGATATATAGCAGTCTGGACTTTTATTAGACTATCTTGTAAAAATCTGAAGTACACTCCTGGAAATGGAAAAAAGAACACATTGACACCGGTGTGTCAGACCCACCATACTTGCTCCGGACACTGCGAGAGGGCTGTACAAGCAATGATCCCACGCACGGCACAGCGGACACACCAGGAACCGCGGTGTTGGCCGTCGAATGGCGCTTGCTGCGCAGCATTTGTGCACCGCCGCCGTCAGTGTCAGCCAGTTTGCCGTGGCATACGGAGCTCCATCGCAGTCTTTAACACTGGTAGCATGCCGCGACAGCGTGGACGTGAACCGTATGTGCAGTTGACGGACTTTGAGCGAAGGCGTATAGTGGGCATGCGGGAGGCCGGGTGGACGTACCGCCGAATTGCTCAACACGTGGGGCGTGAGGTCTCCACAGTACATCGATGTTGTCGCCTGTGGTCGGCGGAAGGTGCACGTGCCCGTCGACCTGGGACCGGACCGCAGCGACAGACGGATGCACGCCAAGACCGTAGGATCCTACGCAGTGCCGTAGGGGACCGCACCGCCACTTCCCAGCAAATTAGGGACACTGTTGCTCCTGGGGTATCGGCGAGGACCATTCGCAACCGTCTCCATGAAGCTGGGCTACGGTCCCGCACACCGTTAGGCCGTCTTCCGCTCACGCCCTGAATAGTGCACGGTACATCCAAACCGTCATATAACCCATCGTTCTACCATTCCTAGACCGGCAAGGGAACTTGCTGTTCCAACAGGACAATGCACGTCCGCATGTATCCCGTGCCACCCAACGTGCTCTAGAAGGTGTAAGTTAACTACCCTGGCCAGCAAGATCTCCGGATCTGTCCCCCATTGAGCATATTTGGGACTGGATGAAGCGTCGTCTCACGCGGTCTGCAAGTCCAGCACGAACGCTCGTCCAACTGAGGCCCCAGGTGGAAATGGCATGGCAAACCGTTCCACAGGACTACATCCAGCATCTCTACGATCGCCTCCATGGGAGAATAGCAGCCTGCATTTCTGTGAAAGGTGGATATACACTGTACTAGTGCCGACATTGTGCATGTTCTGTTGCCTGTGTCTATGTGCCTGTGGTTCTGTCAGTGTGATCATGTGATGGATCTGACCCCAGGAATGTGTCAATAAAGTTTCCCCTTCATGGGACATTGAATTGACGGTGTTCTTATTTCAATTTCCAGGAGTGCATATTGACTTTTTGACTACCCGGCCCTTAATGAAAGATAAATACCGACGTCAGCCACATGAGGGCATTGAAATAAATCTCTGGCGACAAGCGAAAATTTGTGCCGGAGTAGGTCTCAAACACAGAATTCCCAGTTTACATGAGTGGTCAGCTTATCTACTTTGGCTATCCAAGCACACTTCCCATCCAACCCAAATCGTTAACTTGTCACACTCTGCTTGCATAGTGCTCCCCTGTTCACCATCCTCATTGCTCAGAGTATTTAGCATGACTTCCTCAAGTGGGTGGATCTGGGGCATATTCACAATGAAGATATCAGGAAAAGCCACCAAGGTATATATATTACTGTGGTGTGTGATGTCTACCCTTTCGGATAGCAGACATGAAATGCTGTGAAGGTGTGTATATACTACTATTACATGGGTGGTATCTGTTCTTTGGGATGTGTCTGAAAGAAGAGACACCACACATATAAAAGTAATATATATGCCTTGATGGCATTTCATGATAACTTCAGTGTGGATACACCCTGGTCTGACGTCTTGCAGGAATCATGATTAATGCTGTAAGCAGTGAGGATGATGGACAGGAGGCGCTGCGGAAATAATGTGGAACAAGTTGGGGATTTGGGTTGGATGTGGAGTGTGCTTGGATAGCCAAAGCAGTTAATGTTTGCGTAAAGTGGGAAATCTGGGTTCAAATTCCTGACTGGGACACTTGTCACAATTAAATTATTTCATTGTCCTCATGCAGCTGACTATGGTATTTCTCTTCGGTGTGTTCTTCAAGACATATGCATTTTTCATTGTTCTTTTGTAGAAAGATCTCGCCTCTGCTTAGGTCCATCACTGTGTGATATGTTTGGTTCAAGTCCATTCCTAAAATCATTGATACAGAGAAGTTCGGTAGAATCAAGGAATTCCTTTGCAGGTTATTATTGCCCTGAAAGTTTGGTACAATCAAGGAATTGCATTCCAGGGTACTGGCCCAATACATAAATTTCAGCTGTACTTGTTGCCACATGTTTGTGCTCTTTCTAGTTAATGCCTCCTTTATTTTCGTCTTGTATAAATTTTGGTATTGGCTGTTCATTCCCCTGCATACATAACAGAAATATGCCATCTGCTACTGCCAAAATTTGTATACTTCTCTCGATGATTGCCTCAGAACCTATTTTATCAACTAATGTACTTGCTAATGGATGTATGTTTTGCATCCATGTAGTCTCTCTCTTCTTAATAACACTTCTTGTAAATGTTCATATGCAGTGTAGTTTACATTTTCTGTTCTTAATTCATTCACAGGTCTTCTGTTTCATGTGCCCATGGTGTTCGCAAGTCGTTGTTGTGATGATAGCCCTGCAGTTGGGTTCATATGTGGGCCAGGAACTAATAATACAACAATGTTTACTGCTTGTCATGACTACATGCTTATTCCTTTCCTATCTGTTACCTGTATTCCTGTTATTATTGTTTCCATTGTAAGTATGCTATCCATTTGAATTAATGCATCCTGTATGGTTCTGTTGATAAAGTCTGAAACGTCTGCCACCGTTGGAATGTGAACGATTATTTATCCTTTCATAGTGTGGTCTCTGCAGACCATTAAATTCTGTTCGTGCACTATTGGCTGATTCAGTCTACGATCGCCTTGATATGCAAATTGAATTTCATGCAAAAGGTCACTGAACTCGCCTGTGTCATTACTGCAACATCTAATTCGAATATGATGATACTGCCGTGGCAGTCTTTGAAAGAAAAATTCATGATCTCTTCTGCACTCTACGGTATATCCGAGAAGTGATTCTTTTTCAGCATCTCTTCGAAAAATTTGAGGGGCTCCTCAGTCGCATCATTTGAAAGTCATGTCCTATAATAATCTCATTTTTATCTCATACCTGTTTCGGTTTATACTAGTAGTTGGCCAAAAATGCCTCCTTAAACTCATGATGTGATGTGCACCTTAGTGCTACCTGATGCATCTTCACAGTGGGTTCAGCACTGAATAAACTGCATATGTATTTAAGTTTTTGCATCAGTGACCATGATGGATGATTTAGATTATTGAACTGTTCAATTGAAGCCTCGGTATGGAACATATTCCCATTCTCCTTGAACACATGATACTTATATACTGACATGTAATGCTCCTAATCGAATTGTTCGAGCCCACATCTCTCTGTTGTTGTTGTTGTTGTTGTCTTCAGTCCTGAGACTGGTTTGATGCAGCTCTCCATGCTACTCTATCCTGTGCAAGCTTCTTCATCTCCCAGTACCTACTGCAACCTACATCCTTCTGAATCTGCTTAGTGTATTCATCTCTTGGTCTCCCTCTACGATTTTTACCCCCCACGCTGCCCTCCAATGCTAAATTTGTGATCCCTTGATGCCTCAGAACATGTCCTACCAACTGATCCCTTCTTCTAGTCATGTTGTGCCACAAACTTCTCTTCTCCCCAATCCTGTTCAATACTTCCTCATTAGTTATGTGATCTACCCATCTAATCTTCAGCATTCTTCTGTAGCACCACTTTTCAAAAGCTTCTATTCTCTTCCTGTCCAAACTATTTATCGTCCATGTTTCACTTCCATACATGGCTACACTCCAATCAAATACTTTCAGAAATGGCTTCCTGACACTTAAATCTATACTTGATGTTAACAAATTTCTCTTCTTCAGAAACGCTTTCCTTGCCATTGCCAGTCTACATTTTATATCCTCTCTACTTCGACCATCATCAGTTATTTTACTTCCTAAATAGCAAAACTCCTTTACTACTTTAAGTGTCTCATTTCCTAATCTAATTCCCTCAGCATCACCCGATTTAATTTGACTACATTCCATTATCCTCTTTTTGCTTTTGTTGATGTTCATCTTATATCCTCCTTTCAAGATACTGTCCATTCCGTTCAATTGCTCTTCCAAGTCCTTTGCCGTCTCTGACAGAATTACAATGTCATCGGCGAACCTCCAAGTTTTTACTTCTTCTCCATGAATTTTAATACCTACTCCAAATTTTTCTTTTGTTTCCTTTACTGCTTGCTCAATATAAAGATTGAATAACGTCGGGGAGAGGCTACAGCCCTGTCTCACTACCTTCCCAACCACTGCTTCCCTTTCAGGCTCCTTCACTCTTATAACTGCCATCTGGTTTCTGTACAAATTGTAAATAGCCTTTCTCTCCCTGTATTTTACCCCTGCCACTTTCAGAATTTGAAAGAGAGTATTCCAGTCAACATTGTCAAAAGCTTTCTCTAAGTCTACAAATGCTAGAAACGTAGGTTTGCCTGTTCTTAATCTTTCTTCTAAAATAAGTCGTAAGGTCAGTATTGCCGCACGTGTTCCAAAATTTCGACGGAATGCAAACTGATCCTCCCCGAGGTCCGCATGTACCAGTTTTTTCCATTCGTCTGTAAGGAATTCGCGTTACTATTTTGCAGCTGTGACTTATTAAACTGATAGTTCGGTAATTTTCACATCTGTCAGCACCTGCTTTCTTTGGTATTGGAATTATTATATTCTTCTTGAAGTCTGAGGGTATTTCGCCTGTCTCGTACGTCTTGCTCACCAGCTGGTAGAGTTTTGTTATGACTGGCTCTCCCAAGGCCGTCAGTAGTTCTAATGGAATGTTGTCTACTCCGGGGGTCTTTTTTCGACTCAGGTCTTTCAGTGCTCTGTCAAACTCTTCACGCAGTATCTTATCTCGCATTTCGTCTTCATCTACATCCTCTTCCATTTCCATAATATTGTCCTCAAGTACATCGCCCTTGTATAAACCTTCTATATACTCCTTCCACCTTTCTGCCTTCCCTTCTTTGCTTAGAACTGGGTTGCCATCTGAGCTCTTGATATTCATACACGTGGTTCTCTTTTCTCCAAAGGTCTCTTTAATTTTCCTGTAGGCAGTATCTATCTTACCCTTAGTGAGATAACCCTCTACATCCTTACATTTGTCCTCTAGCCATCTCTGCTTAGCCATTTTGCACTTCCTGCCGATCTCATTTTTGAGACGTTTGTATTCCTTTTTGCCTGCTTCATTTACTGCATTTTTATGTTTTCTCCTTTCATCAATTAAATTCAATATTTCTTCTGTTACCTACTTTATCCTCTGCTGCCTTCACTACTACATCCCTCAGAGCTACCCATTCTTCTTCTAGTGTATTTCTTTCCCCTATTCCTGTCAATTGTTCCCTTATGCTCTCTCTGAAACTCTGTACAACCTCTGGTTCTTTCAGTTTATCCAGGTCCCATCTCCTTAATTTCCCACATTTTTGCAGTTTCTTCAGTTTTAATCTACAGGTCATAACCAATAGATAGTGGTCAGAGTCCACATCTGCCCCTGGAAATGTCTTACAACTTAAAACCTGGTTCCTAAATCTCTGTCTTACCATTATATAATCTATCTGATACCTTTTAGTATCTCCAGGGTTCTTCCACGTATACAACCTTCTTTCATGGTTCTTAAACCAAGTGTTAGCTATGATTAAGTTGTGCTCTGTGCAAAATTCTACTAGGCGGCTTCCTCTTTCATTTCTTAGCCCCAATCCATATTCACCTACTATGTTTCCTTCTCTCCCTTTTCCTACACTCGAATTTCAGTCACCCATTACTATTAAATTTTCGTCTCCCTTCACTATCTGAATAATTTCTTTTATTTCATCGTACATTTCTTCAATTTCTTCATCATCTGCAGAGCTAGTTGGCATATAAACTTTTACTACTGTAGTAGGTGTGGGATTCGTATCTATCTTGGCCACAATAATGCGTTCAATATGCTGTTTGTAGTAGCTTACCCGCATTCCTATTTTCCTATTCATTATTAAACCTACTCCTGCATTACCCCTATTTGATTTTGTGTTTATAACCCTGTAGTCACCTGACCAAAAGTCTTGTTCCTCCTGCCACCGAACTTCACTAATTCCCACTATATCTAACTTTTAACCTATCCATTTCCCTTTTTAAATTTTCTAACCTACCTGCCCGATTAAGGGATCTGACATTCCACGCTCCGATCCGTAGAACGCCAGTTTTCTCCTGATAACGACGTCCTCCTGAGTAGTCCCCGCCCGGAGATCCGAATGAGGGACTATTTTACCTCCGGAATATTTTACCCAAGAGGACGCCATTATCATTTAATCATACAGTAAAGCTGCATGTCCTCGGGAAAAATTACGGCTGTAGTTTCCCCTAGCTTTCAGCCGTTCGCAGTACCAGCACAGCACATCTCTCTACCTGGCTGAATGCCTCTGCTCCACACACTTTAAAGTTCTCTCGTGACTTGGATAAATTTATTCTTTCCACACCCCATCCTCTATCGCAGCTGTCTTCCTAATCGGTAACACTTCTAAGTGGCACACAGTTATTTATCTGCCCCATAGTATTGCTTGTTGCTGTGGGCCCATCCCCTTTCTTTGAGACTGTCATTCTGCTTCGCCAACTGCTCTACTTGCTTCTGTTGATTCTTATTAACATTGCAGCACTCTGACAATATTTAGTCAAAAATGTACGAAGTAGGAAGTCGATTACTGCAGAGTGAGCCGCAGGTGAATGCAGATATGATGTTTCACAAAACACAACATAGCTGTTGCACACTGCGAGACGAGCCGGCCAGGCGGGGTACGGGAATGTTTGACACAGCACGGAAATCTTTCCACACCAGCAGCTGTGGAAGCGTTTAGCATACATGACACGAAGAATAGCAAAACCCAAGCAAGCGCACCCCGTAAGCCTATAAATACATAGCCACTTTTGTACTAAAATCGTTTTGTGTAAATATGGCAACACTTGGGCCGGCATCTGGAATACTGTACGCAGTCGGCAGTTCGACCTTGCATCAGGGCAGTCCACCCTGAGGCACAAGATGTAGAGCTGCCACACCACGGGGCCAGCCAAGTGCTGGGACAAAGGGCGCTGGCCACAACACTTCTGCAGTGGCTCACAGCTGCTGCAGCCCTGGAGAGATCAGCTGTACCTCGGCTTCCGCTGCCTCATCTGCTGAGTCCAGAGGACTTTGCTGACAGAAGCAGTGGCGTCGCACCATTGCTTGGCCACGCCGTGTTGATGATAATGTTGGATTTGTGGGGCACTCAAATGTCCCAATTTTTACACAATCCAAGTTTTTTACAATCCAGTCAAGCCACTGTCACGAATAATGATGAAATGATGACAACACAAACACCCATTCCCCGAGCAGAGAAAATCTCCAACCTGGCCGGGAACGCAGGCTCTGTCAGTATTGCTCAACGTCACGCACACCCATGCGGGGGCATCTAGGTGCCAACCACACTGCCGTTGCTCGTAATGAATGATGGCAGACGGTCATAACAAAGAAACTTGAAAAGCACGGAAGAATTTTACGACTGCATTCCTATTGCAATATATTCCTGGTTTTCTTAAAATTCTAACAGCAGCTATTCTTCCTGTGTTGGTACTAGGCTGCGCCCCCTGATTTGGTGTGCTTGTTCTGTACTTCTTCTCGAATAATGTTTATACTCTCTGTACAAATATTATCTGTGGCCTTACACAAGTGCAGTTCGATATGTTCTTCGTCTTGGCCTCCTTGGACTTGTGCTTAAACGATATGCGAAGTACTACACAGCACACACTTTCATAATTTCACCGCAACGGAAAAATCGAGGGCCTGTGTAGCAAGATATTGCATACCGTACGTGAATGAATCACTTCGTAAACGGTGTTTCGGAAACGGACGTGTTCGCCGCGGTATCTCGTTAAAGGAGAACTGGAAGTGTTTAAGCACGAACTGGCGGCAGGGAGACTCTAACAAACGTTCGTTTCCTGTGAATCTGCTTAAGGGCTGCGATAGCGCGACGAGCAGGCTTCTACGGAACCGGGCCGACGGATCTTTTTTATCTACATTGCCTCTGCAATCGCGCTGCCCGAAGCACGCCTCACACGAGCACAGGGCTTACGATGGGGGAAGGGACTCCCATTCCTTTGTTCAACGGAAGATGATAACGACCGACAGTGATTTCTTTCTCGTGGAATTCAAACTACAGTGACTGGTCGCCACAGACTCGAGCGTTTCTAAGAACGATATCGAGGCATGTAACGTATCTCGGGAGCAAGTTATAGCTGCGCACGCCCAGCATGTTTTTCGTAACGCAGTTCCACCGAAAGACCAGCCACTGATTTCGAACATTCTAGTCTTAAGATTTCAAACCAATCTGTCGTCCGCCTCGCATCATGCTTTTCTGTGTAGGCCATGCCTCGCGTGTGACCTGGTCAATCTGAACGTGTTTCCCGGAATTTGAGCATGCTCGTGATAGCAAACTTGGCGCATGCTCCGTCTTCCCCATTAACTACTTTATTCACAGTCTTATAAAAAACTACGCTGACATCTTAACTGAAGTACGTAGTTGATTTGTTGGTCCATAGATCATTTACAGAATGATATTTGACATATTTTCTTAATACAAACAGATAATCAATAAATAAGTTAATTAATTCGTAGCTATATCCACATTGTTACAGACAGCTTTAGGTGACGAAAGATTTGTATGGTGCGCACAATCCGTTTTTTGTATTCAAGAAACACTGGTCCATCATAGTCATACTGTTTCACAGGTATTGCTTTCACCACACACACACACACACACACACACACACACACACACACACACACACACACACACATTTTCGGGTGACATCTGGACCACTGTCTCTGTGTTACGTTTTTCGTATTTTACCAGTTATCCGAAGAACCGGGGAAGTAGCAATGTTACGCCTTAAACGAGATATTAAGCCAAACAAAATGGAAGGAAGATGGTACATTACCCATAGCAGTTCTTGGGCATAAAATTTTGCAGCATCGCGCTGTTCGTAATTCATTTTGGTTCAAGACAAAAAATGAAACACATTAGCTACCATTTGGTATTGTTTTATGTTAATGGAGCAAGCTGAAAGTTTGTGCCGGACCAGGATTCGAAAGAACAGACACCATACTGCTGGCTCTGGATCACGGGGTCCCGGGTTCGATTCCCGGCTGGGTTGAGGATTTTCTCTGCCCGGGCCTGGGTGTTTGTGTTGTCCTCATCAGTTCATCATCATCCTCAATCGTGAAAGTGGCTAGATTGGACTGTGTAAAAAATTGGACTGTGAAAAAATTGGGACTTAATACGTGCGCTGATGACCGTGCTGTTTAGCGCCCCACAAACCAAACATCAGCATCATCAGACACCATATACACTCCTGGAAATTGAAATAAGAACACCGTGAATTCATTGTCCCAGGAAGGGGAAACTTTATTGACACATTCCTGGGGTCAGATACATCACATGATCACACTGACAGAACCACAGGCACATAGCCACAGGCAACAGAGCATGCTCAATGTCGGCACTAGTACAGTGTATATCCACCTTTCGCAGAAATGCAGGCTGCTATTCTTCCATGGAGACGATCGTAGAGATGCTGGATGTAGTCCTGTGGAACGGCTTGCCATGCCATTTCCACCTGGCGCCTCAGTTGGACCAGCGTTCGTGCTGGACGTGCAGACTGCGTGAGACGACGCTTCATCCAGTCCCAAACATGCTCAATGGGGGACAGATCCGGAGATCTTGCTGGCCAGGGTAGTTGACTTACACCTTCTAGAGCACGTTGGGTGGCACGGGATACATGCGGACGTGCATTGTCCTGTTGGAACAGCAAGTTCCCTTGCCGGTCTAGGAATGGTAGAACGATGGGTTCGATGACGGTTTGGATGTACCGTGCACTATTCAGTGTCCCCTCGACGATCACCAGAGGTGTACGGCCAGTGTAGGAGATCGCTCCCCACACCATGATGCCGGGTGTTGGCCCTGTGTGCCTCGGTCGTATGCAGTCCTGATTGTGGCGCTCACCTGCACAGCGCCAAACACGCATACGACCATCATTGGCACCAAGGCAGAAGCGACTCTCATCGCTGAAGATGACACGTCTCCATTCGTCCCTCCATTCACGCCTGTCGCGACACTACTGGAGGCGGGCTGCACGATGTTGGGGCGTGAGCGGAAGACGGCCTAACGGTGTGCGGGACCGTAGCCCAGCTTCATGGAGACGGTTGCCAATGGTCCTCGCCGATACCCCAGGAGCAACAGTGTCCCTAATTTGCTGGGAAGTGGCGGTGCGGTCCCCTACGGCACTGCGTAGGATCCTACGGTCTTAGCGTGCATCCGTGCGTCGCTGCGGTCTGGTCCCAGGTCGACGGGCACGTGCACCTTCCGCCGACCACAGGCGACAACATCGATGTACTGTGGAGACCTCACGCCCCACGTGTTGAGCAATTCGGCGGTACGTCCACCCGGCCTCCCGCATGCCCACTATACGCCCTCGCTCAAAGTCCGTCAACTGCACATACGGTTCACGTCCACGCTGTCGCGGCATGCTACCAGTGTTAAAGAGTGCGATGGAGCTCCGTATGCCACGGCAAACTGGCTGACACTGACGGCGGCGGTGCACAAATGCTGCGCAGCTAGCGCCATTCGACGGCCAACACCGCGGTTCCTGGTGTGTCCGCTGTGCCGTGCGTGTGATCATTGCTTGTACAGCCCTCTCGCAGTGTCCGGAGCATGTATGGTGGGTCTGACACACCGGTGTCAATGTGTTCTTTTTTCCATTTCCAGGAGTGTATGTAAGAACAGACATCACATACAGAGTTACGGCGATGATGGCCAATAATTCCTTCAGTGCAGATGGATGCTCGAACTCTCATGATGATGATGTTTGGTTTGTGGGGCGCTCAACTGCGCGGTTATCGATCGAACTCTTATGGGAATCAGTGAGATGCCGCGAGTAATGAGGCTAATGAGCAGGGGCACGACGTCAGCAGTTGTAGTATAAGTGGAGAACTTGGATGTGATGGGAGGAGTGCCGGGTTAGCCCTTAATGTTGTGGTGATCATTGAGTCCGTGTGGTGTAGTGGCAGCACATCTGCCAAGTAAGCAGCAGGCCGGGTTCGAATCCTGGTCTGATATGAATCAATCCCCACTGCAGCTAATGTCTTTAAGTCCCTTGTGTTTTGACTCGTAGTGGCTGCAGGATCAGAATATGTCCAAAAGAACAGACACCACATATATAGTTACGGCGATGACGACCAGTGCTCCCTTCAGTGCAGATGCATTCCAAGCTCGAACCATTACGGGAATGGTGAGATGTAACGAGTAACGAAGCTACTGAGTAGGGATACTACATCAGTAATGTCGGATATAAGTTGAGAATTTGGGTCTGAAAGGAGGTACGCAAGGGTAGTAAGTGCGGTTGTGGTGACCACTGCGTGTGGCTGGTGTGGTCAGCGCATCTGCCTAGTAAGCAGACCTGCGTTCGAATCCCGGTCCGGCACAAATTTTCAACTTCCTCATTAATATAAATCAATGCTCACTGGCAGGTAATGTCTTTAATTCCTCTATGCCTTGATTCATACTGGCTGCCGAATGAAAATAGTATCTGTTCTTTTGTAAATGTTCGAAAGAACAGATATCACATGCATTATTTATGTTCAGTTTTCTACAGTTCCTTGTCTATGTTCCCTAAACAATGTTTAACTGTATAGTATGCATTATTCAAGATGCACGTTTTAAACTACTAGATTTTAGATGCTTCTTTAATTTCCTTTAGCAATTGTCTGTAGAATTTTATTCCCTGGTAAAAAAAAAGTGTTTGGTGTTTCTTATATAACAAAAATGGCTCTGAGCACTATGGGACTTAACATCTGAGATATTCAGTCTCCTACAACTTAGAACTACTTAAACCTAACTAACCTAAGGACATCACACACATCAATACCCGAGGCAGGATACGAACCTGCGACCGTAGCGGTCGCGCGGTTCCAGACTAAAGCGCCTAGAACTGCTCGGCCACATCGGCCGGCTTTATTATATATGTTTGTGGTTAAATGTAACTTAAATCGGGCTCATGTTCCGTCAATATGAATACTGCTGTTAGGGTAATCTTATATATATTATGAATGAGAAAATTTGTCTGTGTGTGTGTGTGTGTGTGTGTGTGTGTGTGTGTGTGTGAGAGAGAGAGAGAGAGAGAGAGAGAGAGAGAGAGAGAGAGAGAAAGAGAGAGAGGGAAGGGGGGTTAGAATGTTTGTTACTCTTTCACCCTGAAACGGCTCTGCTTGGCGAATTTTGACGGAATTTGGAATCGAGATAGCTTATACCCTGAATTAACACACAGGTTATCTTATACATATTTACCTATCAAAGGGGTGGGGATGGGGATAAAAATGTAGTGTAGTCCACGACCCGCGAATTCATATGCCTTTTTCATCCGGTATTTGAGAATAAGAGCACTTTGTGACATGCAACAAACTTGACACATAATAACAAACATCTATGAAAGTTTCTCTGGTTGGCAACCCCCAAAAAATGATGAAAGGAAAGTAGTTCCTCACTTACAACATATTCACTGTTCGTGCACTGAAACTGCACGACGTTTTAATCTATTACTTCTTTGCTACTAACTGGCTAACTGGATTCGCGACAAATTTCGCAGACAGGATCCACATATGTAGCTGAATGTACCTACAAAGATATATCATTATACGACTCATAGTTCAGGAGATATGACGTCAAATATCGAGTTCCGTGAGAAATTGCTGCAACATGTATGGCGTTTTGATTTATTACTTCTTTACTGGTACTTCTTCGTAGTCATAGTGATATACACTACTGGATGTACCTGCGAAATTATATCTTTGTACGACACACAATTCAGGAGATACGACGTCATAAACATTGAGCTGCGTGAAAATGAAACCGCGGGGCGAAATTCTCTAGAGATGCGGATGAGATATGTGCATAAACAAGTATGAGACAAGAATGAAATTTTCACTCTACATCGCAGTGTGCGCTGATATGAAACTTCCTGGCAGATTAAAACGGTGTACCGGACCGAGGCTCGAACTCAGGACCTTTGCCTTCCGCGGGCAAGTGCTCCACCAACTGAGCTACCCAAGCACGACTCACGTCTCGTCCTCACAGCCAGTACCTCGTCTCCTACATTCCAAACTTTACAGAAGCTCTCCTGCGAACTTTGCAGAACTAGCACTCCTAAAAGAAAGGATATTGCGGAGACATGGCTTAGCCACTAACTGGGGGTTGTTTCTAAAATTAAATTTTCACTCTACAGCTGAGTGTGCGCTGATATGAAACTTGCTGGCAAATTAAAACTGTGTGCCGGTCCGAGACTCGAACTCAGGACATTTGCCTTTCGCGGGCAAGTGCTCTACCACTTTTTTCCATTTTGTTCGTTGTTGATCATTGTGTTTGGTTGTTGTGGACGTCGCATTGACATTCGTTCAAGTTCATTTCTTGGTCCTTCCACGCAAGGTGTTTTTTTTTTTTTTTTTTTCCAGAGGCCAACCGGCTCTCTGACCCAACACTCTGAGCTACCGTGCCGCATCATTTTGTTCGCTTTTGTTCGTTGCATCTGCTCGGGGCTGACGGCGTAAGACATCCGTTTAAGTTAGTTATAAATCGATTAACTCAGTTTTTTTTATTACAGAGGGCAGCTAACCCTCTGACCGAACACGCTGAGCTACCGTGCCGGCACCACTTAGCTACCCAAGCACGACTCACGTCCCGTCCTCACAGCTTTACTTCTGTCAGTACCTCGTCTCCTACCTTCCAAACTTTACAGAAGCTCCCCTGCGAACCTTGCAGAACTAGCAGTCCTGAAAGAAAGGATATTGCGGAGACATGGCTTAGCCACAGCCTGCGGGATTTTTCTATAATGAAATTTTCACTCTGTATAGTTTGGAAGGTAGGAGACGAGGTACTGACAGAAGTAAAGCTGTGAGGACGGGGCGTAATTCGTGCTTGGGTATCTCAGTAGGTGGAGCACTTGCCCGCGAAAGGCAAAGGTCCCGAGTTCAGTTTCTGTCCGGCACACAGTTTTAATCTGCCAGGAAGTTTCATATCAGCGCACACTCCGCTGTAGAGTGAAAATTTAATTTTAGAAACAACCCCCAGGCAGTAGCTAAGCCATGCCTCCGCAATAGCCTTTCTTTTAGGAGTACTAGTTCTGCAAAGTTCGCACAGAGCTTCTGTAAAGTTTGAAATGTAGGAGACGAGGTACTGGCAGAAGTAAAGCTGTGAGGATGGGACGTGAGTCCTGCTTCGGTAGCTCAGATGGTAGAGCACTTGCCCGCGAAAGGCAAAGGTCCTAAGTTCGAGCCTCGGTCCGGTACACAGTTTTAATCTGCCACGAAGTTTCAAGTATGAGACATATTAAATAAATGCGAAATACATTTAACATTTGCATACGTGGGCAAAGCCACTGGTAAAATTCATTCTAAGCCCCTGGAATGATTTCAATCCAATTTGGTACGCATATTAGTTACGATCTGGGTAGAAATACTGTGGGGGTAAGAACTACTAGCGGGGGTGATTACTTGGAGAGAGAATGGGGCATGAGGGATGGTCAGACAAACAAGGGGAAGGAGGAGATGGACACAAATTGAGAGAGGAGAAGGTGGGCAGAGAGAGAGAACGCAGGAAATGGATAGTGAAAGGGAAGAGGAGAGGAGGCAATGGACAGTTAACGGCGAGAGGAGGAGCTCGACAGAGAAAGGAAATAGGAGGAGACGGATGGAGAGAGGAGGGGGCAGGAGATTAACAGCGGGTGGGTAGAGGATGAGATAGACATAGCGGGGGGGAGGAGGCCATGGACAGAGTGAGGGGATGGAGGAGATGGCAGAGAAGCAGGTAGAAAGAGATGGAAAGAGAGGGGGAACGAGGAGATTGGCTAACAGAAGACTGGAATAAGTACATACCTGGGAATTTTTTTTATAAATAACTGTTTAACCACAGACAGTTCCACGGGGTGTAACTTTCAATTTCATAAGTGCTTCGTAGTGTCCATAATATAATGGTAGATGTTCTAGTATGTTACAGTTAGAATCGCCATCTGCTTGAACAATTATTAACACCAAATCCAGTTACTATTTTCGGTTACTACTTTATTCTTACTTCTCGTTCTGTAGTTTGAAAACGGTGTCCATTTTCTGAGTGCTAGATTACGAAAAATTGATTCCATAGCTAAGGACTGAGTCCATGGATGAATATTACCTAGTTACTGACTACAACGCAGTGTGTAATATGCTGACGACATCCTCTTTTCTGGCATCTTCTAGTGTTCCTCCTACTCCAGGTGGTAATCGGTATTCATCCGTAAAAAACTGAGTTCGTTATAAAATCTGTGGAATTATTATATACATTTAAAGTAACAGAATTTATTCCATCTTTAAGATGAAATTCACGTTGTTTTTTATGTTCAAAATTACAAGTTGACCAGTTTCAAATAGCCTTAAGGGTTTTATTTGCTTTCACTGCCAGTGACTCGTGTTCCATCTATGTCTATGGTCCACCAAGCGCTTATGAAGGTGCTTTTTCTCTCTCTTAACAATAAAAATTGGTATACTTGATAAAAAGAACTTAAGGACCATGTGTCTCTCCCGTAACGTACTAATGTACCACGAATCACTTCGAAAATGTTATTACATTTTAATCAGACAAAGTAACAGTGGGTATAGGACAATGGAGTCAGTCTCTCTAGGTCAGTGGTCAGTGCTCTTGACTGGCATGCAGATGACCCGGTTTCAATTCCCAGTACTGTCAGGGATTTTTCCTTGATGGGCTTTGTGGAAAAGGGTCCACTCAGCCTCATGATGCCAATTTAGGGCCTACCAGGACTCACGACCCGCCTTCACAGCTTCAATTGTGCCAGTACCTCGTCTCCTACCTTCCAAACTTCACAGAAGCTCTTCTGCGAACCTTGCAGAACTAGCACTCCTGGAAGAAAGGATATTGCGGAGACATGGCTTAGCCACAGCCTGAGGGATGTTTCCAGAAGGAGATTTTCACCCTGCAGTGGAGTGTGGGCTGATATGAAACTTCCTGGCAGATTAAAAGTGTGTACCGGACCGAGACTCGAACTAGGGACCTTTGCCTTTCGCGGGCATGTGCTCTAGGGCAAGTGGTTCGCAGAAGAGCCTCTGTGAAGTTTGGAAGGTAGGAGACGAGGTACTGGCAGAATTGAAGCTGTGAAGGCGGGTGATGAGTCGTGCTTGGGTCGTTCAGTTGGTAGAGCACTTGCCCACGAAAGGCAAAGGTCCCGAGTTCAAGTCTCGGTCCGGCACACAGTTTTAAACTGTCAGGTAGCTTCATATCAGCTCATACTCCGCTGCAGAGTGAAAATGTCGTTCTATCCCAAGGATATTCATGTCTTTCTTCCTATGTATAGGCATCAAAAAGAGCAGGCTGGTGAACCCAAAACTGGACATGGTTACACACATGACACACATAAAAGCAACAGAGCAAAAACAGTGTGCTTGCGATGCAGTAGGAACATGTGCACAAACTTACGGGGACGGACACAAAATGTATTCAGTGTGAAAGTGAGCAGCAGATGGACTAGTTTAGTCATTATTCGCCTCACACGATTCGTAAACGTTTCTTTTCTCTTCACTAAAATATGTTTCAATTATTTTATACGCTGAGGTGCAAAAGTCATGGCATACTTCCTAATATCATGTCGGAGTTCCTGTTGCCCGGCGTAGTGCAGCAACTCAACGTGGCATGACTCGACAGGTGGTTGGAAAGCCCCTCTATAACCGCCCATAGTTCCGAAAGTGTTGCCGGAGCAGGAATTTGTGAACGAACTGACCGCACTGTTATGTCTCAATGTTCCATGTCCGTCGATCTGGACGGCCAGATCATTCACTCGAAATGTCCAGAATGTTCTTCAGACCAACAGCTAACAACTGTGGCCCGGTGACATGGCGCATTGTCATCCATACAAATCACATCTTTATGTGGGAGCTTTTGTAGTTTAGTGCCCGCAGTGCAAAATATGTTCTCTGATGACCTGATTATTGTGAATATCAGCCAGCTCGCTCTTGAAATGGTTTTTTATTTTGTTAATCACTCACTATGAGCCCATTTCGGAATATTGCCATCATCAGGTGGTCCGTAAATACATAATTCATTGTTGCTTTTAATATAATGGCCTTTAACTATTATCAGAAAAGTTATAATACATTCGATTGGTGTTTTTATCTTACATATGATATCGTTGCTCCCATGTCCTGTCTATTTTTTTTTAGATTTATTAGATTTTCCTTAGATGTACGTTGGAGACGTATATCTGACTCTAGTCGGTTTTTCTTATGCTATTTATTTCTTGACAGCTTAGATGACAGTATATCAGCGATATCACATACTTACATACATACCATTACAAGTAAGTGATATGTGGGAATTAGGCTGTTTTATTATTTTTGTAGGTTACGTTCTAATTACGTTTTTACTTGGAATTTGTTTTAGTTTTAGTTGAGATTTTTATGTGATGTTTTTATTCTTTCGTAATAATTTTGTTATTGCCTACGATTTGTGATGTTTTGCTGTTGTTATGTCTTTGTTGTAAACTCTTCATGTTGTTATCGCTGTTGTTATGGATATGTATTACTTAGTGTCTCTCATTTATCACTTTATCCGTTTTCTTGCTTTTATAATTTCCATTTAAAGACTAATCTAGTTGGCTGATATTCATAATAATCATGTCACTGTTTGGGAACATGGAGTCCTTAATTTATCTATCTCTAAATAGCCTAACGTAGCTATTTCTAGTCAATGATCGGATCAGTTGGACCTAAGCACCACGTTCACTCCATGTAAGCACAGCCCACACCATGGTGCAGCCACCACCAGCTTGCTCAGTGCCTTGTTGACAACTTGGTTCTGTGGGATCTGCGTTACACTCAAACTCTACCATCAGGTCTTACCAACTAAAATCGGAACTCATCTAACCAGGCCACGGTTTTCCAGTCGTTTAGGATCCAACGGATATCGTCACGAGCCCAGGAGAGGTGCCGCAGGTGATGTCGTGCTGTTAGAAAAGACACTTGCGTCGGTCATCTGCTGCTATAGCCAATTAACGCCAAATATCACCGTTGTCCTAACGGATACGTTAGTTTTTCGTCCCACATCAATTTCTGCGGTTATATGCCGCAGTGTTGCTTGTCTCTTAGCACTGACAACTCTACGGAAACACCGCTGCACTCGGTCGTTAAGCGAAGGCCGTCGGCCACTGTGTTGTCTGTAGTGAAAGGTAAAGTCTGACATTTGGTATTCTCTGCACAATCTTGACACTGTGGGTCTCAGAATATTGAATTCCCTAACGGTTGCCGGCCGGAGTGGCCGTGCGGTTCTAGGCGCTACAGTCTGGAGCCGAGCGACCGCTACGGTCGCAGGTTCGAATCCTGCCTCGAGCATGGATGTGTGTGATGTCCTTAGGTTAGTTAGATTTAATTAGTGCTAAGTTCTAGGCGACTGATGTCCTCAGAAGTTAAGTCGCATAGTGCTCAGAGCCTTTTGAATCATTTGAACCATCTCTAACGGTTTCTGAGATAGAATGTCCCATGCGTTTAGCTCCAACTACCATTCCGTGTACAAAGTGTGTTAATTCTCGTTGTGCGGCCATAATCACGTCGGAAAACTTTTCACGTGAATCACATGAGTGCAAATGGCAGCCTTTTATACCTTGCGTACGCGATAATAGCGCCATATGTGTGTGTGCATATCGCTATCCCACGACCTTTGTCACCTTACTGTAAATGGTTATGTTTTTTTTTTTTTTCCAAAGTCAAAGATTTCGCAATGGAAACGGAAAATACTTAATCTACTAACTGCGGCGGAAAAGGCCGAGAGCGCCCATTCGTGGTGCACTAAACAGTGAGACAGCAGCTCGCTTGTTCTACTACACCACGCAATGGTTTGTGGAACGTGGCGTAAACCTTGCTTTAAGCGCTGAGAACGCGGTGGTCACCCAGGGTATAGGCATAACAGGTGAAGGGGCTGCGCTGTCCCCCCCTCCCCCCATCCCCCCTCCCACCCCCCAGCGCGCCGCTCAAC